>NC_073236.2:134010384-134621153 GCF_029281585.2 Gorilla gorilla gorilla | reverse complement strand
CAAGAGCAGCCTGGCCAACGTGATGAAACCCTGTCTCTACTAAAAATACAAAAATTACCCAGGTGTGATGTCGCATGCCTGTAATCCTAGCTATTTGGGAGGCTCAGGCAGAAGAGTCGTTTGAACCCAGAATGTGGAGATGGCAATGAGCTAAGATCATACCACTGCACTCCAGCCTGGGCAACAGAGCATGACTCTGTCTCAAAAAAAAAAAAAAAAAGAAGAAGAAGAAGACAAAGAAAGAAGGAAGGAAGGAAGGAAGGAAAGAAAGAAAGAAAGAAAGAAAGAAAGAGAAAGAAAGAAAGAAAACTTTTAACAGTATGTTGTAGAGTGTAAGTTCTTAATCTGAATGAAGTTTAGTATATCAAATTTTTTTCTTTTATGGATTGTCCCTTCTATTGTCAAGTCAATATAATACAGCCACTCCTTATTTGTTGTTGTTTAGTATTTTCATGACATATATATCTCCAACCTTTCTATCTGCAATATTTGAAATATTAGGCATTACATTATATACACATTAGAGTCTACTGGTATCATCATTTTACCAGTTTGAGTTGAGTGCAGAATAATTACTGCATTTTCCATCTCTTTATTCTTTCCTATGTATAGTATAATTTTCTTAATGTTTTCTCAACATACATTTAAAAATATATCAGTGTTATAATTTTTTCTTCAATCATTAAACACCATTCAGAAAATAAAAGAGAGGAAGAAAAGCTTATTGTATTTACCATATGTTTGCTTACTATGTTCTTTTCTTCTGATGTTTCTATATGCCTTTTTAAAATAATTTCTTTTTAAGGAACTTTTTTTTAGCCATTCTTTTAAGGTAGGTTGGTTGGCAAAAAAAATTCTCTTAGTTTTGCTTTATCTACTAAAGTATTAATTTCTCCTTCATTTCTGAAGGATACTTCTGCTGTGTATAGGACGCTGGGTTGACTATTATTTTCTTTTAGTGTTTGCATAATGCTCTGCCACTTCATTCTGACTTTCATGGTTTTTGTAGAATTTTACTGTCATTCAAATTGTTTTTCCTTTTATAGGTAGTATTATTTTTGTCATAATGTTTTCAAATGTTTTGATTTCAAATCAAAACTTTTTAGATTTTAGATTTCATATGTTTGACTGTGATACGTCTTGATGCGTATTTCTTTGGTTTTCCCTATTTGGGATTCCCTCACCTGCTTGTATCTATAGGTTTATATCTTTGACAAATTTGACAATTTTGCAGCTGTTATTTTTACCAAGTATGTTTTCAGCCCTGCTATCTTTCTTCTGTTTTCTCAGGACTCTGACAAAATGAAGGTTGTATTTTTGCAGAGTTCTACACATCTTTGAGGCTCTGTTCAATTTTTTCTAAGTCTCTTTTCTCCCTGTTTCAGATTCGGTAATTTCAATTAATTTACCTTAAAGTTCATTGATTTGTTCCTCTCTTCAGTCCATTGTATAATTGAGGTGTTTTTGTTTTGTTTCATTTTTACATCAGAAATTGTGATTTTTGGAGTATATAATTCCCATTTACTCCTTCTTTATATCTTCTATTGCTTTTATGACACTTTCTATTTTTTTCACGTTTCAAGTGTGTTTTTCACTGCTTATTAAAACAAGGTTACACCAGCTACTTCACTGCTTGTTAAAATATTTTTATGCCAGCTACTTCAAAATGTTTGTCAGATAATTCTAATATCTCTGTTTGATTTTCGTCTTGCTAGGCTACCTTATATCTAGTTCTTTAGGAGAAAGCTCTTCTTGGGCTTTTTTCTGTACCTATTGGTATTTTCAAGTTATTGACTTCTTCAGATTTAGGTCTGAGATGTATAAAGCAAATTGATAATCCAGGGAATTGACCACCATGTTACCATTTGAGCCCATAGTTTTCTAGCCAGTGAGTCTGCTTCTCTTCCTTTTTCAGATTCTTCTTATGTTTTATTTATACATATACATATAAAATATGTATTTCATATATATGGAATATAATTGATTATATTGATATATAATAAATGATGATATATAATCAATAATCAATAAGCACTGATTATATATGTTATATATGTATACTATATATACAATATAGGTGTGTATAGATACAATTATATATATACACAATCTATATGTGTATATATACACAATCTATATGTGTGTGTATATATACACAAATTATATATATGCTAGGGTTGTGTGTGTGTATATCTATGTATAGGTATGTATGTATGTATAATTTCCAGGAGAGGTTTCTAAGAGTTTTTTTCAGTTGAATATTTTTCTGTTTTTTTATTACCTAAAAATATTTTTATTTTGCCTTCATTGATGAAGGTTATTTTTGCCTCAGAGTAACATTACAAGTTGGCAGTTAATTTTAGCCTACTGAAGATATTATGTAACTATTTTCTGGTTTTCACTGTTTAGAAAATTTTTTTTTGGTCTAACTCTACCTGCCTTGAAGGTAATCTGTCTTTCCCTCTGACTGCTTTTAAACTTTTCTTGTTATCTTCGGTTTCCTGACATTTCACTATGGTAATTCTAAGGTTGGATTTTTAAAAATTCATTTTAGTAGGGATTTGGGAGTCTTATTTAATGAGTAATTTTCAGTCTTTTACTTTATTGAAAAATGATTAGCCAATATTTCTTTCAGCATAACCTCTGCCACTTTATGTCTATACTATCATTTGAGGTTTCAATTAAAGCTGTGTTAGACCTTCTCACTTATCCTGTACATTCTTTACTCTCTCTTCTGTATTTTTGGTATTTATGTGCCACTGTGATTTATTCTGAAAATTTCCTCTCACCTGCATTGGAGACATCATCTTTAACCATGTCTGAACTGGTGTTAAATTGCTTGTTGAGTCCTTAACTTCGTGTATTACATATTTTTAAATAATTCTAGGTGTATTTTTAAATTCTTTATGAAATGTTCCCTAACCTTTAAAAACATTTATTTTCGCCTGCCAATATTTTCAAGTGTATCTTTTATTTAGTTAAGCACAGCAAATGCACTTGTTTTGTACCCTGTAGCTAATCATTATTATATCAAATCTTAATGGGATGTTTCTTTTGTCTTTTGTTTTTCTAACTCTTTGTCATAGTGTACTGTTTCCTTGCATACTAGTTATCTTTCTTTTGTGCTGTAATTCCGTTTTCAAAATTACGTGCAGGCATAATTTGTGAGCTAGAATAATTTCACTTTTCTCCAGAGAGTATATCTAGTTGCATCTAGCAGATAACTGAGTGTACTTCTGGTCTGGAACCATCTTAATTTGAGTTCAGACTTAAACTCCCCTGGACATTTATCTCTGCCTGGTTGATGATTTGACTCAGGTGTGGTTCCTCTCACCTGTAAAGTGAATTGAGATTATCAGAGAAGTGGTATTTGGAGATCCATGATTTTCACACTTGATCTACTTGCTTTTCTACATTTCCAAAAATGCAGCTCATTTTCACAGCTCTTTCTTCCTGCTCTCCAAATGTGCTCAAGACCTAAGTACGTTTGAGTTTTAAACTTGTATTTCTGGGTTATTGGCCTTTTCTCACTTTTTGGCCCTGTAAATCCTTACTATTTGATTGACCCTTAGATATATTGTTACAAATGTTTTTTATTTTAATTTCATCCTCTTGTAGGAAGATCAGTCTGAACAATCTATCCCACTATTCTCAGACACAGATGTCTTGGTGGCTCTGTAATTCCTACCCCACTCTGAAGTCCTAATTCAGGTCTTTGTAATTTTCCCACCAGATATGTTAAAATGGCTTCATAATTTATTCTCTTTCAGCCAATCTGTCCTCTTATTAAGCATGCATTATGATTTAGGGACTATATTACAATTGTTGACCATCTCACTGCTACCCTAAGGTAGGAACTATCTTCATTTCGAAAATGATAAAGATCATTCTTGGAGATGCTATTACTTTTCTGAAGTAAGATCAGTGGACCAGGGGCTAGAATCTTGATTGTCTGACCATGTATCCCTGTCCCTGCCTTCATCGTTCAATGACTTTGATTGCTGCTCTGCTGTGACCAAGTTTATCCATCTGCGGCACGTAGCGAGAGCTGGGAGACAGGACCGTGCGTTTCTTCTCTCTGCCTGGGTCACCAGAAATGATCCTCCCACAGACTAGGAGATTAGAGAAGATGCAGTGGATAATCATGAGAATATATGGCACGTAGATACCTGCATGTCCTCATGTTCACACTCATGACTCTGCTCTGCATCTGAACTCTGGATCTAAGCCTAACTCCTAGTCAGACAGAGTAGGAAGAACTGCGACTGCCAGTTCTAGACAAGAAGAAACTGTGGGTTACAGGGAACACACCACTCCCAGAGGCCTGAATGTACACAGCGTGCACAGTATAGACATCTTTCCTACTCAGATAGTGGCATAGATGCTTTCTTTTCTCAGCAAGTTTCAGTCATTTCAAGGTTGTCTCATAAACTGTCATGAGAAATAGCACATTTGGGGTTAAGCATCAAAAAACAACACACCCATCATTTTTATTGAGGCTTATTTCATTTCAGAGAACTTTTTCCAAATTTGATTATATAAGCCTATTTTCTCTTCTGCTTCCTATGTAGGTCAAGTTGGTATTTTCTTTCAATGCATAGGGAAATAATTATAATGAGTGAGGGCAATAAGGGAAAAAAAAATCCTACATTTTTGTGTTGCAAAGCAGCTAAAAATGTTCACTACTAGTACAGGGAAGACAACACTTGATATGGTTTGGCTGTGTTCCCACCCAAATCTCATCTTGAATTGTAGTTCCCATAATCCCCATGTGTCACAAGAGGGACCTGGTGGGAGGTAATTGAATTATGCAGGTGGGGACCCTCATGGTATTCTCATGATAGTGAGTGAGTTCTCATGAGATCTGATAGTATTATAAGGGGCTTTTTCCCTTTTTGCTTGAAACTTCTCCTTCCTCTCACCATGTGAAGAAGGACATGTTTGCTTCCCCTTCCACCATGATTGTAAGTTTCCTGAGGCCTCTCCAGCCATGCTTAACTGTGAGTCAATTAAGTATCTTTCCTCTATAAGCTACCCACTCTCCGGTATGTTTTTATTAGCAGTGTGAGAATGAACTAATACACCACCTCAGCTCTCCTGGGTGGTCTGATGACCTGGTGAGTGTCCTCTGGATGGGTCTGGAAGTCTTTCTTCATGGCATCTCTTTTGTTCTCAGTGCCTCTCCTCACAATCTTGACCATACATGTCTTTGTTGCACAATGTGAAAAACGAACTCAACTTTCCCAAGTGGGCATTGGTACAGTTCCTCTTTTCTGTTAACATCTCAAACAGAAATACCAGGAATAAGAAAATCTGGAGGGTTTTGGACTCTTGAATGGGGACTTGATCTCCAAAAGTACAGATAGGCATTCACTAGCTCCAGGGATAATCAAGTTCACAGAGAGTTGGTTTCTGGACCATGAATGTTTGTGAAGGGTGAGTTTTATAGTTACAAAGGATTTGAGCTATTGATGAAGGATTAATTCTCAAGGGAATGATTAATGGTTAAGTAAATCCATTCCTTAAAGCAAATCATGTCTGCACATTCTTTTACTCTAGGAAGTCTTGGAACTCCATCCATCAATGCAGACAAATGTATGAAAAGTGAACTTCTTTGCTAGCTTACCCAAGGTCAGTTTTCTATGAATATGATATAGATTTGTCAGTACAGGAAGAAGATGCCTTCAGCAATGGAAAATTTGGTGGAAAGGTGTTAGTTTTAAAATCCAACGATTTAGTCTGGGGAACTTGCCCACTGAGTTACGAATGGGACCCAGTAAGTTGGGGAGCTGTCTCTCTTTCCCTGTTACACAGTGTGTGTGTAACATTAAGAGGTATCAGACAATGTTGATTCTATATTCACAAGAAGGGAGGTGAGCGATGAAGTTAAAAGCCTTTTGGTATAGTCCACGTTTATGAGAACAATTGGACCATTCTTTTCACATGTTTTTCAGGAGCATTTGTTGAGCACTGCACTGGACAGAACACTTGACATTTTAAACCACACTCCCACCCCTCTTTAACAAAATCTATTTTAAAAAGAACCATGAACTTTCTATATTTAAACACTGCTAGAAGAAAATATCAATGGCTTACACTTTTACTAATATTTTAATTTCAGACATAGAGGTCTATGCCCATGATGGGCACCAGTAAATTTTAGGATTTTACTGTAATTCTTTACTTATCTATGCTGATAAATGTGTCCATCTACCAGTGTGAAAAGTATTTTCCAGGTGTGATCGGGCATAAGTTTCCTGACTATGAAATGAAGAAAGCTCCTCGAAGGCAGGGGCTATGGCTTTGTCAGTTTTGTATCTCATTGTCTAGAACATTTGAAAGCATTTAAAAAAATATTATTCAGAGAATAAATGGTTGGCTAATTGAATGACTGGCTCACTAAGTAAATGAAAAGCAACTATTTATCCAAATGCATTATATCATAAAGCCCCATGCTGTGCCCTCTCATTCATTGTCATTATTAATCAACATTGGAAAAGGCAGCCTTATTTACAGATGAATAAACAAGCCCACTACAGATTACAGGTAAATGTGATCGTCAAGAGCTCTCTCTCCTGGCCACATGCCATTATTAGAGATAAGCGGGGACAGGCAGACATCTACAACAACATCACAGCTGCCCTCATGGAGTTCTGAGGCCATGTGGTTAAGGGCCTCATCTCTCATGTTTACTGGGTTTGAAAACCCTTTTCTTCACTTCCTCTCAAATTCTCAATCTCTTATAGCCATTTATTTTTTCTCTGTAAAATGGGGAAAGTGATGTTGGGAGTTTAAGTGAGATACTGCATCTGATGTGTTTAGTGTGATGTCCCCTAAACTTTAGCTTTCCGTGCAACATTTGTAAGGAACAATAAGGCATGCAGAGCAGGAGTGCAGAATTGGGCCTGGCCAAGAAGAAGGAGGTAATATTCATTTTTTGTCTGCTACACAACCATCTCCTACAGCAAGGAGATGTCCATCTGTTAGATCTCTAGTAAATCACACACAGAGAGACACACAGATATGAAACCAAGTCAAGGG
Organism: Gorilla gorilla gorilla; assembly: GCF_029281585.2. Lineage (NCBI taxonomy): Eukaryota > Metazoa > Chordata > Mammalia > Primates > Hominidae > Gorilla > Gorilla gorilla. The sequence continues at coordinate 134,614,112 of NC_073236.2, read as the reverse complement.
CCAGTAACAGGACCCCAGAGACAAAGATTCAGTAAGCAGCCTATCAGGGCATGCAGGGAAAGGAAAGAAGATGATGGAATAAAAGGGAGAAAATTCATCAACAGGGTGTGTCCCTGCCTCTAAAATCTGCACTGGGAGCCTCTGCTGAAGGAGTAACCTGAGAAACTTCACCCAGCCAATGATGGCACAACACACTGGGAGTCAAAATCCAGGCTGCCTGCCCAGGAATAATGCAAGGACAGGGACCAGCACAGCCCAGGATGGATGGTCTGAGTGGCAGATACTAAAGCAGAGACAGGCAGAGCTGGGGCTTGGGCTTCTGCTGGGGAAGAGACTCCCTGATCCAGTCGCCTAGAGGCAATAATTGAGATACTGAGTCAGAGAAAAACTGCTAGACTTATTAATAGACAGGGTTTAGGACATTAAGATTACAGAGTGCTTCCGCAAAAATGTCAATTTTCTATGTTTAGCAAATCACATAAACACAAAGACACACATATATGAAGAAATCACATAAATTTGTGAAAAACTAGATGCAACCTATGATTGAGTGACAAGCAAGTGACATTAGAATATTAAGCACCATTAAATATATCTCTACAAAGAATCTTCAGAATGTGGGAAAACCATTGTTGTATAATATTAAGTGAATAAAAATAGAAAAATTATGTACATAGAATCTCATATATACCCATATATACTCAAGTGTATACATGTATACACACACACACATATATATAACATGTATGTATACACTTGATTATTTTTCCACTATGCATTGAACACAGACCCCTTTAATAAAATAATACTCTAAAATAACTGAAAAATCTACAAAAGATATCTAAGCCCAGACACGGAGGGGCATGAGGGGGACACTTGTCCAGGGTTCCTTCTGTGCTATGTATGTGCGTGCACACTTTCATATCAAGCCCACACTCAGTAGTTAGAAGAAACAACACACCCTGTAAGAGCAGGGCAGGAATCAGGTTGAATCAACCCATGAGGTACATGGTCGCCGCTCCTGCTGACAGCTGATTTCCTTGTTTCTTGTGACAGAATGGAAGGCCATGCCTTTTGGGCACCCCAGTCCCACCCTTTGCCCTGTCCACCCTCTCTTTCCATCTTCCCCAGCTAAGTCTTAGGGCCCCAGGTCCTGGTTAGAAACGGTTTCAGTGCAGTTGGGCAGGGAGAGGTCTGCAAGGCCTCCAGCCTGTGCAACCTCAGTCATTGCAATTGATGGCAAGATGTCCCCATCATTTGATTGTTTTTCCTTTGGCTTTTTTTTTTCTGTAGAAATTTGTTGTCTAGTTACTCTAATGAAGTTATGGAAGTCTTTGCTGATATTGAGAGGCAGGGCCTTGGCACTGATTTCAAAGTACAGGGTACAGGATATTGTGTCTGAGGGCTTTTTTTCCTTGTTTCTTATTTTCCCCAAGTGTATCCAATCAAATCGAATTGAACTCATGTCAGGAATGAGTCCCTGCCTTCAGTGCCTTGGATGAGCTGGCAGAAGCAGTCCACATGCTGGAAGCTGGCCTTGTCAGTGACCGAACAGCAAGAAGCAGTGACCCATCCTCACATCTTGCGCCACGTGTCACGGAACTCCTGCCTGGTTATGTTCAGAGCTGGCGCAGAAGCTACTGGGGACTTGACCTGGTAAGAACACCCCAGTGACAGCCCCAAGGAGTTGCTGGAAGCCGAGTGTGGATGCACCTGCAGGAGACTGGGAATCCGCAAAGACTGAAGGTGCTGGGCACCCCTTTTCAGGCTGCCTTCCCAAGAATCCCTGCAGGCTCTTCTGTTAAGGAGCTGAGAAAAAGCTATATATTTTATTTTTAATTAGAAATATTTTTTTACAGTGTGTATGTGATGCTGTGTGAGTGTGTAGATATTTTTCTTACTTCATTTTTTCTGTATTCTTCAAACTTTCCATAATGGTATAAATTCAACAATAGATAAAAAATAAGTTTATGACATGTGGAATAAGACTCACATGTTACCATTTCCTCACTCAAAGACCATAGGTTTACTACAATTTCCCTAAATAGAAAATAAAAGATAGTTTTGCCTCAAAATTGGCTTATTTGGAATTAAAGTTCATTAATTTCTTGTTATTTCTTGTCTTTAAGTCACCTATGACGTCTTTATTTCCAACCAAATCTCATCCTGAAGTTTTTAAAGTAGTCCTATCAGTGTATGTGAAATGCGACCATTACGTGAAAGCCATTGTCCGTGTGCATATGTGTGGTGGGGAAGTAGAGCCCGAGTGAAGAAGAAAAGGCAGTCCCGCAGAGACAGGCTCACCGTGAGCGGGGCTTTCCCTCCATACAACCATAGCCAAGGGTCATCAACGAGTGACCACTACAAAAAGCAAAGAGCTTCCTGATCTTTAGCTCCAAAAGTCCCTTTTCTGTAGGAAGAGCCGTCACTGGCTCAATGTGAACTAGCATTTGCCACTTGGTCAACCAATTCCCATGAAGCCGTTGGACCAGGCTGCGTCCCTCACACAGACGGAGGCCATGTTCCTGCCATACCATACAGGCTGCTTGTTGGATGCAGCACCCCTTCCTACATAGTGCTTGCTCACACCCTCTTTAGGTCTTAAAATGTGGTCGTTTGCAAGGATTGTTTTTGTCGATGCCCCTTAGCCAGATTCTCTGGGCTGTATTTCACATAAGTCTCTGTGTGCAGAAGCAGCCCTTGCTTGTTTTGCCCTGTGTACTGTGTAACTAAGAGAATGGCCCACAAATTTCAGCCAGAAAAAATAAAAATGGCCAAGTAAGACCACTTGATTGAAATGGTTCAATTATGAGAAAACCATATTGTAAGTTCACACAGAAAAAAGATTCCATATAAAATGCCCTCTGGTTGAACATTCCACTAAAACACGTTTGAAGCAAGTAATAAATAAACAGAATCTCTACTTCAAAAAACTAGAAATAGGAATTAGAAGGAAACAGATAAATGACCCCTTTGTAGAAATGATGCTTTCTCCCCTTTTACATTGACTAATTGACAGCTATAAGGATCTCTTTTTTCCCCCTTTCCAGAGGAAAGAAAAGATTTGAGTTGGCTCCGATCCCATTAGCACAACTAGCTGGAGATAAGCCATCTGTCACTGCTGCTGCTGGCTTCAACTGCCACTCTAATTGACAATGAACCCAGAGACCTGTAATAATTGTGGCTGCTCAGTGACTTCGACAGGTAATGCCTTCCTTTTAGAATCCATCAAGCCCCATCTGTGCCTGCTTGGTGCTTCTCTCCCGGGATGCTGCTCTCTGGGAGCCTGCAGAGCTCTGCCCAGACCAAGGGCTCGCCTCGTTAGGGAGGCTTTGCTGGGGCCCGGGGATGGCGGGCCCACAGTGAAATTGAAAACCTCCTACAACTTGTTGTAAGATTTCAATCCTATCGTCAGCCATTGGCAACATCTGTCATTCAGCCCAACCTGTTTTGGGGAGATTTGCACCAACTGCTTTTGCTTGTGATACTTAAAAAAAAAAAAAATACTTATTTCGATGATTTTGTTGTTATTGTTATTGTTGTTGCTTGTTTGGACCAGTGGTTTTGGTAAATTTACTTTAGGTTTTTTTTTTTTTCTCTCTCTCTTTTTAATATCTGGCTTCCTTTAAGGCAAAGAAGAGCATGCACATCTGAGATGGCCTGGAAATAATGGTGAGGTCAGTAAAGATGGTGTAGGCTACAGTGTATTTCATCAGCTGGAATTGCATGCTGACTTGCAGTGTGGGCAAATACTGCAGAACACAACCTGAATCTCACACACTGGGCTTCATTCCAAGAGCTATTTCTTTTACAATTGATTTTACAGCTTGAAAACAGTCCCATTTTCTTGGGAAGTGGCACTGTTGTCCCCAGGACTCAGCAATTATGGTCCTGCTGACATTTCCTTCCAAGCTTCTTGGTGAGACAGGAGTGACATGGTGTGAAGGTCTGTGCCAGGACTCCCATCGTTTGTGACAATGGTGAGCATCCCTGATGGCCGAAGGACTGCTGTAGTTGGCCTGTGGCTTCTGGATCCTGGTGGGAGAGCCCACTGCCATGCCTTCATTTATTCCAGCTGCCTTCATTTGGAAGAAAAAACAAAATCAAAAACCAACAAAATCTGATTGCCCGTAATGTCTCCTGAGACTACACTTTGTTCTGTGTGCCTGAAACATTTATTAACAAAGATCCCAACCTGCAGGTTCTCTACTTGTGTCACTGCAGAGAAATTTTAGGAGAAGGATGTCTCAGGCGGCCCTCAGGCTGGCAGGCTCCCCAGGTGAGTGTATGAAAACAAAGAAACTAAAAGCCAACGGTGGGTTTTGGGCCATGGTTCTCCAGTAGTACCCATGATAACATACCTGGGAAGCCTGTAAGAGACACAGTGTCAGCCTCACCTGGACCTATTCAGAGACCCTGGGAGCAGGCACAAGAGAATTGTGCCCTTCCCAAGCTCCCTGGGTATGTCCCATGCAGCTAAGATCTACAGAGGAGGTTTTGGAATCAGGGCTCTAAGACATACAGGTTAGAGGTTCAAAAGAAGAAAGCCTAAGGGAGCCGGGGAGGAGAGCAGAGAGGCTGGTGGGCAGGGTCCCACATGCTCTGTACACAGAGGAAGGGGAATTGGAGCTGCTCATTGGTGCGAGATACGACCTACCTGAGGTTAGGGATGCCGTGGTGTTCTAGTCTAAGCCAATTGACCAGGTGGAAACCAGCCTGATGGACAGAGAATAATTAAGGAAGACAGTGTTCTTAGAGCCAAATAAATGAGCAGGGGAGAAACAGGGAATCAGCTCTTAGGAAGTCAGGAGCAGATTCTGTAAGGCGCGCTGTAGACCTTTACAAAGATTTTGACATTTTTCTGAATTCAGCCTGGGGGAATATATCAAGTTCCTACATTATTACAAAGGAGACTTTTTGAAGACCTCAAAATTTAGCAAAACAAGCAAACAGAAAATGGGAAACAGCTGTCATAGAAGCTGATTAGATACATTAGGTCAAGCTTAATGTGAACATGAGAAAAACGTAGCTCACGTCTGACTAAAGGAAAGATTTTGGTTTGGCTATTTTTATTTTTAAAAAATAATAGGAAGGAGAAGTAAAATTTTAGACTTAGAAAAACCCTTTGAGGTTATATGGTAAACTTTGTATTTCTTATTGATGTGTTTGTTGTTTGTTTGTAATCAATATTCAGGAAAGTGACATGATTTATTTAAGGTCAAACATCAAATTGAGCTTGGCCAGAAACCAGAGCTCCTGGTTAGGGAAGTCTCTTTCCAGCAAAGCTGGCTCTGCTCTTTGCTTATTTTTTTTTTCAGTTGCAAATAATCTGTAAATTAAACTCACAATCAATCTTTGCACCAGTGAAAGCTCTTCATCTTCTTTCATCTTGCCATTTTGCAGTGCTACATCCAGATGCCAAGCTCTGGCCTCAAAGGCTGGATTCCAGCATTTAGGATGGAGAGACAACCCTGATGATCTCCTCTTTCCATGAGAACACAATTCCTCAAAATTGTCTTTTCTAAGTCTTTGATAAGTTAACTGTCAAAATCTTGGAGCTGAAACACCATCTCTGAGCACTTGGGGATAATTTCCTCTTTATTACTCTTCTTTTAGGTTGTACCCCCTTATTTCATGTTACTTAGTTCTCACTCCAGGGTATTGCCACTCTTGGGGTATGTTCAAGTTACAATCTTCTCCCGCAGCCAGAGGTAGAGTCAAGCTGAGAGTTGCTCTGGTCCTGACAATGTGTTTTCTCTCCTTTAAGCCAATCCTTCCATCTCCTTAATCATTAACTTTATAGTTTGAACCTTTTCCAATTTGTCCACATTTTCAGAAAAGCAAAAGCAATCCAGTACTCTAAAAATAAACCAAGCTTTCTGTGTCTTAAACTTTGTGTAATCTGCACAATTAAATATTGATGTTTGTAGTTTTATTGTCTTCTGCTCTCTCTGATGCCTACTTTCCTTAGACCCTTTTAACTTTTTACTTGTATGCATGCATACATTTAAATTACTTATCTATTCATGTAACAGGAATGCCTGAACACAGCTTAGATAAACAACTCTTTCTCAGGACAGTCTTTCAAGGGATGAAAGCAAGACACATTTTTCTACTGGCTCCAGCCTCTCACTGGTCAAACATCTGTCTCGTGGGTGTTCATGCTTCATGATGGAAGTGTGAAGTGGACGTTGTCCAGTTGTGCCTGTGTGACACTGGTCTGAGCAACAGCTGGGACCAATGGCTACAGCTTGCAGATGGACGAGCCTGAGGGGGTACAAACCATCTCATGCAGGTATAGTGCAGCCTGAGGGAGGAAACAGAGACAAAACATTAAGTACTTCCATAGATACATGCACGAAGTAGTATGAGAAAACCTCAAGGAGACACCGAATTCAGTCTTGAGGGGTCAAGGAGTAGTTCCCTGTTGAAGCCAAATTTAGATAGTGATGTGTATGAGTCTGCATAGGTAAAGAGGAGAGAAAGATGGAAAGAAAGATGAGGGAGGTCAGAAGAGACAACGGGACTCTGCAAGGAAAGGGCTGTTCAAGGACCCAAGGCACCAGAGGCTATGCAATGTTTAGTATTTTTTTCATGGCTTGAAAATTTTCATGATATCAATAAAGGATTCCCAGATGGATCAAGTCAATTGTCCTTTCTGGTTCCCAAGTTTTACTTGACCTCATTAAGCATGCCAATTCTTATTTAACTCGTAAGCATCACTGTAGTGAACATTTTTCTTAATGTATTTAGTCCCTGAGATCAAAGGTATAATTAATGGTTCTTTCCTGTTTCTCTGCCTTCTGATCTATAAAATGAAAAATAACCCAATTTTCAAAGGTAGAACTGGTTCTCCAGGTGAGAAACTGACCTCTTTTCAGCCTCTCAATCCCCCTACAGAGCATATAACCTGGCCGTGTCTCAGCTTCAGGTGGGGGAAACTTGGGAAGACCCTTAACTGCCGTTTCCTGGCTTGCTCCTGCTGGTGCATTTTCCTGTGCTGCTTCTTATACCCAGTGCCTTCATGCACCTGTCCTTCCATCACTTGTCCATACCTCTCAGGTAACAAGTTTAATAATTTCAGCCATCATTACATCTTAAGGTGAAGGCATTCAAACTCAAACTTGTTTCTATTTCCAGCAATTTCAAGCACCAGTAAGAAGAAGCAGTGTCACCCAGGTGAAAGTCTGAATCACCCCACCTCAGGCTGACCACAGGAAAACAGAGAATGGCAATGGATCTATTTTGGGTGCTTCCTGAATGAAGTATATGGGCCAGCTGTAAGCTTTTTCTTAATTTAATTATCATTTTCCACACATATTCATTTGCAAACTCCTCTTCTAAACCCATATCTCCTCTGTTTCTCAGCACTGGTTGACTTTTTAAAGCGGATGTCTTTGAAATGCACTAATGTCCAAAGACAAATGTGTTGCCTCAAGCACCACTTCAGGGTTGTCAGCCCCAGGTACAATTTGCCCTTTCACTAAAGAATCAATGACCACTTACATTTGTTTACCATTTTAAATTTGTGTGCAAGTCTGTATAAATATGGCTTCAGGTTGTGTTGTTGCCTATTTTCACAAGATAGAAATATTGTGAATATATTCCCACGCTTTTAATATTCTTTATTATAATATTAATGATTATATAATATTCCATATTCTATCACATGCCTACATTATAATTTATTTAAATAATTCCTTATTGTGCTTCATTCCGTTCAGTTTGTTTTCAATGCTTCACGGGTGCACTGAACATTTTAGCATATAAATATTCGCCTTTATATCTGAATAATTGTTTACAAAATAACTTTAAGAATTCATGTTGTGATACAAATTTCCTAGGATGAGTCATCAGGAAGACCATTAAGGAAGATTTTAATATAAGAAGACTTTATTGGATATCTGTGATTTGCAGAACACTGTTGAGAAACAAACAACACACAGAATGCAAGCTTGCCTTTAAAAATGTATATCCTAATTAGAGAAATAATTATGTTTCCATGTATATCACGTGTACACACATACGTACACATAGGTATATATGATTCATCTCATGTATGTCATATATGTGTATTTGTGTGTATAGATATACTTTTTTTTGTTAGAAGAACTACATCAATATGAACCAAAAAACTCACAATGGCAGAAGAGGCCTCTGAGTCTGTTTCTTATCTATTTCTGAGCATCACTAGGCACCTCTCTCCTGTGTAATTCATATGACAACAACGTACACTATGACATGTGTTTATTTTACTAAATGTTGTTCTTTCATTTGTCTTGAATGCGCTGAATTCCCCTGCTCACCTGAACAACTGTATTCATCTCCCAAAACCTGTCTCTTGATTCTGGGTAAAGATTTTGCTTATTGAGTCACTTCAAGTTAGTGTCCAGTCTTTTGGATTCTGATATGTTGTGGGTGTGTCCCCACCCAAATCTCATCTTGAATTGTAGCTCCCATAATTCCCATGTGTTGCGGAAGGGACTTCCTGGAAGGTAATCAAATCATGGGGGTGGGTCTTTCCCGTGCTGTTCTTGTGATAGTGAATAAGTCTCACAAGATCTGATGCTTTTATAAAGGGTAGTTCCCTTGCACATGCTCTCTTGCCTGCCACCATGTAAATTGTGCCCTTGTTCCTCCTTCATCTCCTGCCATGATTGTGAGGCCTCCCCAGCCACGTGGAACTGTGAGTCCATTAAATCTCTGTCCTTTATAAATTACCCAGTCTCAGGTATGTCTTCATTAGCAGCATGAGAACAGACTAACACAGATTCCCTCAGCCACACTGGAAGAAGAAGTGTCTTGGGCCACACATAAAATACACTAACAAGGCTAGGAATGGTGAGTCATACCTGTAATCCTAGGACTTTGGGAGGCTGAGGCAGGTGGATCATTTGAGGTCAGGAGTTCAAGGCTGGCCTGGCCAACATGGTGAAACTTCTGTCTCTATACTAAAAATACAAAAATTAGCCAGGCATTGTGGTACGTGCCTATAATGCCAGCTACTCGGGAGGCTGAAGCAGGAGAATCACTTGAATCCAGGAGGCAGAGGTTGCAGTGAGCCGAAATTATACCACTGTACTCCAGCCTGGGCTACAGAATGGGACTCCGTCTCAAAAAGTAAATAAATACATAAATAAAATAAAATATGCTAACACTAATGATAGCCAAAAAAAAAAAAGAGCTAAAAAAAAAGTGCCTGCATAAATCTCATAATGTTTTAAGAAAGTGTACGAATTTGTGTTGGGCCACATTCAAAGCTGTCCTGGGCCACCTGTGGCCAAGGGCCTCAGGTTGGGGAAGCTTGAAGGGATTTTAATGTTAATGAGTGTGGATAAATTCAGCAGGGATCAATAAATTTGAATGGAAAAGAATACTTTTTAAATGTTAACTAGCTTCCAAAGTGAAATTTAGCAGTGATTATAGCCAACAGAACACAGGAGTGTACAGGTTCTGGAGACACAGTCCACAGTATGGATAAGAGATATTTTTATACCATGTTAAAACTGTTACACATATCTAAAATAATATTTCCATCTTCAAAATGTTTGTGGTTATTTAAGCTACTATTCATGAATTATATGATTCCTTACTTTAAAATCTCATGTTACTAATTTTTTTAAAAATATTTTGATACTGGTATTTTAATATAATATAATTGGTTTCCTTGGAGATCCTATTATGTGCATGTGTGTGTGTGTTTGTGTGTGTGTGTGTGTGTGTGTGTGTCTATCCTAAGAAACTCAAGTTTCCCAGTTGCCTTTGTAAATCCAAGACACACAAGGCTACAAGCACCTGGACCCTAACTAGCCTTGCTTACGCCGCCTCCTGTATCCCTTTCTCGTGGTGACAGGCCTCTAGTGCTACCCAGAGTGAGCTTTGGCTTTACTGCAGCTGTGACTGTCCTCCCTGTCAGATTTTAATATTCTTAAGGGCAGAGAGACATCTCCATTCTGTATCTCTGGCTCACAGTTCAGAGTGACACATGAATTAATCATTTAATAAATGTTTATTGAACTAAGCCAAATGGAAGCAAATCTTCAGGAAAGGCTTTGAAGTGAGATGGGATTTATCATGGGCCTTGAAAACAGGCAGGATTTGCATTGGCACAGAGCACAGAAAGCAAGCTGGAAATTGCTCTGTGAAGACTCTAGTGATGGCATGAATGAGGTCGAGGGGGATGGGCTGGGCTAACAATGTGCGTCCTCCAATCCTGTAATTTTGGCCAAGGGTGGTAAAAGGAAATTGGCCCGTTGTGAATGCCCATGAGTACGGATGGGCACCTCAGTCCCCACATTAGCAGCTAACTTCAAAATCCTTTTCAGCTTTGTATCTTTTTGAAAGGACAAATAAGTAATGTCAGTAATAGATTTTTAAAAATCAGAAAATTGCCCATAATTTTCACCTACAAAAGCACCACTGAAATAGGCTCTATGAATAATTGTTGTCATGAAAATTGTTAGTCTTAAGCAATTATTGGGGAAAAGCTGAGTTAAGATATTGAAACAAGATTCTATATACTGAAAGTCTCTAAGTCTTTACACTAAGGTTTATTGTACCATGAGAGGGAAAATGTGCATGGCCTCACTCAAGTTTACTTGGATTTTGGGAACATTTTTATCCCTGGGCATCTCTCCAAGCCAGTGTCTCTTAGAATATATTTTAGGCAATGTCTGCCTTTACCTACATTTTCCCTATTTCAACATGCAAAATCTAGAGGTGTGTATTTATAGAATGGTGATCATTGCGGAGCCTTGGAAAATGAGAACAGGTTAAAAGCACTCTGAGCTGTCTCTACTCAATTTACATCATGCCAGTGTAGTTTCTCCCTAAGGTCTCCTAACATGTCTTATAATCAATACTTCCTAACATGTCTTATAGAAATTTTCAAATAAAATTTTGGAAATGAAATGGCTAATAATTGGGAAAATATAGTAGCCATTGCTTGCAGAAGAGTGTCTGACTTCTGGTTCTTCATAGGTTATTAGTGAGGGAGGACCACAGCTCACCTCAATGGAGGCAGTAGCAAGATTTTGTTGGAGGTCCCCCATCAGGATTACTTGATCTTTAAAGAGATGCATATGGGAAGGAAAAGGTGAGCTTTGAGTACAAAGCACAGAGATCAGATTGCTGGTTATTAAGAAGATTATCTTCTAACTCCCCCTTTTCCTGGAATATAATTATAAGTTACTTACCAAATAATTGTTGTTGTTGTCTTAACATGGCAATCACGTTATTTGCCATATGTGAAAAAGAATATTTAAAATTTTTTTAAAACTATGTATGTAAAAGAATGTTTAAATTGTTTTAAAAATATGTTATAACTACCATGGCACCATCCTTGCTGTTGAGAAATGACTTTTACCTGCTTACTTAGAAGGAAATGTCAGAAGCAGAAGTACATTTGAATATGATTATTTGAAAGCTTCATCCATTTTTCAAAGAATGTATACAGTAACACTAAATGTAAAGCATAGTTTATCAACTCTTCACTAAGAACATTCTAGCAAGTAATATCAGAGTGGCTCTGGTTCCAGCTGGACTAACCTAATCATTTATGAAAAGGTGATCATAAGCTTGGACCAAGAGCACCCAACAGAAATAGATTTAAGAGATTTCAATAGCTTTCATTAAAAAAAAATCCAAATTAGCCTTCAGGTCCATGGCAAATATTGTCCTTACCCCTATATTTCTATTAACAAAAACAGAAACAAAATCAAGGAAAGCAGGACAGCCATACCCTAGCTACTACCCCTATGGCTCACACTTTGATTCCTCCCGTGACCCCCAACCACACACATGCAGATGCTGAGAGGCCTGGGATTTACACATTTTACCCCAACTCTCTTAGACTTACTCACTCTCCACCTCACTCTCTTCCACCTTCTTCCTCAGTACTCTTTCTACCATTTATGCTTTCTCTTAACTCCGTTTGAATGAATATATGATTCTGTTTCCTCCAGGCCTGTGCTCCATGCTCCACTCTGATCTAAGGCTCAGCATTGCAGAGAAATCTCTAATGCATCTGGGGTTTGATTCTGGCTTCTCTGCTAAGCAGCCATGTGACTTCAAACAATTCTCTCCAACTCACTGAATTTCACTTTCATGACCCCTGAAGTTGGGACAATAATTACCTTCGAGGATTGTTGTGGAATTCAATGAAATGATTTCTAGCTGCTTGATAAATGGGATCTGTTCTATTATTACCCCTCCTCCACCTCTGGCTTTTTCATTTGCTCCCCAATGTGTCGATCACCTTCCTGCCTGTGAACACAGCCCTATCTTCTGGAGTCTTCAACCAGCCACGCCCACCCAGCGACTCCCTACCATCTCATCAGCTCCCAGCTTACTCGCCACACACTAAGCTGAGCCTTCTCTGGCCCTCTGACAATTTACATCCTTAGGTTATCTTCTTAGGCCTCCATGCACCTCTTGTTGATTTTTTTCACAGAAGTCCTTTCTCATTTAATCCCACTGTGCTGCAAATTCCACGACCAGAGGCTCTATACACTCTCTTTCTCTCATCCCCATTGCCAGGCAGTGCCTCGTAGATGGTAAGCACACACAATTGGTTAAATAAAGGAATATTTCATAGATCTGTAGTTCCATGGACAACCTTGTGAGGAACGTCCTTCCCAACCCAACTCCCTGAAAGAAATCTCCATAGCCTCCCTGAGCCATCCCTTCCACTGGATGGTCATGAAACAGGGAAAGCTCCTATGTCCCCCTCGTAGGGCATGCGATGGGGGTGTGACTCACTTCTTCGGTGCCTCACTGCTCAAACCCGTAAGGGGAGCAGGCAGACGGGCAGGTGGTGGGGAGCACAGGCTCCGACCCCACGGCAGAATCTAGAGGTGAATATTTACAGCTCCTGGAGCCCCAGTGGGCGTGTCACAGTGTGCTCTTTTCATTTTGTTGTCTGTAGGCGGCTTGTATCAACCAGCTCAGTTAGACCCTCTGGCTCACTGCAAGGACAGACGGCTTTCTGTATCCCGGGGTTCTTGCCTTGGTGTACTGGAAAAATCAGATCACACGTGGGCTTGGAGAACGGACGCGAAGTTTTATTGAATGGCGAAAGCAGCTCTCTCAGCAGATGGATGGGAACCAGAAGAGAGGTGGCCTCCCCTGGAGACTGTTTCCACTGAGCAGCCCGACTCCTCTCCCAGTCGTCCCGCCATAGACGGCCTGCCAGCGTCTGCTGGTGTCTGCCGGTGTCTGCCGGGGTGTTCCTCCGCCCCTCTGCGTCTCGCAACCGCCAGCCGCTTGCGTGTCTGCCCGCTAGGCTCTCAGAGTGTCTATAGGCACGGGATGGGGGCATGGCGGGCCAGGCTGGTCTGGAAAATGCAACATTTGGGCACGAAAACAGACATGCCTGTTCTCACCTAGGTCCGTGGACACAGGCCTGGGGTGGAGCCCTTGCCAGGGACCGCCCCCCTTCTCCTCCCAGCACTTCCCTGCCCCCTTCCTGTATCAGTCAGGAGCTGCGGTGCTCTGTTAGAATCCAGTGTTGAGTGGAGTTATTTATGTGGAAAGAAAAAAACAGGAGTATTTACAGGATATATTCACAGTCTTCTAGTGGATGAACTACATATAGAAACAAAGTTAGAAAAGTGGCGCAAATCAGATTTTCCTTTAGTAGCTGTATTAGTCAGCGTTCTCCGGAGGATATGTGTATATATGTATACATGGTGTATATCCCTCAATAGGATCTATGTATATATGACAGGGAATTTATTAGGGATAACTGGCACACATGATTATACAGTGAAGTCCCATGATGGACCCTGTGTAAGCTGGGGAAGAGAGAAGTGGTAGTGGCTCAGTCCGAGTCTGAAAGCCTCAGAACCAGGGAACCCAACAGTGCAGCCTTCATTCTGTGGCCAAAAGCTCAAGAGGCAAGCAAGCCACGGGTGCACGTCCCAGAGTCCAAAGCCGAAGAACTTAGAGTCTGATGCCCATGGGCAGGAGGATCAGACAGAAGCATCCAGCCTGGGAGAAAGATGAAAGACACTTACCGAGCTGCTCATCTCACCTTCCACTGCAGGCTTTGTTCCAGCCGCACTGGCCGCCGATTGGATGGTGCCCACCCACAATGAGGGTGGGGCTTCCTCTCCCAGTCCACTGACTCAAATATCCATCTCCTCTGGCAATACCCTCCCAGACACACTGATCTAGGCATCCTTCATTCCAATCAAGTTGACACCTAATACTAACCATCATAATAGCTGTGGTGGCAAACTGGGCTGTCCGTGACAGTGGATCAAGGTGGACCTGTCTAAAACAGGGGAGCTCAAGAAAGAAATGGATTAGTTATGGAATGACGAAAGTCCACACATTTTAAGACAGGCTTATGTCAAAATAGGGTAGAGAAGCAAAGCTGGCCAGACATCAACAGAAGCCAAAGGAGTTGAAGGTCAAATAATAACAGTCACTTAGGCCAGAAAGCCCAGATGCACACACCTGGGGGGAAAATAGTCACTCTAAAACTTACACAGAGGATGTCACAGCAAGGGTTTCCCCTTGTCTTCTGGCCAGGACCACATATATCCTTTCCCAGCTTGGTGTCTTATAAGCCTGAACACTTGAGGTTGGCAATGAAGTTGCAAATTCCTACTTAAATGAGTTTCTGATGGCTACAACGTGATTTTTTCTGTAGTTTCTCGGATCATTTCCTTTGCTTAGATTCAACACTTTTCGTGGATAAGAATACAGAAACTCAGAGAGGTTAAATGATTTACTTTAAACACTGTTTATAACTTCAACACATATAATATTTATTGAGTGCATACTAGATATGTCAGGTATGATTCTAGATCTTGGAGATGCAGTGATAAACACAACAAACTCTCTTGCATTTAAACTACCAATTTATCTCAGAGCTGTTGAGTGGCAGAGTGAAATTCAGTTGAGGTCTCTGGCATCAGACCACCTGGGCATTTTCTACACACAGTTTCATTGTATATCTTTCTGTAGTTCCTTAAACAGGTAGTTTTCTTAGTATTTGTTTTGGTAAGTCTTTATTTCTGCAGGTATTCTGGAGTATTCAAGTGGAAAAATATTTATTCTCTCCACATGAAATTGTCAAGATTCATGTTTAGAAGGTTGATAGAGTCTGAGTTTGCTCTGTTCCCCCAACCGCAGGCATTGTTTCACTTGTATATTTAAAAACGCGTTAACTGTAATGTGAGTCAAATTGTGTATCTCAGATCAAAAGAACTTTCAGGGAGGTGTTGTTTAAATGCTATAATAGCAAGAGTGTGTCTTAATATTTTCAGAAAGCCCTATTAATGGAAAATAATAATTTGTCTCTGTAATGGATGACTAAGCTAGCTGAAATTTTTTATTAAGAAGTCCCTCAGTCCTGCTGAAAAAATATCCAATTAATTCTTCTGGATATTAAAAAAAACTTTGAGTAAAAATTAATTTTTTTGAATTGCCAATGAATGGTAATTATCAGTTGTTCCCAGCACCCAAATGCTGACTCAAGGGCTAGGTCACTATCTTGTTGAGATTAGCTGAGCATTTAAAAGATTATTGACTGAACGCTTGAACCAAGCCTTAGGTAAAAATGGGTCTTTGAAAATGTAGAATCCAGACCATCGATTAAAGAACCCACTAGAAATAAAATTAAGGTTCTGCTTGGTCTACTGATTTTTGACCAGACCTATGTGAAGCCCTGATATGTCTGTCCTAAGATTTCACCATAGAAAAAAGATACTCTTGGGCATACTCTGCCCTGTTTATATAAGAGTTTATACTAAATTGACTCTTTTTCTGTAGTAGAACCGGGTATAATTCTCAAGTGTCTGTGCAATAATATTACAGATATCTAATGTGTAACTAGGTAAAGTTAGTCAAAACCAGCACATTTAAGTGAGTAAATCTGATTTTAGTCTATTTATTAATAAAAACTAACTACAAGTGGTCGACAAGATCAATATTGTGTCTGAAATATCCTTAAGGTTGAAACTGGCATCAAAAAATATGTAGCATTTATATAACTTAGGTAGCCTTGACTGTTAGCAAATGATAGAAATTAAAATAAACTAACATTCCAGACATTTAGTAGTAACTTATTTTGTTAGAGCAGTGTCCATTGTGTCTGTTGCTATGTAAGAGAAACCATTAGAAAAATCCATTTCTTAAGATTTCTTTGACCCAAGAACATTAATTATTTAACAAATGTTTTAATCCATGGAAGCTTGGATTTATTCATTTGCCTAGCCTGAGAAATAATAATTTTTATTGGATGTATTCACTGCATAATATATTAGAGATTTTTTTCACATTAAAAATGTTTCATAACTTAGAATTGACTTTGACCCCAATTTAACCTAATTAATTTAATATAATTGCCTCAGATGAGAGTGAAGTTATTTACTTTCTGGAACACCAGTAGGAAATGATAGAACTGAGTCTAAGAACACAGACTGAGCATGACATCACAGGGTAAGGTGAGCCAGAGGGCTGGGTGACACGATGTTTCCTCGTCCTCTGGTATCCCACTGGTTGGGAGGAGCGGGGAGGACAGGGAAGCCCTGGGACAGCAGAGACCACAGAAGCATTCTCCCTGTGGCTGCTCCAGTGACTGGCACAAGATGCTGAAATCCAAGGTCAGGGGCAGCCTTCTGGGTGTTTCCCAGAGGAAAAGACCAGAAATCACTCAATCTGGAAGCTGAAGACAGCATTTAATTTTTGTCACAGGCCATGGATCCCAGTCAGGAAGAGGAACGGAGATGGCAACTAGGAATGAATGGTCAGAGGCAAATGGACTAGAGACAGTCTCTTCCTGTGTCTACTTCAAAAATCACATTGTTTTCACTCAAAAGTGCCCCTAAAGCAGCCCGAACTGCCCGCTTCTTTGTGACAGGTGTATGTGTATGTGTGTGGGTATGTGTGTCTGTAGGGCAGGAGTAATAGTAGCTTAATAAAAGCAGACAGTTACAAAAAGGCAGGGTAAAAATTCATTTCCTTTAGAGAAAAGATATTTTCCTTTAAGTATTAAATATGTATTTTCTATTCCCATGTCTGGAGTGCATCTTGTCTACGAAGTTATTAGACTCAATAATGTGATGTGTTGCCAGGAGTGGGTCTCAGGGTGAATCTATATTTTATGATATAGAAAAATATGCCATTTTAATTATCTTTATATCAGGTTTGAGAGTTGTGACATTTGTCTGAAATAACAATATATTTAAGTACATTCTTTATAGCCGGAAGAGATTCTAGTTTTCTCAGAGACCAAGAATGCATGCATAATACAAAATAAAAGCAAAGAGAATCCTTCTAAGATGAACCAATATATTAACATAATGTATTTCTATGCAAATGGATTACCAAAAATAGAGCAATTATTTTTAAATAATGCTTCCAAGTAACCAAATCTAGTTACGGGTGCTCAGTGGAATGATGAAATCCACGAAGGGTCTTTGATCCTGCTGATGTGCTGTGATCCTCCCAGGCTCTGTTGTCACCCAAACAGCTGCCACTGAAATTGTGGAGATCCTGCATCTCCCAGCACCTGAGTTCATTCCAGAGCTAATGAAAGAGATGGGCTGTGCCCTCCTCCTTCTGAGTCAATAAGAAGCCGATGACAATGTGCAAGGAGCAAAGGCATTGAGGCCAATTCAAGGGGAGACCCAGCATCCTGATTGGAGCAGGGCAGGATCTGGTGATGGGGGGCCCAGGACTTCCTGAATGTGAGGAGAGGTTTCTCCACTCCCTCCCCTCAGATATCTTCCAAGTTGGCAAGGATGGGACTGGCCTCAACCAGGGTGGGGCAAGGTTGAATTTTCTAAGTTGAGTGCCCATAGCAATTCTAGCAAATGTGGCCTTCTTGAACCACCTTTTTAAAGCTCCGTCAAGATGGCTCCTGTTCTTGCTGCAGTGCGTGCAGGCATGGGTGCTACAGAATCACTGCCCGTTAGAACCCAGGGATCACCGGGATTCTCTAAGCTTGATTGCTGTTTGAGATGTGAGAACACTCAGGCTCAGAGGGGCATGACCTCTTCGTGAGGCCATGGACAACCAGACACAGCCAATATCTCTATCCTGGCCTCTTTCCACTGTCCATGTTGCCCCCCATGTGGATAATTTTGTGCACAAACAATGGCGATTGCCCACACTTATGAAGTGTTATAAAGGTGGCCTCCTTTGCAGTTCTGAGGGCATGAGGTCAATTAACTCATGGAAACCCTCAGCTGTCCATGACGCCTTCACAGTTCTGCCCCCACATTACAGAGCAGCCTTGGCTACTGCAGGCGGAAAATAAGCAGGGATAAGAGTTAAACAGTTACGTCGAGAGCTCTGCCCAAGTCTTCTCTTTTAGGATATATTATTCTTTGCCTTGCCCTGCTAGTCATGGGAGGATCGAGGCCATGCCCTACTCAGGTTTGAGGGGCTTCTGGAGCACAACCCACTGCACCACTGCCCACAGGCTTCTGTTGTAGCCCACAACACACTCACATCATGACGTGATGATATGTGAAGACATATGAAAATCAGAGGGAAAAATGAAAAAATAAGAAAGGTTAGGAGCAAGAAAGGGTAGAAGAGAGTCCGGATATGCATAGAGCCTGCACAGGGATGAAAATCTCACTTCAAATGTGCCTCTCAGTTTCCTTAAAGCCCAATATGTAGTGGTTAATCTCATTAATCATTGACTAATAACTTTATTAGTCACCACAGAGGCAGGATCTTCCTGTGTAGCAACATTACAACATAGATGTATGCATCCTCTCTTCCTCACGGGATTTCTCACACAGTGTCTTCACCATCATTATTCCTTATCATTATCACCACTGTTATTAATGTTATGGTTGTATGTAAATCTCTTGTGACATTTCCATTGGCTGTATTAATTAATTTACTCAATGAATGTTTATCGAGCTTTTACTATGTTCCAGGACTGGTGTACACAGAGATCAATAGGACACAGTCCCCGCCATGAGAAGTCTATTGGATAAAATAGCTACATAAACCAAATATGTGTAAAATAACATGGATGGACAATGATGGAAGTACATATTCTATAACTCCTGGGGAGGCAGGGTGTGTAGGGAAACACTTCATAGAAGTGAAAAACTGAATCTAGGTTTTGTTTTTGTTTGTTTGTTTATTGAGATAGAGTCTCACTCTGTCACCCAGGCTGGAGTGCAGTGGCACGATCTTGGTTCACTGCAACCTCCACCTCCTGGGTTCGAGCCATTCTCCTGCCTCAGCCTCCCTAGTAGCTGGGACTAGTGGCATGTGCCACCATGCCCAGCTAATAGTTGGATTTTTAGTAGAGACGGATTTAGTAATATTTGGATTTAGTAATCCTTCCACCTCAGCCTCCCAAAATGCTGGGATTACAAGTGTGAGCCACTGTGCCCAGCCTGAATCTAGTTTTAAAGGCTTATTAGAAGTGGGTTGTTGGCCAGGCATGGTGGCTCATGCCTGTAATCCCAGCACTTAGGGAGACCAAGGCAGATGGATCAATTGAGGCCAAGAGTCAAGACCAACCTGGCCAACATGGCAAAACCCCAACTCTACCAAAAAAATACAAAAATTAGCTGGGCGTGGTCATGCACCTGTAGTCCCAGCTACTCAGGAGCCCGAGGCATGAGAATCACTTGAACCCGTGGGGTGGAGGTTGTAGTGAGCTGAGATCATGCCAATGCACTCCAGGCTGAGGGACAGAGTGAGACACTATCTCAAAAAACAAAACAAAAGAAGTGGATTGTTTTGAAAAGAAAATGGGAAAACATCCAGGAAGCAGGGACTTAGAGCTGAGAAATAGCAGAATGTGTGAGAAGAATTACACAGTCTCTAGCTCAGTGTTTCTGGACCGTTAAAATGAGGCAGAGGAGTACCTGTTGTCATTGCTGTGACACACACGGGGCCGGATCATGGAGAGTCTCTCATTCCACACTAACTTTGACCTAATCTTTTGATAATGAGGTGCTAGTGAGGGCCTTAAGGTTTTGTGGTACTTGCTTTCAGATGTACCTGCCCATTTTGCTAAAGCGGAGCCCCCAGTTACTGAACACAGAGGCATCATGCAGCATGAGATCTTGATGTGGCCTGTACCCCCTTGTGTGATGTGAGAGACCCTCAGGCTGGGTCTGACATCCCCACCAGCAAAGAGCCTCTGTGTCCAGCCTGCAGATCTTTGGCCCAAGCAAATGTTGCCATCATGGGAATAACTCCCGGATTTCCAAAAGCTCTATCAGTCACTGCGTGGGAGCCAATTCTGCCCGGAGATGCTGCCTCCAGGAGGCAAGTTATTACAATGCAAGCCAGATACGAATATTTAACCTATCTGATGCTAAATGATTTAACAGGTGCCTCTGCAGTGTCTGAGGAAATGTGTTCCTTCAGGGCCTAATAAAAATAGGCATTGTTTCCACGTTAGTGTGCAAGAATAGAAATAAAGACTTCTATTCAAATTAGGTTAGTGTCATTTGCATCAGGGATAAGACTCAGCAGAATCTGGAAAGGAATTGAAAATTATCATCAAAATAAACCCAAACAAGAACAAGCACAACCTCCCCACCACCACCCACCCCACGCAGCCAGTTAGCACTCAAAGTGTTAACGCTTACGCTGAGGTGCTGAAATCACCTATTACTGTAGAGTTCATGGCCCAGATGTTCCTGAGGAGGACAATTTACAGGATTCCTTTTAGTGCATGGTATATTAGCATCCCATTTTAATGAATTCCATAAATAAAAGATGATAAAATGCCAGTGCTTTGCAAACTGTGTAAGGTTAGCTTTATCTTACAATTTGGCTGCAAGATTCCCATAGCCAGCTTGCTTTTCCTTCCTTGGCTTTATGTTCTGAAATAACATGCTTGCATTTAGTCATATAAGAACAGTGTGCCTTTTCATTATAAAAATGATAGTATTGAATCTATTTTTTTCACATGTCCTAAGTTTCATCTGTCATGCCAGAGAAATCGATCGGCTCAGGTAATGGAAGCTTCCTCAGGTTTCTAAGATATGATGCACTATTTCCTTACTTTAGTTAGTTGTACTCCAGGTAACTGATCACAGGAAACTACCATCAGAATAATCAACTCTATGAAAAAAAAAAAGTGTCTTTGTACCTTTCTAGGGAAGCATTCAATTAAGTGATTTTTATTATAGATGCATACTTAGTCACGTTAACTTGAATATTTGAAAATTGTTTACAAATAGAAAGAAATTTAATTATACAAATGATTGGAGAATGGCATGGTACCTTAGTTGTTCATAGCTTTAGGAATTTCATAAATCTGGACCACAAGTGATCAGTGTCCTCAGGACAGGGCCTCACGTTAACCTGCCCTAATAATAGGTAGATCTTGTGGTAGGCAATTTCTGAAAATGTCCCCAGAGACTCTGCACTATGTAGGATCCCCTCCCATTTGAGGGTGGGCTGGACCTGGTGACTCCCTTCTAATGGCTAGAATATAGGTTCTGGGAAGTCACTTCTGAGGTGGAACTGGCACCTCGCTTGCTCTC
Source organism: Gorilla gorilla gorilla (assembly GCF_029281585.2). Classification (NCBI taxonomy): domain Eukaryota; kingdom Metazoa; phylum Chordata; class Mammalia; order Primates; family Hominidae; genus Gorilla; species Gorilla gorilla. The sequence continues at coordinate 134,592,624 of NC_073236.2, read as the reverse complement.
TCTCCTGCCAGCTCTCATGCTGTGAGCTGCAATTATGCAGAGACCCATCTATCACGGAGCAGAGGCCTCAGTCCAACAGCCCAAGAGAACCTGGATGTGGCCAACAAACAAGAAGAGAGCTTAGAAGCAGAGCTGACCCTAGTCAGAACTGCAGAGGATGCAGCCCCAGCAGACGCTGATTCCAGCCCAAGAGACCCCGCAACCATGTGCCACATTGTCTGACCACAGAAACCATGAGATAATAAATGTGGTTTGGTTTAAGCCACTGATTTGTTCAGTTGCAATTGATAGTCATTAAAAATTGTTCTGAAGATCTTCCAAACACACTGTTTGAAGGTCATCCTGAAAAATACATTTCATTAGCAATACACATAATGAGGACAGAAAAAGCTTATATAAGGAAGGTTGAAGAGGTTGGCTCAGAAGGAGAGAGTAAAAGGGTGGTTCCAGGGATTGAGCTGGGTTGGGGTAGGTATTCATCAAACCATTAGTTGGATAGAAGGAATAAGTTCAGGGGGTCTACTGTGTAGCACTGTGACCATAGTTAATAACCATATATTGTATTCTTCAAAATAGCTAAAAGAGTAGATTTTGTGTTTCTACCACAAAATAATGGTAATTATGCAAGGTTATGCATATACTACTTAGCTTAACTTAGCCATTCCACAATGTATACCTATTTTAAAACATCATTAGCCAGGTGTGGTGGTGCATGCCTGTAATCCCAGCTACTTGGGAGGCTGAGGCAGGAGAATCACTCCAACCTGGCAGGGGAAGGTCGCAGTGAGCCAAGATTGCACCACCGCACTCCAGCCCAGGCAACAGGGTGAAACTCTATCAGAAGGAAGGAAGGAAAGAAAGGAAGGAGGGAAGGGAAGGGAAGGGAAAGGAAAAGGGAAGAGAAAGGGGAGGGGAAAGGGAAGGAGAAGGGGAAGGGGAAGGGGAAGGGGAAAGGGAAGGGGAAGGGGAAAGGGAAGGGGAAGGGGAGGGGAAAGGGAAGGAGAAGGGGAAGGGGAAGGGGAAAGGGAAGGGGAAGGGGAAAGGGAAGGGGAAGGGGAAGGGGAAAGGGAAGGGGAAGGGGAAGGGAAGGAAAGGAAACATCATGTTGTACATGATATAAGCAATTATTTCTCAAGTAAAAATAAAGTAACTATACAAAGCTAGATTAGAGGACTTTATGTGTTCAATAAAATAGACATGCTAAAATAGAATTGAAAAGTTTAAGATCCTAGACTCTAGATTGGGGGCCTGCAAATTATGTCCCTTGGTCCAAATCTGGTCCATCACTCTGTTTTTATAAATAAAGTTGTATTGAAACACAGCCATGACCATTTATTAACATATTTTCCATGGATACTTTTGCTCAAAATCTGCAGAGATGAGTATTTGCAACAGAGGTTTTATGTACTGCAAAACGTAAAATATTTGCAATACTGCTACCTTATTCTCAAAAAAACCCACAAACTTTGCTGAGCTCTGCTTGCTCTAGCTTAGACATACTTAAAAAGGAGCTTCACGTATTCAAAGTGACTAATATCATCAAATGTGCAAGGAAGAGTAAAAGAAGTTCAAGCTCTGGGAACATACATCATGAAACATTTGAGTGTGAAATGCTGTTAGTGTTTACACATCCTCGTTGTGATTTGACTGTGGGAGCCATGAGACCATTTTGTTTAAAATAAATGGTGCCCCTCCAGCTGCTGAAACCAGCTCTGTTCTGGTTGTATCTTTTTTCAGGAATTCTAAATGTTTTAATAAAGTACTGGTTTGTTTTATCTTAGATTTCCAATTAAATTGCCATTTCCTAGGAAGAAGAATTTTGAAGCCAAAATGGACCCTACAGCTCATTCAGTCTGTCGTCTTGCCCTTACAGATGAGAAAACTGGAATCTGGAGGCATTATATGACCTGCCTAACATGCGCACTCTTTACAGTCAGAGGCTGACATAGGAGTTCCTTCTTCCCCCTTTTAATTTTCTACCTTGCTCCTGTTAGAATCTGGTCTGGTATACTACAGTTTGCAATGTGCATGCTTAATAACTCTTCTGAAGGGAATTTTGCAATATCTACAGTGGTAGTTACTGCTAGTGCTCACTAAATCACCATGGACTCTTTGCTTCCCAGCACCCCTTCATTTTAGGTTGGGCCCTTAAGACCAGAGTCAGGCCAGTGTGAAGTAAAAGTGTCAAAAGCCACTTTCAGGTTTAGCCTTCCTCACTGCACTGGTTCCAGATGGCCTAACAGCAAAAGGAAGCTTTGTGGAACTCTTCTGCTGAAAAAGAGCCCGCAGGAGAAGCACTGCCCTTCATCAGACTGTGATACAAATGAGAAATAAAGCTGTGGTCTATTGAGCCACTGATGTTTCAGAGTTTGTTTGGTAGTGTTAACATGCCGGCTATTGCTGTGATTACTAGAGATCAGCAACTTGACAAGCATTTTCATCTGGAATAAAAAAGAGAATGAAGAAATAAACCAAACAAAAACTCTCAGCAGTAAAAATAAATGCTACGAAATTTCTCAAGGTCATTAACCTCATCCATAGAAAAATGTGTCTGCTCCGTCTCCAAAGACAAGTTCCACATACTTTATGCTCAAGTGCAACGAGTCCACAGAAGTGCCGCAAAGAGATTTATTTTAATATCTTGTGTTTTGCATTTATCCTCAATAGCACATAGTAGCCAACAAAGGAATATTTGTAACAAATATTCTTGATGATCTGATTTTCCAGCCAGTATCATATTAAAAGATACAGAGCAGAGGCCAGGCGCGGTGGCTCACGCCTGTAATCGCAGCACTTTGGGAGGCCGAGGAGGGTGGATCACAAGGTCAGGAGATCGAGACCATCCTGGCTAACATGGTGAAACCCTGTCTCTACTAAAAATACAAAAAATTAGCTGGGCGTGGTGGCAGGCGCCTGTAGTCCCAGCTACTCAGGAGGCTGAGGCAGGAGAATGGCATGAACCTGGGAGGCGGAGCTTGCGGTGAGCCGAGATGGCACCACTGCACACCAGCCAGGGCCACAGAGTGAGACTCCGTCTCAAAAAAAAAAAAAAAAAAAAGAAGAAAATACAGAGCAGCAAAAAAAAAAAAAAAAATATAGGTATCAGAATGACAGGGAGCAGAAATTAAAATTAAATAAGTGCTCCATCTGTGACAACACCCTATGTATGGCGTTTCCCCCTAGACTGATTGATAGAATGGTCGATGCTATAGAAATCACTCTTTTGAGTCTTTTGTTCAACAACCCACTCAATTATCTGCATCCTTGTGTCTGTGTCTGGATGTCTGTCTACTGGATCACAGGAACTATGCTCATTTTAGGGAGAAAAAGGAAAAAAATGAAAAAAAATCCTTTGTCTTTGCCATGACGGAAAGATAAGGCTTAAGAGGTAAAACTCGGGGCTTATTCTTTCTCCACCCTCTCCCACTCTGTTCCCAGAAAGGGGTCTCTGCAGGAGTAGAGGGTACAACAAAATCAAGGACACACTGATGCTCTTCTCTAATCAACTCTACAGAAAAATGTGTGGGAGAAAGGCAGGTGGGAATATCTCCTGTGATGCTGAAATTACAGGCTGTGCCTTGGAGCACGAACTGCAGCTGAGCCTAGAGCAATCCTCCTGCTCTAATATATATAAGACCTTGAACTCCGACATCAAGGAAGAAAGCAAGTGTGTTAGCTGATTTATTTCCAAGAATGAATGGCAATTATGTTTAAGTGATTTCTCTGCTCTCATTCCTCTTTAGGCACTGAGACTCTAAAAGCTGAACCTTTCTGAATCCTGAACCAGTTCTGAATTCACTTATTTATTCATTCAACAAATGTTTGTTGATTATCTACTACACATCAAGTACTACTCTGCTTGTTAAGAATCCAGTTAAAAGCAGCACAGTTGATCTAGGGCTTCTATTTTTAATGTGAAGACATGCAAAATAATAAGAAAAGAAATAAGCAAGATATTTTCAGCTGAGGTCTTGAAAAGAAAGGAAAGGCGCATTGAATTGGAGGGGCGGATTGATGGAGACAAGCTAACCTAGGGGTGTGGTCAGGGAAAGAGAAGAAACTGGAAAAGTAGAAAGAAGTAAGCTCCTGCAGGTCCCTGAAGCCCTAGGAAGGGGTCTGGGTTGTCCAAAGTCAAAGGGGAGTCGCTGGAGGAAGGAGAGAGAGGAAGCCAACAGGAAATAATGTGATTATGTTTGTATATTTTATTAGTCTGTTCTCACACTCCTCTGAAGAACTACCTGAGACTGGGTAATTTATGAAGAAAAGAGGTTTAACTGGCTCACAGTTCAAAGGTTTAACAGGAGGCATAACTAGGAGGCCTCAGGAAACTTACAATCATGGTGGAAGGGGAAGGGGAGGCAAGGGCCTTCTTCACATGGTGGCAGGAGAGAGAGAGCAAAGGAAGAAGTGCCACACACTTTTAAAACAAACAGATCTCATGAGAAATCGCTATCACAAGAACAACAAGGGGGAAATCAACATTCATGATCCAATCACTTCCCACCAGGCCCCTTCCCTGACATGTGAGAATTACAACTTGAGATGAGATTTGGGTGGGGACACAGATCCAAACCATATCCTATATTAAGAAGGTTATTCTGATTTGCAGACAGCAAATGAGAAACAGGAAGACAAGTTGGGAGGTTACTGCAGTCATTCAGGCTAGAAATGATGGCACTTTGGACTTCAGTATTGCAGGAAAGATGGTGAGAAGTACGTGAAGGGAGCATGAGTTTGGAGGTAGAGACAGCATGTCTGTGGAGGTTTTGGGTACAGTTATTGAAGAAATGGAGGAAAAAAGAATGATTTCTAAGTCTGATGTGGTTCCTAATAAGCAAGATAATGTTGGTGTGCATAAACATATTTTTTCTCTTACTTTTGATTTTCTATTTCTCTGTTTACTAACATGTTTGTAAATTTTGTTCCAAATCTCTGTTCTTTCTTCAGGGTTAATTCACCAAAATATGGAAATGAATCATATCAAACTCACATGTCACTCTCTATCACTTCCACCATCTGAAACTATAATGCAAATGTGTGTCTATTTATTTATGGCTATTTTTCCATTTTATTTTTCCATAAATAAATGGACATCTGAAAATGACTAATTGTTAGTTTTCCCTTCAGAATAATTTTGATATGGTTATGTGATGACGTTCTAGGAAGATCATGGGGTCAGACAAATACGGAAAAATAACTGAGCAAAGACTTGGTCAACACAAAACAGTGTCCCAGAGAACATATTCACTGTAGACTATGGAAAGTTTTTCCAAAATACTCAAATAGTTTTTTGCCTTTCAAGCACCCGCCTTCATACTTCTGGAAAAGAAGAGCCAAGTTCTTGTCATTAGCCCAATTCCAAAGGATTCTTGAACCCTTATAGTACACCCTAGAATGTTTTGGGGAGCTCTACAGTTGATACTTTTTACTGTGTGTAAGCAGAGGTTTTGTCAAAATGTCATGAGCCTATGAAAACAGGCTCTCTGGAGAGTTTATGGAGAGCTCAGAGCTGTTCAGATTGAACATTCCTCAGTGGAAGGGATGTCCTATACACTGTCACCCTCTCGCCTGCAAACCCGATCAGCTGGAAAGATGGAAGGTCAGAATGAGCAGAATAGCTCGTGTTTCATAGAGCAACATGGGAAGATATGCACAATTTGATTATCCAAATAAATCATATCCAACACCTTTCAGAGTGGAGGTTTATGACTATTTTTTATTCCATGCAAGGATGAAAAAGGCTAAAATATTCTATCTTCTCAGTGGGCTTATGAAAGTAAGACTAAATGTCTACCCAGTGGCAATCCCTTCATTAAAATAAGCAGTCTGGAGCCATTACCTTCACAGCAATGTATTAATACAACTCCATTAAATATACTGGGTGTTTTTTGTAAATGGTTGATGAGGTTCATTTTGGATTATGAATATCATATTTATTGCTGTTTTATGTGTAATACTCAAATTGATGGCTAATTCTTCCAGCAGCAACTCATTGTGAGGACCATTAAAAAGGATTTTCTTGTTTTCCCTCTAAAATAGGTGAAATGTGACCTAATTTTTATGAGTATTACAAATGAAATACTTATTTATTTAACAAGCACTGAAACCTTAGCAGAGTAGAAATATCTGCTCTGTGTCTGACGTAATTGGAGTCATTGTGATTGAAAGGTCAATGTTATTTCCCAAACAGGAGTTTGGGACTTTTAGTCCTGATCTAGCTGTCAGATTAAATAGCAGGGCTGGTGTTTGCATAGGAGGTTTATTCAATGCACTAAAGCAATGGTTCTTATCAGGTGACAGGTCCAGAGATAGTTGCCATCAAAAGGAATAGGAATTTACTAAGCTGGTTCTGGAAAATCAAGATGAGACCCAATGAGCCAGGAAGCAGTAGAGCTGAAGAGGCTGAGCGGAGAGGAGAACGGAAGAACCAGTGAGAACAGAGACAGACAAGACAGAGTTGAATCAGAAGAAAAAGCCAATGGCTGTTATCCTTAGTATATAAACAGTCCTTAGAAATTCATGAAAGTCAAGGCCATAATAAGATATCACTTCATACCCATTAGGATGGCTGTTACTAAAAACAAACTAATTAAAACAGAAAATAAGTGTTGGCAAGAATATGGAGAAAAATGGGAATGTTTGCATTACTGGTGTGAGAGTAAAGTGATACGTCTACCGTGGCACACAGTATGGCAGCTTTTGGAAAAATTAAACAAATTTACCATATGATTCAGCAATTTCATATCTGGGTATGTACCCAGGGGAATTGAAAACAAGGAATCAAACATATATATATATATATATATATATATATATATATATATATATTTTTTTTTTTTTTTTTTTTTTTGAGACGTAGTCTTGCTCTGTCAGCCCAGGCTGGAGTGCAGTGGTGCCATCTTGGCTGACTGCAAGCTCCACCTCCCAGGTTCACACCATTCTCCTTCCTCAGCCTCCCGAGTAGCTGGGACTACAGGAGCACGCCACCATGCCTGGCTAATTTTTTTGTATTTTTAGTAGAGACGGGGTTTCACCGAGTTAGCCATGATGGTCTCGATTTCCTGACCTTGTGATTCACCTGCCTCGGCCTCCCAAAGTGCTGGGATTACAGACGTGAGCCGCTGCACCTGGCCAGAATCAAACAAATATTTTTATACTTATATTCCTAGCAACATTATTCATAGCAGCCAAAAGTTGAAAGCAACCCAAATGGATAAATGGATGGATGGATGAACAGATGAACAAAGTGAATTATGGCACATCCTACAACATGGATGAACCTTGAAGACACTGTGCTAAGTGAGATAAGCCTTTCACAAAAGGACAAATATTAGAAGCCCACTTATATGAGGTACCTATAGTAGTCAAATTCATAGAGACAGAAAGTCAAATGATGGCTGCTGGGGGCTGGGGGTGTGAGGAGACATGGGGAATTATTGTTAAAATATACGGAGTTTCACGTGGGCATGATGACAAAGCTTTGGGATGGTGATGGCTGCCCAACAGCATGAATGTTCTTAACACCACAGAACTGCATACTTAAAAATGGTTATGATGGAAAATTTTATATAAAAATCATGGAAAAGAAAAACAGATAAATATCCTCATAAGAAGATGGGAAGCTGATATGGAGAGGAAAATTAAATGCCTGAAACACTCTCGGTCCTCCCCAAAGCTCGGTCCTCCCCAAAGCTCTGTCCTCCCCAAATCTCAGTCCTCCCCAAATCTCAGTCCTCCCCAAACCTGTGTCTTCTAGGATGTGCTAGTTCATTTGTATAACTTTTAATCAGTTTCTGAATCTCATCAAACCTTAATGTATGTATCTGTAAGATGATGGTGATGATTCTTCCATTCCAGCATCACAATGAGAATTAAGTGTGATAAAACACAGCAGAATGTTTACTACTGGCACAGACAGGGCTGTTTTCTGCTCTTTCTCTCCCTCTCTCAGCTCTGGTGACAGGGAATTCTCCTGTTTTTGTTCCTATCTTTCAAGTGCCCCCGACTTCCTGTGTTTCTGCTCCCCTCCTTCCTCTGGCTGCGTTGCTTTCAGGTCACTCTGCACCTTATGCAAGGGCTGTCTGTGCTTAAGTCCATGTCCTCTACGTTGGACTTCCTGTGGATTCGCTAAGCATCATCTTATCTGTGTACCTTCCACAAGGACTAAGTCATGTGTGCACCCAGAGGTGCAAGTATTTAACATTTGTTTACTGACTGGAGCGCGTCTCAGCCCTCAGATTGTGTTGCCTGTCTCAGCGCATCATCTACTCTTTAGTTGACTTTGTTATTCTTTATTTTTTTAATATTCTTTAATCTTTAACATGAGAGTGATAATTTTTAAACTATGTTCTGGCCATTAAGAAAAGCATAAAAATCCAATTCTAAAAGAAGCAAAACTTAGAAAATAGAAATATTCAACATGATTCTTTCTCATTTTCACCGTTCTAGAAATAATTAGTAACTTATAACCATAGAGTTTTAAGTTTAAGAAGAAACTTCCAGGTACTTTACCAATATTTCTCGAGAGGAAGGCCATTGACATTCAGGGCAATCAGTTCTTCCAGTGAAGGACTATGTATATGTTGCGACATGTGACATTCTGGCCCTGAAAACAAAACGTCCTCATCAGCATCATCATAGTTTATCTGGGGTAGACCCTTGTGGTAGGATTCCTTCTTTTTCTGTCTTAAAGTTTTGACCAGGAAATACATATTTATGTGTATATAAAGCATAAATAAATCCAATTTTAAAAGAAATAAGACTTGGGAAAATACTAATATTCGGCATGATTCTTTCTCGTTTTTACCATTCGAGAAATAATCAGTAATTTATAATCCTAGAGTTTAAGGCTTAAAAAGAAGCTATATATTTATGTATAGTTTATATAAATACACATAAAATATGAATATAAATATATATTCATATGTTACATATATTTATATATGTATATGTACATATATGTATATATTTATATTCTATATATAATATAAATATAACTATATACACATTATATATTTATATAGCTACATAAATATATTTTATGTATTTATATTTATTTACTATAATTGTTTATTGTATTTATTTATATTTTATATTAATATATTATTTTAATATATAAATATATATTTTATGCACTTAACATATATTTATATATGTATATTTATATATAGATACAAACACATATATTAGAGATCAGATAAAAATATAAATAATAGGTAAATAATATGTAAATATATATAGTTATTTAAATTTGTTGTATAATATATATTTTTTCAGAATCATATTATACTACAGCTCCCCAGACAAATGAATCAAGGGCATCTAGTGTCATTGGAACAGCATAGAAACATCTTAGAACAAAGAAGTTATTCTACAGACTTCTACATTGAACGTGATCTGTTGTGAGTCCACTTGTGTGACTGTGATGGTTAATTCTGAGTGTCCACTTGATTGGATTGAAGGATGCAAAGTATTGATCCTGGGAGTTTCTGTGAGGGTCTTGCCAAAGGAGATTTACATTTGAGTCAGTGGGCTGCCAAAGGCAGACCCACCCTTAATCTGGGTGGGCACCATCTAATCAGCTGCCAGCAGGAGCAGAATAAAAGGCAGGAGAACATGGAGAGATCAGACCAGCTTAGCCTCCCAGCCTACATCTTTCTCCTGTGCTGGATGCTTCCTGCCCTCGAACATCGGACTCCAAATTCTTCAGCTTTGGGACTTGGACTGGCTTCCTTGCTCCTCAGCTTGCAGACGGCCTACTGTGGGACCTTGTGATCGTGTGAGTTAATACTCCTTAATAAACTCCCTTTTTATATACATCTATCCTATTAGTTCTGTCCCTCTAGAGAATCCTGACTGATACAATGAGGTACTATTGGCAGCCATAAGCACCCTGATTTGAGAACCATCAGCAAAAGCAATGAGAACCAGTGCCTCCCCGCAAGAGCATGGGCTCCTGAGAGCAGAGTTGGGCTTGGCTCCAGGTCCTGACTCCCCACCCACCTGGCCGTTCCTCCGTGATGCTTGCCTGGCTGTTACCAAGGGAAATGAGATGTTTGCGCATAAGAGAAAATATTCCTTCTTTTGTGATTATGCTAAAGTACCCATCTGTGGAGACAATCCTGGTAACAACTTTGAACTCTATCCCTGTCAGAATCTACATTCCTAAGAGCCAGGAACCACGTCTATTTTATTTTTGACAGTTCGTTAGCCCAGCAACGGGAATGGGTAGCAGAACTGATGATGTGTTGATTGCTTTCACCACATCTGCAAGTAAACACAGAGCTCAGAAGTTCCGTGCATAAGTCAGGGGGCATTTCTGTCTTTTTGATGTTTGTTTATGAATGTCTTGGAGTCACTGAAAGTGGGAGTGGGGGACAATCAGAGGAGGAACTGTTGACCCAAGGCAGTGAGAATGAGGAAGTAGAGAAGGAGTAAGGGGCTACGGGGGCATCAGGGGAAGAGAGAAGAGCCCAGGAAACACAAACACAGTTGACAGGGTGGCAACTACTAGAGAGGAGGAGGAGAAGGAACAACTGACCTAAATTCACCCCCTGGAACTCTTCTAACTCTAAGACTCCAAAAAACCATGTGCCAAATCCAAATTTACCTCACCAGCCAATGTGAGGATGAATAAAACTTCAAAAGAACGCTTATCCCTAAGATATCGTTGCTGTTAACATTTTGTCTATCTATAGCTTTTAAACATTGGCTTATAGGTTTTTAACTGAGGAAGAAATACAATAGGAGAAACTTAAGAGAGAATAAAATATTAGGAGCCATGCCTCCTAGAGCCTGAACATAAATAAATGTTTATCGTGATAACAGGGATTATTAAATATGCTTTGGCTTATTGAGTATGAAGTAATAGAAGCAGAGTGAAAAGAATATCTGTGACTTCAGCTCAAAGAATGGTAAACTACCTACCGCCTTACTTTTTTAGTTAATTAGAAATGCCAAATAGCACATCTCATTCTTAGAAAAGAGAGACTCTTGTTTGAAAGCACTCTCTACACTACAAAGTACAATACAGATGAAAGTAGCTGTTATTGTTATTTTATTCCCTTCAGGCCAGTGACTTCAGCTATGATACAGTGAATAGGGCTGCTAAGGGAGACATAAGCTAACGTATATGGAGCATTTCTTAAAAGCTGAGTGTTTTTTATAGACACCACTTGACCAGTTATCCTAGGTTCTTACTGAAACATCATGAACGGTTACATTTCTCAGAGCTGTCCCAAAGCAGGGCCACATCGTAGAGCATCTGTATTGGAAGACATCAGCTGTGAAGCTGTATGTTATTACATTCAAATGACCATGGATAAGGGCATTTGCGATTGAGATTGTGTGAATCGGATTTAAACCAGCAAACCGTAGCCTTTATCTCAAATAGCCATCAACATGAAAGCTGTTAAAGCAAACTACTTTCCATAAAAACGTATTAAAAAAAAAAAGCTTGGAGCCACAAAGCAATAGGAAAAAGAAAATTTGTCACCATGCCTAAAATGGAATTTGGAATCCAGTTGCTTGAAGAAAGAAACAATTGTGTTATATTGTGCTGAGTTAGGAAAAGAAAAATCAAGGACTGCCAGTCCTCAGGGGAATTAGCAAAGAAGATGTTTCCAATATGGCTCAACAACCCCAGTCGGAGAGACTAAGCAGTGTTGTTGATGGGAAACTGCTGCAACGATTGGTCTGTTATCCCCCAGTGCGGCAGCTAACCAAAACATTTGACCACTGAGCCCCTGAAATGTCACTGGTGTGGCCAAGGAACTGGTCATAACATAATTTTATTTCAATGCAATTAATTTAAATTTCAGTAGCTACATGTGGCTTGTGGAGCCCATGTTGGACAGCACAGGATAGCAGTTTCAATAGCATTGAGACAGAAAATAACTCAATTCAGCAGAATATCCATTCATTCATTCAACTAAGCAAAATTCAGTGGGCATGCCTGTTACTGTGTCAGGTACTAGGATGCAGAGATAAAAAAACATTCTCTGTCATCAGAAGTTTAAAGTCTAGTAGGCAAGAAAAGCAAGTACAATAAAATTGTTGCCATAAATAAATGGCATGTGTTCAAGATGTATGCAAGTCTCTATAGTAATAAAGAAGAGCTGAGCAGGTAGTAGGGTGTTGGAGGAGGCCATGCAGGTAAAGTGGCTACTGTCTAGGTTGTGAAGAATTAGTAGTCTTTGGCAAAAGGCAAAGTACAAAGTTATAGAATAAATGCATGAAGGCGTAAAGATGCATAACAATACAGTGCAACCTGCAAAGCTTAGGTACAATAAAAAGCCTTCACCTGAACTGCATCCCCCTGACCTACCACTTACCTGCGGATCTCTGGTGCATGTGAGGTCCTGAGGCAGGTTGCATGCGGACCTCAGGCAGCAGGCTACTTGAGGGCACTCACACTGCTCTCACCAGTTCAGATATTGTCTTCACAAAGAGGCAGTAGATAAGGTGGCAGTGGTAAGAGAGTTCCTTGTGATCATAAGCGTGCTTATGCCAGGGGTTCGTATTATTCTGTAAAATAATTAAATATTAAGGAAACCAATTAAGTATGAAAATTTTTAAAAAGAAAATGCAAATTAAGTATAAGCAAAACCACTGTAAAAGTCTGAAGAAAGTTCCAGAAAACTCGAAGGATTATGTTGTTAAATTGCTTTGCATTCCATTTTACAGCAAAATATCTGGAAATTATATGTAAGGCATTATGTTTGCGATTTTCTGTAAGAAAAATGATGAATAACTCCAGCTGACCCATCTATGCTCAAAGAAATATTCTTGGCCTTATGTCAGAACTTTGGCAAATCAATGTAAATCTATGCTTTTATGTTATAATAAAATATATGAGACTTCATGGACTAGAAGAATCTATGGAATTACATGCTTCATAGCCTTTCATGGGACAGGAGTTCTTTCTTTCCATCTCATGAGACCTAGAGATGATGGCATTTAACTTATAATTGCAGTGAAAACCCTGAATAACCCTATAAAAAGCAGGGAGTAATCATGGCTGACAACCAGCTGTTATGGATGGAGGTGAAAATTTGAAGAAATGAAAAGATGGCAAGACCTGTTGATTGGCTAATTATGGAGCCTGAATTAAAGGGATGAGTCAGGGATGTTTAGGTCATGCCAGCCTTTATAAATCATTGAATTGTTAAATACATTTCAAATGTTGACATTAATGGTATTTATTATTTGCTACATCATGTAAGGATAAGAGCAGGGTCAGTTGAACATAAAAATAAATATTTTATATTTATATAGGGTAGACACTCTTGTGGCAGGATTTCCTCTATTTCTGTCTCAAAGTGTTTAACTCAATGTTATGACAGGAGAAATATATAATTGTATTTGTATTATAAGTATTACATATTTAGTATATAATTACATATACATAAATATGTAAATACCTAAGATATATAATATATAAATATATATATTATCCTAAAACAACATTGAATTTAAAATTTTGAGATAGAAAAAGATAAATATATATAATACATGTTTATACTTATTTCATGTATTATATATAATATACACATACTATATAAATAACATAAAAATATATTGATATTTAAATGTTATATGATCTGTTTTTTCCAAAATCATGTTACACTACAGTTCCCCAGACAAACAGATCAGGGCATCTGTGTCACTAGAAAAGGACAGACACATTCCAGAGCAAAGAAGTTATTATGCAACTTTGTATATTAAATTTGATCTACTAAGTCTATAGTGGACAATAGGCTGAAAGTCAAATCTTGCTAAACAAAAAAGTCTTAGTTTCTTCTGAATTTCTAATGCTTCTTTTAAAATAGTAAGGATCTACATTTGGAGAATCAAAGAAAAAGAATATTATGATACAAAGGAAGTTTCCACAACAGAAAAGGTAGAAATATTGAGAACAATATACATTTACATTCATTTTCTGAAGTTCTGAGGTCAGCTGGCTTGAGTAATGGAAAAGGAGGAGACAGGGAAGGAGAGGGAGGAAGTGAAGGATGCATCGTCAACAGGAGTGCCCGGGTTCTGCCATCCCACCCAGCCCTCTATACACTGCTAAACACCTGAAAGGCAGGATTGGAAGTGATTGGAAAAGTAGGGGAATCCTAGAGTGAGGGAAGGGAACTGACTCCACACTGCCCAGGGCAGAGGCCATGTACCTGTCAAGGCCATGGAGAATCAATCTTGGGGCAATAAAGGTGGGCACAGAGGAGTAAAAATGCAGCACAGGTGTCAGGTTCTAACTGCAGTCTGGTGGAAGTCACTGGGTGAATGGCAGGTAGCTGGCAAAACACTCAAGGAATCATAGACAGTTTCAACATGACTTTACTGTCTCTCTGAGCATGAGCAAGGCTGGGTGCAAGCGAGCCTGGGTACAAGCCATATGTACAGCATTAAGGTATTTTATAGAAAATAGTGGCTCTGAGTCAAGCACGAGCTCACATGGGTGACCACCTAATTTGCCTCACACGGCGTGGTTACATAATGAGCAGAGTTGTGCGCCTGTGCTCCAAACTCACTGAGTCATGCTGGACTGGATGTCTGCCTTGGTCTATTCTTGATGGCAGCACATCCATTTTTGTTACAGCAGGTAGGCAGGGGGCCTGGGTGTCCCAGCTCTGCTGCTGCCTTCAAGGGAGAAACTCCCAGCTGACCCAGTGAGTGACCAGAAGAGCAAAGGGAGATTGAAAGTCCTATAATGGGGAGGGGAAGTCAGAGGAACACTCCTGAGGTCCAAGCTAGGATCAGGATGTAGCTGACCACTGTGTCTTGAGGCCCAGGAGCATGAGCAGGTGTGGAGGGGAGAACCATCACCTGGACATGGGGGAGGGGTTCAGTCAGCACCAGCCCTGGACACTTCCAGTGCAGGGGCCATGAGCGGATGCTGGTGCCCAGAAGCCAAGCAGCATGAGCTGCAGTTTGCAAAATCCAGTGGAGGCCCAAAGAAGAGGACGTAGGGCTTGGTGCCCTCCATTGCTGCAGAGAGGGCACAATCACTTCTGGGTGCCCCATGTGCCGTCTGCAGAAGGAGAAGATGAGAGAGAAGAAAACACAAAAGGAAAGGATGGCCTGTGTGAATCTTCCCTCATCTTTCCATCAGGTTGAGGTCTTGGAATCCAAAAGGATGCAATTAGACCTGGCATTATTCCAGGTGAGTTTGAAGCTCAGCATTCTCAGCTACTGTGGGGCAGCAGAGAATATGTTTCAGAGGGTAACTGGGGAGAGATGTAAACAAACCAAGCTAAGAGGAAGGAAACACCCCCTCAATACAAGTCTCCACTTCATTATCTCTAGAAAAATAGTAATTTGCTTTGGTAATGGATTCTTGCTTCTCCCATGTCCTGATGTTGAAAGAACGACTGGAATGGCAGCTCCGTCGCCATAACTGCTCATAAGGTTAGAAGGCTGCCCCTCAAAATTCCCACACTCTCACAGTTCAGGGGTGACCATGAGGGGCACGTGGGCCTGAAAAAAACCCTGTCCTCTTCCCTCTGGAGCCTGGGGAGGGTGTGTGCTGGGGGAAGAGCCACTCTGTGAGGACTCTGGGCTGAGAGATGTGGACAGGGCACCACATGGGAAGAAGCAGAGAGGGCTGGAGAAGAGGCCATAGAGATGGAGGGGGGTCATGAGGGACCTTGTTGTGAGTGAATCTCCCCAGAGCGGGACAGCAGGACTCCCTGATGAAGCAGACACTTCAGCAGGGCCTTTAATGGGGAAGGATTGGAGTGGAATTCAGAGCGGGGAGAGAAGGATGGGGTGAACATGGTGTGGTGGCTGCTCCCTATGGCACCTCGGAACTGGAGGGAACTGGAGAAAATAAGCTGAAGTATGGAAGCTTAATTTCCAGTGACCAGGCCAGTGTGTTTCAATTGATAATTTGGCCTTTAAAACGAAGGTCACCTTATTTTGTAATCACAGGCTGGTGAGGGCTGTGATGTCTGGGTACATCTGGACGGACTCTGCCTTAGTAAAGAAGGATTCTCAGCATACTGAAGGCCCCAACTGAATGCCAGACAGAGAAGGTACTGACCTGCCTGGAGATCTCCCCTAACGTCTGAACACAAGTCGAAAACACACCCACCAAGAAGAGCCTCCTGTCTTGGTCCCTAAGGAAGTCCATGGGCAATTATGTAATCAAAGCAATGATTTCTTATTCATATGCTGAGCACATTCTAGGTAAGCCTAGTGTCTTTGGGTCAGAAGTTAATCATAGTTAGTCTATTTTTATACAAATACAGTATTAAATTTTTAAACACCTCTATGCCATATTTATATAAACAACAGCAAAATGAATCTACATAGCCTGTATAAATGTGACATGTATTTTCCCAATAAATATTTTATGCTGAAACATATATATTATGGAAGAGGATAAAATAAAGCAATAATATAGCTCTATGGAAATAACGAAAATAGGGAGTCTGCGTACGAAGACGGGTCATGGTGTCAGCGCATGCATCAGCACGCCTCCCTCTATTGATTAATCCAACAGAAATGCATGACGGGGCTGGGCACAGTAGCTCATGCCTGTAATCCCAGCACTTCAGGAGGCCAAGGTGGGAGGATCATTTGTGCCCAGGAGTTCAAGATGAGCCTGGGCAACATGGCAAAACCCTGTCACTACAATACGAAAGAATTAGCTGGGTGTGGTGGCATGTCACTATAGTCCCATCTACTCAGGAGACTGAGGTAGGAGGAACACCCTAGCCTGGGAGGCTGAGGCTGCAATGAGCCATGATTGTGACAGTGTACTCTTCATCTTGGGTGACACAGTGAGACTCTGTCTCAAAAGAAAAGAAAAAGACGCATGGCATGTTGGTTAGGCCTGGTGTTTATGAACACAGCACTCACAGTCAGCATCCCCCCATATCATTTTCTATAACAATTGTGGTAACTTGTAATGTTTTTACTTAACATTTAATAATGTGATTTATTATATGATTATATAAGAAGAAAGATGTCGTTCATTCATATCAAATCCTCCATTCGGTGGTGGTGATTTCAGACAGAACTGGGTTCAAATTCTAGCTCTTCCACTTCTTTTACAGCCTTAGGAATACCTATAATACTTTTCTGAAATAATGTCCTTCTTGGCCAATTGGATATAATAAAAGCACCAACCACATAGGGTTTTGTGAGAATAAAAAGCAATGTCATGTAACCATTTAGCAAAATGACGGGCGCATAGTAAGAGGCTAATAAACACTAATCATTATCATCATGGCTGTTATTACGTTGAATAAAATAATAATGTCTAAGGTAATTAAGAAGAATAAAAACACACACTAGGCCAGGCATGGTGGCTCACGCCTGTAATCCCAGCACTTTGGGAGGTCTAGGCGGGCAGATCACCTGAGGACAGGAGTTCAAGACCAGCCTGACCAACATGGCAAAACCCCATCTCCACTAAAAATACAAAAAATACAAAAATTAGCCTGGCGTGGTAGAGGGTGCCTGTAATCCCAACTACTTGGGAGGCTGAGGCAGGAGAATCACTTGAACCCAAGAGGCAGAGGTGGCAGTGAACCGAGATTGCTGCCTCCGAGTTTCAAGTGATCCTCCTGCCTCAGCCCCGCGAGTAGTTGGGATTTAGGCACCCTCCACCACACCAGCCTGGGTGAAAGAGTAAGACTCTGTCTCAAAAAAAAAAAAAACCACTAAAGGTAATAATGAAAGTCAAATCAATCTGAACACTAGCTTCCACATATTTGACATGTCAGAGAAAACCATAATGATCTTATTTTCATAAGGGTCTGAAATACCATATTATCTATATAAATAACAATTATTATTAATGTTATTTTAAATTGTATTACTATATACATTTGGGATGGTCAGCTGAGCTTTCAGGATACTCATTAAGTAAGAAAAGGGTTGTCCAGTCACCAAGCCATTGGTGGAACATGTTCTGGAAAAGCAAGGAATTGTCATTAAGAAATGGAGAATCAAAGGATTTCTCCACTGCCTCCCCCTAAACCAGGGCACATGGTAATGAGGGAGGCATTCACTGCAACATTGGCTGGAATCCCTCAAACATGCTGGGACTCCAGGGTTTGAGGAATGTACAGATGTTTCTCAACAAAAGGGAGAAAATTTTTGAAAGCAAAACTTATCTTTTTGAGAGTCTCCCAGAGCTAAGATCACTCAAACCCAGGCTATCTAAGATTGGCTTTAGGAATTATGACCACTTGGTGACAGGGGTCATAACTTGCAAAGCTTTTATTTAACATTTTATAACATGATTTATTATATGATTAGATATCACTTGGTGACACAGAGACAAACAGAGACTGGGCAACAGTGAGTCGTAAGCAGCAGGGGAGAATGGCAGCTGCTGAGGGGTGGACAGGCAGCAGCTGCAAGGCGACGTCTGAGTGACAAGGAACCCAGAAGGAGAAAGGGCCCTCCGAGGGGCAAGCCCTAAGAATAACTCAGACCAGGGCTCAGGAAGCCCATGCTGATTGCATAGAGGACCTTGTTTGTCATCAGTCAGGTTAGGAAGAACTTTCAGGCAATGAAAGGTATCTCTCTGTATTCAAAAATTGGTTGAATATAAGAAGGCCTTTTACCTGGAACACAAGAACTGATTTGGACATAGAGAACTGAAAATCTAAATGAAGATCTCTTTCATACTATAGAACATATTTCACTGCCATTGAGCAACATGCTGTGCTTCCACCTTACACGTTGCTTTACAATAAGGCTCTTCAATCTTGGCCTTATCGGTATTTTAGGCCAGAACATTCTTAGTTGTGGGGGACTGGTCTGTGCCTTGTATGATATTCAAAAACAACCCTGACCTCTACCCACTAGACGCCAGTAGCATCCCACCCCTGTCCAAATACGACAAGCAAAAACGTCTCCAGAAATTCTGATGTGTCTTTGATCACAGGTGCAGGTTGGCCCCAATTGAAAACCACTGCTTTACAACAATGATATTCAGTCTTTGTGGAGAAGAGTTTACAAGAGAGCTTATGGAGTTTGGAAGAGCTCCAAGAACAGTTTAACCCTCCTCATTCCAAGAGGATCACTCTTCTAAATACTATGGAATCTGGTGAAGGCAACCACTCATACCCAAACTCAGGCAACACACATATATTGGTACTCACTGATTTATTTACCATTCCCCTCAAATAATATATTACTACATGAAGCCTATGCACTGTGATCATTCACCTATTTGTCTCCACTAAACTGTGGGGTCTGCAAGGACAGGACTATGCCTCATTTGTGTTTAAGTCCCTGAATCCCAAGCGAAGTACTTTGCAAAACCTGTTCTCTCAATAAACATTTATTGGTTGATTAACTAAAATAGTGAATGAATGAAACAAAAGAACACAAGAAAATTTATACTTTCTACCCAATATGAGAGAATTCACACTAAAGGCAAAGATCCATTACCACCTCTATCACACAGAAAATTGAGCTAGAAGAAACAAGTTTAGCACAGTAAAATAATGAGGCCAACATCTACTGAAGCTGAAAGGAGAAGCTAGAGATGAGAAGCAGAAACTTTTTCCAAGATAGAAGTCAGTGTCTCACTCCATGAGGCACAGGGGTGGAAAGCCCAGGAATAACAAAGCCGAGCATCCACATTCATTACTTTGGTGCATTTATTCGCATGTTTTATGTGCTCTCAGTAGCCAGGACAGAGCTCATCTTTGGGCTCCCTGTGCCAAGCAATATGTTACTCTGCAGTACATGTCATTCTGATGGATGCTGCTTTCTCTTTGCAGCTGGATAGCACTTGAGCCAAAAGGTTACTATCCCCTTGAAAAATGAATGGGACATTCATGTGCATTTTTGTAGATTATCAAATCAATCTCCACGTGCTATCAAAATAGACTGAATTCCAAGAAGAGTATCATCTCCCCAGACCCAAATGCTAGCCTCCTGCAGAAGTCTTTCAATGTGTCTTGGCCACCATGCACAGTAAGGAGAGCTTTTAGAGTACTCTGAAGTTTTTAGCCAAGATTAGCAAAGTCAAGCATCAATAAATGGTATGTCAACAAAATATAAACAAGATGGGCATAGACTAAGACTGGTTATAATTTATACTCTAAGGAAAGTGATTAAGTTATCACACCAGTTTGAGTCACGTGCCTAGCTTCCTATTTTATTAGCAAATGCTGGTATGCACTCTAATTCCACAATGAATATCATTCCAGTTAGCTTAAAACTTCCTTCAATTAAGACGACATTTATGAACTTTATTTTATTTTTACACACGGCAAACATGAAAATGCAATGTCACTCCATTGCCCAAAGTTTTTTACTGCTATTCTTCATGATGAAATCTGCAACTTGCAAATCATACTGGAATAATGATGCTCTGGCTCTGGGGTCTCGCTCTGGCTCTGGGGTCTCTGTTTATACTAATTCCATGACTCTATGATCCAAAAGGACTCAACTCCAGTCCTCTGACTTTATCAGGGTCTTGTGCAACCTTTCCTTTGCCTTTGCGATTGGCTGCCTGGAACGTTGTTCACCTGCTTAACTCCCGGAAAAACTCCTATAGTTCTTCCAATTTTGTTCAAACTTCCTGTTATCCCTTTCCTCATGCCACCAACTAATGCTTCTGCTTCTCTCCTTTAATTTAGTCTACCTTGAACTCATCTCCATTCCAGCTGAAATGATAGATTATTATAATTGTCTGATTTTTTCTGTTTTCTAACATTCAGGAAATCCTTTGAAAGTTAAGAAACATGTCCTTCAGAATGGGTAGATATCTGGCTCAGTATCTGACAAAGAAAAGGCACTCAGATATGTGGAGAAGAAATGAATATACACCACATCTTTTTATTTTTTTTTAAATAACACATTTAGTAAATCAATACAATTTGAGCAAATAAGGATAGAAAGGGAGATTGGGGAAAAGAAGCACTCAGAAACGCAGACCAGGAGGGGTGCTGCATTTGGCACTTAGGCTTAGTGATAATACTGCTTGTTGCCAAAGTAAAGCTTTTAATTTATAATTCATACTTGTCAGAGTCTGAGACAAAGGTTTGTTTCCTGGAACAAGCACGGCCTTTTCTAGCCCCAAGTTCTGAAGGAAATTTCTGCCATATGTCTCCCTGGGGGTGCAGCAAAGAGTGCCCTTCACTGGCAGACACGGGCTTCCTGCCTCATACACATCACAGTGCTTGAAACTGCAGAGGAGGACAAAGGACTCGCCACTATTAAGGTTCTCCTTTCCCATGTAATTGCAGACTGCTGGGAAGTTTTTGGTGAACAGGAAACAGAGATGCCAACTGAAGGCTAACCTGGAAAAGACATGTGCTCAGAAGTCTAGACTTCCTCCCAGGGAGACCAACGTGTTAAAGAAGAAATATCTAAGAAACTAGAAGCAGATAAAGTTCCTGCAAAATATAGAAAGAAGAAGGGTCGGGCGTGGTGGCTCACGCCTGTAATCCCAGTACTCTGGAAGGCCAAGGTGGGTGGATCACTTGAGGTCAGGATTTTGAGACCAGCCCGGCCAAACATGGTGAAACCCCATCTCCACTAAAAACACAAAAAGTAGCCGGGCATGGCGGCAGGTGCCTGTAGTCCCAGCTACAGCTACTCAGGAGGCTGAGGCAGGAGAATCGCTTGAACTCACAGAGGGGACAGAGGTTGCCTTAAGCCAAGATCCTACCACTGCACTTCATTCAGCGTGGGTGACAGAGTGAAACTCCATCTCAGAAAAAAAAAAAAAAAAAAAAAAAAAAGAAGAAGAAGAAGAAGAAGAAGAAGAAGAAGAAGAAGAAGAAGAAGGAGAAGAAGTCCTCAGAGAATTGGAGGAGAACCAGGAAAGAAAAGCAACTTCACGTAAACCCAGGAAGGAGGCAAGAGAGTCAAGAACAGGGCGGCAGGCCACAAGGCCCAGTGCTGCCTGAGCTCAAACAAAAAAAAAAGGACACAGAATGTCCTTGGAGTTAGTCATGGAATTGTGAGCATTAGCCTTTGGGGAGACAATGTCAGTAGTGAGGTGAGTGAGGCTAGATCACATGGGCTTCACGACAGTGGATAGGAAAAAAGAAGTGCAGATGAGATTAAGTCCATCAGGCAAAATAGCCAAAATGTTTTGCAACTATATTGGATAACATGACCTGAACACTATCCATGCCAAAGTGTCCCCACAGTGTGGAGACTTTGGGTGAACAGATGACAAGAAAAGTAAAAGAGGGTTACTCCTTTATGACATGATTGTAATCAGAGGGAGTGGATGAGAAAAATAAGTCAGAAGAGAGTGAGCATGGACTCACATGTTCTTAACCCCTATGGCATGTTTCCAGTTAACTTCAACAAGTAATTAAAGTTTTTCTTATTATTGGAAAATTATTGGAAAGACTTATTACCACTATTATAATATTAATATATTTATTAACAATGAGAAAGAAGCAACACAACATTTTAAGTATGGCCTTTGGAATCCTAATGGGAAATGTTAGGGTTGAAACATACCTTGTCCTTTTTTGTTGCTATAACAAAATACCTTAGACTAGGTAACTTATAAACAACATAAATTGATTGCTCACAATTTTGGAGGCTAGAGAATCCAAGCTTAATGTGCCAGCTAATCAGCTAATCAGCTAACTATTGCCTGGCGAGGGTTTGCTTTGTGCTTCAAAGATGGTGCCTTCTTGCTGTGTAGTAAACGTGGTCCTTTCAATCTCTTTTGTAAGAGCGCCAATCTCTCATGACTTAATAACATCCCAAAAGACTCTGCCTCTTAATACTATGACATTAGGATTAAGTTTCAACGCATGAATTTGGGTGGGGGGGGACACTAACGTTTAGACCATAGTATAACCCTAAGAAAGAAATATGAGTCATTATCCTTGATCCAACAGGCTTTATATACCTAAAATATGCTGTGGGCTATAGACCTGGGAGCTGATTTGGAGCTACCATGCAGGGTGCCTATGATGTCATGTGTATCTAGATTGGTCTCTGCCATCATTCACATCGATACTATTTTTAATTTTAATTTTTTCAATTTGTATTATTTTATTTTATTATAATTTTTTGAGATGGGATCTTGCCATGTTGCTCAGGCTGGTCTCAAACTCCTGAGTTCAAGCCACTCCTCTGCCTCAGCCTCCCAAAGTGCTGGGACTACAGGTGTGAGTCACCCTGCCCACCCGACATCAATATAGTCATGGAAAATAGAGGGAGGGGGGCTTATATGTTTAAAACTTTCTACCAAAGGCTTTCATACACATTACTATAGCTAATGACCACAATGACATTGAAAGAGAGGCAAGATGCATAACTCGATTTCTTTCCTTACTTTTTTTAATGGAGGTCATCAAGTTAAATATATAACCCACTTTTGAAGCTGGAAAAACAGAGGCCAGGGGATTGATGTGTCCCTATCACATAGGAGAGCTGGACATAGAGCCGGGGGAGTTTAGCCCATGTTATCTGTTACTGCATAACCATTACCTCAAAACTTAATTGGTAGTGACAACAAATATTATTATCTGACAGTTTCTTTGGGTCAGGAATTCAGAAGAAGCTTGGTCACATGGTTCTGGCTTAGGATCTCTTAAGAAGCTGCGGACAGAGTGTTGGCCAGAGCTGCAGATGTTTGAAGGCTTGGAGAGCTGGAGAAGGTGCTTCCACAATGGTGCACACACAGGGCTGGAGAGACAGTCCCCTAGGCAAGGCGGCTGGCCCCCTCCAGGCACGTGATCTGAGAGTGAGGGAGGGGAAACAGAGGTAACTTTCTGACTTGTCTCAGAAATCACACACTTTTCCTTTCTACCACAGGTAAGGTGGGAGGAATTAATCTCCAGCGCAAGAAAGGCAGTGTAGCAAACAATGGTGGACATTTTTTTAAACCGCCACACACCCCGACTGCCTGGTTCTTGTTTCCATGACAGTAGAAAACCCTGAGTCAACCCCGGGTACAAAGGAGAGGCAGGTATAGTTTATTGAAACTGTTGTTCCCTTGCCTTAATTCTTATTTTTCCTCTGAGGAGCTTTCCACCACCTCTGTTACCCTATAATGTCCTGCCTTCCTTCTACAAAACCCTGTTTTTAGTCGGTCCAAACACACTATCCCCATCTATTACGTGGAGTGTTAGCCAGAAGTCCAAGCTTATGCCAACCCCCATGAAAGCATGGTATATCGAGGCATGCCTTGAGTTTCAGGGCACTCCTTAAACAGTGACAGTAAATCACAGGGGCAGTCATCTGTCCTGTCTGTGTAAGGCCATACAGGAAGCCATAAAGAGTGAACAAACCTATGATAGGTCTTTAAATAACAGAAAGGTCCATCTCCAAAACATTTTTTTTATTCAAGGTCTATTTTGCCTAGTGAATAACACTTTTTAGAGCACATTTAGAATCTGGAACATGAAAGTCTTAGCTCACGTGCAATGCAAAATCCAACTTAATTTCGCCCACATAATCCCATGTTCCCCAAATAATCAAATTTGATATGGAATTATCTAATCCCTTTCTATAAAAGATACCACCAGCTGGGCGTGGTGGCTCACGCCTGTAAGCCCAGCACTTTGGGAGGCTAAGGCGGGCGTATCTGAGGTCAGGAGTTCAAGACCAGCCTGACCAACATGAAGAAACCCTGTCTCTACTAAAAATACAAAATTAGCCGGGCATGGTGGCACATGCCTGCAATCCCATCTACTAGGGAGGCTGAGGCAGGAGAATCGCTTGAACCTGGGAGGAGGAGGTTTCAGTGAGCTGAGATCACGCCATTGCATTCCAGCCTGGGCAGCAAGAGTGAAACTCCGTTTCAAAAAAAAAAAAAATACCACCATTTAACTAAAAGATTGTTTTAGCATTAATGTGCAAAAGTATTTGATGACACCCATTCAACAGTCCACACTTCTTAACATGTCTCTTATTCAGATGGATGGTGATAGCCAGTATCCCCAGCTTCATGAAGGAGAAAGAGGAAGAAGAAAAGAAGAAGAAGTAGGAGGAAGAGCGGGAGGAGGAAAGGTGGAGGTGGGGAGGAAAAGGAGGTGCAGGAGGAACAGGAGGAAAAAAGGAAACATTTTGAAAAAGGGGAAGCAGGAGAGAAAAGGAGGAAAAGTCTAGGGAAAGCAGTCACTGGACGGAGATTATTTTAAATTATTCTATTCAAAGGCTGAAAAGCCATCAGAGACGTCTTATCTCTGGTAAGCCCTCAAGATGTCCTCAGAATTAATGCCAAATTGGCAAAGAACTTTTCAATTCTACTTCTATTTGCAATGAAGCTGTTCCATTGTCGAGTGCATTCCGATTATGATTGCAAATGCAGAGAAAATGAGCGGACCGGTGCACAGTGCAATTTCATTGTCCCTGTGATATATTAAGGATGGTAGCTTGCAATACAATAGAAAAAGAAAACTATACACAGTAACCCAGCACATGCAGAGTGTTCCTTAAAGCAGCAAAGGAATAGATTTGTTAAATTATAATTGTTTTTATATTTACAATTTCTCCAATAAATTAAAGTTTAGTACACTAATTAGATTGTATATTACGGTACCTGCACGTGCTATTTTCATTCACTTCACAGCTGGCAGATGGCGTGAGCAGATGATTCTGCTATTAGGAGCCACGGAATTTTAAAGAGACAAGCATAATTGTGTGCATCGCTCCTTTGCTGTTCTAGCCATGTGTGTGAATCTGGCCCACTTAAATGCAACCCAGCCTCAATATTACTGCCACATCCTTATTTTGAAAACTGCTTATGCTTTTTTAATATAAAACCTACATTACTCATTATTTTTAAAATGTTTGGTAAAAATTATATTGTGTAGACAAATGCAATCATGCAATAATCCAGTTGCAGGTGTTTCCTACTAAATGATAAACTATGTGTTTCTCCTCTCTCTAGTGGGTTACCTGATCTAACAAAAGTCTCAGGATGGTGAAACTTCCTGGAAGACTAACTTTCCAATTTACCAAATATTTGTTGAATGACTGAATGCCAGACTTCAGAACAGAATAAAATGACTGAATAGATCATGCGGAAGGATATGTGGTTGAGTTGACTGTCACTGATGCAAGGAGAAAAAAAATCATTAAAAACGGAGAGGTGAAGGGTAGTTTCACATGATCAACACTGAGTTGTTCCCTGAGCTGTTTGCAACGTTGATTGCAAGTGCGAATCCTCCTCAGGGAAAATATGTCCTCTTGTAGGTGGAGTCATATGCCAGTGTCTTACTAGATGTGAGAACCTCTCCCAGGGGCAAAGTAGCCCCACAGTGAAAAGAAAGCCACGCTCCACCCTCACGTCCCCCAAACAACCCCAGATGGTCTAAAGGCTCTTAAAAGGTGGGTTGAGTGACTCGGGCGTATTACAATTCCCAAAGTATTCAATTTCATCCTTGACCAAATCTCCCCACTCCATCCTGCTTTTCACCAGGGAATCCAGCAGTACTGACAGAGTTAGCTTAAGGTGGCCATGCTGTGTGTTTGCCTGTCCAACCCCGGCTGAAGTTCCTATGATCGCTCCTTTTTTGTCAAACCCTCTTGCACAGCTCTTGCCGTCAGGGTGCAGGGCATGGGCTTTGCTTTGCTAGCAGGATTTGCTGGCCCCTCTGTGCTAGTATATACGAACTATGTCAAATAGTCCCCATTTGGAGAAACTATTTAAAATAATTGGTAGTGTATGCCAAGAAATTTAAAACAATTTTGTTAAAGTATGACTCTTTCAAACAATGTTCTACCTTATAATCTATTTTATTTAAAAAATTTTAATAAAAGACCTTATTTTTTTGAAAGCTTCAACTCAGACATGCTTAACATGGTCTCTACCAATGTTTATTTATTTAAAGATACATATTTTAACAAAGTAATTAATTATTAATTGTATAGACATATTATATTACATGGAAGGTTTTTCTATTGCAAACTAAAATCCAGTATTTACTTATGAATGTTATTAGGCTACCTCAATGGCAACTGAAATGAAGAAGTTAAGCATTAATACAAAACATATCTTCACTGTAGCTCCAGAAGGAGTCAGAAGATGGCATGGGCTCATGGTGCCGATGGAAGCTCTCTCCAGATTGCATCTAAAGGTAACATGGAATCAGATTACCAGATAGAAATGAATGAGAGGGAGGAGGTATCTGCAGCTCTAGATGGCTGCCCTGGGCTAGGAGGGCAGGTCTGCAGATCCCTGGGGTGTTCGAGACTTCTACAAGACATCTACGAAGTCAAAACTACTTTTATAAGAAAATTAAGATGTTATTTGCTTGTTTCATCGTGTTGATGTTTGCACTGCAAAAACAACGATGAGTAAAACGGCTGGCCCAAGCCGAACTGAGGCAGCGGAACCGAATTGTTCTAATGGCCATTGTGCTCTTCCTTCCATGCCTTTGCAGTTAAAAAACATGTAAATACATAGACACACATACACATGTTCCAGTTTCCCTTACTACCCATGAGGTAGATATAAAGATTATAAATATGATTGAATGTCAACCCTTATGTACATATCTTTTTGCTCCTCTGTGTGATAAGTGTGAGGTGTGTTTTGAGCACTTCCGTGTGTGCCAAAGCATGATGGTTATCACACTCATGTCAAGGAAAAGGTCTCGACAAGTATTTGAGCTTCCAGCTGAATTGGCTACTCCTTTCACAGGATACTTTTTATTTGAAAAGAAGACTGACAGACAAACCGGCTACTCTGACCTGGGGATGTGGCAGATATTTTCTTGAAAATGAATGAAGCGAGCCTGTCATTTCAAGAAAAAACAACTGGCTATGTTTATTGACAATGATAATATTTCAACTTTTGAGTGAAGGTCAGAAACATGGAAAACTTGTATCCATTCATCTGTGCCTGACCGTGTCTCTCCACTTGAAGATATTTCTGATGAGATGGGCAGTGATAATAACCTGTGTGTAATATTTTTGCCATTAGATAATGAAATATGTGGACATGTGGAAAATCTGGATAACTCGGTGAACCAATGTTTTCTAAGGGGCCAGTGCATGATGTTACAAAATCTCACATAGATGAAAGACGCATTCAAAGTCCATGACAGACTAGTGCAACGGAGGACAAAAAGTTCACTGATGTAGTTCCAGATTTCCTCACTGCAACTCACCTTTCAGAAATTTATATTCTTCAAATTTCTTTGTAATATCAGAAAAGGATATACACAAGTATCATAAAAGGTTGTTAAAATTATCCTCGCATCTTTCTGAATCTACTTCAACCTAACCACTTGTTGCAACAAATCAGTGGAGGATATGGGACCCAGCTACGTTGCATTCAGCCTGACAGCAAAGAGACTGGCAAACCTCGAAGCTGTTCTTTTCACTAAATTTTCGTAAAAATATGTTGTGTTGACATGTCGTGGGTTTATAATAAATAAATATTCCAACAGTTCTCAGTCTTAATTCTTAATATAGTTAATTCCAATAGAAATTACCCATATAAATGAAATCTCTTAAGGGTGCAAAGAGGTTCTTGATAGTGGAGAATTGCTGGGTCAAGGAGCTGCCATGATTTCTGGGCATTGAGGATTCATTTGAGGTTATGGATTATGGATTAAAACTGGGCTCAGTGAGGGGCTAACATGTTGTTCTCCAGAAACATCCATGTGTGCAGTGTTGGTGGAGTGTAGAAAGCAAATTTGTTTCTCTAATAGACGTTATAGTCTTTCTTTACAAGCCGTAAAATTAATGCCAGCTGATTTTATTCTAAAAGAAATTTGGTTGGTTAAGGTGCCGAATGACCCAGAAACCTGCAGACCCAGGCCATGATGGATGAGACCAAAAGGAGACAAGGCTTTCAGGAGCACAGGCAGGAGACTCTGGCCTGGAAGGGACAGGGGACCCCACGAAGCCCCTACCACTGCCTCAGGCTGTCGCTGCTGGGGCCCTTGCCAGAGCTTCCCTAGACGCAGAAAAATGGGCCTTCTCTTTTTGCTTCTGTGATAGGAAATGCTGTCTGCCTCCTACTTGGAATCATACGCAGTGGTAGGAACTCCCCAATATAGAAAATTGATTCTGATTGTAGTTCAAAAAAAAAAATCCTCATATCCTGCACGTCCCTTTCTCTGTTATATTCACCTCTTCCCCAAACCCTCTAAATTTCCCTAAGGTCTTGGGGTTTTGAGAATATTCACACCAAAAAGGTTTACAGTATTTCTGCTATTTGCTCTGAAGTAATAGAGTCTAAAACCAGCTTCCTGGTTAAACAAAGTAAAAAACAAAACAAAACCAAAAACAAGAAGGGAGAAAGGCAAGGAATAGTGAAATAAACAGCGGCACATAAAAACAAATTAATAGCCTAGGTTAGCATTCCTTATTACTATATATTCAGCTCTTATACCCACACTGCAGGGTGGCCAACCTTGTGACTGTTGTCTCAGACATTGGCACTTCGGTTTAACGCACCTAGAATAGTTATTTCATTTATTTTAATTACCAAGTTCCAAAAGAACAGAACAATCTGTTCCCTTGTTTGTTTTGTAATATACTGTTAGGATGCATGAGAGATCAGGAATAAGCATTCCGAGGCCAAATTCTGCTCTATTCTCAATCTATATGGAAAAATACCAAGACAGGTCTGTGTATTTTGTTTTTGTTTTTGTATTTTTGAGATGGAGTCTCACTTTGTCACCCAGGCTGCAGTGCAGTGGCGTGATCTTGGCTCACTGCAATCTCCATGTCCTGGGTTCAAGTGATTCTCCTGCCTCAGCCTCCTGAGTAGCTGAAATTACAGGCATGCACCACCACAACCGGCTAATTTTTTTGTTGTTGTTGTATTTTTAGTAGAGACAGGGTCTCACCATGTTGGCCAGCCTGGTCTCGAACTCCTTACCTCAGGTGATCTGCCCACCTCGGCCTTCCAAAGTGCTGAGATTACAGTCGTAAGGCACCACACCCGGCCCCTGTGCATTTTTTTAAATGGCCAAATTTTGTAAAGTTTATTTCTTAAATGGATGGGGCAAGAATGATTCTGAATGGGATTAAAACCCCTCTTTAGGTATGGTATGCATCGTATATTTCGAATTATCTAAAAATTCTGTCCTAGGGCGTGACAAATTAATAAGTACCCATTTAGCATGCGATGTTCTTACAGCTCCTTAGCTACTAGATGTTTTATGCACAGAAACAATTTGACAGGGTCTACTCATCTCTATGATCACACTTGCTTTTTCTTTTTATTATTTAAAGATATATTTTAAGGAAATAAGGAAAATGGCCAGGAACAAATGACTGAGAATAATGTCTTCTTTTTCAGCAGCAAATCTCTGCTGAAACATGGAGTCTCTATTGTCAGGTGTGTGTTGCTGTGGAGGGTCAGCACGTCCGTGTTTACCTGACCCC
Organism: Gorilla gorilla gorilla; assembly: GCF_029281585.2. Lineage (NCBI taxonomy): Eukaryota > Metazoa > Chordata > Mammalia > Primates > Hominidae > Gorilla > Gorilla gorilla. The sequence goes on along the minus strand of NC_073236.2, from coordinate 134,562,318 downwards.
TCTCTTGACTCTCAATCTATTCACTAACCCATGCTACCTTCTTTTCAGGATCTACCAAAACAAATTCTTGATTTCAGTGTATATATATTTTACATTTTTTAGAAAAATATGGTGGTGGAAAGCAAGAATTATTAAAGTTTAAGAGCTCCTGCGCAACAGAGGCAACAAGGGAAGAGCGTTGTTATTTTGAAACATGATTTAATATAGGCACGAGAGACAGGCAGAGATAAGGACTGCCCCCAGGCGATAATAATATTAGAGCTTAGAGACCCAATGGTGGTGATTCATTCAACAAACAGATACTTACTAGGCAACTTCTATGTTCCAGAGCTAGCCTACTGCTAGTACCACATGCCACCATATCTCTAGGGAACAAGGGAGTGGTCATGCAATTATACAACATTAATTTTCATAGATCCAGTGAGTTTGAGTTTTGGAAGGACTATTGCAGACCACTAGGTCTAATTCTTTTATATTAGGAAAATAAAGATCCAGGTTTTAAGCCAATCCTAGAAATAAATCCAAGTCTACTTTTTCTTTGCTATGTGATCTTTTCCTTATGCACCTACACACATAGACACACACACACACACACACACACACACAAATATAAGCATCCAGGGTGAGTAAAAAGATGAGAAAAAAGGGATCTCAGGTAACTGTGCAGGATGCCAAAGGTAATATGTCTGGGTCACAGAAGTTGTGGAAAAAAAGAAAGACTGCCTATATTTTTCATGATGCTTATTTTTAATACTTTCAAAAACAGTGCCTTGGTTTTATATTAGTTGGACACTAAAATTAAAAACAAACTTCTACGTGTCCAAACTTTCTAAAATAAGTTCTCTGTGGTATCCTCATAAGACAAAGTTTAGATTTTCTATTAAATTCTTTGAAGTTAAACATGAGCCCAGCTTAAGTCATTTGGTATGAGAAAGAAGTACAGAGGACACCTGAAAAAACTTGTGTTTCAAAGTAACAAACAAATTAGCTTTTTTTGAATAGTACTTAGATGTTTATTTTAACTGTCTACAAGATTTGCCAAAAGGGAAACCATACTTTTGATACTGTTTAAGTTCAGAACAAGTTGGAGTGTAAGGAATATATTGCTCATTTGTATGCTTTTGAAAATGGTTTTCTCTTCCAGCCATTTCATATCCAGATGTTCTGATTCTTCCAACCCACAAGCCATGTAGATTATTCCTGTTTTTCTTTGTATCATGTAAATATTTTGTCATACATTAAAATTATGGGAAATCATGGTATTTTTATGATTTCAAACTTGGAATCTGCAGGCTTAAGAATGGCATTAAATCTAGCTGTGTTCTCTTTCACAGACACAACCAAATGTCATCATTAAGATTAAAAAAGCCAGGATTCCTATGCACTGTCCACCGGCTCCGTTACTTTTGATGGACTTTACTGGAGAAAGAGCTGATAGAACATTTTCAAGATGGACAATTGTATTTTAGGCAGATATTTCCCTGTTTTCCAGACTTCTTTTTTAACTGAATGAAACTTGATATGTATCAAAATGCTATTACAATGGATTTGCTATAATTTGCTATTACTATAGCTATGAAAATTATGTATTCATAAACAATCATTTTTAAATCAAAATGTTGTATTTGCACTTTTCAAAAATGTTATTCTCCTGCCATAGCTAACACGGCGCCCCTGGAAAAAGCTCTGGTGGCCTGGGGCCCACGCCTTCCATTGGGCTGGCATCAGTCAAGTGATGGGAGCCGCACCGCCCTCCCCTTTCAGTGAGGCAGTGCCCCCTGGTGGACTGACATGGGCAGTTTTGGACGTGAGCGTTGTCAGTAAGAAGGAAGTGATTTCCTACCCTGCGCTTGGTAGACACGTTTAACTCGCCTCACTTTCATACTTATCTCTGTAGATGCAAATTATACAACAGGACCAGATAGGAATTCTCCTAAATCTGACATTTTTGGTCTCCAAAATGAAAACTACAGGCTATTAATTGAAATTCTATGCAATGTAATGTATTGGCTCATTGGCATGAAAACCCAGCAAACTCTGTGGGGCTTTTCGACACAGAGATTGAGGGAGGAGGAAGAGAGATCACCCTAAAGTTCTTCCAGTTGCACAGAACCGCCCCCGAGGCACCCCTGCACCGGCTCTTTTGTTCAGAGACCCTACATCACATCCCACTGACGGCGTGATAGAATTCAGCTCTTCATCATCATCCGCCAGGAAAGGGGACTGTGTGATATTTTTACAGACCAATTCCATTTGCAGACTATAAAATGGTGTAGGAATTTCTCCTTTACCTGGCCTAGTCTATAGGTGAAAACACCAAGGCCCAGACAGGATATGAGGCATTCCCTGAGGTCACACAGTAAGATAGAGCGTGGACGAAGTGTTTGCACCCCTGAAATGATAATGCGTGGGTTCCCTGCTGGATCTATCCTGGTTTTATTTTCTTTTTAAAAAATTCGCGTAAGTTCCTTTGAGAATCTACAACCCGCATTTTTTTATTTATCTCTGTGAAGGATGCTGCAGAATCCGCGTCCTCCACGACAGAGAAGAGAATGTGCCGTGGGTTATCACTTGGAGAAGAGCAGCTCAAACGTGGGCCGTTTAAAGAAACTCACTGAAAGGATAGGGTCTTTTTCTCACAAAGATGGCCTTTTCTTTTCTCTCTCTCTCTCTCTCTCTCTCTCTTTTTTTTTTTTTTTTTTTTGAGAAGGAGTCTCGCTCTGTCGCCCAGGCTGGAGTGCAGTGGCGCGATCTTGGCTCACTGCAAGCTCTGCCTCCCAGGTTCACGCCATTCTCCTGCCTCAGCCTCCCGAGTAGCTTGGACTACAGGCGCCCGCCACCACACCCGGCTAATTTTTTGTATTTTTAGTAGAAACGGGGTTTCACCGTGTTAGCCAGGATGGTCTCGATCTCCTGACCTCATGATCCACCTGCCTCGGCCTCCCAAAGTGCTGGGATTACAGGCGTGAGCCACCGCACCCGGCAAAGATGGCCTTTTCTAGACACAAGATCGGGGCACAGAAGGTACCAGCAGAGCACTAGGAACCCAAAGGGCCCTGTGAAATTTGAAGGCCACTTCAGCCCCAGCACCTGAAGCGAAGCCTTCAGGCACTGTCAGGAGGCGTCTCGCTGGGGCAAGAGGGAGCTTGCTCTTAGGCAGAGGGCGTCTTTGTGACTTGAGCCACCTGAGAAAGGATTAAAAGGGAGAGTCCAAAAGCTTCAGGAGGAATGTGGAGGGATCCTCCTCCCCAAAGAAACAATCAACTGAATTCTAAGAAACCCCGGGGCTAGGATTTGAGAGAGGGAAAGAGCCCGGTCTACCACTTATCGTGAAATGTGTTTCAAGTTAGTTTGCTTTAACTCTGCTAAGCTTTGGACAGGTTTTATTTTACTGCAAGAGAAAAAGTAAAGAGTACAACCAGAAGTTTGTGCTAAGGGAAGCATGCACTTTGTTACAGAGTCTATATTCCATGTTCTCAAAAAAGTTATGTGTCTGAAATGCAATGGTATATTTCCTTTAAAAACTGAATGTGGGATACAGCAAGCAGGATTCAATTGAATAGGATGCTGAAGATTTTCTTTAAATCTGTAATTTTATTATATTCTTTGATAAAGTATCTTTCTGTTAATATGAACATATGAGAATGTGGTAGTGTTCAAGGAATAGGTGTTTGACAGCATTTTTAATTAAGAGCTCAGAGAAGTAATGGAAGACATCACTAAAAGTACTTTTGAGGAAATTAAATATCTGGATTATTTCAAAATATTACTTAAAATACTAAAAAATACTTTTGAGGAAATTAAATATCTGGATTATTTCAAAATATTACTTAGGAGCATTTCATGAAGGAATATAATGAAAGTGGGAAGGAAAAGAGCAGAAACAAAAGAGGCCTATATTAAAGATTTTGCAGTGCTCAAACCAGGCCTTCTATGCAGCAGACTCTTGAAGCCCTGAGGAGGCTTTGAAGAGGGAGCTGTGGGCGTCCACTGCACCCATCCTGGGACAGGAATCAGAAGCGCCCAGTAAACGCATTAAGCACACCTGCCCTTCTTCAGTTGGTACAGTGATTGGTGCCCTATTTAACTTTTCCTTTTCCCTCACAAGTCTTCTGGAGACTTCTGAGCAACCTGCTATACGTGTCCTGTCGTTGGTGATGTTTCCATGTCTCTGTGTGATCTGCAAACCCCTCTGCTAAAAAAGAATTCCGATTCGCATTCTTACCTCTGGGGCTGCACCTGCTCCACCTGTCTTTACCTTGCGCACACACTGTTTGGGGAAGATGCTTTTTCTGATACTTTCTGAATGGAAAGGCATCATAAGAAGGACATATTTGTGAAGTGCTTGAAAGTCCTCTCATACTTTCCAACGCAGAAGGACTAAAGTCTTTGTCAAAGTTAAGGTAAAATACATCACAGTCACTGGATCCCAGGCTGCGTAAAATCTGCCATTGTCTCACGAGAAAATATGCAGCCCTCCATACCAGCCCAGCAAAGAGTTTTTAAAGAGATCATTCTGCTTACTAAGCTTGATCTATAGTGCCAAGGTATAGGGCTACATTTTTTTTTTTTTTTTTTTTTTTGCCCTTCATGAAAGACCTCAGATTAAGGTTTAACTAAAAATTTATTACTGAAGCTCTCTTTTCCTTTCCTTTCCTTTTCTGTTTCTCTGTCTCTCCTTTTCTTTCTTTCTTGGGTGAAAAGCATAGGGGCAACTAGCTAAGGCTGTGAAATTCAAATCTATCTCTCTTCCTTTCTTTCTTTCTCCTTCCTTCCTTCCTTCCTTTTTTTCCTTTTCTGTTTTTTTTTTCTTTCTCTCTTTCTGTGGAATTCTAATCTGTCTCTCTCAACATGTGGCCAGTTTGCACATATGACACAGTAGAGACTGTCTGACAAGGGTCCTGTGCTGGTGACACTCAGGTTACATTAATGAGGGAGACACACACCGTGCGTCACAAAATGTTATACAATGAGAATCATGAGAATCAAAAAAATCATGCCGGAAGGCATTTGCCTTCTCAGAATGAGACATGAAGGTTCTGCTGAAAGTTGGTTCTCTCAGGCCCCTGGAGAGCTGGACACAGCAGCATTCCAAGAAGTGCAGGGACTGAGGCAGGGCCCTCAAGGATGTCCTGGGAGGACCAGGAGGGAAGAGAAAGGAAGGACCACCAGTGGGAGTGGGCAGACGAGAAGGGAAAGGAGACATATGGGGAAGAAGGAGAAGGTAAAGGAGGCACAGAAAGAAAATGTAAAGCGATCGTGAATTGAACGTATAAGGATTTAGGCCTTCTGGTTCTGAAACAAACAATTTAATAGAGGTCAGTTGCCCTCCCAGAACCTGTCATCTATCACTGATGAAAATGTGAACCAGGCCAGCTTAAACCCAGATCAGTACTGTGGTCTCCAAGCAACACCACAGGCCTTACCACCTGGACCCTTAGAGATAAAGTTCCTCTGAGTCTCCATCCATCTCCAGCCATCACAGGGCCCAGAGCCCTTCATGAGGCCAGCGCGAGACAGGTCATCCATCATTCCTGGCCAGTGTGTGGGTGTGTAGATGCTCCAGTGTGAAAGGACCTGGCTACCTTCCTTCGATTATTTTACTCTGAAGATCTCCAACGGAGCGACTGTGTAGCTTTTCCTTATGCCATTTCCCTATTCTTCGGGTGTTAAAATAATATAATATGATAATATTATAACATAATAAGACATGATCATCTGTAATATAATAGCATAATATAAGTAATATAAATAAAAGTAAAATACTATATTATCATAGTATGTAACATAAATAGACTATAATATAACACGATGTAATGTAATTTATCATAATAAAATAGTGAGAGCAGCACAAAACTCTCTCTTAGTACATACTGATCTTGTTGATCGCTAACCAGAGGGCCACTGGGCAACGGGTGCCCATAGCTCCTACACTCTCAACATGGTTCAGACCTGGGATCTAGACGATGGAACACTTACGGCATTGGTAATGCTAGTGTTCATTAGAATGACTGCTGTGGGGGTTAGGATTACTATGACACAGTGCCAAGCTCAGTAGGAAGAATTTTAAGACTCTGGGAATTCAAATGTCGGCTCACATGGTAGCCTGAAGAACATATATTTGGAATCCTTCCAATTCTCATTCTGTCCACAGGACCATGCTTGGAGCCCATCTGCGTGTGCCAGGCAGGCACCCTTTGATCCACTGCCACTGAGCTTGTCACGGTGGAGCTGGGAGGAATGTTGATGAGCGGGACCTCTCTGCTTGCTGGATAGCCAACTTTGATGGTAAGCAGGCTGCAGTGGCCTTTCTCCTTCTCCTTGACCCAGCAGGTGCATGCTGTGTGGGCTGGGCATGGGGCCTGCTTTGCTGTGTTGGGACAGGGACCCAGGAAGCGGCTGTAACAAGGTCATCAGGCAGAGCCCCCACCCAAGGCAGAGCGCTATTCTAAAACATCTCCAATGCAAAGGCTTTCTTTGCCTCTTAAAACCTTAATGATGGCCAATTCATGAATTCACAAAGAAGTTCACTTTTTTATATAAAATTCTAAAATTTGGGAAACTTTTCCTTGTGGTAAACCAAAATTTGCCTCTATATACCTCGTGCCCAGAGCTGTAGGCTATGCAAGGTTAGCTTTCTAAATCATAGTCCTTCAAATATTTGTAAACACCTGAGCGAGGTGGCTCATGCCTATAATCCCAGCACTTTGGGAGTCTGGGGAAGGAGGATCACTGGAGGCCAGGAATTCAAAACCAGCCTAGTCAACATAACGAGACTCCATCTCTATTTTTTGTAATTAAAAAGAAATTTAAAAAGAAAGAAAAATATTTTGGGAATGATGTAGATCAAATTCACTGTGCATGTGGCCTCCCTCAAAAGTTTATACATATCACAGAGACACACAGGGCCATGTCTCCAGCCAGTCCATCCCAGCCCAGGGTAGAAAGGGCTCGCCCAACCTTCAGCTGGATGTGGACTTTGTATGTTGCACCAGACATGAGTTGATGATCACTGGGAGAAAGTTGTTGCCTCGACTTTCTTCTAGAAAGGGCAGCCGCAGTGCCATATACACATGTGCACACACCTTCATGGAGGCACAGACACACCACACACATGCCTACACACCTGCACACATACACACTCACACACATGCACACACACAGAGCTTCTATCACCATGTTAGAAATCTCACTATTCCCATTTCTTAGGGCTGAATACAAAATTAGAGAGTGTTGTCTCCTGAACACTAGTTGAAATGTGCATGTTATTAGAATGGCAAGGAGTCTCTTAAAAATAAAAAACAAACAAAAACAACAACAACAAACCTCCCTTTCTAAAATCTAACCGTCCACCACCTTGCTGGTTTATAATTCTAGAATCTAAGGGTTCCCATCTATCAACTCAAAAGCTTTCTGTTGACCAAAATCCCAAGGGAAAAAGGTATACAATAGAAATAGTATGGATTAAGACAAGGTAGTGATTAATAAAAAGAAACATAATGAAAAAAACACCGGTTTTGCCAATGATTTACATTGTAAACCTCAAAAGCCACTTATTTCTCAGAGCCTCAGTTTCCTCTTAATGAAATCAGAGTATTTAACCCAATGAAGCTGACATTTCCTTCAAGTGCTTCAATGCTCAGGGATTATTATAGCCTATAGTTCAGTGGGGGGAGGTGAAGAATCACAAAAGAGAAAAAGTAACTATGTATTAATACAAGTGCTTAAAAAAATACTTGCTGGTTAAATAAATAAAGAAGAACATGATATACTTCAAAGTGTTTTTGCAAATGAACCTTCCTTTAATTATAAGCTGAAGTAATCCAAGTACTCCTGTGAAGAATTGTATGCATGCCTAAAATGCTATTCTTTTAGTACTAATTGCCAGTTGTTTAATCACTTTTAACATTTTCTTTTATGTATCGGTCATATTTTTATAAATGCCCTCTGTGACAGAAAACTGTCATCCCATGTGGATTTGATTGTGCTGTAAGGAAAAACCATTTAAAGAGAGATAATGGAGGTAAGTTACTCTTTTCTTACTTGACTCCCGCTTGTTAACTGAGTCTGAACCAGAATTTTTAAAGTTGTTTATAGCAGTGAGGGCAGAGTTGAAACGAGCCATGTACTCCTTGCTGAAGCCCTCAAATGCCCCGGAGCTTAATCTCACACCCTTGAGAGGCTAAAAACGTGTCTGCGAAATGGAACTGGAGATCATGCATTTTAACTAGCATTTTAATAACTTTATTGCTCATATTAAGAAAAACTCCATTGATATGCAGATTGTGTCAATACTTCTTTTGCTAAAAGTTGTGAACACTTTGGCAATCACAAATGAAAGCATTAAGACAGAGAAGATGTGAAGCAGGAACTCTCCTGATTATATGTCATTCTATTTCTAACGTCTGTAAGTATCTTACATACTGAGCATTATGAATGCCTTTGAAGGCTCTGCAAATAATTTTCCAAACTCCATGAGAAGGGAGAGTGTCAGGAAGAGGGTTTGAGGCTGGAGTCCGGAGCTTCTGCCTGTCTCTGACAGTAGTACACCTTATTAACACATACGGGCCAAACAACAAATTATTTAACTTCCGGTTAAAAAGCATAAGAGACTACTTTACAAAAAACAATGTATGTAGTAGTTAATAAAACTTCAAATAATGTTTACCGCATACCGTTGTGGAATAGCTATTCAGATCAAGTTAAAAATTGAAATACAAAAACAAACCAGAGAGAGAAAGAGAGAGAGACAGGAAAAGCCCATTCATTGAATCTCCAGCATTCCTGCATGGAGTTTAGTAAGGAAAGAGCACATGTCACAAAGCAAAGACATTGCAGTTCCAACAACAAAAGTAAAACATCTTGTTTACAAAAGACCCCTTTCCGGCTGTTGTGAGTGAACCTGTGTTTGTGAGAAGCAGCGAAGAAGCTCTAAAGCCCACGCTTTTCTCCCCTTAAAGGGCCATCACAGCATTGAAGTTCCAAAAGGGGACACCTATTACAGGCCTCTAATGATTATTTTTTTAAGTGCACTTTACACGTCCTCTCACAGCCCTAGTGCTGTGCTGGAAAGATGATCCCTTTCCTGCCTGTCAGCCACAGGTACAGAATGCCCCTTGTCCAGACCCAGGAGAAACAACAGCAGCTGTTGAACTCTTTGCCTTGAGTCTTCCCTGAGAGAATGCGCCAGGCTTTGTCTTCCTTGGGACAAAGCTCCTCTCTCCAAGGGGGCCGGGGTGCCACCAAACCATGGCATGGATTTAGACTCCATGGGATTGGAGTTCATTCAGAAAATTGGTTTTAGGAGCCTTATCTAACATTTCCAAGCAAGAACCCCAAAGGTCATCCTGCCCTTCTGTAGGGAGCCCAAGTTATAGAAACAATCCCAGAGGAGAAACATGTTTTCTAACTTCTGTGACTGCATTGTGGGAGGCACTGCTCACTGTACACCTGGCACATGAGGGTAATTAGGTGATCCTCTTACTTGTAACCCAAAGAAGAGAGTAAATTAATGAATAATACACACACAGAGTTCCCTTCGTCTTAAATGTGTGTTTACAAAGAGGATAGTACTTGCACAGATTTATAGAAACTACCTATGGGATTTTAAAGATAAGTAAAGTTGTGTATTACTTCCCAAATGTGGGAAAATTTGGATGGAATTAAGACCTCAAAACTATTGGTGCAATGCAATGTGTCACCTCTCAGTAGAAGAAAAATGTGACTAGAAATAAGAAAGACAGAAGGCTTTCTCATGTAGTAATTTTTTAAAAGTACATTTTCTTTAGTATCCTTACAAGATTCCTAACTTTTAAAGAACATATTCTTTCTTCAGGTATTCATCTTGCAGATATTTGCATGTTTTAACATAGGTGTCTCCACCTATTAAAATAATAGGATGTATTTTTTGTTAAGCTTTGCTGTGATTAAATGCAAGAGTCACCTATTTTAAATCAGGTTTAAAAACCAAGAGTAGGTGTCCTCAGAAATCACAGATTCTGGGTTATAATGAAATTGAAGTTGTAACATTGCCTTCTAAAAGTTGTTTCTGAAAAAGGCGGGACTTCCAAAGCATTTCTCCTGCAAATGTTTTCTATCATAGGCCTTTCTTTGAGGAGTAAAGGAAGTATTCTCACCCATGCCTCTGGAAATGAACGCTGAAACTCCTGAAAGGTTCCCTGATGCTTCCTTTCGTGTTTCTCTCAGGAAGCATTGACTTGAGCACCTCCTCTGTTCATGCCACTGTTCTATTAATACTTGCTACAAAGACACAGATGAAATGGGTAGCTCTCCAAATACAGAGAAAAATATGCAGAGAAGAGTTTACGGATTTATTTTAACCACTTGCCAAACACTTTTAAACATGTCCGGTAGAACAGGCTGGGAAATTATTTTTAAGGTCGCTTGACAAACGAAGAAACTGAGGGAAAGCCATTAGATACCTAACGTTCACAGAATCCATTCTGCAAAGCTTGGAATCCAGATGGGCTACAGTTGCAGGTTCTTTCCAGACAGTAGCCTGCTTCGAGGTTAAAAAACAAAAAAAAGAAAAAAAACGAAGCTGCCTGACTTCTTGAGCCATTAATTAATCCCTTTCCTTTGCAAGGTGGTCCTTCTACGGTCTCCAGCAGTTCAAATGCTTCCCGGAAGAGGCAGGCGCTTATCTTTCCTATGGTGCTACAAAGCTCTCACAGCAGTGCCAAAGTCCAGTTCTCCCATAAAAGCACCAATGTAGAAAGCAAACCTTTAAACAGCTTCCAACCCAACGTGAAAGAAAAAATAACCTTATTCTTACTCCTCCCCCCATTTCCTCTCCAACTGAGCTTCTCACTGCAAGCCTGTTAGGTTCTCATTCCATTTCTCCTCTTCATTGTTTTCCCCGGTGCTCCTGCGTGTGCGCACGTGTGTGTGTACATATACATTAGTATCCTCCCACATCCCAAATACCAAGCCCTTCCTTCCCCTCATTGAAGGACTTTTTTGAATTCTGATTCAAGCAGGAAGCTTACCCAGACCAGGCCACCCGACGAGACTTTCTATTTTTACTCCGACTTTTGTTATACCATTAGACCCTATGATCTATTTCAACTTTCAAAACCTATTTCAAAAAAAATAGGATCCCCTCATGCTCCACCATAAAGGTTGTGAGAAATCATAAAATATAGGTAATGGAATTAGAGTAACAAGTTAACATGTAAGATCACTTAACATTTCAGATGATGTGTGTATGTTTTTGTGTGTCTGTGTGTGTGTATAAAATGTATGGGTGTATATATAATGGGTGTATATGTAATTTTATAATACACATATAAAATGCCATCACATGCTACATAAATATGAGCTGTGTCAACTGCATCAGGCAAGAGCCCCCTCTGATAGTGCACAGCTTACAGGGCAGTCAGTAGATGCGGCTTTGTCATTCTTTGTGGTTTACTGTGGGGTGAATTGAAAATAACCTTGAAGGCCAGGCGCGGTGGCTCACATCTATAATCCCAGTACTTCAGGAGGCTGAGGCGGGTGGATCACCTGAGGTCCGGAGTTCAAGACCAGACGGACCAACATGGAGAAACCCTGTCTCTACTAAAAATACAAAATTAGCCAGGCGTGGTGGCACATGCCTGTAATCCCAGCTACTCAAGAGGCTGAGGCAGGAGAATCGCTTGAACCCAGGAGGCGGAAGTTACAGTGAGCCGAGATCATGTCATTGCACTCCAGCCTGGGCAACAACAAGAGCAAAACTCCGTCTCAAAAAAAAAAAAAAAAAAAAAAAAATCGAAATACAAGTAATTGGCTTGTTAAAAAAAACAGACAACTATGTATCAATAACACTAGCAAAGAAATCAACCTACTTAAGGTAATCTATGCAATTTTGGAAGAAAACTTGTATGAGGAAAATCTCAGGGTGACCCACAGCCCTGGACCACTCACTCAGCTATGAGCTTTTCATGCACAGAGAATAAACTGTCTTACTTAAGCCATAGTATTTTTGGATCTCTTTATGAAAATAGCTCAGCCACTATCTTAACTAACATAGAAATTGGTCCCTGGATGGAAGGTGCTGCTATAACAGAAATGAAACTAAAATAAGTGACCTCAGTGTACTAGTTAGGTGGAAGTGAGTGTAAACATGAACTTGGCACACTGGTGAATCAGTGTTGCCTAAATATGACAAAATATTATCAAATGAAGAGAATATCAAAAAAATCAAACTGGCATCTAAAGTAACTCAAAATACTGAAAATGTATCCCTGAGAAAGAATTGGGGAAATTCAGAATATAGGTATGCTCCTTAATTTTGTTACTAATAATGGTCAAAGAGAGAGATACGTATTCAGGTTAAAACATGTTAATCTTCAAGCAGAGATTAATAAAGTGAAGAGAGCGCTCTTCAATGGTATTGCTCTGCCCAATATCCTAAGTGGATTGAGAGTTCAGAAATCAGGGTGTCTAGAGGGTATAAGAGAAGCACATTGGTATTTGCCCAAGACCAACTGTGTCTCAGATGTTGTTGCAGGAAGTGTGGATACATAGTTAACTTCTGCAATTAATCTTTACTTCCATTTCCTTCACCTTGATAATAAGGATAATGATGTTTATTTTATAAATCATTGTCAAGTTTAAATAATGTAAAGAATACTGCACCGCCCTTGGAATAGGCAGAATCCCCCCAAAAATGTAACTGATTTGTTCCCATATTCTGCTTTCCCAGGCCCTGCATTGCTCCTGTACTTCTAGCACATGTGTCTGCCCCTGAGACCCGATGCATTTGCACAATCTGTGCCTCTGCTTCTAGATGGACCTAACTGGAACCACGTGCTCCTGTGCATTCAATGGCGCATCGGGTATGGCTGCCTGTCACTTATCCCCAGAATCCTTGTTCTATGTCCTCTCTGTCCTCACCATGTACTTTGTCTTCTCACTTTGCAGAGTCTCCCAGCCCTGTTGCTGTCCTTGTCATCTTCCACAGGTGGCCCTGTTCTCTGCACTGTGTGCCTGGCCTGGGGGACTGTGCATCCCCCTCTCCTGACCATTTATGGAAAGGAGCACCTGTTCCTCCCAATAGGACCTGCCCAATTTCAGTTCCTTGAGCTTTCCTGGTTGGGCTGATCTGCATTTCCACAAAGTGTTTTACTGAGACATGGGCCTCAGCTCATGCGAAGGGTTTTCAGCATAAAGAATACTGGTTGGGTCCATCTGGTAGCATTGCATATTCAAGGTTCTGCATGATTTGAATGAAACATGAAACAATAAATTCATCCACTGCCTAGAAACATCTGGTCTCTTTTAATAAAATCCTACCACTTGGCTGTCTGAAACAAGACTATTTGTATCCAACATATATGCTGAGAGTTCTTTTATTTTTTTCCCTCTCTCCAGCTGCAAAGCCACATGAGAAGTAAACATGATCTTTCATGTTATTCTCCATTGAATAGGATCTGAAAGTACTTCCCAACTTTCTGAATAGACTCAGAATGTTCAAGGAACTTCTCACAGATTTGTATCAAAAATCTATAATACATGAAATGTGAGACTTCCCTCAAAATACTGCCTTTTGACAAGTGTCAAAGAGAAAATAAATCCTATAGATTGTAACCCTGAATTGTCATTAAACTTGTGTTTACTGCCTGGTTTCCTCAGTTTCCAAGTTGAGTATGCTCAGGTAAAAGGCATTGAAAGTGCTAAGTCTTCTTCCACCTAACAACATGTTAAGTATTTGGAGATAGATGCAAATTATCACCTCGGACTTCAAATGTTCCATTGTAATATTTTTATTAATTGTGACAGTTTTCAAAGCATGTTCAGATACTTTATCTCATTTTGTTCTCTTGATAAACCTCTAAAATAAGAAGGGAAGATACTATCCTCTCTGCTTTGGAGAAGAGAAAATTGAAGTGCAAAAGATGAAATAGCCATGACTTCTAGCTAAGATGGCACCAGGAGTCCACCTCTTGACCAATACCTCTGCTTGAAGCACTCGGCATTAGCAGGTAAAGTATTAGCAGAGATTCCAATAAGACATAGCTTTACTCTACAATCATGCCTCCTGCATTCTGATGAGCCAGATAGAAAATTCAACAAGAGGCCCATGGAGCTGGAACTGGATGGCCACTGAGTGGGGAAGAAAGTCAGCCGCAGCATGTGAACCCCTGGGCTTTCCCTTCCATGCTCATGCCTTAATGTCAGATGCTGGGAGAAGTTTTTCTTTATCTTAAAAGGAACCTGAAAACCAAAATGACTGGCAACTGCACCTTTACCAATGGCTTCTAAAAATGTGTCTGGGCATATACCAATGGAATAGAATAGAGAACTCAGAAATAAGACCACATACCTACAACTAACTGATTTTCAACAAACCTGACAACAAGAAGCAATGGGGAAAGGATTCCCTATTCAATAAATGGTGCCGGGATAACTGAACAACCATATGCAGAGGATTGAAACTGGACCCCTTCCTTACACCATATACACAAATTAAATCAAGATGGATGAAAGACTTACATGTAAAACCCAAAACTATTAAAACCCTAAAAGACAACCTAGGTAATACCATTCGGGACACAGGCACAGGCAAAGATTTCATGACAAAGACACCAAAAGCAATTGCAGCAGAAGCAAAACTTGACAAATAGGATCTGATTAAACTAAAGAGCTTCTGCACAGCAAAAGAAACAGAGTAAACAGACAAGCTACAGAATAGGAGAAAATTTTTGCAAACTATGTACCCCACACAGGTTTAATATCCAGCATCATAAGAGACTTAAACAAATTCACGAGAAAAAGAAACAAACAATCCCATTAAAAAGCGGGCAAAGGACATGAACACACAATTTTCAAAAGAAGACACACATGTGGCCCACAATCATATGAAAAAAAGCGCAACATCACTCATCATTAGAGAACTGCAAATCAAAACCACAACGCGATACCATCTAACACCAGACAAAAATGGCTATTACTTAAAAGTCAAAAAACAACAGACGCTGGCAAGGTTGTGGATAAAAAGGAATCCTTTTACAGTGTTGCTAGGAGTGTAATTTAGCTCAGCCGTGTGGATGACAGTGTGGCAATTTCTCAAAGACCTAAAGACAGAAATATTAATAACATTCAATTCGGCAATCCCATTACTGGGTATATACCCAAAGGAATAGAAATTGTTCTGCTCCAAAGACACATGCATGCGTATGTTCATTGCAGCACTATTCACAATAGCAAAGACATGGAATCAACGGAAATGCCCATCAGTGATAGACTGGATAAAGAAAATGGATACATATACACTATAAAATAATATGCAGCCATAAAAAAAAAAAAGATTATGTCCTTTGCAGGAACATGGATGGAGCTGGAGGCCATTACCCTTAACAAATTAACATAGGAACAGAAAACCAAATACTGTATGTTCTCACTTATAAGTGGGAGCTAAATGATGTGAACACGTGGACACAATGGGGGACAACACATATTGGAGACCTTCGGAGGGTGAAAGGTGGGAGGAGGGAGAGGATCAGCAAAAATAACTAATGAGTATTAAGCTTAATACCTGGGTGATGAAATAGTCTACACAGCAAACCTCCATGACACACGTTTGCCTATGTAACAAACCTACACTGGTACCCCTGAACTTAAAATAAAAGTTTAAAAAATGTGTCTGGGGGTGAGGAGGACACAGGAGATTCCAGTGACAAGGAGCTGAGCCAAGATTCCCACCAGCTCAATGTCATAGATCAATGATGTCCCAATAGCACTCCACAGCACATTCCCAAACCACAATGTAAGATGTGGTTCTGGACTGGGAGACACAGAAGGCCAGATGAGGCAATGGAAACTTTGTAGACAAGAAGGAATAATCACAAAGAGATGGATAAAAAGAGAAGTAAAATCTACTCTAAGTGAGCCCACAGACCAAATTATCAAAACCAAATGAAAATGATTGAATGTGGAGAAATATGAAGCAAATCAGTTAAGAATTTTATTTTCCATGGAGTCCATGTTGTAAGAATACTATGACCTCAATGTAAATATGGAGAGCATGTTCAAAATGATGCTCAACTTTCAGGCCAGGCGCAGTGGCTCATGCCTGTAATTGTACCACTTTGGGAGGCTGAGGCAGGAGGTCACCTGAGCCCAGGACTTTGAGACCAACCTGGGCAACGTGGCAAAACTTCGTCTCTACAAAAAATACAAAAAAAGAGCCAGGCATTGTGGCACATGCCTGCAGTCCCAGCTACTTGGGGGTCTGAGGCAGGAGGATTGCTTGAACCCGGGAGTTCGAGGCTGCAGTGAGCTAACATCGTGCCGCTGCACTCCAGACTGGATGGCAAAGTGAGACCTGGTTTCAAAAAAAAAAAAACATACTCAACTTTTGTTTCAAAAATACAGATATTGTTAAACAAAACAGGCCTAAGTTACTAGATTATCAGTGACTATGTCAAACAAAAGCCAATTACAATTTGGGAAAGAAAAATGTAGACATTAAAAGTTTTTTTTAAAGTATTAGGTGGCGCTGGGTGCGGTGGCTCACGCCTGGAATCCCAGCACTTCGGGAGACCAAGGCGGGTGGATCACCTGAGGTTGGGAGTTCCAGACCAGCCTGACCAGCGTGGAGAAACCCCTTCTCTACTAAAAATACAAAATTAGCTGGGCGTGGTGGCAGATGCCTGTAATCCCAGCTACTGGGGAGGCTGAGGCAGGAGAGTCACTTGAACCAGGTGACGGAGGTTGCCGTGTCCAGCCTGGGCAACAAGAGCAAAACCCCACCTCAAAAAAAAAAAAAGTATTAGGTGATGTCTTAGAAGAAATGTAAATGTTGTATATATATCACCTGCTGAGGTCCGGCCAGAAGTGGGGAGGCTCTCGGGTTCTCTGCTTAGTTATCACAAGGGGAAAGCGATGTGTGTGCTGGGCCCCGTGCTAGAAGAAGGCTCTGGGGAATAATCCACTTTCAGGCATACTCAGGTTGTTTGTGGCATTCAGTTTCTTATTGCCAATGGTCTGAGGTCCTTATTTCCACACTGGCTGTCAGCCAGGGCCACTCTCAGTTCACAGAGAGTGCTGTACCCTCCACGCCCCCCACGTGGTCTGCTCCATCTTCAAAGCCCACAGTGGTCCACCAAATTCACTTCACACTTTGATATGGTTTGGATCTGTGTCTCTGCAGAAATCTCATGTCAAAATGTAATCCCCAGTGCTGGAAGTGGGGCCTGGAGGGGGCAATTGAGTCCTGGGGGCGTTTTCTCACGGTTTAGCACCATCCCCTTGGTGTTGCCGCCACGATAGTGAGTTCTCATGAGGTCTGGTTGTTTAGAAGTGTGTGGCACATTCCCTCTCTCTCTCTGGCTCCTGCTGCTGCCATGTGAGATGGGACTGCTTTCCCTTTGCTTTTCCCCATGGTTCTAAGTTTCCTCAGGCCTCCCCAGAAGCGGAAGACACCATGCTTCCTGTAGAACCTGCAGAACCATAAGCCAGTTAAACATCTTTTCTCTATAAATTACCCAGTCTCAGGTATTTCTTTATAGCGATGTGAGAATGGACTACTATACCCTTCTACTCCCTCTGACCTCTTTTTCACTAAGAACTGGAGTAACTATCTTTAAAGGGTTTGTGTGGTTAGATGAGGCCCGCTCAGATACTCTCCCTTCGGAAGTATAACGTACCCCATAACCGTGACATCTCATCATAGCCACATCACGCACGGGAGAGAGGATTTATAAGGGCCAGGGCTCAGTGTGGGGCATTCTCAGAATCCTGCCCACCGCACAGGAGCCACGCAGAAGGCCTGAGAGAGTTAGAGAATTCGCAAAATAGAATATGGGTCCAATGCATCACCTGAGAAAGTAGCACAGAGAAACTAAAAGTTTATTTTCTAATTAAGTGCTTTTGAAAGAAACTGAAGAACAAGTCTTCAATTTATTCTTCCAACAATTGAAGAATGTCTCCAACATTCATAAAATAGAAATCCCAGAAAAGAATGAAAGGAATATCAGAGGGTGATAAAGAAATAATTACGCATGTTTTCAATAATTCAAGAAAGTTATATTTTAGGTGCACACAAGTACGATAAATAAAAATAAATTACCTCCAAAGAAGTGCAATTAGACAGATAGCCGACTTTCCATTAGGGATAATAGATATCGGTACAAAATGGAGAAACGTGCTTACTGAGCTGAAAGAGCTGCTGGCCTAGAATTGTGTATGCAATTAAACTAGCACACAAAAATAGTGGCATTTGGAAATGTCTAATTAAGGTGAAAGCTAAACAACCAACAAAGGAATAAACGTAACACAGAAAAGGAGAAATTGTGATCAAATAACTTCTGGTGAAGAGTCACAAAACTATTTAAATATAAAACTCAAACTATTTATATTAGCACTAGAGAAGATCATTTGATATTATAAACGTTGAAATTGTAAAAGTAATGTAACTAACGAAAAGCATGAGGAATGGAGGTTGGAATTACTAATCAGATCATTAACTCTTTCACTTTCCCATCAGCTCTAAAATTCTAACATGAAGTTTAAAATGTAAGTACAAAACAAAGATATTTTTCAACATGTACCAGCTATGGAGTTTACCATCTTCTCTCTCCTCCCCACACTCACACCGTCACCAAAGGAACTGATGAAGAATGTATTTACATTTTCATATAGAAAGTAAATCACTACAAAGGTATGGCAATAAAGAACAATAGTGGACACATAAATTAGATATGCATGTGTTCATTCATTTTTCAAAGGAAATGATTTCTTATTACAAAAGGCTGAAAATAAAACTACACAATAATGTCCTAGAAAGAGATTTTCAATGAGTATTTAAGGCAAGGTCATAAGGAAGGTAGAAATAGGGACTAACATTAACCATAAGCAAAAAAATGCAGTGAATTATGTATATCAGTAATAAAAGGGTCAGTCTAAAAGAATAGAAGACTTGTGTAGAGCAGGATAAAGGTGCTATAGAAACCATCAATACAGCAAAAGGTAGTAAAAAATAATAAAAATAGAAAACAAAAAGTAAGATAGTAGAAATAATCCAAGTATATCAGTCAATAGTAACAATAAATGTAATTGTCCAAAACTATTGAAAGACAGGTTATCAGGTTAGATTTATAAATGCCCAGCTATAAGCTAGACAAAATTAAAACACACACAAAAATGGTACATTATGCCTTATAACTAGGCAAATGTAAACGGGTGTGAAACTATTAATGATAGACAATTTTGAATAAAAATGAATACTATGTAATAATAAATATTCTACCATCAAGAATATGTAAAAATCACAACTTTTATGTCCCTGATCATATAATGTCAAATATATAAAGCAAAAAAGAGACAAAATTAAAGGTAAATTATAATCACAGAAAAGAACTTTAAGAGATCTATACCTGAAACTGAAAAGCGCGCTGCCCAACACATATTTCTCATGCCCAAAACTTAGCTCATGTATTCTTTTCTGGTAGACCCAGAACTGCATGATTGAAACTATGAGAAAGTAGATTATTTAACATAAAGATGCCAACATAAGTACATAAAGGATGAAAAGAGTCTGAAGTGAAGGGTGATTTAGAGATGGAAAGATAAGAGTTGGCCGAAGTATTCAGCTTTACAGAGAGAAAGTGCCCCAGGTCTCCCACAGGCACTGACGGAGCTACAGTCTTAGGGAAAGCATCTCATGGAATGAGGATCTTGCCAGGTTCCAGAAACGGAGCTGTTTACTCCTCAATCTTAACTTTTGTATTATGTAAATTTTTATAAATGTAGTTTCCCCATTGCAAATATTTTATATTAGATAACCTTGTTTCTTTATGTCTCCCCTTTAATCAATTACTATCTGGTAGTGATAAAATTTACAAAAATTGACTATAGACTAGGAATTCCCTATGAATCTCAAATAATCCGTGTCATACAGATCCACCAAGTTCTTGGACCACAGACTAATTTAATCAGAAATGATCCTAAGAGCACAGATAATGATAAGACCAACATTAAGGACAGACAGTTACATGGAACTTCACAACA
This sequence comes from Gorilla gorilla gorilla, assembly GCF_029281585.2. NCBI lineage: Eukaryota > Metazoa > Chordata > Mammalia > Primates > Hominidae > Gorilla > Gorilla gorilla. Next base: position 134,542,302 of record NC_073236.2, on the reverse strand, counting down.
ACCTGGCCACTCAGTCCTCACGGCGTCTCTGTGAGGCAGGTGCTGTCACTATTCCCATTTTACAGGGGACTAAACTGAAGCCCAAGGCTTAGCTTGCCTGGTGTGCCACAGCCACGAGGGGCTGGTGCTGCAGTCTTCCTCGGCATTCTTGCTCCACAAGGCGCGCTCACATCCACTAGCGCAGATCCAGCTTCACAGCGTGAAACCTGCGTCAGTCACTGCATGAGGCCCAGAACGCAGATGGGCTCAGTGCTTGGGGTTTAATGCTCACTGCTACTGCCTTCTAATTTTTGCTAATTTTGTCTGTGAATTTGTCTCGTAAGTGAAGTCAGGTGGGACCACAGAGCTTACACTGGAGACTTGGGGCCTCAGTCTATCTGTGTCCTGCTTCCTGCCGCCTCTCTGGAAGGAGTTCTTGACTTCCTGATCCTGGCCCAACTCCCTGACTCACTGGACCCTGCCAGTCCCCTCTCAGCCCCTGTTCAGCCATCATTGCTGCACTGTACCCCTGGCTGGGACCTGGGCACTAGCCTCGTGGTGGCCTCCTCTCCCTGAGCTGGCAGTCACGGTAAGGCAGCGTGATAGGGCAGCATGGGACCACCCTGCTCCGGGTCCTGAGTCTATTCTAGGGCAGAGGCTGCAATATCTTGAGGGTCCCTCATCTGCTGTGGTTGAGGCAGTGGACCCATGGGGAAGGAGACACCCAGCTCAATTCTTCAACGTTGACAAGGCACAGAGCATGAGTTCCTGGCAGGAGGGAAACCAGCAGGCCACCTGCTACGCCGTATGAATCCCAACTGGCAAGGTGGAGCCCTCAGGACCTCTGAGAGTCTGCACTTGCCCCAAAAGGTTTTCTTCTAAGGGAGTACAACATTAAACAGCAAATATAAAACTCCATGACAGGTCAAGAAAAACAATAGATAAAAATATTTTATATGTATATAATACCTATAAATATAATGTATATAAGATAATGTGTATATATGTTATATATAAGTACTTCTATTTGCAATTTTTCCTGGTTTTTAAGCAAGTCACTCCCATTTTCATTTTGCACTGATATTTACAAGTTACATAACCCCTCCTCACTATGTTACACTACAAAGGGCCCTAAAAGGCACTGAATTTTTTCCTTTTATGTTTTGAGCACCGCTCTTTCATTAAGAACCACATTGAATGAGTCAAATTCCTCTATCATACATCAGCCCTTGAAATATTTGAAGACAAAGAGCACTCTTTCTTGGAGTCCTCTCCTCTCCAGATGACACATTCATCTGCATTTCTTAAAATCATGTCATCTTCAGCCTGCTATAGATCACTCATGAACAAACTCTCTTTAGATAAGCTTTTTCAATCAGTTTGAGTCGCACCCAGGTATTTTAAAATCTATCAACGAAAGAGCCCAAGGTGTACGAAGACCTATGCAAAATGTGGAGGGGCACACAGGCAAATCTTAGGAGTGGAGTTCCCAGACACCAAGATTTAAACTAGAACTAACAAGGAGTGTTTTCACGGCCGGATGAGGTGGCTCACACCTGTATCCCAGCACTTTGGGAGGCCGAGGTGGGTGGATCACCTGAGGTCAGGAGTTTGAGACTAGCCTGACCAACATGGTGAAACTCCATCTCTACTAAAAATACAAAAATTAGCCAGGCACGGTGGCGGGCTCCTGTCATCCCAGCTACTCGGGAGGCTGAGGCAGAAGAATCGCTTGAACCCGGGAGGTGGAGGCTGCAGTGAGCCGAGATCACACCACTGCACTCCAGCCTGGGCAACAGAAGTGAAACTCTATCTCAAAAAACAAAAACAAAAACAAACAAAAAAAAGAGTGTTTTCACAGTATACTCTGTCCCCAGATGGAATGGACCATGGCACAAGGTAATGCTTAGGCACAACAGCTGCTTATTAGGGATGCTCTGGGCAAGAACCACCCATCAGATCTGAATTCAATGGCCTTGAGCAGTCCTTCCAGCTCTGAGGTCTAGAAATACATGAAATTACTGTAAAATTACGTCTTGATTAGTGGAGAGCATTAAACTAGAGCAAATTACATCAACCTGCCTTTAAGCAGCTATCATATCTAATGCTTGAAGACTGCTGTGTCTGTATTTCCTTCTGATTGTAAAAAAGTAGTTCAAAAACATTGATGAGCAACAGAAAAAAGGTATTATTAAAATCTCTACAGGTCTAAGTTAAGAAGTGACATGATTAGTTATGAGCACTGACCTGGTTCACACGACTAAGGAGTTAGAGGAAGATATTTTATAATCATTAAATTCTATTATATACCAACATTAATATCTTAGTCCCTAATTGGTAAATGCTGGAAATAAATACTTCTTTTCTGACCCTCCCCCAAAACAGAAATCGTCATTTCATCCTCAGACTGGTAGTTCTTAACAAGAAACCAAGACTACACTACACAACAAGAATGATGGTTTTTCTGGCAATGTGAGTTTATAATAAAAGAAAGCTTAGAAAAAAAGTCAGGCCTGCATGCTTCAGATCGCAAAAATCTGGTTAACGTTGGTTGACACAGAGAAATTATCTAACAAGGATTCCCTACAGAACATTTATAATAGAACCATGGTAAGTGAGATCTTTTCAGGACCTTTTAGATACCAAATACACAAATTAAAATTATTGTAGGATTCTGTAATGCTAGGAACCTTTTTTTTTTTTAAGTGCTTGAAGAAGGTTGGTTGGGAGAAAAGTATACAGAATTTTTCTAACTGGGGGCTACTTCCTTAAGAGTCACCGTTCATATGGCATTTCATTATCTTAGTATATCCTGGTGTGTGTTCCAAGTTTTGATCCGATAATGACTTTGCATCAATTATCATGCAAATTCCATGAACTGAAATGTACAAAGCACAAGTAGGCCCTGCACAAAGCTGGCTGTGTCAAATGGTTTGCATAAATGCTTAGTGTCATTAGCAGGGTCTCTCCCTCTTCCCGATCCATTCCCAGAACCCTTATTCCTTTTAAATCTTCCTTTAAAGTGATCTCATCCTGATCTAATGATGCTGATTCACAGACAGGATGAGGTAATGCACTTAAGATAATGCATCATCGTGGTGGCTCACACAAGTGTAAATATTAAGTAGGGTTTCAGTACAGCATTTACTTTTACTGTAACATGAAACTGCAAACTAATATTACAGTGCAGTAGCCAGCACAATGCCACACTGATAAGGTTGTGCACAGCATGAAGAAATATAAGATATGATGTCATTTCCTCTTCCATACTACAGGATGTCACCTAGTTTTACAGTTTTCTCATCAAGAAAAAAGGAGAATCACATTTTTATGTAGTAAATTAAACTTTTTTAGATATAAAAACAATGTGTCAATCTGCATGATCCAGACAATTTTGTCGTTAGTTGTTCATCCTTATAAGCAAAAAAGGTTTGAGTTTGTGAATAAATATATATTAGAAGTACTTTTGAAACATATGACTATAGAATGAATTGTGAAACTAAACTTGGCAGTAGAAGCCAGACACTTAGAGAAGCCAAATGGTGGTCTTTACACTTGCATTAAGACTGCGTTGTATATATTCATCTAGCAAATCTTTATTATCACTACAATTTTATGTACACATATATGTGTATATATACACACATGTGCATATACATATACACACGCATGTAAATACATGTGTATGTATGTATAAAGACATATACATGTGTGTATTTATACTCAATGTGCCTTCTTAAAGTATATCAATATGGATTGTAATGGAAAGAAGAGAAAATCCAGGCAAATGGACAAGATCATGAACTTGCACATTAAAGCTGGAAGGTGCCTGAGAAGTTACCTTGTCTAGCATCCTTGTTTCATGGGTGATGGCATTTGGACATAGGGATGATAAATGAAGGGCAGATTCATTCATCTGTTCATGCACCTACAGATACTAGTTGTAGGGGCACCATTAGTGATATGGTGATGCATGAATATGGCGGCGTTCTTCTCTTCAAACAGCTTTCATCATAGTACAAAACACAAGTGTGTAAACTACCAATTAAACAAGAGACAAAAGGAGTAAGTGAAGTCAGTAAAGTGCCATGGGACAACAGGGAAAAGGGCAATTAACTTCAAATAGGACAGAGACAGAAGGTGGCAGTCAAGGTCAGCTGTAACTTAGAACCTGAGTGGAATGCCAATAAAAGAAGAAGGTATGAAAGAAAACACGTATAGACAGAGGTGACAACACTAACAAACAGAGAGAGAAGTGATGGAGTTGACACATTCAATAGTTCTGATGGAGTGGGGGTCTTGTAGGCAGATAGGTAAAGTGACCCAGTCTGATAGGTGAGGACACATGGGATCGTGAAGCTCTTGCTAATGAGCTTGATGAGGAAGATTTTTCGGAGCACAGCAACATAGTCTACCATGCATTTGGAAGCTACTTAATGGCCAACTGATAATTAAAACAGAGATCTCATTCCAAAGTTTTCCTTTACCCTATCATGCTAAATTAAAGCTGGGTAGATTGAAATAGATGCTATGGATACATTTTCTTTTCTTTTCCATGAATTTTTGCTTAATAAAATGGCTTTATCCGTAAGACAGACAGACAAAAAGCAACATGTATCTAGCTCACTATTGTTACAAAGAGAAACAAATTGATAAGGATACTTGGTATATTATGGCACTTTCTAGTTTGCAAAGCTGGCTCATACCTTCCATTTTATTTGACCTTCACATTTTCTCTGGGAGTAAAACAAGTATTATTATCTCAATTTTGCAGGTGAACAAATTCAGCCTCAAAGACTTTTCTGGTGCATTAAATAGTAGATCTGGGACCTGTACCCAGGTTTTCTAATATCCAAGGATTAATGCCCTTGTCTTCTGAGACCCAGGGCCTAATGCCCAAGTTTTCTAATACCCAGAGACTAATGGCCAGGTATTCTAGAGCAAGTCTGGTGATTTTATACCACTTCTTAAAATTTATCTTTTCTTTTCTTTTTTCTTTCTTTCTTTTTTTTTTTTTTTTGCATAAACATGCTTCTAAAAGAATACATTGAAGTTGGAAATAGAACTGTGTATTCAGAGCCAGAGTCTTTACTCTAGACCATGGATCTGACAAGATCCTACCTCCCTGTGTAAACAGACTCATTCACTGCCTCCCCTCCCTGCACCCTTGGCAGCCCAGCATTCATCCTGTGCTGCAATTGCTCTTTCAACAGATAAAGACTTCTTGAGTCGTCAGATTTGGTGGCCTTTTCCCTGTTCTCATCCCCTCTGGTCTCTGAAGGAGACAAGAACCATTCATTTCCTCTTTCTTGAGGCTGGCTCCCCTTCTTGGCTTCTAAGGCACCGAGTTCCCTGCTCCTGCTCCCACTTCTGACTTCTCGCCATGCCCTGTGGTTGCCCTTGGAGGTAACACCAACTTCTGATGGGTGCCTGCCAGCAAGTTTGACCTTCCTCAAGGAAGACTCTCTCTCGTAGTGTGAAAAATCTCCCTGGCTAACTCGTCATTTCATTCATTCATTCATGCATTCATTTATTCAGTGCCTATTAATTTCCACATAAACAGCTTCTCTGCAAATTTCTGCGTTGACCAGGAATGAATACGGAAATACAACATAGTTTTTATAAGAATAGACAAAGCTTCCCTTGACAACTTCTAAAAACAAACAAACCAGAAAACAAATGAACGAAAACCTCCATGGTTATATTTGAAAGCTTCTAAAATACATTAAAATTAAGTATTTAAAAATATTTATAAAATTCTTATTTATTCCATACATCTAAGACATCCCGTTCAAAAATGACAATGATCCTCTTACACCTCACAGTCTCTTACTCTCTTCCTCCATAGCCGTTCCCGACATTTAATATGGTATGCATTACTTCTTTCTATAATTGTGCTGTTTGTCCCCCTTTACTGGAATAAAAACTTCAGGAGGAAGGGGATTTTCATCTGTTTTAAGCATTGTTATATTAGCAGGGTACCTACAATATGCCTAGCACATTAAGTATTCTCAATAAATATTTGCTGGATGGAAGAGGACATCAGCTTTGGGAATATCCATCCAGTGGAATTTTCCACTCTCAAGAAGATTGATCAGTTTCATGAAATAATCTTCACTGACCTCACCTATTATTTAAGGAACCTGATGCAATAGAGGTTTATGAGAATAGATGTTGGCTTAAGCACCAGGTTGTGGTTAGGGATCTCTGTAATGTTGAGAGCAGAAATGGTACAATGGGATCTGGGAATCTCTCACGTCTTCATAATCATTCTTTGAAATGATAAAAGCAAACCTAACCCAAATTGTGTTTGCTTTTCCCCTAAGTCAAATCCACATCACGACATATGGTGATGATTTCTCACAATAAATGCCTCACAAGTCTCTACAGCTGATAAAATGTCAGGGAGTATTTCTTTCTCTTCTCCAGCTTCTGGTGTTGGGTTGGGTCTTTAATCATTCAAGGGCAACACTATGTTGACTGTTGACTGTTGTTCTATGTTGTGAAGTATTACAGTGTGTGTGTGTGTGTGTTTGTGTATGTGTGTGTGTGTTTAAAAAAGAACCTATTTGTACACAGTTTCCTGAAGGAGTAGCTGAGTTGTGGGAAATAAAAACTCCACGTAACTGTACAAGGGAACTCACATGGCTTTGGAAGCAGAATAATAAAAACAAAGTACTGGCAGCTATTTCTTCAGATGGGCATGTATACATTAAGCAGAATAGCGTTGTCTGTATAGATATAATATCTTTGTAAGAGAATTCCAAATGATCACCATTTGATGTAGGGGCACACAAACATAGAAGTCTGATTCAATCATAGAGTTGTAGAAAAATACAATTCCTGATGAACTGTTGCTTTTTTAAAAAGCGGTCTACAAATCAGAGATGATGGTACCTTTCTCACAAGAACTCTCAGTGTTCAACAGCTGGTCTTCTGCTGCTGCTGTCCTGGTGCCAATGAACTGTCAGAAGCAGAGTGAGTGGTGGCCAAGGTCCCTGGATCAGGGAGAAGGAGAGCAGCACGGGCTGCTGGCAGCTGGCCAGCCTCGATACTCACTGGCTCACCAAAGGAAGAGCCCTGCTTGATTTATGAAGGTGTTGCTGTAACCTGATGACCAGAAGACACCAGCAAGCTTCTCCTCCACTTCAACTCCACAGTTACTGTGGAAAAGAACCCCCTAGGAGAATGGTCAGCCTTTTCTATGACATTACAGAGATGTAATGTCTGGGTCTTCCATGAGTATTAACACATGCTTCACCTTACTGGAAAACAAGAATGAATGAGCTGATTACAGCACTGCAGGCAGGTTTAGGAAAAGCACTGACTGAGAAAGGAAGAGCATCCCCATGTAGATACAGAAAAAGTGAATAATGGTATAGAACTTTCCAAGAAGAAGCCAAAGAGATGACCGTAGCACTACTAAAAATAAAATATTGTACTCAGTAATTTTCACATAGTTCGGTATATATGATTTTCTTAAACTCCATTTCAGAGATACTATGAATTAAATCACAAATGCTCATAATAGGAAAAAATAACATTTGAAGGAAACCATTCTCCCATGTTTTTCTTAATAGACTTACCATTGTGGAAGAATTCAGGCTTCTGAATTTTGGTTAGAAAGACCCATCCTCCTATTGTCCTTGTTCCACTATCCGTTGAAAACAGAACAAAATGAAAGTTCTCCTGTGGCACTAACCTGAACCCTAACCACAATCCCATGGTCCTTGTCCCACTACCCATTGAAAACAGAAGAAAATGACAGTTCGCCTGAGGCTCTAACCTGGACCCTAACCACAATCTTCCTTTTTTCAGTTTATTTATATATTTTTATCTTTTTGCACAAAGAGGAAAAGTTTAAAGAGATAAATGGAGAAGAAATGAGAGAACTGTCAGAACGAGAATGCAGTGTTCATTCCCTTCAGATGGAGACCAGGGCTGAGCTTCTCTCTGGGCACTATTGTGAGAATGGCAGGGCCAAGGATCACCAGTGTTTGAACCCAGCCCTCCCCTCACCAGTTCTCTTTGAGTGACACATTAGAAATGAGAATTGTTGAAATGAATTGTCATCCAATGTTGGATGACAGTGCTTGGCTCAGAGCTAGAGTTGCAGATGAGAACTTGGTCATCTCCAACCATGAGTCTAAGTAAGCCATGGACATAGAAGAACTTAGTCCATCTTATCGACGTATTTGCAGTAAAAATCAGACAGAATAGTTCTCACCCAACTTGGTCCTCAGGCAAAATATTCAATTTTCTAGCATGTGTGCATTGAACTGGAACAGAAAGGAGGTCGTGAGGTCTGAGCTGAGTGAATAAGGCAGGAGAGCCTATTGGAGATGATGTCAAAAAGGTCAGGGTAGGAGGTGATGAGATCATGCAGAATTTTATAGCTTTTTTCATGACTGTGAGTCAGAAGCCACTGGAGGAAGAGGAGTGATGTAATCTGAGTCAGGTTTTGAAAGGATCCCTCCAGCTTCCATATTGAGACTTGACATAAGGCAGATAAGGACAGAAGTGTGGAGGCATTTAGGAGGCTATTCCAATGACCCGGGTGAGAAAAAGTGATGGCGTGGAGCACTAGTTCTATTTCCACTCTTTTACAGCTTGTCTACAGCAATTTCAGTGGCTTCCTATGTTTTGCCTTGCGTAGTTTTTGCCCCTCTCTCCTTTCTTTTTCTAATAACCACTCTTTTTATCTATTCTTTTGGTTACCCTAGCCAGTCTTGATCCAAGATAGAACTTTTCCTCTTGTACTTCTTATCTATATATTCTCTGTTAATTATACGGCACATTTGCTTACAAAAACCAGCCTCCATTCATTTCCAGTAAGTATCAATATTTGGCAGACCACATATACATATCATTACTTCCTAGAGATGAGACTGCCTCTAAAAGGTGAAATATATAAATATACAGACATTCTAATTTGATATAGGGATTTATACATAAAGGTAGAGAGACAAACCTTAAATGTTAGTCTTTTTTAATATCAAAAAAACAGTTAAAGTTCTTCTAAGTATGAAAATTGTATTTCTTGTGCTTACATACATTTCCTCCTCCAAGCCACTTAACTTATTCTGGGTCTTTCTTTATTCATTTATTCATTCACTTACTTAATATGCATATTTAGCATGGATTATGTCCCAGACACTATGCTAAATTTAAAAGATCAAAGATGAATAGATTCATCCCATGCCATCAAGGAGTTTTCAGACAAATGAGGGAGAAGAACACACTTTAAAATTGCAAACCTTTGCAGAAGTGCAGAAATGGAGAAATGCATACGATGTGTTTGAACAGGTGTATTCAGGAGATTCCTCAGATAAAGCAGAAATGGCCAAGAGACAAACAGGAGGGATTATGTATTATGTATTGTATGTAGCCCAAACTAGCCTATTTATTGAATGCCTTCAAACTTGTGAAAATTGACTTTAAAATTACCGAATTGTGCCTATCACAGTCTTGACAAAATACAGCCAAAATTGTTCGCTGACGCCTTTAGATGAATTTCTTTCTATACATAGAATTTCTGAACCTCCTGAAGCTGAACATATCCTGGTTAACATTACCAAATAAGCAACATAGGTGGAAACAATGTTTTCCTTTTAATCAAAAAATATTTGCTACCTTTACCTCTTCTCAATATTACTTCTAAACCTTCACTGTTCCTGCCAAAAGGAAAAAGAATACAAATTCGTTTACATTCCAAACAAGCTCATGACTCACTCTCAAATCATAAACCTGATTTCTTTCAAATCCGCCACTTCCATCAGGTAAAGAAACCAAAATCCTTCGTATTGTAACGGAGTGTAAAGTGAAACATGAGAAGGGCATATAGTTAGTCCAGGTTGCAAATGTAACTTGATACTCTGTTCTAATATCCAATAATTCACTGGAGTCCCAAGCTAATGAAATTACAGCTCTATCACTTGAAGTCAGCCACTCACTTAACATTCGAGCCAACAACAACATTCTTGGCAAACAAAGAGTGAAGACCTTAGCTCCAGTTTCAGAGTTAATAGGACTGCCAATCCGGGAGTAACTCACTTAGCCCACCCCGTTATGAAGAAGATCCAACACAGAGGCATAGGCTTTATTTTCAAAAGACCCCACCTTTTGATCACTCATAAGTGAGAGTTGAACAATGAGAACACACGGACACAGGGAGGGGAACATCACACACTGGGGCCTGTTTGGGGGTGGGGGGGTAGGGTAGGGATAGTAGGTGATGGGTTGATGGGTGCAGCAAACCACTATGGCACACGTATAACTATGTAACAAAACGGCACATTCTGCACATGTACCCCAGAACTTAAAGTTTAATTTAAAAAAAGACAATATATTTTTATTGTAGCTGCTGACCTCTTGTTTACAAGGTAGCCCAGCTGTCCCCAAACTCCTGAGTTTATGGATCCTGAGTAATGACAACCAACCTGTTTACACCTGACATCCCTGAAAAGAACCTTCACTGGCTCAGTGGTGGTATCTCAGTCCTTCTTCTGTCTCCTGGTTTCTGGCCCTAGAGCTGAAGGTGGCCGCAGTCTCACATGCAGTGTGACTTGATGCCAACTTCTCTGCCATCCCCTAGATCCAGTCATTGGTACTAACCTGTCTTATCTTTTGAGTGGCATGTTGCACATTTCACCCTAATTAGGCTGCCTGAGTTAACATCCTGTCTATGGCATCCTGGGTGTCATCTCAACCTTCAGTCTTGGCCACCAATCACCAATGCATTCACCCTCCCGATACTCCCTTTCACTGTATTTAGGATCAACAGTATTGCAGAGCCTACGTTTGGATTATATATAAGATGTCACTAAAGCTGCTTTGGTTGGTGAGGAGCTCCATAATCACCTGCTGTAGAAGCACCTGTGCTAGGGTCAAAGGTGGAGGTGGAGGAAGGAGTCTCACCATCACATTGTTTGCAACCCCATGAAATGGTTTTTCCAGCCAGCGATCTTAAGGTAGGTTCCTGGTTGCAGAGCCTGAGACAGAGATTCTTGTATAAATGCCTTATTCAAGAAGCGCTCCCAGGAGAAGAGAGCAGTATTATGTACATAGGCCTCAAACTAGGCTGTTTATAAAATGCATTTAAATTTCTGAAAATTGACTTTGAAATTAACAAATTATATTTATCACAGTCTTGATAAAATCAAGCCAAAATTGTTCATGAGGTCTTTAGATGAATTTCTTTCTGTACATAGAATTTCTGAACCTCCTGTGGTGGCAAAGGAACCTAACAAAGATGTAGTCTCTGATGACTTTAGATTCATTTTGACCACAGGGAGCTCTGGAGCATGAAGGAAACCAGGATTTTTCTATTTTTAGGAAGAAAGCCTGGATTTGTGCTCAGGTTTCAATCAGTGATGGTCTCTGGGCCGGTCATTCTGTAACTTCCCAGGCCTCTCTAGGCTAGGCTGTCAGCAATCTCACCTGCTGAGATGCGGGCATATTTGGTAGAAAGAAATCTGGGTAGAGCCCCAGCAGTTCCTGTTACACCTGCTTTCTGCTGCCCAAAATCTCTGTGGGTTTTGATTTGGGGTAAATTTACACGCAATTGTCACTCCAATATGCATAAATACATTTAACTTCTACCTTAATTTGACAACTGAGTTAGAGTCATTTTCATTTTTTCTTGGAAGCTTCATTTCATATTTGTGCAATAAATATATTTACGCTTCCCACAGTATATTAGACCTGTCCACTTTTGATTAACTGCCATTTTCAGACTGGTTTCAATCTCTGTCCTGTGGAAGAGCCACAGTCCACAGTTCTTCCCTACAGATCAAGGGATCTGTGAGCTCTCCTGACTTTGTGTGAGAAGAGTATGAAATCCAGAAAAAGCCAAAGGTGTTTAGAGGTCTCATCCTCATTGCAGATGTAGAAAAGCCTCACTACCAATATGATTTCTATTCCTGCACTAAGTGGCTAGTTACGTGATGAGAACTGGGTGCAGTGCTGGACACTCAGGATCTCTGGTCTGACATCGTGGGGCCGTCCTTCTAAACTGACTTAGATCTCTGCTATATTTGATGCACTAATAGAAACCAGTCAGAAGTAGCCAATTGCTTCCAACTAAATGGTCAGTGCTGGTGGAGCTATTCACCAGAATCTACCTCCTCATCTTCCTGAGCACACAGCTAGATTCCGTTTCCAATCCCCTCTCTTAGTCGGGTGAGGCTGGGTGGCTGAGTCCTAGGCAACAGAATGGAAGTGCTCAATGTGCCCTTCCAGGCCCAGCCAACAGAAGACACCTGCATGCATTGCTTCATTCTCTATTTCCCCTTCCAGCTGACCAAGACTGCAAACCCTGGATTCCAGAAAGGCAGAAGCACTAACCTTGAACTCTTTCGTGAGTGACACATAAACTTCAATTGTGGTTTACTCAGCATCCATCTATCAGTCAGCAGACCAATAGAAGTCACCGAGCACACTAAATGAAGCCATTTTCAGGAAAGTTTGTTCGCAAAGGGACTTACTACATAGGTGTGGGCAGGATGGAGGAGACCCAGGAGGGATGGAGCAGGAACGTAGCACTATCAGGGGTCGGAAGGACAGGGGCAGGAGAGCCTACTGGAAACCAAAAAGAGTTGCACGGAGCAGGCTCCTCCAGAGGGGAAGGGATGTTCTGTCAAGATGACAGCCAGCCCACAATGACCTCACAGGGAGAAGTCAGGGAATCACACCTCGTCCACATTCTTTTCTCTGATCTCCTACAGGGGCTCCTGTTGGAGCAAAGGAGGCCACAGGGCATGAGACTGATAGAACCCATGCAGACAGCCTCCTGAGTCCAAGCACAGAGCTGGACAGGGGATCTAGCAGGCAAATGGACTACATCAACAGAACACACTTTGGGATCTATTTGTTATATCAATTTAATCTGTCCTAACTAATACAGTCCCTAAGTAACGGGGTGAGGGAGCCATGTAGCACATTCTGGATGCTGAAAGGTACCAGCTCACAAGAATATTCAATGAGAGGAAGTGAATCATCTCATGGACATTTTTTATTGTTAGAAATTCTGTCTAATACTGTGTCAAATCTAATTTCTTACATGTTCCATCCACTGGGCATCTATCTTCTCTGCGAGGTTACACAGAATAAATTTAAACCCTCTGACACATTAGAGTCCTGCAAATACTTGAAAGCACTTATCATATTTCCGCCTAGTCATCTTTTTTCCCTCTCTCTGTACAAGAGTTCCAGATCCCTCAGTAACATGTCCCCCCATAGTCTCTGAACCCTTCAGTATTTTGCTTGCCTTTCCTCTGTGTGCTCACTACCTGGAGGGTGCCTCTCATCTGCTGAAGTGCCTGGAGCCAAATAAAGAACTCCAGGGTGACCCACCTATTCTACATATAGAGGACATTTACAACTATGTTTTAGTTAAATAAAGTAAAACCTACTGGAGTTTTTAAAGTCATCATATCATAGAGTGGATCGTATGACTTTCATAACTACCATATTTTCCAGGTCAGAGGTCAGCAATCTTCTTCTGTTTCCAGACAGCAATTATGTCAGGCTTTGTGGCCAGATGGTCTCTGAGGCAACTACTCAATTCTGAGTTCTACGAGAAAAGCAGCCGGGACAACATGCAAAGAAATGGGCATGGCCGACTCCCAGTAATAATTTATTTACAAAAACAGGCCCCTGAACAGATTCAACACAGGGCCCAGAGTTTTCTGACACCTGTTCTAGGTCCCTGGTTCTCAATCTTTGCTTCACACTGGAACCCCTGGGGAAGATTTACAAATCTTGATCCCAGGTCACACCTCACAACAACTCAATCATAGTGTCTGGGTAAGGGAGATGACCCCCTGCAGGTTCCTGGTGCAGCTGTTTGAGAGTCTTTGCCATTTGGCACTTCCAGGTTGCTGACTTTTTCCTCTCTAAGCCTGGGATACATAAACACAAAGAAAACCCAGGGGCTGGGCATGGTGGCTAAGGCCTATAATCCCAGCACTTAGGGAGACTGAGGCAGGAGGATTGCTTGAGACTAAGGGTTCAAGACCAGCCTGGGCAACATAGTAAGACCCCATCTCTACTAAAAATCAAAACAATTAGCCAGGTGTGGTGGTGTGCAACTACAGTTCCAGCTACTCAGAGTCTCAGGTGAGAAGATCACTGGAGCCCAGGAGATAGAGGCTTCAGTGAGGGATGATTATGCCACTCATCTCCAGCCTGGCCAATAGAATGAGACTCTCAAAAAGAAAAAGAAAAAAGAAAGAAAACACAAATAAGTCACCCTTGTATTGTTTCCTAGCTGGTCTGCCTTCTTCTCCCCACCTTTCAGAGCCTCTTTGTGTTTGTTTTCTGTATAATGTTCAGGGTTTTCATTTCCCTTAGTTGGAGAAGTAGGAGAAATGCTCCATCTTCCTGCACGTGATGTCCCACTGACTCTTTTTCAACTTTAAATGCCATTAGGTTGATTTATTTCCATCTTCCACCTGAGCCCTGCAATGTTTAGGTAAGTGTAAGGCAGTGTGCCCCTTAGATAGGCAAATTACCCTTGGGAGCAGTTCAAAAAACACATTGGATGTGGTTCTTTCCACAGGAGACTAGGGAAAGAATTGAGTAAATTTGCTCAGCTCTTGCCTGGACATTTAGCTTTTCTGTGGAGCATCAGTATTAAAATTCTAAATTTATCCCACCTATGAAGGCTTTCAAGCTTGTCACATGTATGCAGTGGCGTAGAGATTTTTTTGCGATGTATGTTGTTCAGTATCATGTTGTCTAATCTAGGTGGTCTCCGAACGTGGTCTCCAGGCCAGCAGCATCGCCGGAAGCTTGTTAGAAACGCAGTGCGTAGGCATCACCCAGACCTGCCGAACCAGAAACTCTGGGATGGGGCCCAGTCAGGTGTGTCTGTTAACAGCCTCCGTCAGGGGATTATAATACAAGATCGAGGTTGAGAATCACTGCTCTATTCTAACACTCTAACATGTTAATATAATTTTGATTCATTTTTCTCTCTGGTTCTCAAATTTTTCTGTCCATTACAATCATGTGAGAAGTCTCCCACCAAGCATGGATGCCCAAGTCTCACCTTCTGGGACGCTGTGAGTTAATTGGTCTGGGGTGTGGCCTGGGTATCAGAGAGATTAGAAGTTCTCCAGAATGTATTAAATAATTACATTCCATTCAGAGGGTGCTTAATAAATTGGAGTGTATGCCTTAACCTCTTTATATTCCTCGCTTGAGAAGGAGTATATATTAGCATTCTCCAGATAAACGAAACCAAAACCAAAAAGAAGATATATATATATATATACCCATCATATATATGTATGTGTATATATGTATGTGTGTATATATGTGTGTATATACATATATACATATATATGTATATACACACATATATACATACATATATACATATATAAACACATATACACACATATATACATACATATACATATACATATACACATGCATATATACATATATACACATATACACACATACACATATATACACATATATACATACATATACACATACATATATACATGCATATATACATATATAAACACATATATACACATGTATACATACATATACACATACATATACACATGCATATATACATATATACACATATACACACATACACATATATACACATATATACATACATATATACATGCATATATACATATATAAACACATATATACACACATATACATACATATATACATACATATATACATGCATATATACATATATACATGCATATATACATATATACACATATATACATATATATATAGTGGGAATTCGCTCACACCATTATGGACACTAAGAAGTCCCATGATCTGCTGTCTATACGCTGAAGAACCAGGCAAGCCGGTGGTATATTTAGATTTGAATTCCAAGTCCTGAGAATAGGAGGACAATGTGTGAGGGCAGGAGAAGAAGGATGTCTCAGCTCAAGAAGAAAGCAAATTTGCCCTTCCTCCACCTTTTTCTTCTATTCCTGCCCCAATGGATTGGATGACACAGATCCACACCGGTGAGGGCTGTTCTCCTTCACTGGTCTACTGATGTAAATGCTAATCTCTTCCAGAAATATCCTCAGAGACACAGTCAGAAATAATGTTCTTGCCAACTTTCTGGGCATCTCTCAGCCCCATCAAGTTGATGTGTAAACTTCACCATTGCAGAGCACACCCTGCGTTATGATCAGTTAGTAAGTGAGTGCCTCGGATGGGATTTTGATTGACCACATCTAGTAGGTCCAGGACTCTGCATTTTTGCAATAATTCTAAGTCATCTGTTGCAGAGACCTCCTTTTGAACAACACTGACTTGAAATATTTGCCTTAATTCCAAAAGTATTTAAAACAGAAATGCCTCTAGTAGAGAGAAAGTCATTCACTTTATGCTTTTCATAGGAGAAGTTTCTAAAGAATCTAGAGAGGCTGGGACATGGGCTGCTTTGCCACACCCTCTTGGGACCTCCCTTGAAACTTGCTGCCGAAACTGCTGGCCTTGTTTTCAGGATCTGTTTACCTTGGGACTCCTGGATGCAAGAAGTTTTCTGAAAATAAACCTTTAAGTCAACCTGGACACTTTCTGACTGTTCTCTTGGTAACCTCGGTTGATCCCCTGGGAGTTAGTAATTACACCGGGGCCTGTCATGGGGTCGGGGGGAGGGGGCAGAGATAGCATTAGGAGCTATGCCTAACGTAAATGACGAGCTAATGGGTGCAGCACACCAACTTGGCACGTGTATACATATGTGACAAACCTGTACGTTGTGCACATGTACCCTAGAACTTAAAGTATAATATAAATAAATAAATAAATAAATAAATAAATAAATAATAAAAAAAGAATTAATTTGAACTTGCTTCACGTCAAGACCCATCGTCCTCTGCCAGCACTGTATTTCATTTGCCTTACCCCCACTTTCTCCAAAGCATTTCTCATGGACTACGCCTACAGCAAGATAACACTTTAAAAACATGTCTGTATATCTAAATAAATCTCAGATGAGTTAAGGAGGAAAACATTAAAAATCAAGAAACCAAAACATATAAGCCTTAGAAATAAGTCTTTAATCTTGAGGTCAGGTGATCTGGCAAAGCTCCAGTACCAATATCTGTATAATCTGCATGTTTTACTTTGAGACTGTCAGCTCCTCGAGAAGACTCTGCCTGCTCCTGCCAGGAACCAGTGGGGCAGAGAGGCCGGGCCGTGGGCAACCAGGGAAGGTCCCCTGTCGTCTGGGCAGGCGCCAGGCTGGGAGGCAGCACCTTGGAGCCCACCTGAGAGTGGAGCGCAGGCTTCTGCCTGTGGGGAGGACCAGTGGTCCAGACACCCAGAGACTGGAGACACCTGAAGATCTCGCTGTGTCCTAAACACACTGTTACCCAGTCTGCTTTCTTTCTGCACCACATTCACTTCCAATTCGAGAGTGCCTGGTGCTGCCAGCTCGCGGGGCTGCAGGGATCCCACGGGGTAAGGAGGTGCTCTTATGGGGTCCTCACTGCTGACTTGGGACTCCACGTTCCAGGCCGGGCGTCTTCCCGCATCTGTGTGCTTGCAGCTACTGAGGACTGTCACCGCCTGGGTCCCTCCTGGGGTCAACACTGTTGATGGGCCTCGGACATTAACAAGTCCGTTTCCATGCAGTGTTCATGGGGCTTGAAGAGGGAGCCAAAAGGAGGTGCATGCATTCCAGCCATCACTTGTACCTGGGGAAGATGATGATCTATTTTCTTATTAAATGCATTAAAATAGCATGTAATACAGCTGCTCTGTGAAACTCGACAAGAGAAAGCATTTAAAAAGGAAAAGAAAAGAAAAAAAAGACAAGAAAAGAAAAGAAAAAAGAAAATACAAACTTCTAAGTAACCTTCAAGAAATGTGGCTACCAAAGAGAATCCACACTCAATAACCATCCAGCTCCATGCAGGGACTTGGCCAGCACTGCCAATGGGCTCACAGGGACACAGGGAAAGTCAGGGCGCATCCGCTGGCCAGGTGCCTGCGTCCCACGGAAAGACTCACCTGAACCAGAGAATAAGTGGTCTCCTCTTTCCCCTGTCCCCAGCACCCCGCAAAAAAAAAAAAGCAAAAATAAAATCCTCTTGGGAAGAAAACTTCAGATTCCCTCAGTCATAACCTAGTAATTTAATACCTATCTTGGGAGAAAAGCATCCCTCTTGGCTTAAATAAAAGTATCCATGCATACACACAAGTCTAGTTTTGCCCATTTTTTCTTCCTCAGTGGGTCCAGTTTCCTCTCTCACTGCCTGTTTGTTAAAGCCTATTATTAGATCTCTCTACATCTTTTCTCTGATAAGTAAAAAGGATGTAATCCTTAGCACTTAGCTCTTATTTTCAAGTTTTGCTTCATCTCAATTCTTCCTTTCTTATCTTCCCCCGAGTTCTCTGGAGCACTTTTGAAGTTGATAATGCCTTAACTATGCTAAGATCCTTGGAATCATCTGACCGACACCGACTACTGATTATTCACCTCACCTGGACACTTATAGTTATTTTTGCTTCTTACATATTGTTCCTCTACTATATTGCTAGTGTTTCTCTTCTAGCTCTCTATGACCTTTAGACCTTCTGCACCACTTCAGCTTATGGCTGGCTTATGCCCTTTGTTTTTCTACTCTAATTGCCTTATAGCAATATCAATGGTCTTAGCTTTCTTTTCAAGGTGATACTGATTATGGCAACACTTGGATTGGTGGGAATCAAAAGTAAGTAAATATACTACGATGCAAAGTATTTTTATTGAAAATTGTATTTGTATACTTATTTTCTAGTTATTTTAGAATATATTTTATTTTTATTTAAAATATTTTGTTTAATTAGTTCATAATAAGATTGAAATTGCATTGGTTTAGCATCACCAAATCAACATTTGGTGTGGATATGTATTAGTGGGGGGACAATTCCTTTCATTCTTTCTCCCTCTCTCTCTCTCTCTCTCTCATTGTCTTTCTTATTAAACTCGGGTTGGCATTCTACAGTGAGCTACTTGCAGAATACTGGGCTCTTAACACACCAAGATGTGCCACCTTAATGATAACCTGGCATTGCTTTATTGTAAGAAGAAAAATTACTATTGTTCTGTAAAGAAATCAGTGTGCACTCTGCTTAACAAACATGCTGCTACCTTCAAATTGCGCAGCTGTGGCATCCTGTTTGTTCTCTCTTCTTGTGAACCATAGCTCAGGGCATTTCTGTTCTGGGTCTTAGATGAGAGAAAAAAGTAAAATGAACACACCCAGCACTATGACTTCAGAGAGTACCAAGGGGAGTGTGAGTCAGGCCAGGTTGGAGAACAGCTGAGCATGGTGACATCAGAATTTTATGTCACTGCTGCTTAGACATCAACCCTGAAACATGTGACTTAACAGCATGAGCCACCCAGCAGCATGGTCACCGCTGAAGAGTCTTAAAAGATTGAGGGTTGTTTCTACTTCATTGAAGAAATGTTGAAAGGCAGAGGCTGTTTTTGTGTAACCCTAATAAGAATGTTAGAACTAATTTAGGCACTGATAAGTAATAATTTAAATTCAGATAATGAAGCTCTTATATAGTACTTATTGATATAGTTAATTCAACTTTGTTTTATCTAGAATCTTGACTTATAATAGTAATACAAATTAATTACAATATGTAATAATGTTAATGAATGGGTTGACCATAATATTGATTATTCAACTTTACACCTTTGGTAGTGAATGAAAATGCTCTTAATAGTTACGTGAGGTCAGTAGGAAGAAACCAGGACCATCACAGGAAAACAGCAACATTTGGCCACCCTTTTTGTGAAGAATTGTATTGTTAAAGAAAGCACAATTGACTGACTTGTGTTCTAAATGCCCCAGGACTGACTTGGCCACAGTAAAGGGAAACCAAATAAGCTTTCCTTTACTGTATCAGCCCATTTTCGTACTGCTATGAAGAAATACCTAAGACTGGGTAATTTACAAAGAAAAACAGGTTTAATGGACTCAGAGTTTCACATAATTGGGGAGGCCTCACAGTCTCACATAACTGGGGAGGCCTCACAGTCATGGTGGAAGGCATAGGAGCAAAGGCACCTCTTACATGGCAGCAGGCAAGAGAGCGTGTGCAGGGGAATTGGCCTTTATAAAACCATCAGATCTCATGAGACTTATTCATTATCATGAGAACAACACAGAAAAAAACCCACCCCCATTATTCGATAACCTCTCACTGGGTCCTTCCCATGACACACGGGGCTTTGGTAGCTACAATTCAAGATGAGATTTGGGTGGGGACACAGCCGAACTATATCGCTTACTTCATACCTAATATCTGTTCCTCCACTCCTGCGGTGTCGTGGAGCGAGAGGGATGCTGAGCCAAGGGGCTGCTCTGCAGTCAGGAGGGCACAGACCTGGAGGGCAGGAGGTCACTTTGCAGATGACTCAGGCTCCTATCAGGGTCTCGTGAGGAGATGTGGCTCACAAAGTCTGAGCAAATTCCCTTACATTAGCTGGGTCTCCTCTGTAGTTGCTGGACAGTGTTCTGAGCAAATCTAATTCTACCAAGCAAAGAGCAAGTTAACGTCACAGATGAAAATTAAACAAGAATTTTTCAATTTGACAATAAGTTAATTTTGAACCTGAATGAACTACTTTTCTTCATATATATATATAAAATATATAGAATCATGTCTGTATATTATATATAGACTATATCTATATAATATATATTATATATAGACTATATCTATATAATATATATTATATAGACTATATCTATATAATATATATTATATATAGAGTATATCTATATAATATATATTATATAGACTATATCTATATAATATTATAATATATATTATATATAGAGTATATCTATATAATATATATTATATATAGAGTATATCTATATAATATATATTATATATAGAGTATATCTATATAATATATATTATATATAGACTATATCTATATAATATATATTATATATAGACTATATCTATATAATATATATTATATATAGACTATATCTATATAATATATATTATATATAGACTATATCTATATAATATATATTATATATAGACTATATCTATATGATATATTATATATAGACCATATCTATATAATATATATTATATATACTATATAATATAGTATATATTATATATATAATATAATCTATTATATACTATATAATATTATATACTATATAATATTATATACTATATAATATTATATACTATATAATATATATTATATTATATACTATTATATATTATATAATAGTATATAATACAATATTATATAGTATATAATATATATTATATTATATACTATTATATATTATATTATATAATTATATATAATTATCTATTATATATATTATATATAATTATCTATTATATATATTATATATAATAATATATATAATTAATAATATATATAATATAATATATAATATAATATAATAATAATACATAATATTATATTATATTAATATAATATAATAATAATATATAATATTATATTATATTAATATAATATAATATATATTATATAGTATATATAATATATAATACATATATACATGCATAATATATATAATATACACATGTATGTAATATATAATATACATAATATTTATATATTATATATATGTGTGGGGTATAAATGGGAAGTATATGAACATACTGATGGGTGCATTTCCTAAACATCTGTTATAATTTATTTTGTTCCCAAAATTTCCTAGAGATTGTCTATGATGATTCAGAGTCTAACTCCACACCCTTTTTTTCTGCACAGATTTTCAGGAAATCAGGCAACATCACATGGATAGTTCACCATTGTCTTATGTTCCATGTTCTTCAGTGCTGAATTTCTTTAGCTCAAGAAGTCTTTCACACAGGGGGTATGATTTCCTCATGTTACAGATAAGGTGACAGAAATGCTAAGAGCGTTGTTCAAGATTTCATAGAATTTGGTGGTGTCGCACTCATTTTCCCGCTTTCTTCTACACCAGTGGTTTTTCACATTCTGTTCCTGAATAGGAGGGATTCTCCATACCCTGCCAGGAACTATGGGAATTCTGTGAGAGGAAGGACTGACCTGGGGGAGGAGCAGGCCACAATGCCACTTCAGCCCACATTTCCTTAAATCTGCACTAGAGACGAGATTTCTTAGAATTTTACTTGAAAATTGCTCTGCTGCTTAAAAGATATTTAAAAACAAGTGCCTTAAGCCATGTTGTTCCCACATTTTATGCACAAACACACAGACATAGGTGCATATGCATACACACAGGCTGTGCAGGAAGAAGGGCGGGAGGACGTGGCTGGAAGAACCCAGGAGCAATGCTTCTCCCATGTTCTGCATCTTCCTGGGGACCCTCATCTATTCATCGCATCCTGATGCCTCTGCCCCCCGGCCTCCATCTGGCTCTTCCAGGGTACAATTGTACCCTGTGGCTGAAGAAATACATTCTCATGAAATAAGGAAGCAGGAGGAATAGGGCAAGTTTCCCCTCTTCTTGGCTGTAGTTCACACCTCACCACCTAAATATAGGCCCGTGCTCTCAGGTGAGTGAGGTGGAGGTATTCCCAGAACACATTTTAAATTTCCCCTTAGCAACTGCAAAAGCTTGAGAGCAGGTTAGGTCAGGAGAGATCCCAGGGTCAGAGTAGGCTGCGGTAAAGCAGAAAAAGAGAGGAAGAAATGTTTGAAGGCCCTGTTGACCTGACTTTGACCAAGTGAAGCTGTGGGCCAACTCAGCTCTCAGCCCTGTCAACCACCCCTCTCAGTCCTGGCCTGGCTTCCTGACCTGTAAGAGTCTGCATCTGGGTGAGGGTGTTGACTTCTCCTCAATGAGGCCGCATTGCTTCAGGAGCAGGTTCATTCGTTTTCAAAGCTGACACTCATACCCGAGGGATTCTGAAGGAGGGAGAAGCCTGTTTGAATTCGGATGGTTGGGTTGACCTTCCTTTTCAGGAAGGGAGCCACAGCCTCAGCAGGCTAAAGGCAGCCAAGACACAGGTCAAAGGTGTTCACTCTGGTTTTTCACAGCAAAGTAGTACACTACTCTCCTAGAACACACACTTCTGAAACTATGCTGCTTCATTTATGACAGCAAGAGGACCCAACCATCCCGGTACATGGGCACCAATAGACAATAAGAGCCACACAGAGGGCCAGAGGGGAAGGAAAGGGTGCTGGCGCAGCTTAAGCTCTGAGGTTGCAGCCTTACGTTTCTTCCGCGGCCAACAGCCATGCAATAAGAGCCATGATGCACCAGCACATTTGGTGGAGCCGAGCTGGAAATCGCCGGCTGCTGTTTGCCTCTCCGGTGGAAGTCTCTCCGGAGTGGAAGCTTGGGGAGTGGGGCACGGACACTGGCAGCTCTGAGGGCGTTTTTGTTTCCCAGTTTCACCGCCATAGAGCCAGATACCAGCACGACGATGGGAAGGCCAGTTTTCACATTTCTCTCTTTTTTTTTTTTTTTTTTTTTTTTTTTTTTTTTGAGACAGAGTCTTGCTCTGTTGCCCAGGCTGGAGTGCAGCGGTGCGATCTCGGCTCACTGCAAGCTCCGCCTCCCCAGTTCACGCCATTCTCCTGCCTCAGCCTCCCGAGCAGCTGGGACTACAGGCGCCCGCCACCACGCCCGGCTAATTTTTTGTATTTTTAGTAGAGACGGGGTTTCGCCGTGTTAGCCGGGATGGTCTCAATCTCCTGACCTAGTGATCCTCCCGCTTCGGCCTCCCAAAGTGCTGGGATTACAGGCGTGAGCCACCGCGCCTGGCCCATTTCTCAATATCCAGTCTAAATTCCAAGACCCCTAAGGACAGGAAAACACATTTTCATATATTCTCCTTTAAGAATTCTTCTCACCATGCCATTCCCAACCCGTATGCAATTTTAATACATGTTTAATAAATATAAATACATAAAATGAAAATTTAGCTTTACACATCCTCGGGTTCTAGTAGCTTATTTAACAAGAGGGATGGTAATAGTGGTTCCATGTGTGAGAGACAGTGAAATCACACACAAAAAAATAGAAATTATACAAGCATGATAAAAAAAACATTTTTTATCTGTAGGCCTGTTTTCATGAACATTTTCAAATGATAACCCACTCAGAAAAATTTTAGATAAACTAAAAAGAATGCTGTGAGATAATTCTTATCTTGCTAGGATCGGTTGAGGATATAACCAAATAAGGCAGGAGTTCAGTGAAGAGACTCCTTTGGCCCTAAGGGATGGTCCAACTTCCATGGCTCAACCTCTGCAATTGACAATATGCTTTCGATTTTAAACATTGGAGTAATACCTAAGTTCCAGTCAATAAATTTTGGCTTTAGAAATGTATCCTTTGAATTTGCTTCTATATTTATTGTATGTTTAATTCGTTAATATCTAGATATTTAATATATGCTGAAAACTGGAAAACTTGCAAAGAAAGTTTAAAAATAAGAAATTTTCATCAAATGTGAATAATTTTCATGTTTAGAAAAAAATTTTCTGTTGGCTAACATAACACCTATATAATTACTTTTAAAGAAAATAAACAAAATGACTTAATTGTGACCATTTTAAATATATCTGTCCAGAGCATATTTATATATGAGTAGTTTTGAAGAATTAATTGAAAAAATACATTATCTCTTATTTTATTTTTGTTCAAAAATTTGAAATATGTAATTAGAGTCAAAAATACCATTTGGATATGGGCTCTCAGTATGGCCATTTATAACACTTTTATAGGAAGAATAAAACCATTCATTAAGTGTTGTTACACAGAAAAATTGAGAATTGGAGTAAAATATTTTTGGTGATTCTATATTTAAAATGTTGCTTGTGCATGGACACAAAGATGCAGAATTCAAATAAATGTTGTCTTTTTATATTTGACATAAACCACTTCCTCCACCCAAACATAAGACATATTCATATAAGACAGATGCTTAGAAATATATTTAGGTGGTTGCAGATTTTATCCCTATGTTTTTCATTTAGTTATTTAATTTTATGGCAAATATTACAGTTTATTTTTAATGTAATATTATTGTTTTAATGACAGTTTTACATGCTTAAAATCTAGATTAAGTCTTTATGTCTACGTATACATAGATAGCTCAGAAAAGCACTCAGAAATAACAAAAACTTTTCCGTTAACTCTTAAAATTTTCAATGCATACAATTCCCTAGGTGTCAAGAATAGCTCCCAAGAAGCTTTTAAATGTGTAATATTGACCTGATTTCAAGACATATAAAAAGCCACCTTCTTACTGGCCACAGGTATGGATAGCATGGCTACAGAGCTTTTCCTGTCTCCTAGACCTTACCAGAATATCCCACAGGCTGCTAGGCATTTACCTAAGAGAGTGCGATGGCTTTTTCAGAGCAGTTATAATCTACTGGGTCAAAGCATGTTCCGTTGTTACAACATTTTCACTTATCCTGCAGTCAGAGAGGTCTAGCAGATCAGGTCAGAGGCACGAATCCTCATGAAATATTTAAGAAAGGCCTTCCTCCATGCACACACAAATAAGTCTCCCAAATCACATGGCTGAGGCAGTTTTAAATTCTGACGTTGGGAAGGAAATAAAAAAATAGTTTAAAAAAATCACAAAATTAAGCAAATAGAAAATTTCACATGAAAGCAATCAGCAGGTAGAATGCCACCGGTGGCGTTTTGAAAGTCCTGTAAAGCGTGGGGTTATGGAGTGATTAATGACCACAACGTTATCAACAACCCTGGGATGCAGTGGGGAGAGAGGAAGGGGGCAGGTGTACTGCAAGCTTAATTATATATCTTCATTCCTTGGTTAAGAAACACTCCTGTGGAACCTGAGAGCTCCATGAGGACCTTGATGTTCTGTTCACAAGCAGCTGCCTTTCTAAAGCATTGCATTAATTCAATAATTTCTGACAGACAGAAAGATTATTTAACAAGTCTATCTGTGTGAAAACTATTTCCAATCGGGAAGTACCCACGGCTGTTTCTCCACTGGTTTATCCTCAGCACGTTCAGGAAAAAGAGTAACCACGTGAAGTCAGGGCTTTCATCTCTGTTGAGATGCTGACCTGACATCCAACCTGCTCCTTTTGACCTTAAGTTGCTGCTATTTTGTCTCTGTAACAGGCAAAGAGATAACAAAGATACCTATTACCTATGGTATAGGTAATAGCCTATGGGGGAAGAGGAAGCTTCAACTATATCCAAGAATAAGCTCTGTGTATGATTTCTGGCCTTTGAAAAAGCAGCAAACTAGATTTCTCCAAGGCAAAGACTACCACCCTAACATTGTCTGTCTTTCTTCATATAAAATGGCAATGGGAGATATTCTAGCACCAGGCTCTGGGCGTTCCAAAGCTTGCACTCCTGTCTGCCCTCCCCCACCCATCTCGTCTACCCTCATTCTGCCTTCCTTCTAGCCCAGCGTCTTAAGATAAAAGGAGGATGCCATGCAGTGTAAATGCAGTCAGTTGTCAACGTATCCGTGCACATTCTCAGTCTCTGTTCAATGTTCCATGACAACAAGGTGAGACGGCAGAGGTTATCCGAACAGCTGCTGCCTAAGCTGGAAATTCCAGGCATTGAGCACCATCTGTCTATACATTCACAAATGTATATAAGGGCCATCTATCAGGCTGGAGCACTGCAGCTGCCTCCCCGGCAGGCCTGCTTCCTTTCTCGGCGCTGAACAATAAGAGCTAGTTCTTCACTTTGTGTCACACAGAATGGCTGATTTGATTAAGTCCCCAACTCTCATTATGCTAGGTAGGAGTGTAGAATTTCAATGATAATCCATAATGCATGACCAGTTTGTCACCATAGCAACATAAATTCAAGGTTACTAGCTCAGACGCATAATTGGGTGTGCATTGAGTGCTGAGGAAGGCTGTTAAAATTCTTGTCATAGAAAAGTAGCATCCATCATACTGTCTGAAATTGCAAAGTACTCATAATCAGACAGAAAAATCCTTGGAGAAAAATGTTAATAAAATAACTATTACAGTCTAATAAAATTATTAAGTTTAACCACTTTAGTTTTTAAAGTATTTCAGTTAATAAGAATGAAATAGACACCTCATTAAACATTGGAGACTTGGATTTAACCTCCCCCATCGATATTTGCATTGAAATATGGACCTAAAGAATTTTTGGTCGTTTGATTGATTGATCAAAACAAGCCCATGTAATAAAATATATCTTTGTGCATTTTTGTTTCATTTTTGTATTTCAGATTGGATTTTTCTCAGCTGTAAGGATATTTCCTTAATAAAATGATCTGGGGAAAAACTAAAT
Organism: Gorilla gorilla gorilla; assembly: GCF_029281585.2. NCBI lineage: Eukaryota > Metazoa > Chordata > Mammalia > Primates > Hominidae > Gorilla > Gorilla gorilla. The sequence continues at coordinate 134,515,030 of NC_073236.2, read as the reverse complement.
CTACTTCTTTGCTTTTAAAAGCTCAAAATTAAATTATGCATGTTATTTGCTGTACCTCCCAAAGTAGAGAGATGGAAACTAAGGTGGTGATGAAAAGATGCAACCGTAAAGAGTCGAAAGGAGATAGGAATATTTTGAATTATCAGCCCATCCAACTATGACTGGGACAAATATTTTGGTATTCATAAATAGGTGTAATGGAAATTGTATTCAGATGTATATGACTATTAAAAATCCAGTACAAAAACAAATGTGTACCCTCCAAAAGGATTTAATCTTGGACCAAAATAATTATGGTAATTACTTGTTTTGGTATCTGCCTTTGCCAATGAAGTAGAACCAGGCAGAGAGTTATAAATGAGCTCTTGGCAAATGGCTTAGAATTCAGCTCCGAGTGTTACTGGAGGAGCATATCATGGCTCATGGTGGATTTTCCCCCATTTCCTTTGATTGAGTAAAACCAATGTTTCTCTGGATTTTAAGTATAAAATGCTTTGCTCTGGAGTATTATTTATTATAATTTTTCACCAAACATGACAAAATTTAGCTGTATTTCCTTTAGCTACAGGACACAGGAGTGCGTATGTTTTTAAGAGACAAGTCTGCCTTTGTTACTGAGATTCAGCTTTCATTCAATTCTGTTGGAGAAAATTAAGACTCATTGACTTAAAAGATAAGAGAATTCCTGCCAAATAAAGGCAGACTTGGCCACATGACCATGGAAATAATTTTGTGCTTTTGCATAGACCTTGTAGGAAGTGAGATTTAATTGCTTCTTCATTCTTTTCACACTTAGCCCTCTCATCCTGTCTCAACCCTGCTTTCCTCGCCAGCTACGATGCAAGATATGCACAAAAGCGGTTATTTCTCATGTATCACATCTACTGTCATTGCAAAATAATGAAAACAGCGGGTAAAGGTACAAATAAAATTAATTGTAGGCAGCTGACAACACTTTGTATACATTTTTACCTTATAAAATTTCTAATATTGTCCTCAGTTTTCTACAAAGCCAAATAGGATTAGATGATTTTTTACAGTGAATAACACAGATTTAGTCCTTAAGTTTAAGATCACACCCCCAGGATCTGTGCAGTTTTTAAAGTGGAACAGAAGAGAAAATCAAGAATCAAAATCAGATGACCTAATTCAGAATATAGATGTAATTTAATATTTTTTAATGTTGTGTTTAATCATACTAATGGCTGTGTCCTTTAGATTTTTTTTTTAATTGAAGATATCTTGTGTGGTACAATTTTATTTGAAATATGAAAGGGCTCAGTCCGAAAGAACTTGCTTACAAAAGTCACATCTGGAAGTATATTCAGATCCAAGCGCACACATGTAACTCCAATTAACATTACACATGCTAAGGAAAATATACCCGGGCGGGCGGCAGAGGGGGAGGGGTAGAGGAACCAAAGAAAGGGGTTTGTGTCTCTGATTTAAATACAAGTGACTTTGTGGAGAACACCAGCTTGTGGTCAAATGAACTCCTATTGTGGAAGTGCACTGGCTCTCAAGACAGAATAACATTTCTGATTTGAGTTTAGTGAAGTACAGCCACGATCAGGCACAAATGCTGAACTGCTATACCTAGACTAAAATGAAATCGCTACAAGCTGTTTAGGGGATGAGTATCATTCTGTTTGGGAAATCTTAAAGGTAATTTAAAATTTTATTATTTGAGGAGTTTGGCTTTAGTAGACTTAAATATACATATTTGTATTGATGACTACTGTTATGTACCAATTCAAAACTTACTGTAGGATATTTTTAATCATTCTTTATGCTATGTACACACACAAGAACCAAAAAAATGCGATTAAGCCACAAGCATATAGATCAATACCATGAGTTTCAGGATAACCAATACTGCAGCGTTTTCCAGTATTCTTGAAAAAGAAAATGAAGGGCCATCTGTAACATTTTCTCTTTATCAAATCCAAAATAATGAAGATATTGCAATATGAGTAATATGTAAAATTGTAGACTTATGTCCACTGTGTCTCATTAATTTTTACATGAAACCTACACTTGTCATTTGAAAACATACTGTAGATAATTTTCATTTTTAACAAGCTACGATTTGATATTAGTCAATTATTTTAAGATTGAAATAATTATGAAATAAGCACTTGATAAATATCTACAAAAAATTATGTATCATACCTCCAAATAAATTGTGCAACAGTGAGATAGAACTTATGTGTTGAAATTGGGAAGGGATTCTAATTATCTCAGTGTTGGTTATGTAAAAGATATATATCAGCTGAAAAGAGTAAGCAAAGGAATTATTGTTTCTGCAATCAGCTTTATTTACACTTGAGTCAGGCCTTTATTTTCCTCATTACTTTCCCTCTGCATGATAATTTTTGTTTCTTAAGCACTTCATATTCTGATGCCTTTCTCTGCATTGGTTGTGCTGGGGATCACAACACCGTACCCCACAATATGGCACTTCTCATTTTGAGTATTTTAAGCTGAACGACATTGAGAAAACCTCAGAAGCAGGAAGGTCACTCTCTGATCTTCTCCCTCACTCCTCCCCTGAAGAAGTTCATGTGACAGGTGTCCTGCCCTGTACCCTCTATACCTGGAGAGAAACTGTCACAGAGAGGCCAAGAAAAATCTGAACAACAAGGCTTTGCCAGGTTCACTCCAGGTGGTTACTATTGGATCATAACTTATTGTCCTAGATCTTACCTCTGCATGCCTGTCCATAGAAATGGACAGTTTTCCAGGATGCTTTTTGAGTCAAAAAAAAAATTTTTTTTTTTTTTTTTGAGACGGAGTCTCACTCTGTCACCCAAGCTGGAGTGCAGTGGCGCGATCTCTGCTCACTGCAAGCTCCGTCTCCCAGGTTCACACCATTCTCCTGCCTCAGCCTCCCAAGTAGCTGGGACTATAGGCGCCCACTATCATGCCCGGCTAATTTTTTGTACATTTAGTAGAGACGGGGTTTCACCATGTTAGCCAGGATGGTCTCGATCTCCTGACCTCGTGATCCAACCGCCTCGGCCTCCCAAAGTTATAGGATTACAGGCGTGAGTCACCATGCCCAGCCCGGAGTCAAAATATTTTTTTAGAGACAGAGTCTGAAACTCCTGCCTGAAAGCAATCCTTCCTCAGCCTCACAAGTTGAGTAATCACAAGAGATTACAGGGGTAAGCCACCATGCCCAGCTCTTTCCCTGGGTCTTTGATATGCTTTTCTATTATTATTTTTAAGACAGCATTTTCCTCTGTTGCCCAGGCTGGAGTGCAGTGATGTGATCACAGCTCACTGCAGCCTCAACCTCCTAGGTCAAGTGATTCTCCCTCCTCTCAGGAGGATTCTCAGCCTTGTGAGTAGCTGAGACCACAGTTGTATACCACCATGCCCACCTAATTTTTTGGATTTTTTGTAGACATGGGGTCTCACCATGTTGCCCCATGCTTGCCTTGAACACCTGGGCTCACGCAATTCTCCCGCCTTGGCCTCCCAAAATGCTGAGATTATAGGTGTGAGCCACCACAGCCAGTCTCCCTTATTTTTGCTGTGTAATCTCTGCAGCATGGTCATCAATCATGATGCATTGGGACAATGCATGGGGCAATCATGCCATGTCACCATCCACAGAGGAGCTGCTGTGATAAACCCTAAGCTAATGTTTCCCCAGGTAGCTCATAAAATACACTTATCCATCATCTTATAACATTGTAATGGACACTTGTGAAGATGAGCACCAAGCAAAAATATGATTTTCAACTCAATTTTTAAAACTCACCTATGTAACTCCAAATATAGGTGAACCTCCTACTACACCATGTTATGGAAATGTATTGAAATTGCTAATCAGTATATATCCAACAAAAGCCAATTAGATCTATGAAAACATAGTAAACTTGTGACCAAAAAGGAAATGGGCAATTGAGTGAAGTGTCTATTTCATACTTTCAAAGAGTTAACATAAAATAAAATGAACATTTTAAGCCACACTGAACATAGTTTAATCTTCATTGTTAAAAGGTATTAAGTGTTTTGGAGAGCACTTGACTTATAGAACTTGTAGTCTAGAAGGGAACCTAAAAGTTCATCTGTACCAATCTCCCATATAATGCTTCAACCTACTCTTTAAAACCCTCCAAAATTGATTCTCTGATCAGTAAACAAATCTTTCTAGTGATGAACAACTTACCATTAGTATTAATCAGAGTTCTCCAAAGAGACAGGAGCAATGGGATGTATATGTAGAGAGAGAGAGATGAGAGGGGATTAAGGGAATTTGCTCATGCAATTATGGAGGCTGACAAGCCCCATGTCAGGTATTCTGCAAGGTGGGGACCCTGGGATGCTGGTAGAAAGGTCTCAGAAACAGAAAAAATGATGGTGTAACTCAGCAGAGACTGAAGGCATGAGAACCCTGGAGGCCTCTGGTGCAAGCCTGAGATTTCAAAGCCTGGAGAACCTGGAGTTCTGTCCAAGGGTAGGAAAAGAAGGGTCTCCCAGCTCCAGCAGATAGAGCAAGAATTCACCTTTTTTGCCTTTTCATTCTACCTGGGCCCCCAGCTGATTGGATGGTACCTACCCACATTTAGGACAGAGCTTTCCACACAGTTCCCTGATGCACAGCACAATCTCTCCTGGAAACACCCTCACAGACACATCCAGAAATAGTGCTCTATTATTTTTCTAGGTATACCTTAATCCAGACAACTTGACACCTAAAATTAACTGTCTTAAGTCCACCCTTCGGCCAGGCACAGTGGCTCATGCCTGCAATCCCAGCACTTTGGGAGGCCAAGGTGGGAGGGCCACTTGAGCCCAGGAGTTTAAGACCAGCATGGGCAACACTGTCACTATGATGCAAAAGTATTAGCTGGGCATGGTGGAATGCCTCTTTAGTCCTAGCTACTCGAGAGACTGAAGTGGGAGGATTGCTTGAGTCCAGAAAGCCTAGGTTGCAGTGAGCTGTGATCATGCCACTGCACTCCAGCCTGGGTGACAGAGTAAGACCCCGTCTAAAAAAAAAAAAAAGGCCCACCTTTTGTTGACTTGACACCCATACACTACTCTTTAATCTCCAAATAACTACTTAATCTCCAAATAATGACAATAACAAACTAATATTTCTGCTTAACATAATAAAATTATAGTTTTAGTTTGGGTGTACAACCAAAATGCACAAATCCCTTCCACAGAAGAGGAAGTAAAGTCTTTAGGTGATGTTCACTCTTTTCCTGATATCCCATGACCTAAACACTATGATGTAAAATTAACAGTACTTAAATACTAATGGAAAGCCAATATTTCTTATATTATATGATAAAGATATAATACAGGAATAAAAAAAGACATTTGCTTGATACACATATATATACTTACAACATATTCATAACAGAGTAGGGAGGAATACTGCTGACAATTTCTGTCCTTGTTTCTGTAACTCGTCCTGTGGTCATAGCTGGTATTTATAACCATCTTCTACTCCATTCCATATTTTCTTTGCCTTCAGAAAGCACCTCAGCTAACCATGTTTCTTTACGTGGCAGGGTGACCTAGACCTTCATTTCTGAATGGTCTGGGCCGTTTGAAGTCCTGCCTGGATTGGGTTGTTGCAATTTCCATTGACCTTAATCACAGAGCATGGTAATTCTAAGAGACGTCCAAAGATATCTTCTGTATTCCAGGCATGTTCTTCTTACCTCCATTGTGGAAAAATGGTCCAATTTACCTTTGGTAACCTGAGTTATTCACTCCAGCCAGTACTGTAACTCCTTTCTTAGTCTTTTGACTCAGAGGCATAAAGAGTCCAAAGTAACAAAGTGGTAATCTTAACTTCAATTCAATGGAATCATTGTCATGTCTTCTGGTAGAAACATCTCTTCCTCTAGAACTGAGACCTCTGGTCCAGCAGAGGTCTCACGGAACCAGGAATAAATAAAGTCATGGAACCAGGAAGTCAATTGGCCCCATGGATGAGTAGGGGTAATGATGAGTGGTGCCAATCTCATTTCCACTCCTTGATACTTGGGACCATGAATCTTGCTTATCAGAGAAAAAAAAAACACCATATATTGGCCGCTGATTCAGAACATACACAGCCTTCTAGAAAACCTACACAGCCTTCTAGAAAACCTACACAGCCTAAACACTACAAAAGACTGAGAACCCTGGGAACTTGTTACCTAGCTGACACTAGAACTGCATCTTCAAAAGGCCAACCCACCCAAAGAAATTTGTTCCAGATTGATGAGGAACATGATAAGACCAGTGGATTCCATGAACATGAACACATTGCCACACCTCTTTGCCTGTGAAGTAATTTCCTTGGTCAGAAGAAATGCTGTATGGAATGTCTCAATAGTGAATAGGATGACCCATTCTGTGGATACCAGTCAGCCTATTTCCCCAGCCTTGCCTGTCATCGCTCAATGGGCTCATGAATAAAGTGCCCGTGGTGGCAGCATGGAGGTTATGCATGGGCTCAGCAATATGGACCTCCACTCATCAAGGCCAACCTGTCTGTAGCCACCACGGAGTGCCCAATCTACCAGTAGCAAAGACCAAAACTGAGCCCTGTTATGACACCATTTCCCAGAGTGATCAGCCAGTTACGGGATGGCAGGCTGATTATGCTGGACAACATCCATAATGGAAGAGGCAACATTTTGTGCTTACTAGAATGGACATTTACTCTGCATATGGATTGGCCTTTTTTGCATGCAACAGTTTTGCCAAAACTACCACCAGTTCAGTTATAGAATTCCCAATAACCCCTCAACATCTTAATGCATTCCTTAATGCATCAGCTCAAACTCCAAAATCCAGAGTCTCATCTAAATTAGACATGGGTGAGAAATAAGGCACTAGTCACCCTGAGGCAAATTTTCCTCCAACTGAGTCTGTGAAATTGAACGAGTTATCTGTTTTCAAAATACAATAGTAAAACAGGCTTAGGATAGACATTACCATTCCAAAAGGGAACAACAGGAAAGAAGAAAGGAGTAACAGTTCTCAAGTAAGCCCCAAAACCAGCAGGGCAAACAGTATTACATGTTAAGACTTCAGAATAATCTTTTTCTCCATGTGCCACCTTCTGGACACACTGGGGCAGGGATTGGGCCCCCAAAGCCTCAGGCAGCCCCACTCCCATGGTTTTGCTGTGCTCAAGCCATGCCATGGCTCTCCCAGGATAGAGTTGCACACCAGTAGCTCTATAGTTCCAGGGTCTCTACAGTGGCCTTTACCCCAGTTCTGCTGGGCATTGCCCTAACAGGGACTCTCTGCAGAAGCTCCACCCCAACAAAAGTCTCTTCCTGGGCCCCAAGGCTGTCCAAGACATCCTTTGGAACCAGGTGGAGGAGGCCATGCCCCCCAGCTTCTTCACTCTGGGCATCTCAGAGTTAGCACCATGTGGACCCACCAACATTTACCGCTTGCATCTTCTGAAGCAGCAGCCTGAGTTGTGCCAGGATGGCTTGAGCTGGCTTGAGATTTATGTCTTACAGTTCTGGAGGCTGGAAAGTCCAAGATCAAGGGGCCCACATCTGGTTAGGCCCTTTGTGCTACGGCCTTCCATGGTGCAAGGCAGAAGGGCAAGAGACGGTGCATGCGCATGTGAAACAGAGAGAGAGAGAGCGGCCAAACTTATCCTTTTACCAGAAACCCATTCTCACAATTACTAACCTACTCCCTTGATGATATCATAAATCTACGCAAGTGGGCAGAACCCTCATGGCCTAACCACCCCAAAGGTCCCATCCCTCCACACTGTTGCGCTGGGGATTAAGTTTCCAACACATGATTCGGGAGTATACCTTCAAACCATAGCACCATTTCCCAAGGGAAGACAAGACTCAATACTAAGTTGCACTCTGTCCCCTGAACCTTTCATTAAGTGGCCCAATCTCTACCTCTAGGCACTATACATAATAAAATTCATCTCCCTCATACTTAAGTTCATCATTCTCATACTTGAGGAAAATATAATCTTCTCTTCTTGAAATAAAAATTCAGCTCCTTCAAATACTCTTCATCTGACTTGATAGTCACAAAAATGTGTTTTTAGCGACCAGCACATTCAAAACAGCAGTCAGTGTCCAGAACTGCCTATGGGGTTGCTTAGAATGTCAGATCCAATCTGTTTTAACCCTATCACACACCAAAATTGGTTCTACTACAAAATGAATACCTGATATTAGCTGTTTACTTTTTAGTCACACAGATACAGAAGTTGTGAACCAACTAAACAAAGGTGCTTTTTGATTAATGTAACGTTAACTGTATCACATAATATATTTTTACCCTTCTATCTGTCCTCCTTGCTCACCCCACCTGTCACCTATCAACCGGACACATCATCTCTTCTTCAGCTTTCCGATGACCTTAGACGTAACTGTGGCCACTCTTCCTGATTACTGTCTGTTGAAAAAAAAGAGAGGAATTTCTAGAAATGGATTGCACTGGAAGTTTCTTCATGAGTTTATCCATCACCTCTCCTTTATAAAGTATCTGACAGCAGCTATGATTCTTTGAACAATGACTGAAGCAAAGATTACAAGCAATATTTGTAACAGTGTGGACCATTAATAAGATGTTATCTTTATAATCAGAAAAAAGTTCTGTGTTTTATTAGGTATATGACACTTTCCAGAAAGCTTTAATATGTTATCATGAATTAAAACATGGTATAGATCCTACTCAGATTCTGTGAAAACAAGCTGCACCTAATTTCTATCTGCAAGTAGAGTTTCTTCAATTCCTGAAAAGCCAAGCCAAGGCCGACACTTAAATTTACAGGCACTCAAACCCCTTATGCCACTTGAGGCACCAAATCATTCACTTCTTCCTCCTGTCAAGGTATTTAGCACTCTACTGGAATTCTGTTCCATTTTTCTGCTTTGCTGACTCATTGAGTGTGAGGACGATGTCTGCTTTACTATGGGTTACTTAGCACCCATTGCAGAGCCTGACATATACTAGCATGCAGTAAATATTAATAAATGAATGAAAAATGATGGAAAGTTATGAGTTTTTATAGCACCACAAATCCATAATCAAAAGTGTTTCCAAAATATGTCTCTATTAATTTACCCTGTGTGTGTGTGTGTGTGTATGTATGTTTTTCCTTTATAGGGTATCCTCATAGCCTTGATGTGAGTAAGCTGACACCCAGGGCACTCCTACAATAGCACTTTCTGCAATGCTTTCTACCTCCCAATAGCACTCTGATACCACGTGAAGCTAGAATCTGCCAAGGCTGAAATGGAACCACAGAACCTTTAGCCTTTTCTGGGATCAGGTAGAGAACAGGACAGCAGGGTCACAGCAAGGTAGGATGGCTTGCCTGCGAGGGCATTCTGGAGTTCTTGAAAGTTTCCTGTCAGTGAAAGAGTAATAGCAATTCCTCTTTAGATCAAAAAGAATTGTCTAATACATCAGTGCTCACGTGCTTTACCTGAACCTCTCCTTTCTGTTGGGTAACAGAGATGGAAAGTGTGAAGCAACGAAAATCCAGGATATCTTTCAAGTCTTCCCCTGAACCAGATCACACCAGGTGTCAACCCTGGTTCAGATCCTATGCTAAGTGATGGATGAACACAGAGGTCCTGACACTCTGGGAATCCGTGGTGTAAACCAGTAATTACAACATAAAGTGTCTAAATTCTACACTGGAAGTAGCAGGGAAGAAGAATTGAAGAACCAACCAACTGGACTGGGCAGGGAAAAAGGCACACTAGCAATGATGGGGATCACGTGGAGAGGGAAAGAGTGCAAGAACAAGTACAAAAATATGGAAGTGCAGAGGTCGCCTGGTTCTCAGGGTTCTTAGCAATGAGTTCATTATGATTGGAAAGCAGGGCAGTAGGCAGGGTGATGGAGAGCATGTGACTGGACCGGAAAAGATAGGTCGGAGCCGAGACTGGGAGAAGTTTCAGGGCAGCAGGCTCTACAGTGGGGAGCTGGGAGTCCTGACGGAGGGCGGTGGGTGCCGATCATTTCAGGCAGGACCGAACAGTTATCCATTGTACTTCCAGCAGGGCTCCAGAGCCATGCTCATGGATCAATCATCACATGCCTACTTTAACCCATGCGTGCGGGATCATCTGTCCTCTTAAGAGATGTAGCAGCAAGCTATATGTTTTTCAAAAACCCTTATGCAAACATTTTTCACCAAGTAAATTCTGTTGTGTTAAAAAAAAAAAATAGTATTGACTAAGGTGGCCTCTACATTTCCTTCAAATTTCAACAGTCCCAAAGTATTGGTGACCTGCCAATAAACAGAACAGTAATGATATCCCTGGCATGTTTCACAACAGTTTTGTCTGCCTCTCTGGTCCTCGATCATACATTTGTTTTATTATGTTGCATACTTGAATCTAAGAGCATTATTCTCACAACTGCAAATGTTGGCATTATTCTCTGTGATCAAGAAAATGTATTTAAATAAAATATTTTCCTCTTGTTTTGCTGCTGAAATATGTACAGCTAACCTTTAGTTGTGATAAAAAGTATGTTTACTAATAGAGTCCAGAATTCGGGTTGTTCTAGTTTGTCTGTTAATTAAAGGATTTGGGGATACCAGATGTATTGTGTTAATAGGTTTCTAAAGCATAAAAACCCCCAAAGCATGTAGTTCCTTGCAAATAATTTTACTACAAAGGGATTATGAAAATATATATGTATACTCTCTATATTCTGACGCCCAGTTGTTAGTTCTCAGTTCATGGTACAGTTAGTTGGTGTAGAGTGACATTCGGGTTTTTTATAGGTTATTAATAATAGCCTACAAAATTAATTACCATTCCTTGTACTAATCTAGCACCTTTCAAAGCACATTACATCCATTTTATTATCTCATTTATTCTTACAACATCTTGGAGAGATGAGGAGAAATGGATATTACTGATTAGAAACCTGAAGAGTGAGAGAGAGAGTCACATTACCAAGCCGGTCAGCATCCAAGCTGAGACTGGGGCCGGGAACAGAGGCTGAGGCCTGTAATCCCAGCACTTTGGGAGGCCGAGGTGGGTGGATCACAAGTACAAGAGATAGAGACCATCCTGGCCAACATGGTGAAACCCTGTCCCTACTAAAAATACAAAAAAAATTAGCTGGGTGTGGTGGTGCACACCTGTAGTCCCAGCTACTCAGGAGGCTGAGGCAGGAGAATCACTTGAACCCAGGAGGCAGAGGTTACAGTGAGCCAAGATTGTGCTGCTGCACTCCAGCCTGGTGATAGAGTGAGACTCTGTCTCAAAAAAAAAAAAAAAAGAAAAGAAAAAGAAAAAAAGCTGAGACTGATCTTAAATGCTAGCCCTGCCAAATGTTTCTCTTCACTGAAGACAATGCTACACAAGAAAGATGAATTTATTTACATTGCTCACATTTCTGGAAACATTTTGGCCTCAGCGAATGATTTTACAGTTCTAAGGTGGCTTTTCTGAAGAAGACCTCCCCAGTGGTCTCAGACGTGAGCCCCATATGAACCACGTATAGCAGAAATCACTCTATTGACATACCCAAGCCTCAGTTAACCAATGAGTGCCTGCTGTCTTTTCCTACAGAAATACAGTCATCTCTTATGGGATACCCAATGTTTAAATGTTGTAATTAGATATCAATTACTCTCAGTCGTCACTGTGTGCCTATGAAGCCTACACATGGAGAAGCTTCCTGCAGCCCCTGATGTATAAAGACTGGTGCTTTTCCAATCTGTGTTCTCTGAGCTTCTGAATCTTGAACACAATTGTCAGTAATTTTTTATTCCTTTCTGTAACAATTCATGAAGCGATTCCACTCTTAACTAGGTTTATAATGTGTATAAAAATGGTTAGTTGAAAATGATACTTAATCATGACTAAATAACTGAAGCATAAATGTACAAACTGTAAGGAGAAATATGCGGCTAGAAGTGGAGTGTAATTCTTGCATAGATATAAACAAAGAGTTGTTGCTTCTAAGCATGGGGTCTGAGATCTGTATTTCTAGCTCACTTTGGGTTAGTTCTTTTCTATTCTCCCATTAAAAAATTCTGAGTAGTTAAGTGATTTTCTACATAATAATCTGGTTTCTATTTACTGGCAAATTCCTTGTGTGAGGGCAAGTACAAATTGCACATAATTTTTAATTTTTTTCTAAGCAATTCTTACAAGAATAGATGTTAAAATGCAGAGTCTTTATGTTTTGATGAATTTACTAGTATGCCATTTTAGATTTGCAAGCAGGTCTAGTGAATTGAGGGGTGTGATTTTCCTCCAGTTTAGTGGATATCCTAATCAGAAATGCCACTGACTTCCCAGATTTTTTTTTCTTTTTCCAAAGCAGGAGAATGCATTGCATATGCTTGTTATGGTTTGGTTCTGTGTCCCCACCCAAATCTCATCTAAAACTGTAATCCTCACGAATTAGGGAGGGACCTAGTGGGAGGTGAATGGACCATGGGCGTAGTTTCCCCCATGCTGTTCTCATGATATCAAGGGAGTTCTCACAAGATCTGATGGTTTAAAAGTGGCACTTCCCCCTTGCTCTCTCTCTCCTGCTGCCATGTAAGACATGCCTTGCTCTCTCTTCATCTTCCTGCCATGATTGTAAGTTTCCTGAGGTCTCGCCACCCATATGAAATTGTGAGTCAATTAAACCCCTTTTCTTTATAAATTACCCAGTCTCAGGTAGTTCTTCATAGCAGTGTGAGAATGGACAAATACAATGCTGTTTGGGGGAATTAGAAAAACAATTTCCAGGTTGATGTCTCACTCAAAAGCTAAGAAGTGAATTAAAGGGCTGAATATTATCCTTTAAACTATAATAGTAGGCTTAAATTTTCGAAAGGGTGAAACTTCTTAAACAAGAAACAAAATTCAGGACCTAGACAGAAAGAAGTTGGCCTAGTAGACTACTAAGCTAAAAAATAATAAAAAGCTTGGGGATAATAATTTGCAACATACAGAACAGATGACACTTTATATATAACATATGTAAAGAGGTTCTACATATAAGCAAATAAAAGCCAGAAAAGTTGAGCAAAGAGTACAAATGGGAAATTTATTGAAGATAAAACTTATTTTCTCATTGTACTTGCCAAAATTTAACATCTTCATGAAAAATCTATACTGCAAAGCATTTGAGAAGTAGGTGCTTTGGGGAAAGCTAATTTAAAGCAGCCTTCTTGGAGGGCAGCTTGGGGTCATTGATTAAAAAGATAAATACCTATCATTTTTGATCCAGAATTCCTTTATTAGCACCTGTCTAACAGAAATACTTGTAGTTATATTCAAAGGAGCACATTTGTAAGGATGTCTAATACATTTATTATAAAAGCAAAAATTTGTGAACAGCTAAATTTATTGAAAGAGTAAGTGTCAAAAATACAGAATATTTTCTTTGAATTACCATTGAAAAGGTTTAGATTTAAATGTACTGACAAGAAAAAATTATATAGGGTATACATTTATGGAAATAGAAACACATTGTGAAATCTTACATAGGGTATCACCAACTTGATATTTTATACAATAGATAGAAGGAAATATGAAGGTATAAATCTATATGCATATATAAAAGCCAAAGGATATGCCTATAAGACACACAAAATTGTTAAAAGCTAAAATCTCTGAGGAGGAAAGTAGGCTGGGGGTTGTAGGAACAGTGGCAGGAAGACAACGAGGAAATTGAAGCAACACTTTCCGTCTTTATTTTATGTATTTCTGCATTATTTTACAACTATAAGGTCAACGGTAGCATTCTGTCTTGGTAATTATGTGATTTGTTCTTTTTTTCTGTAGCCCGCTGGTTCAGAATATCCACAAAATCCAGCACGGGTAGCAAATGCTCAGACCCATAGAAACAAGCTCGCAGAAACTGAGTGGTTGAGATGGTCAGCACTGTCTTCTGACATGCGTTTTGAGAGAATCAAACACCATCCTGGACGGAGAACAGGCTAAATCCAAGCTATGCAGATAATCCACCAACAACCATGGCACTTGAGTAGATCTGCCTGCTTAAAGAATAAGTTGTTAGTTTTGAATGAACAGGAATATCAAGAGACCTCAACAAAAAGAAACCAAACCTCAGGAAAACCTACCTCAGGAAAACAGTGTGTTTTTGTTTTTGTTTTTTTTGGGACGGAGTCTCGCTCTGTCGCCCAGGCTGGAGGGCACTGGGGCGCGATCTCGGCTCACTGCAAGCTCCGCCTCCCGGGTTCACGCCACTCTCCTGCCTCAGCCTCCCGAGTAGCTGGGACTACAGGCGCCCGCCACCACGCCCGGCTAATTTTTTGTATTTTTGGTAGAGACGGGGTTTCACTGTGTTAGCCAGGATGGTCTCGATCTCCTGACCTCGTGATCCGCCCGCCTTGGCCTCCCAAAGTGCTTGGATTACAGGCGTGAGCCATCACGCCTGGCCGTGGGTGCTCCATTCTTACGATCTAATTGCCTCCTAAAGTCCGCACCTCCCAATACCGTCACAGTAGGGTGTCAACATATGAATTTGGGGGGACATAAACATTCACTCCATAGCATTTTTATAAATTAGATACAACCACCACAGTAATAAATTTTTAAAAAAGATACGTACCATACAGTAAAAAGACTCAAATAAAGCAATCGTGGAACTTGAAATGAGTGTATTAAAAGGTAAAATCTCCATGATTGAGTCAATCCTCATCTCCACAATCTAATTGAAAGCTGTTTGAAGGAGACATACCTAAAACTGAGAGGCAGCAACTTCATCAAAAGTTTGATGATGGATGCAGAGAGGCACAGCCCGGCATCCTTAACTGGGAAATGGGTGGCTGAAGAAGAATCTGTGTCCGCTCAGTAAAGTGTGCGTCCCTGGCTTCTCTCACACATTCAGATACATTTTCTTACCAGAACATCACAGTAACTATCATTATTCTATCGAATTTAAAGAAAATCACCTCAAAGTCAATTAGCCAGTGAATCGCATAGTGGGGGCTCAAAACCAGGTTTTCTGGCTTCTCAAATCTAGAGCATAGTCAATAGTGTCTAACAACAAAATGAATGATGCCGTTTCTATCATCTTTCTCAACATTCCACTAGACTTGGTATCACATCTGAGATATAAGATGGATTCAAAGTCACTATTCTTGCAATATCATTTAGAATGACATTGGACCACATTCTTAAAAGTTTGTAGATTTTTGGCCGGGCACGGTGGCTCACGCTTGTAATCCCAGCACTTTGGGAGGCTGAGGCAGGTGGATCACGAGGTCAGGAGATCGAGAACATCCTGGCTAACATGGTGAAACCCCGTCTCTACTAAAAATGCAAATAATTAGCTGGGCGTGGTGGCAGGCACCTGTAGTCCCAGCTACTCGGGAGGCTGAAGCAAGAGAATGGCGTGAACCAGGGAGGTGGAGCTTGCAGGGAGCCGAGATCCCGCCACTGCACTCCAGCCTGGACGACAGAGCGAGACTCCATCTCAAAAAAAAAAAAAAAGTGTGTAGATTTTTAATATACAGGTCAATGTGTGTATTAATCCATTTTCACACTGTTATAAAGACATACCTGAGACTGGGTAACTTATAAAGGAAAGAGGTTTAAGTGACTCACAGTTCTGCGTGGCTGGAGAGACCTCAGGAAACTTAAAATCATGGCAGAAGGGAAATCAGTCACCTTCTTCACAAGGGAGCAGGAGAGAGAAGAGAGCAGGGGAAACCACCACTTATAAAACCATCAGGCCTCATGAGAATTTACTCACTATCAGGAGAACAGCATGGGGGAAAGCGCCCCCATGATCTGATCACCTCCCACTAAGTCCCTCCCTCAACATGTTGGGATTACAATTTGACATGAGATTTGGGTTGGGACACAGAGCCAAAGCATATCAATGGGGAACACTGTGTACATTTAGGAGGGAGTTGCTTACGTATCATTTCTCTTTTTTAACAAAATTACTAAGCAGGCAAAATAGAAAAAAAAAGTATATTCTAGCATTGTTGATATTTTCCCTTGTGAAGTAGACTGCATTTGCAAGTTACACTTTTACATGTTTAGAAAGATTCTTTTCTAAACATAGGAAGTCATTTACTCTCAAGCGACAGACACAGTACAGGTGCCTGTTAATACAGGACAGGAACAAACCTTCCTTCCTTCATGACCAATTAAGAAATTTCTACCAACATATAGAACTCTTTAGTCAAACTAGATCCCCTGTAATGACAAAACTTACAATTACTTTCACTTGCGTTGGAAGCACAATTTCCTTAATGGTAAAAAAAAATGTAGCTTCTGCCACTTTCTGTATTTAAACACAATTTCCGTTATTTTCACAGGATTTAACATAGTCAATACAGTCAGTAACTCAACATTAAAGGCCAAGTTTTGTTTCTATTTTTTAAAATGATTCCTCACGAATAAAATAATTGATAATCTCAAAAGGAACCATGAAGTCTGATGACTGCCATATTAAAATTACAAACTCTCATCCCATTATTCTAACACATTTTGCTCCTGTGCAATAGAAAACAACTAATCCAAACAATCTATGTTTTGCCAGGGGTCATGTCATCCAATGTCAAGGCAAATTGGCAGCTCTTATATGTTAACGGAATGTGTCACATCCTGAAGCCTATAGCCATGGAAACTGAAGATGCTGCAAAGTTCAAATGTCTTCAGTTCCCAGATTCATTTCTCCATCGTCTAGAGGAACATGTCTTTGAATTTCCGTGGAAAATAGTCCTGTTATTTTGAACTGTTTCGCATAGATATCTCCTGGCGAATGGTAAAACATTGCCAAAGAACTGTGAGTATTTAGGAATAAGCTTCTAGAAAATATGAGGATCCCATATTAATAAACTTCCCACCTCCCTCATACAAAAATTAGTGTGCAAATGTGTTCAAAGAACCTTTGCAGAGCTTTCAGTAAGCAAGTATTCAAACATGAGAAGGATGTTAAAATATGTTTTCTTTCATGGGAAATGCAATAACAACTGAGTTTCAGATTCTTTAGCACTGTGAAAATTCAAATTTATTCATTTTATCTGATGTCAGAAAAACTCAAATTGAATCACTTCAGATTTACAAATAATATAAATGTGGCAGCACAATGCTACAGCTATCCTCACTCTGTGTCTATATCTGAATCTATATTTACACCTCCATCTATAGACGTAGATAGGAATGTGGTATATATCACACTGTGTATAAGTGACAAGTACAATTGGCATTTTTAAGCGTCATGAATCATAACTAAGTCTTCGCAGTTCCTCCCATTAAGTACTAACATCAGGAAGAATTTCTACGTAGAACGTATAAGTTTTATTTTACAAATTATTATTATACAGTTTAAAAACATTTTTTGTGAGATATACATCCACAAAAGTACACAAAACAAAATATATTGTTTAACAAATCATTGTAAACACCCAGATAAACACTACCCACAGCAAAAGTTACGACACTGCCAGAACCCCTGGTCCCCCTGAACATCCCTTCTTGATGTCACCTTTCCATTCATAGAGTCACTATCCTGACTTAGATGACAGTCACTTCCTTTGCTTATATTCTTATCACTCATGCCTGTGTCGCTATTCTATTTTAGTTATGCTTAATTTTGAACTGTATTTAAATGGAAGTGTACGACACTTCATTCCTTGCTTCTTTCACTAAACAATATTTTTAATTATCCGTGTTTCACAGGACGTAGTCCTTGCACTTTTATATAGTGTTCCATTGTCTGAGTATTTTGCAAGGTATTTGCCCATTAGACTGATAATGGTTATTTGGATTATTTCCAGTTTTAGCTATTCATGGACATTGCTGCAAGAAGCATTATTGTACATTTATCCGGTTGTACGTATGCTTAATTGTCCATGATCAGAAATGGAATTGCCTGTTAATAATACATGATCCAAAAGTTTTTCTGAAAGCATGGTATGTTACCATCACTCTATGTGCTCAGCAATACTTGCTTTTGTCAGTTGTTGTAATTTTTGTGAGTTCAGTGAATCTGTGCTATATCCTTCTGATTTTAATTTGCTTTTTCTCAATTTCTAATACCATAAAGCATTTTATCACAGGTTTTTCGAACATGTGTATACCCCTTTGAGAGGTGACTGTTAAAGTATCTGCCCATTTTTCTTCTGAATTGCTTGTCTTTTAATAATAATAATAATAATGACTTGCGGAAATCTCATTAGATATGAAATGTTTTGCCAGATAAATTAGATCCAATATCTCTAGTAAATTTGTGTACGAAACAAATATTTATGTTGCTGTATGAGTCCCCTATTAACTGGGTTTCATTTATTGAAGACTGCAATTTAACACTGATTTTCAAAGCTGTTACCATCATAAATCCTGTCAGGTGTTCATGGCTCTACTTCTGGGCTATCTACTTTTGCCTGTTTGTCTATTTGTCTGTCTTCAGGTCAGCTGACACATTGTACCTATTGCTATACCTTTTTTGTTTTTTGTTTGTTTGTTTGTTTGTTTTTTGAGATGTAGTCTCGCTCTGTCACCCAGGCTGGAATGCAGTGGCACAGCCTCGGCTCACTGCAACCTCTGCCTCTCTGGTTCAAGCTATTCTCCTGCCTCAGCCTCCAGAGTAGCTGGGAATACAGAAGCCCACCACCATGTTCAGCTAATTTTTGTATTTGTAGTAGAGACAGGATTTCACCATATTCGCCAGGTTGGTCTCGAACTCCTGACCTTGTGATCCACCTGCCTCAGCCTCCCAAAGTGCTGGGATTACAGATGTGAGCCACCGCACCCGGCCCCTAGTCCTATACGTTTTTAAAAAGCTTTGATAGTGATATATCAAGATCTCCCAGCTTGTTCTTCTTTTAAAATATGAAAACTATTTTGGTTATATTAATGTTCGTAACTGAATCATATAAAAATCATATAAGAAAGTTATAGAATCATATAAAAAACTCCTTTTGGGATTTTGTTTGCTATTGCACTGAACACATGCCTTTCAGTGTGGGGAGAACTGACACCTTTATATTATACTGTTGTGTTTTCCAATAAAGCAATATAGTGTATTTCTCCATGAGTGTTCTTTAATGTCGTCAACAAAGGTTGATATTTTTACACAGATGTCTTCTATTTTTTGTTAAATTTGTCTCTAGTCTTATAGATTTTTGCATCTTTAGTAGAAGTATTGAAGTGGTATTTTTTAACCTTTATTTTGTGAGTTATTGGTGTAGAGAAATAGAGTTTTAAAAATTGATTTAGATTGATTTATTGTCATCAACTTTGGCAAACTCTCACTAATTCTTATAGTTTTTTTTAATAGATCTTTTTGGAGACTTTCCATCAGAGCATGTACACATAATTATAGTTTTGTTTATTCTTTTCAACTTATTTCTTCCTTTCCAATTCTTATAATTTTTTAAAAACTTAATACACTAGATAACTTACAATTTTTAAAATCCTGTTTAGGAACTCCTTACAATACTGAAAAGAAATACATGATAGAGCCATTCTCTCCCTAAGTTAGAACCTAAGAGAAACACTTTAACATTTTGTCGTTAAGTTGTTTGTTGTTGTTTTGCTGAATATCTTTTATCAGTATAGGAAGTTATTTTCTATTCTTAAGTGCTTTCATTAAAAATTGATTTTTAATTTTCTCAAATATTATTATGCATATATTAAAATTATTGTATTATTACTCTCCTTTAATAACCATTTTTAGTTGAAATATGCTGGTTTTCTTAAGAGCAATTATTCTTGCACTCAGGTTTAAAATCAATGAGGTCATGGTTTATATCATTTGAATCTGGCTAATATTTTGTTTCAGGTGTTTTATCTCTATGAGAGAGTAGTTTATAATTTTATCTAACTTATCTAAAAGATTAGTTAATAAAGTCAAGAAAAAATTATTTATAATTCAAATTTTATTCTGTTAAATATTTAGAAAAATCTTAGGGGCTACATTATGTGGATGTAACATTTTCTTAGTGAAGTTATTTTTTGCTTGTTTTAGAAATTTAGTTCCTTATATTAAGGATTAATCAGATTATCTATAAAAGGGAAGGACAATTTTGGTGAGTTTTATTTTTGTGTAATATTTCATCCACTTCAAGTAAATGTTCTATTGGCTTAAAGTTGCTCATAATATTACTTTATAAACTGTTTGATATCTGCTTGGTCTATAAGGACTGATCCATTTTATCCATGAAATTGATTACCTGCACCTTCTTTCTTTGACCAGTCTCACCGTCTATCAATTTATTCATTTTGAAAAAAACACCACTTGGATTTGTTGATCCTCTCTGTGTTTGTTTTTTATTGTATTGACTTCTATTATGATTATTATGATTATGAGGGCTTCTCGTCCTCTGCCAGGTGGGAACACACAAATAATATTATTACTTTTTTCTTGATTTTTAAATTTATTTTTTGCTTTATTTTTTCAGTATCTTTTTCTTTTAATTTTGTGAGATAGGTGTTTGGTTTCTTAATTTGTAGGCTTCAGTATACATTTATATAAATACATTTTTTCTTTAAGTACTGCTCTATTAATATCCCAATTACTCTGATATATAGTAATTTCACTATGATTTACTTCAAAATATTTTATTTCCATCTTAATTTCTGCTTTGGTTTGTGGGTTTCGTAGATGTGTATTTCTCGATTTCCAAACATGAGGATATTTTGTAGCATTTTTTTTTTTTGCTCTTTTTTTCCACCTTACCTGCATAGTTGTCAAAAAGCATACTCTGTGTAACTGTTACCCTTTGGAATGTGTTGAGAGTTATTTTATGGACAAGAGTATGTTCAAATTTAGAAAAATGTTCCAAGTATGCTTGCAAAAAGTATATATTCTGCAACTGAGTTCAATTCTTTTCTTTCTTCATTCCTCCCTTCCTCTTATCCTCTCACTCTTTTATCCTTCCTTTCTCTTCCTTCTTTCTTTTTTATTTTCTTTCTCTTTCTTTCTCACTTCCTCTCTCTTTTTCTTCATTAGGTTAGCTTTGCTAATGTCTTTCTTTAAATTTATCTATCCTTAATGAGCTTTTATCTTCTAGCTCTTTTAATTATTGAGGGTGGTATTGCAGAATTTCCCACAATAACTGTGGGTTATTCCATTTTCTCTTATAATTGTGTAAATTTTATCTTTTCATATTTAAGGCCATAAAATTGCCTGAAATCTATAAACTGTTACATCTTCCTAGTAAATTGAACCTTTTGTCATCTGAACCTTTCATTATTACCTCTTTATCTCTAGTAATGCTTTGCCTTAATGTCAATTGTTTCTGGTAATAACATAGTTACACAGATTTCGTTTGGTTGGTATTTCCTTTATATCTCTTCTATTTTGTCCTTTTTTTAACCTTATGCTTTAGATACATTTCTCATAATTGACATACAGTTGGAATTTTTTAATTCTGTCAGTTAATTTTTGCTTTTGACTGAAGCCTTTAGTTCTTAATTCTTTTAACTGAAATATTGTGTTCATTAGTCTATATATGTATATGTATTTATTATATGTTAGATATGGTTTATATCATGAAAGGACAAAAATAATAAGATATTCTGAATTTAGCATTAATACAAATTAGTTTTGTATAGAATTTTCATAATATTCATTCACTATTGACTTCCTGTTTGGTTAGTCTACAAAGACAAATTGAGATGAACTGAAGAATATGGAATATCTACTGAGAAATTGCTGTTAATATGAGTTGATTTAGGTGTGTATATCTGCTTATGAAAACCACCTCCACAGAACTGAAAATATCAGTGTTTTAACCTACTCAGGTTTTTACATTTATGAGATAATAAAGAAATAAAGTTGAATAAACATATCCTATAATGTGGAAACTAAATTATATTAAAAACAGTAAATATTTTCATCAAAACATCAACAATTAAATAGCATGGTTATAAAGAAGGCAAGAATAACTGTTTCTAGTGATGTATAGCATTGAGTAAAATTTCAAAACTGAATACAACATACATTTAAAATTATTTCTACCAAATATTTCATTGCTCTGTAGCAAAGGGGGACTGTTTTGAGAATGAGAAATAATTCAGCACAGATTTCATATCTTTATGGCAACATCACAAGTGTGCAATTTATATATATATGTGTGTGTGTATATATATGTATATATATGTGTGTGTGTATATATAGAGAGAGAGATAGAGGAGAGAGAGAGAAAGAGAAAGAGAGAGGGAGTCTCGCTCTGTCACTCAGCCTGGAGTGCAGTGGCACAATCTTGGCTCACTGCAACCTCCGCCTACCAGGCTCAAGCAATCCTCCCACCTCGGCCTCCTGAGTAGCTGGGACCACAGGCACACCTCACCATGCCCAGCTAATCTTTTTGTATTTTTGGTATAAATGGAATTTTGCTGTGTTGCCCAGGCTGGTCTCAAACTTCTGAGCTCAGGCAGCCTACCCGCCTTGGCCTCCCAAAGTGTTGGGATTACAGGCATGAGCCACTGTGCTGGTCTCACAATTGACTATTGACAATTTTACTAAAGGCTTCCAAGTTGTTCAATGACCCAGCATTTAGAATTCATGCTTAGATTAGTATCCACTCCAGCTGCAAAAATATAAAAGAAAAACAAACTCTTTTAAGTTTTGTAAAGTAAGTTCTAGAAGCTGGTAGAGATTGAGAAGTTTCACTCTTTGTGTGATCAATTTTCACATTGAAAATATATTAAGATACAGTAATAGTAATGATGTAGGTAAAGTACGCAGCATGCCCTAAAATTTTCATAAACATTGTTCAAGTCTTTATCAAAATGAATATGGCATAATCTGAGATGAACAGCAGACAAGAGAATGCCAGGTTGCCTTCTCATTTTGTTTCATGCTGGTTATGGCATTTCTTCTCTTCTTGAGGCAGCCAACCTCTATTCACAGTTACTTTTCTGTACTGACATCACCATGGGAGTTTTATAAGCAGCTTCATTATGCCACAGGGAAGCTAAGTGGATGTGATATTGGATACTCCCCAATTGATAAATAATACAGATAACTCAATACACAACGTTCTTTTATGACCTGTTGCAGACCGGTATTTCAGGCTCTATGTTAATGCTTCCTTCCCACCTGAAGTTTAACCAAACCACAAAAGGAAAATAATTTTTTTGAAAAGCCAGAGATATACCCCCTTAGAAAATATAAATAAGGCTTAACATTTCAATGCCAATTTTCAATTCAATATTTTCTCATATTCTAAATGGACTTGTTTAGTTGTATTTTCTAAATATTACACAAGATTAATACAACACATTTGTCTAAGCAGCATTCAGCTCACCCTTTTAAAGCCTCAGAAAGCATGCATATGTTTTAGGGTGAGAAATAATGGCACACAACTTTTTTTTTACATAAATTACCTAAATTAAATAATATTATTACAAAAGTTTTATATTTTTAACCAAGTAAGTATAGCTTAATTTAGGGGAAAGTGGTAAGATTAGGTTGACTTTATGCTGCCTTCAGCTGAATTTTTGTGGGTGTTAATCAATGTGAATTTTTATTTTGGTCAATACCTGTAAGAAGAGACCTTCTAAAGGCATATTCTCACTCAGAATTTTTGAGATGCCATTTTCAAATTTAAAAATTATACTTATTTGAAAGAGTGTGTGTGTGTGTGTGTGTGCACGCGCACCCATGCGCACACAAGGGCCTGCCTGCACACGTGCACACTCATGTATATTTAAATTCTCTCAATCCCCCCCAAAGAAGTTGGAAGCATTTGCGATATAATACAAATGCCAGATTCACATCTAAAAATATACGTTGAATTTAAAGATAATAAATAAAAGCTCCAAGAAGAATTCAAGCCAGATTTGTTTAATTTTATGCCACATAAATATTGAAAATATAATAGCACTCTCTCCTTCCTAGTCGTGTGTAACATAATCTGGTCTAGTGTTTCAAATTCTTTCTCTAGAAGCACTAATCAGTTACCTATGCTTTGAGCCAGGCATTATAAAAAGCAACCAAAGTGCTTTGCAGACTTTTCATTATTATCATATATCTCTCATTTTGCCAAGAATATTGTAATCATTTGGATTAAATGTTTGATGATGCTGTCACTAGCAAATTTAACTCTAATGAGTTTAATAAAAACTAACAAAAATAAATAACTCCTGCGGTAGGACCTGACCCACATCTCAAACCGGGTTAAGAGGACAAGGACTTCCCTCGGCTCTCAGCTCTGCTGCCTTGGGGCCAAACCTATTCTAGGCATCACTTGCTTGTAAGGCAGCTGTAGCAGTTCTAGTGTGCTGGTCCTCTCTGTGCACCTGTGGGACAACAGTTCATTTTGTAGGGAGCACAGATTCAATTCAGGTGCTGAATGTCCTTGGCCCTGATGGGCTTGATTTGTATCACATGTTTCTGTCTGAACCTTATGCTTGATTACAGAACCAAAATGGCTAATTAGCCGGTCTAGATCAAATGCTATGTCTTCACAACTTTATATTTATATTTATTGAACATAATAGAGAGGTAGTTTCCCCCAAGACACTGCAATGCAGGTATTTGAAGGGGAAATGGTTGATGCTGTAAGGCAAAAATAACAGCCACTGATTACATTTCACCCCTTTTTGCAGCTACTTCTTCGCATCCACATGTCTATAAGAATGTCCGTGCCCTCCTGAAACATACCACTTCCTAAATTCATCAGAATAATCCACCTGGCTCAAGGTCAAGGTTAAGGATCTCTCATCCACATGCAGTTCTTTCAGTCAGACCTGATCTAGCTCCTCATGGTTGGGTGGTCTACAGACAAGTGATAAGTTAAACCATTCCCCATGCACCCAATATGCAAAAACAGAGACAATGAGACTTGTTTTGGAGGCAGGGGAAGCAACTTCCCTTTGAAGATGCTCCCTGGTGAACGTCCCATAACTGAAAGGACAGTGAGGTTTCTCTAGCTGGCTGTGAAGTTTCTTAATCAGTTATCCTGTCTGCCCTGGTTTTATTCTTAGGAGAATCACCTTTGTCTGTGTTTCTCCAGGACCACATGGGAGGTCACTTTGGGAGCCACTTTGAAAGAAGTAAAAAGAAACAGGTGGAGTCAATTGTAATACATTTTTAATTTTACCCACTACATCCAAAATTTTATCATTTTATCATGTAAACAATATAAAAGTTACAAATGAGCTATTCTACATTCTTATTTTTCTATTAAGTGTTTGAAATCTGGTGTGTGTTTTTCAATTACAGTATATCTCAATTTGGGCTAACTCATTTCAAGTGCTCAATAGTGACACCTGCCTAGTGAGTACCCTGTTGGGCAGTACAAATATAGATAAAGGAGAGCTATAAAGAATTTTAAGAAAAAACATGTGGTAGGATTCAATTTTAGCTACATTTTCCTGGTGGCTGTGGGGAGCATGGATTTGAGCTTGGCACACATCTTACTGGATTATCGAAATGAATACAGTGATATAAGTTTGAAAATCCTTTGGCAGGTAGAGATGGGCGGCTAAAATCAGTTGATAATTTTTAATTACAACCTTTAAGAGTGGAGGGTCTCTTCCTTTGCAACATTTTCCTTTTTACTTGCTAAGATGTATTGCACCAAAAAAATGTGATTTTTTTCTTAATTCCTTTGTTCTATGGCTAAGCCCGTAGTGGAAAGGACCCCAAGAATGAATCTGTGCAATGAGGAATTGAACCATCTCAGGCTAGAGCCAGCCGGCAGAGTTTGGTGTGCAGAAGCAGTGCAGTGTATGGACAAGGCCACAGGCAGTAGGAGCTGCCTCCAAAGCAGATACTGAGAATGCTGCTCAGTATTTACGGGGCAGTGGCTGGTTCAAGCCTCACCTCACCACATTGCCTCTACTAGTGCGGAGGAATCCTTTTGCCTTGAAGACTTTTCCATTTCAAAATTTCTTGGAGCATTCTAGGTCTAACACTTTGTAACTGTGTGACATTAGACAGGTTAGTTATTCTCTCTTATACTTAGTTTCCAAATCTGTAATACGATATAGTAATGTTGGCTATATGCCAACCTTGCAGGGGTTGTTAGGAGTAATAAATTAGGCATATAAATTTCTGAGTATGTTGCCTGGCATATAGTAGGTGCTCACTATTATCAGTAGTAGGAGTATTAATAGTAGTAGTAGTAGTAACAGAAAATATAAGGAATTAGAAATGTGTGCAGAATTTTTTCAGAAGATAATCTCTGACTGAAAAATAATCCATATGCAATTCAAAGCTCAACATTTATTGGGAGAGGAGAAGAAATAGAGAAGTTCAAAACATGTAAATGATAGTACATAAGGCAAAAAGAATAATAGTGAATGTTGTTTTATAGTATCAAGTCATGCATGAAAATGTCACAAAGTTAGCAACCTGGTTTTATAAAGAAATTAGAAGTCATACAAATGAAAATACAAAACATAACACGATACAGAAAATTGCAAACCTAGTATTACTTCCCCTCCAACCAGATGACACCATCTTGCTTTCCCCATTCTCTGCCAAACTCCTCAGACACCCTCCCTTCCTTGTAAACATCTTTATGACGTCACCACCCCATAAAAGCCTGCGTGTCACTTATTTACTGATGGTAAAATAGCCTGTCACAACACAGCGTGATGTCACACGGATCAAAGAAACACACTCTGGCCCCTTTCTTTAAATAGGCATGATGTTTGTGAAAAAAAACATACATATCTTTCTTGTATTTGCTACTGAGAAAGCTGTTGTGAATGTTGGCATGCTGGCAGATTTTAAGAAACACCTTTCACACTCTTGCACAACATCTACTGAGGCAGACATGCATCCACGACACTGGCTGTTTGCTACAGGCACTGTGTGACTGCTTGTCAGGCTTCCAGTGAGGCGTCTGCATTCTGGCTCTAACTATAATTTTAAAAATTAAGTTAAGATGACCACTCTAAAAATATGGATGTTTTAAAACACGAAGTGATGGGAAGACTTACTTAAGCATTGTGTTGGGGCAGAAAGCCCCTGATGAGGGCTTCTGGTCTTCCTGCCAGGTGGGAACACATCAGCAGACTCTTAGAGAAATGCCCCCAGTCCTGTCTCCCTGAGTATAGTTATAAATATTAAATATTAAGGTGCTGTATGGTCAGGAACGGATGACTTGAGTAATAGAATTGAGCTCTCTCTCTTTCTCTCTCTCTCCTTGTCTCTCTCACTCCCTGTCCTCTTTTTTAACACTGCCTGCAATAACTTCTTCCTTCTTCCCCAATGAGATCTGAAGGTAACAGATGTAAAGTCTTACACATTCTCGTTACAATGTCTCAACGCGGCATGTCATCGCACTGCGGCATAAAAGCCAGCCACGCAGTGTGACACGTGGTGTCCCCACGGGTCGTACTGTTTCTGTGGTTCCCTCTCTCTGAATGTAGGGGATCTGTGAATGAGGTGCACAGGCTGAAAGGGCTTCCAAAACAAATGGGAAGTTTCATCATTTTAGTGAAAATGGTTTGCTTTGAGTCCATCCTGCAGTCCCGTAGACACACATTGGTTGATTCTTTCCTTGGGATTTTTCTAAGCCAGTACTCTGGAGTTTGCATGAACAGCAGGCAAGACAACACACAACATTAAACGTCAGTGTTTCAAAGATAGGAATATTGAAAAACAGTCTCATTTTTAAGGAGAATTTTCTGAGGTGCATAATGACCTAAATTCTGGTATAAAAATATATAAGATCGGCCGGGCATGGTGGCTCACGCCTGTAATCCCAGCACTTTGGGAGGCCGAGGTGGGCGGATCACGAGGTCAAGAGATCGAGACCATCCTGGCTAACACGGTGAAACCCCATCGCTACTAAAAATACACAAAATTATCAGGGCATGGTGGTGGGAACCTGTAGTCCCAGCTACTCGGGAGGCTGAGGCAGGAGAATGGCATGGACCCAAGAGGCAGAGCTTGCAGTGAGCCGAGATCGCGCCACTGCAATCCAGCCTGGGTGACAGAGCAAGACTCCGTCTCAAAAAAAAAAAAAAAAAAAAAAAAAAAAACACATAAGATTTTCACATTTACTTACCATGACTTTTAAGATAAGGAGCATAAACAGCATAGACACAAAAAAATGTGTGTCTACTATGGAAAAACATTGCATAAGATGAATCTAATTAACCTATATCTGGATTCACAGTAGAAAGATCAGGTGCTTTGGAATAAGAAAAACGACATAAGACTTTTGGCAATTTACTTAAACTCTCTCGGTCTCTGCATCTGTAAAATGGAGTTAATATGTTCAATCTTCCAAGACTGTGAAAATGAGTGATGGATAAGAAGATAGATCTAGGCTTCCTAAGGTGCGGTGTAGTACACACAGCTTTAATAGAGCTGATGATTGGCGTGGCATACAGATGAACTTTCTCAATTTTACACATGTAGCTAGTGGTGCATGCATTTCTACACCTCACGTTTATGACAAGTGGTACTGGTTTCCCCATTTTGTTTCAGTGTGATAAGATTACTTTTTGCATTTGCTCATGTAAATGAGAAAAAGTGAGTCTATCACATGACAGTATGGAGGTGCGCAGATAAAGCAAACACCCATGTGTGGCCATGTGTATTGCACTGAAATCTGATAAATATGGATACTTGTGATACACATAACTCAGGCCCTAATGCCAGGCATATGGCAACTGGCTTTATCATTATTATAATTGTTACCGAGGAAATACTCACAGTCTGCCTTTAATGGTTGACATGCTGCAAGGTTCATCCCTCTCACAACTGCCATGTGAGGACAGGGCTGAGAGCCACCCGGCTGTCTGCCCCAGTCCAGGGGTCCCATGAGTAGCCAGCAGCCTCCTGCTCTCAAATCCTTTCTGTCCTAAGTCATAATTTCTCCCTGAGATCAGAGAAGACACACAGTTTGAAAGAGAATTTACTGTGCCAATGAAGCAGAGTATTTGTCATACTGTGGAGGAAGGAAGGAGGTTAGGAAGAGTATGCCACAATGTTAAACCTTGAGCTGTTGACAGACTGGGCTTCAAAATCCTAGTTTGGATTGTTTCTTTCATTTTGTGCCTGTGAGGCGAGATTTTACATCCCTAAGCCTCAATTTTCTTTTCTGCAGTCTCAGGCTGAAGGCATTCATCTTATGCGGTTATTACAAGAATTAAATGAAAAGGTGCATGTAGGGTGCTTAAAATGTGGTAGATTCAGCTCAATAAACGATGACTAAAATCAGGCTCTTTAACATCTTGATGGGTAACTCTCATTGACAATTCAAATATATGAACCAAACTGTAAATCACAGCTCCAAAAAGGAGTGACTGTCTGAGTGCAGACTTGGCCTCTGGTGGCACATGGTTTAGCTTGATTGCACGTGCATGCATGATATGCACATACTATGTGAGTGCACAACACGTGGACATAATATCTGTATACAGTGCACATACCAAGTATGTAGACATCGTGTGTATGCATGATATGCATAGACAGTCAATGCATGCACACCCGCCTGATGTCTTTCAAGACCTGGCAAATCACCCTGCTGAAGAAGCCCTCGTATTGCACATCAGGACCCAAGATGTGGAAAAGCCAAGTGATTTCCCAGGGTGCCATTACCAGCTGACGTTTGACTATAGTCTAATTTCGTCTAAATACTTCCACTGTTCGTTCTGGCCTCAAGCTTGCAGAATATTATAGTCTGCAAGTTATAAAAATGTTAGTTACAGATTTATTAAACTCATGAAGTCCATTTTTTTGCAGCTGTTCATCCATAAATACTTTTTTTTTTAAGCTTAGAGTGCTAGAGAAAAAGAGTTCAGAGACCACACTGGAGAGCTGGACAGCCTCAGATCAAAGATGACTTTGTAAGCTATATGAAGGGATTTGGCTTCATCTCGAGGACTGGAGAAGCCTCTGAAAGGTTTTATATAAGGGGTAATGTAATGAACTTTGTGTTTTGAGAGGGCCCACCTGGTTGGAGAGAGAAGGCTTGATTAGAATGGAGCAAGACTGAGGCAGAGGGCTAGTTAGGAGCTGCTTTCTATATTCCAGATGACCGGTGATGAATTAGGGAAGTGCCGTAGAGAAGGAGAGAACCAGACAGATCAGAAATACCTTTGCAAACAGAATCAACAGGGCCTGGTGGTTAAGTCAATGTGGGATTAGAGATGGCGGGAGGATGCCTCTACCAGGTTTAAGCATCCCGACAGCACTGATGTACCGAATCCTCTCAAAAATCCACCAAGGTGGGCAACATGGCCCCCATTTTTAGTGGGTGGTTAGGATTCCATTTAAGTGTAGAAGAGCCATTCTGTGGCTCCAGCTTAAATAAATCTATATGTAGAAACACTTTATACTTGTTCCATTTCATTCAGTTTAATTCATGTCAACATTAATGCACAACAGAGAGAGAAATCCTGAGATGAGAAGACATCACTTATTTTTCACGGAGTTAATGATCTGATACAGACAACGTCACACTTGCAACTCTCAGAAGCTTAATGTCTTAGAGCAGCCATAAACAGTTTCTCCAAACATCCTTCAACTGTCTGTAAAAGCAATTTCAGATCTACATGTGACAATATGCTTCTAGAAACTGGTGTGAAATCATGATAATAATAAGAAAATTTAAGAAAATTCCTCAAAATATAAAGCTAGAGTCTAAATTTTCTCTATTCTTTTTATTCACAAACACACATGCAAAATACATATGAAGTTTTTACCTCTGCATTTTCAAAAACAACCCACCATGCTGTGTACGTTAAGAAACTGCAACATAGATATCTCTGTGAGTTCCATGTCCTAAAACAATTACTTCTTCATTTCCTTTAGGTGGCCTAAATTAATTAACTAGCACTTAAAATGTAAGTGGAGCTATCAACAAGCCAATAACTAAACAAATTATCAAGTGAATGCCAAGTAAGCTTAACTGACAGGAAAAAAAAAACCCTTATAAGTAGAAACAACTTTAGCAATTTTTATGTACTTTGTATTATGAAATAAATTCATATTTACTCACCAAGACCCACCATTTTCCTTAATAAACCCCAATATGAGGAGCTGGGGTAGATGTATATTTGCAGGTTTTACCAATCTCATTTTGTTATATTGTACTTCTGAGCCTAAATAGGTCTTGTTTGTACTCCAAGCCCACTTACATGGTACCAAAGTCAACTTAATGGTTAATCGTATTGTACTGACACTCCAGTGTCGTTGCTAAGCACCTGTTTTAATTCAAAAGAGGAAGGGATCCTGTATTACACTCACCGTTCTGAAGAGTGGAATGACATTCAGCAACTATTGAAATAAATCAAAATATCATATTCACTGTACTTCAACAATGCAATGCATTACTGATCTTCTATGGGTGCTATATACATAATAGTTATAGTTATAACTATAATATAGTTATAACTATAATCCTTATAGTTAGCCACAGAGCGTTCGCTCTTCAGAGTCACACTTCACACTGCCATGCACTTTTAGCCTAAAACATAAATACCTTACTTTAAACATGATATCATTCAAGTACTTCATTTGAATGTAGAATTGGATAAGCAGGAGTGATGGACATCACTAGGACAACTTCATACTTTTCCATATGGGCGTTCACTTTATCCTTTTTTTTTTTTTTTTTTAGTTGAGAATGAGTCTCACTCTGTCGTCCAGGCTGGAGTGCAGTGGCGCAATCTCAGCTCACTGCAAGCTCCACCTCCCGGATTCACGCCATTCTCCTGCCTCAGCCTCTCAAGTAACTGGGAGTGCAGGTGCCCGCCACCACGCCCAGCTATTTTTTTTTTTTTTATTTTTAGTAGTGACGGGGTTTCGCCGTGTTAGACAGGATGGTCTCGATCTCCTGACCTCATGATCCACCCTCCTCGGCCTCCCAAAGTAATGGAATTACAGGCGTGAGCCATCTCGCCCGGCCTACTTTATCCTTTTTATGTTGACTTTGTCAACAAATGCGCTCCTGCCATTAGGCCCCAGGCTATACAACCTAGGCAAACCTACCCATCCTGTTTGGAAATATCTGAGTTCCCTGACATTGTTGACATGGTTTTGTTTCAGTAATGATGAAAGTCCCTTAACCCTCAGCTAGTTCTGCCAGGAGGAAGATAGTTGTAATCAAAACCAAACATTAAAAACCCCATGGTAGAATTCCTTAGCAGGTTTCATTGCCTTCTGTCTTATTTTGATTTAAAACTTAAAGAGATGCACTTTTTCAGCTTGCAATACTTTTGCCCTGGCCTTTTCGGGCTTATGGTTGGCATTGGAAAATCAGGCGTCTTTTGTCAGAGAGACTGAATTCTTACAGGAATTCTTAGAGTCTGTGTTAGGTTACATGCTTATTTACTATGCTCACTTTTCATCATCATATTTTCTTTCTGCCTTTTTTGTTTGGTTCAAAGTAAAATTATCGTGACTTACTCACTATTTGATACCCTTAAAGTCTATATTAAGAACAAGAAGATAATGTCTGCAAATCATCTGAACACCTCTAAAGAAAATTACTGTCTGAATTGTCCTTAATACTATTTTCAGGAGTACTTCCTGGAATGAAAAGTGATATTTCTGAACATAATCTTTATGGATTTTCATAACAATCCTTTAATAAAAGAGATTTTTTTTCTTGCATCCAATCAGTATCTGCACGTATTAGCAAATCCAAGTACAGTTTATACTGCTTTTCTCCCTAACTTCAGTGTCATAATTGTTAACTTATATCAAAATTTAAAAGCCAGAAAATAACAGAGATATTATTATGCTTAATGGCTCAGAAGTCAAGACAACTCTAAAGGACCAATAAAATCTGTTTGGATGATATAGGCGGGTAGGGAGACAGAGAGACTAGAGGGATGGATAATTAGATAGATAGACTGATTGATTGATTGATTGATGGGGATAGAGTAGGGATGGTGGTATACATGTGGATGAGGGTGAGCAGTACAATAGAGATATAGAGACAGTGTACATAAATTAACTGAAACAAAGAAGAGAGCCTATTGAAGTCTTCATAAGACATTAATACCTAGACAGAAATAGGTCTCGAGTTTTTAAAATTATTACAAGACAATAAAAATAGATGGAAAAACTAAATTCCAGTGTGTAGGGAAGAACAATTGAGTGATAAAACTGTAAAGAAAAGTAAGGAGGTGACGTCCATAAAAGTCGGGAAAGGGCCTTAGTCGTGCGGGCCCTGAGGGGGCGGCCTCTGACCTCAGTGGGTGTTATGAGGGCCTTGGCATTCATTATGTTGTACTTACACTTTTGTGCATTTCTGTGTTTGTGTTATATTTAACATAAAATAATTTTTTTCAAAAACCTGTTACAAGAAGAATCCCACACTGGCACGGAGAGCCTCCAGTGAGCGCGGGGCACGGTCTTGCCACTTGCACTGCGCCCTGGCTTGCCTGGAGCTAGCGGAACCCACTCAAGCAGAGACAGAGGCCTGCTCCCCTCGCGTGAGAACTCACGGCACCCACCGCAAGAGAGAAACTCAAGGGGGGACAATGACCCCACGACCAAGGCGCAGGAAGGGCGTCTGAACGACCTCGGGGCTGTAAAGACCATTATCGTTAGGCAACCAGGCAATGGAAAACATCACCCGTAGGGCCCTAGGAGACCATAGCTAATCAGACGCCTAAAGCATCACCTATAGGGCTCTAGGAGATCATAGCTAATCAGACGCCTTTGCTGGTTGCTCATTGTGCACAAACCGAATTACTACATGGTATAAAGTTGGTAGAATCAGGGACACTCCTGAAGGAGGTGATAATATTTTGAAGAAAAACGTTCAGCCAGGAGAGCAATATAAGGAAACATGAGCCTCTATTAACAAAGACAGAATAACATAGGTCAAAGTTTTAAGAAACGTAAATATTGAAGGACACAGTAAAAGAAAGATTGGCATGGAATGCACTTCATTTCTGGCTGTGAGAATTGTGTGTGTGTGTATGTGTGTGTGTGTTTGTGTGTGTATGTGTGTGTGTGTATGTGTACATGTGTGTGTGTGTGCGTGTATGTGTGTGTATGTGTATGTGTGTATGTGTGTAGTCTCTGTGTTTGTGGTGTGTGGGTATAGTCTCTGTGTGTGTGGCTTTTGTGTGTAGTCCGTGTGTCTGTGTGGTGTGTGTGTGTGTGTAGTCTCTGTGTGTGTGGCATGTGTGTGTGTAGCCTCTGTAGTCTCTGTGTGTGTGTGTGG
Source organism: Gorilla gorilla gorilla (assembly GCF_029281585.2). NCBI lineage: Eukaryota > Metazoa > Chordata > Mammalia > Primates > Hominidae > Gorilla > Gorilla gorilla. The sequence continues at coordinate 134,480,964 of NC_073236.2, read as the reverse complement.
TGTGTGTGTGTGTAATCTCTGTGTGTGTGTGTGGTGTGTGTGTAGTCTCTGTGTGTGTGGTGTGTGTGTGTGTGTAGCCTCTGTAGTCTGTGTGTGTGTGGTGTGTGTGTGTGTAATCTCTGTGTGTGTGTGTGGTGTGTGTGTATGGAAAGAGGCAGCAGGAAGGAAGGATGGGGACAAGAATCTGGAATGGGCTCTGGAGGGTCTGCGCTTCCTTGAGAGAGGAATGTGATGAAGGGCATTTGAGGACAAATATTTAGGCCCATGAGCACAGGACAGCAGAGAGGGAAGCAGCTACAGAGTCCAGGACGGCAACTGGAAGCTTATTCCCAGGGAATGTTCTAGTGTGAAAGAGGGGGCCTGGCCATGGCTGTAAAAAATTACTAAGGAAATGGTGAGAAATAACTGGAATCAAAGACATCTTTAAGAAAATAATTAAATTACTTTGTTACACTGACTGATACTAATGAATGGGGTTGATGGGGTTAGATTTTATAAAGAATGTCCAAGGAAATGAAAGGGCCTCCTTTGAAATCACTTCCTGCAAAGCAAAGTAGTTGAAGAGCACAGCATTTTGGTACCTGCTAACAATTGACTCCTTAATTGTCATTGGCTTGGTAAGAGTTTTCATTGGTCAGGCCCCTCTCTACTAAAAATACAAAAATTAGCCAGGCATGGTGGTGCATGCCTGTAATCCCAGCTACCTGGGAGGCTGAGGCAGGAGAATTGCTTGAACCCGGGAGGTGGAGGTTGCAGTGAGCTGAGATCATGCCACTGCACTCCAGCCAGGGCCACAGAGCAAGGCTCTGTCTGGAAAAAAAAAAAAAAAAAAAAGAGTTTTCATCATTCAATTTTTTGTTTAATGGTTAGGTAAAGTTTGCCAAACCATGATATCGTTTAATATTTCAAACTCTGATGATCAAATAGAGGTAGATTTCTACAAGAAACGAGTAAGAAAAGATACAACATTTCTATACATTTTATTGTTCTGTTTTGGCAATATGAAGTAATATGCTAGAATCACTTTGTAATTAGCAAAAGTTATGCATGTGAAAACTGACAAATGTAAGGAGAAGAAAAAAAATCCATTCCTTGTGTATCTACATGCAGGATCCCAACTGCATTCAATGTGCCAGGGAAAAGGGAAAGTGGACAGATACTGGGTTTCTGCCAAAGAAGTAAATGGAATCTCCAAATTCCATTATTTCCATGGCCAGTTTCACTTCCGTTCATAATATATTACTTAATGCAAATAATGACTTAGCTAGCCCTGGTTGGAATGAGTGTGGCATTAATGATCAGACTTTGAATGTCAAAACTGTCAGCCTCTCCAGCTCCATCGCAGATGCTTGGCATTTTAAGTACAACTTCTGAAAGATCTTGGGTTGCTCAAATTCTTCAATTTTAGGGACACCAATTCCCACCTCTCTCCTATTTCAGTATGTGGCTTGTTTCTCAATAATCCCTATAAAGAAAATACCCAGGGACACATTTTCCTGACTTCCTCCTCTGGCTTTCCAGCTGGAATCCTGAATCCAATTGTAAGTCTATTAAAATGTATATAAATGACTGAAACCATAGCTTGCCTCTCCAGAGATCAGCCACTTTGCTCTGCTGTGGAACAGTGCCACAGCAGCAGGCTGTGTGGACTGAATGCTTAGACAAATCATTATTTTTAGACCTGGTTTCTACATATTTCATGATTAAAAATATATACATATATCAGTGTACCAAATCTTCCAATTTTATTTCAGATAAAAGTTCTTGGATTTCAAACTCATATATTTCCAGCCACATGGGAGACTAGTCAAGCTACTTCCATTTGTAAAATGAGAGTCATGTAGTGACAGCTTTGTCAAAACAGATTAGGGCATTAATATAAAGGGGCATTTTAAAATACAGTGATTCAGGCAGAAGTACTAATTTACAGAACCTTCCTGTTTCCCGGACAATAGAAATATAACTGTTCACATATTGCTTTGTCCAAGATGAATTGTTTCTCAATTTTTTTCTAGACTCTTCATTAATACCAATTTTCTTCTACTTGTTGAAAATAATATTTTCTTATCCAGTTTCAGAGCCTTTAGACAAAGACTTTTGAAGGTCTTAATGAAGAAAAACAATTATTTCCTTTTCAAAAGAAATGAAAGGCACAATTTTCCTTTTATAACTGTTACTGCTCAAAACAAGAGAAGATTTGATAAGTTTCAGTTTACAGGTGCATGCCTAGAAAGAGAGTAACCACATTAGCTTAGAAGGACAAGCGCAGCCCTCTCAGCAGGGGTGACACGGGAAACCTAGGTGACATCATGAGTTGCCTCAAACCAAATGCTCAGCTGATGAACTGGCATGATTGACTTTGGCATACCAGATTATCATAGTCTCAATACAAAGAATCATTTTGGTCTAAACCATCAGAGACACATTCTTATTTGTGGAATGTATTTCAAATTTTCAGCCTGCCATTTAATGCTTTCAGAGGCTATCTTTAACCAACCTTTCCTATATTACTTGCCCAAATCTTGTTACAGACTCTACTACATTCAGGTTTTCTTCTGATTGGGCTGTATAGATCTCTACAACTACAGGTGGAGACATGCTGATACACTTCCCTTCTGATTGCTAATTTCTAATCAGATTTCCAGATGCATTTCATACTTTCCTAAAAGTATGCAACATGCCATTTATAAGTATCTTGTGACATTAATCACTGGAACTTAGTTATTTATATAGGTACCTTACTTTACCAATAGATTACAAACTCATTAAAACCTCAGATTTACAATTTGATCTTCATTATAAACGATATGCACAGACCCTTGCACATAGTAGATGCCAAATCACTATTTTCTTTATGCTAATGCCTCATCTTAAAATGTCCTTTTATATCCTCATTCCATCTCTGCAATTTGAAATCAACCCATTCTTCAATACTATCTCCTCTGTGGATCCCTTTATTGACTCTCCAAACCTGAAAGTAACCTGGAAATTTGATCAAGGACATCGAAGGCAGTCGTATCTCAGAATTACTATGTTTGGGATTAGGGATCCTTTAGGTCACTACAGTAGTTGAAGTGAAAGCAAGATTGCAAGGAAAATCAAACAGGAGACGAAAACAGAAAGTGTAGACTAATTCACAAAACAGAAAGAAGAAAGGCAACACAGCATGTTGAAGTGGATTGATGAGTTAAGGAAAGATTTTATTAGATCATATTTACAGAAGGAGTAATGAGGCATACTGAAGAGGCAGACTAGAAGAGAGATTGATCAATCAAAATATTCTTGAACGTTCAAATGAGCTTTGCATTTTAAATCCTTCCTGAAAGCTAACAATGTATGAATATGGAATAACTAATATGTAAGAGGTGGTTGTGCAGCAAGTCCTGTAAACACAGTTGTGAATCAAGCTGTATGAGACGCCCAGCATAGCAGTCCCAACTTACAGTACAACAACAGCAGGCTGAAAGGCTTGATTCAACTCCCATTGACCCAGACACTTCCCTGGTTATTAGACAGCTTCTGGGCATCCAAGAATAGCTGGTACAAATACTGACAGAGGGAACCAATCTCCAGATGGAGGTCTCCTTAGAGAATCTCTCACTCCGGTTCAGGTGAGCCTCGGAGTCGTTTAGGAATTACAAAACATCACAGGAGAGTTCCACGTACAAGTCAGAACATTATACCGAACCAAATGGCTCAAAAACAGAAGCTCACAAATAGAAGGCAGCCCTTTTTCCATATTTTGATCATCCAGAGATGAGATTGATTAGGTGACATAACAGAAGAATGAGATGTTCCCAATGAGGTTACTTGTCAAACTCTATAATTAAACAATGTCGAACCTGGGAACAGTCTACTGAGTAATAAGGCTGAAACATCAATAACTATAATTAAACATTTTAGTATCTATAATTTCTAAGGACGAGTATAGCCAAAGGGATAAAAAAATTATTTCAAAAAGTAAGTTTCCTGCCAGTGTTCAGTGAATCTGTATGGAACATTGACTTCACTAAGTCCACTTTATTTTCCGCTTTCTGAGAATGCTGGATTTCAAGGGAGGTTGTCCCACCCTCTTTTGAAAACACATTCTGCCATGTGACTGGTCTCTGGCTAGGGGCACACTGGAAAGTGATAGCGGTGGGTGCTTAGAACATTCTCTGACTCTTCAGCTTCATTTCTTCTGCTCTGCTGATCTTGGATTCCACATGATTCGATTGCCAGCTACACGATGAAGGAAGTGTGGCTGACCTAACAACACATGAGTGAGAAATAAGCTTTTATTGTGTTTATCCACTGAAATCTCAAGTTTATTTGTCACTGCAACATTGCTGGCCCAGCCTAACTTATATAACATCTTTTTCTTCTATTGCTCAGTTATTGTTGCTGTCCTGGTAGCAATATCAATATTGATATGGTATTATAATCAATATTATATAATCAATATATAATCAATGATTATAATCAGTGAGGACAGGGGCCTTAATGTTCCAGGTGACAGCCAGTATTATGCATGAGCATATAGCTTTGAGAAGGAGTTACTAAGTGGGCTCTTTTGGATGTAATCATAACATTAATCACATTTTCTCTAAATATAATAGAGAAATGTGGTCCTGAAATAAGAAAAGGGAACAAGAGACGCTGACCCTTGGTTAATACTGATAATAGACATTGACACTCTACAGAACATTTTCAGAAAGGCAGCATGGTCCATAAAAAATATTCAAATATTCAAAATATTCAAAGCTATTGACTTTCCAGCTTTGCACATGGCTTCCCATCTCCTCCAAGGAGCTCCTCATTGGGACTTTGACAACCTCAGGCAAGGTCAGTAAGAGACAAAACAAGCATAACATCCATTCTCAAAAAGTTTGTAGTCTAATGGAGGACACAGACATTTAAGTAAATGTTTATAATAGAAGGGTGTCTTAGTCTTCATTCAGGCTGGCATAACAAAATACCATAAACCGGGTGGCTTATCAATAATAGGCGTTTATTTCTCACAGTTCTGGAAGCCAAGAAGTTCAAGGTCATGGCACCAGTGAATTCGGTGTCTGGTCAGGGCCCTGCTCCTGGGTCGTAAAAGGCACCTTCTCACTGTGTCCTCATGGGGTAGAAGGGCCAGGACCGCCCTTTGGGGCCTCTTTTATATGGACACTAATTCCATTCAGGTGGACTTCATCCTCATGACCTCATCACCTCCCAAAGGTCCCACCTCCTAGTACCATAACTTTGGTGATTAGGATTTTAACATAGGAATTTGGGGGAGAATACAAACACACAGCTCATAGCAAAGGCAATCTGGGCTGTAGCAGAGAGATGGATAAAACACCATGAGATCAGGTAGGAGAGAACAAGGAATGTTTCAGAGGAAGAAATACTTAGACTGAGCCTTTCAAGGCTGTGGAAGATTCACCGGAGCTAAAAAACGATCCAATAATTGTTTTAGGCAGAAGCTCCAGCATCTTCAGAGGCTCGTGGGAAGCCAACTTGAAGCAGGAGACTTGAACACTACATTCTAGGCTCTGTTTTTGTAGGTTTCCTGAGAGCCTGTGTCAAAGCAAAGCAGAAGCATACATCTCAGTCTCTCTAACTCATGTCCTTACCTGTGATGGGAACCAATCCTACAACCATAGTCCTCCTCATCTCTGAAGAAATCCAAGGGCAGGCAGCCACCTTCCCTACCCTATCGCATCTTGGGCCAACTCCAGGGTATTTAAATTACTCAGTCTAAAAACGAAACTCTATGAGCATTCATTATTCTAAAGAGCTGACAATATTTTTAAGACTCCTACTCAGCCACACATTTAGCAATAAAGTAATGTAAAGAATAAAGCAAGTGGTTAGTGAAAACAGAGAAAAGGAGTAATATCTCAACATAAGTAAACTTTTGAAATGAATATCTTGGGGTTGAGAGGATCGTCCCAATTCAAGGGCTTTACATGAAGCCAGTGTCTGAAGCGATCTGCCAGTAGTGCACCTAATGGTGTAAAAAGTAGTCTTGAAATACAGCTTTTCTAAAAAACTTAGAGGCATGCAATAAACAGAACCCTGGGATTGAAACAAGAAGAACTTGATGTATTTATGATTGCCAAGCTTTAACCTCTTGGGGCCTATTCACCTTCTTTATAAATTGAAAGAAATATTATCCCACATTTTATCACACAGAGTTTTAAAAATTAAGTGAGATAAAGGAAAGGAAGGCCTGCAAAAGTTGAATATGTGTAAAATAGTGTTTTACGGGTAAATAGGGGGCAAAAAGGTAAAACCACCATTAAAACAACAAATTGGTTCCCAAACCTGTCTTTTGTCTCTTCAGTGATTTGAGTAAAACAAACAAATTAAAACAAAACCAAAAATGAAAATCAAACACACACACACACACACACAGAAACATTGAACTGGGAATTAAAAACCCTGGATTTTCAAGATAAGCTCTTTACAGTTGTGTATCCTAATTCGTTTAATGGGACTATCACCACTGCGTCTATCCACAGCATACAGTTGTTAAGGGAACCAAATGATACGATACGCAGGAAAGTTTTACAAATATAATGTAATGTACTCAATGGCATTTTTGGAAAATGCTCCAGTGTGTATGAACGCGTGAATGAAAAACCAACCAACAACATTAGTGATTAATGTAGCAATCCATTTGCTGTAATGTATTCTCTTATCAGACCACAGGTGCAGTTCTGTTTTTGGAGTAAGAACAAGTGACACTATCTTTCTTCTATTGGCGATGCATTTTCTATGTCCCAATTCTGAATAAGCATTTTCAGTTTTTCACCTTTTCTACTTTCCATCCTCCCCAATCTCTCTCCCACATAAAACAATAATGACAAATAGGAATGTGTGAACCATTCCAGAGCAGTGTGTGGCCCAGAGTAGGCCTCCAGTGTCTTTGGAACAATTCTATGAAACTTAAATCTTGGGACTCATTGGATGTAACTATTAGATGTCACTTTTTACTTTTGTTCCAAGTTTCTGATGTTATTGCTATCCCAGAATGAAAATATAAAGCCCTTATAATTGAAAATCATTTGCATTAAAGATGTTCATTTGGAGTAGGGTATTTCAGTTCTATTTAAATTACAAATCATTCAACTATAAACAACTGCAATTGTATCATTCAAGAGGAGATGCCAATCAATTTTTAAGACCAGAAGCAGCTCTCTTTCATAACCTCTGCCGCCACCTTTTTTCTCAAATTCTAAAGCATATCACACGGAGCACTGTCAAACCGCTTCTCAGAAGAGCATGCATCTTGTTACTTACTTTGCAACAGTTTCTTTCCTCTGGCTCTTAAAAAATGTTTATATTTTTAAATCAGGCAAATATTTATATTAATCTCTAAAGCATTTACTTGTCATCTTTTCTGCAGCAAAATTAAAGCATCTATATAGATCTTTTCATACCCTTAAAAGTCACTAGTCATTGATTTATTAGCTGGAACATTTTGTTAAGCTAATATCTTAAATATCTTATTTGCACTGTTTTTTAGCTGATTTGTAACAGAGCAGTATGGTGTTTAAAGAAAGAATACACATAAAGGGCAGGGTTTTGTTTTGTTTTGTTTTGTTTTGTTTTGTTTTGTTTTGTTTGGGGATCCAGGGTTTGGAGCGGGGGTGACCTCCCTTTTGCTCCTCCCATGCCTGGCAGGAGGACAAGGAGGTGATGTTTTGAAATGGCTGCACAGGCCAGGTGGACACACTCACAGAGGTGCCCTTCGCTTTGCCTGCTCTGACACTACCATCCACCTCTCCCTCCCATACCGTCCACCTCACACCCATGAGCAGAAAGCTCCAAGCACGAGTCCTGCTGCTCGCTGCAGACGCTGAGCTGCTCCCGCGCTAACTCAAGGCTTCCTTGGGTTTCTGGCTTTCTCTCTTCTTCGTGGAGATCTACTGTTCATATTCACATTTAACACTCAGCGATTTTCTGTCCCTGCCTTTCCTAGACCTGGCAATTATTAGCTACATCCTGTCTTTAGGGAACAGGCCTGTGACTGCTGACAGTAAGTTAGAAAAGCATCCATCAGCCTCTGGGGCTCACTCGATTTTACAAAACTACCACTCGATCTTCACGAAGGCTCCTGTGAGGCAATACATCAGGGACAGAAACAGCCCCTCAACCCCTTGCGACTTTTTTCCCTTGCATGACGTGAGTCAGACCACTACCAGCAGTAAGTAACAGGCTACAGCTCGTTTACAACAGCAAACATGATTGAGCATTACTCTGAAGCAGCTTCTGAAATTCAGTTTCCCATGTATAAATTTTGGAATTCCCAAGTTCATTGGCTGTAACAAAGATGCCAGTGTGAACCAGGAATGTCTTGACTCAAAGGGAAGCCACAGGCTGCCCACAAATGTTTTTTTCCAGGGGATGCAGAGCTGAGGCTGGGTTTTAACGCCTGTGCAAGTAATGAAGTTCCTGTCAGAGCTGGCTTTGAGCAGAATGCTATCAAATTTCAGGGAGCGATAGATTTAACCTAACCAAGCATAAGTGGTTCCAAACCACTTCTCCTATGGGCATTTCCACAAGTTGGGTACAGCACCTCGAGGTGATGTTAGTACTCAGATTGATGGCAGAGAAGGGCCAAGTTTCCATAAGAAAAGTTTGGTTACTTGAATCAATTCCAGAGGCCAGCTATGCTGGAAACCACAGAACTGAAGAACTTGAGAAACTGTAGGGTTATTTGAGGTTTCATACACGAAAGATAAAGATCTTAATATTATTTAGGATTAGAACATAAAAAATAATGTTTTTATTTTTCCCAAGCCCATTAAAACAATCGTTGTGAACATTTAAGGCTTTGGGATTAACTTTTGCCAGGCTGCATCCTTTTTGCTGAGCTAAGTTTTAGTAAAGGTACTGAGTACTAGTAATTATATTTTAAAGATGATCAGTTCATAATCAAAACTTGTAATTAAAACTAACTTTTATAATAGTGTCTCCCACTGACAAACATTCTTAAGAGTAGTAAGTGCTGGTGAAGATGTGTTGAAAATGGTCCCCTCGGGTACTCCTGGTAGAAGCGAAAATTGTCACAAAATTCCTTCTGATAGCATGTTGAAAATATGTTTTAAGAGGCTAAAAGGTATTTTATATCATGCTAATTCAAGGAATCAATCTTGAAGAAATAATGCACAAAGATGTTCATGTAGCAAATAACAAAAGTCTAACTTAATTTTTAGTAGTAGAAAATAGACTAAATGTGTTATTGTACATCCACATGACACAACTGCATGTGATCATTAAAAGTAGGATTCAAAATTGTTCACTCAATATACAAATGATCAATGAAAATATTACAGACTGATAGAGAAAAACATGGAAATTTAGTATGTGCTAAATGTAGCATTTTCTATCAGAAAGGAAAGAAAGATGATCTATATTGATAGAATCTGCTACATATATGAAAACAGTAAAGTATTCTCATAGTTTTTCAAGATGGATTGTACACACACATACGTTTAAATGTGTATATATACATACACACACACACATATACACCTGCTCATTAATTAGAAAACATATTTTAATAAACTTTATTGGGAGTGGTGGTGATGGCCTTTTAAAGAAAGCAGTAATACCTAACTTTCATAAAGCAATAGATCAGCAATTTGTGTACATAAAATTTAAAACTGTATAGCATATATATACATACAGATAAATGTAGAGAATTGTCTCTATATGTTAAGAGATATTATTAATAAAGTTAAAAATGACATACTGGAAGACAATATACTTTAGCACAGAGACAATGTTTTCGAGATAAATTAAAGACAAAAACACAATATAAGTAATAAAAACAGTTCCTACACACCAATAAGATATATATAAACAATCAAATAAAAAAAACCTGCAAGAAACACAGGCAAAGGCAATATATATGAGAAATACAAACAGCTTATAAACACACAAGAAAGAAAAAAGGACTCAATGACACTTATAGTAAATAGTCATTTTTTTAAGTTACAGATATTTTTTCTATTACGTAGCATAAAGTAAAATGATTGCTGATATACATTTATAGGTATATAACAGCTATTTTCATACATAGTCTGAGGAAGTCTAAACTGGCACAGTTTTTGAAAAATATTGTGTTAATTCCTTTTAAATTAAACTGAAATTTAAAAACCTCAATACTCTTTGACTGTAAATCTCCATTTGTAAAAACATATTCTCCTAAAGGTTTCTGAAAGCATGCGAAAAGATATTCGTTCAAGCATATTTATTATAGTGTTATTTATTTATTTCTTTGTTTATTTTTAGAGACAGGGTTTTACTCTGTCACCCAGGCTGGAGTGCAGTGATACGTTCATAGTTTACTGTAACCTCAAACTCCTGGGCTCAAGCAATCCTCCCACTTCAGCCTCCTGAGGAGCTGGGACGACAGGTGTGCACAACCATGTCTGGCTCATATTTATTTTGAATTATTTTTTGTAGAGATAGAGTCTTGCTGTGTTGCATAGGCTGGTCTCCAACTCCTGGCCTCAAGCAGTCCTCCCACCTCAACCTCCTAAAGTGCTGGATTACAGGTGTGAGCTGCTGTGCCAAGCCCTACGGCGTTATTTCTAAGTAAATGCCAATAAACCAAAAGGCCTAAAAATAACAGATAGGTTAAATAAACAATGATATATGTCAGAATAGCTTATTCTGTGCAGAAATTGAGAGGAGAATTTGTTATGGCAATGCTAGCTGCATAACAAATAAACCCTGTCACCGCAGAGGGTCAACACCTGGATGCCTCTCTCCCATGACTGCCCGGGGTGTCCAGCTGTGCTGGGCGGAAGTCTTTGCTCAGGATGACCAAGGCTTCTCTCATCTTGCGGGTCCTTCATCCTTGAGGGTCTCAGCACCTTTGCATCCGGCAGTGGAAGTGGAAGAAGCATGAAGGCACATACCAGGCTGACTGTGCTAGGCCAGGAGGCCCGGCCTCACTTCCACTGGCATCCAGTGGCCAACACCAGCCAGGACGGCCGGAAACTCAGTCTCGTGTCCAGGTCTAATGAGCAGTGAGGTGTCTCTGCCACAGTCTGCAAACTCCCCTGTCCTCTGTACTCCGTGAGAATGGGAAGAAAAGTGCAGCCCTCTCCTCCAGTCTCTGGTAAGCATTGCCCTGCTTTTGTCCTGCGGGCTTCCTTGTCCCGGGGAACCGTTTCTTTGGGTTTCAGAAGGTTTCCGGAAACACACTGCCGGAGGTATTAGGTTGCATAAGCCTAGGATTTTCACGGGAGCCCAAGGGAGCAGGTAGACAAATCTCTAACCGAGATTGAACTTTAAAGCAAGCCAGGTGGGTGGCAGACAAATCAAATTTATTGTAAAAACAATTCCAAGTAGAAAGAAACTCTTCTGTTTCTGAAATTTTATGAAAGATGCCACTGAATTTAACAGTGCAATAGGGAACAGAGACTTAAGTTCATATCAGCTTGGGGTAGAAATCTGAAAGAAATATGCCAGAAGGAAGCCAGGCAGCAACCAGCGTGTAGGCACTCCATTGCCTGACGAACCAAACAGGGGCAAGGGGAGAGAGAGACAAAATTCTCCCCCCTAAAAAAGTAGCATGTGGCATTCTCCAAATAAAAAATATCCCTGAAACCCCCCCAAATAAAATGCATCACCTTTGGTAGAAATGTTTGCTGGACTTTCTTTCTTGTTTTGGGATTTTGTTTCCTCCTAGTCATCTGAGCATGGCAGGAGATGCTGGGCACACATGAAATACTGTTTTATGTTTGGTTTCTATATGGCTTACAGAGCAGCAGATCAGGCTCAGAAGAAGTGATCAATGGTCTACAGCCAGAGACCGGCAGAGGCAGCAGGTGACCCTCAGTGTGGACTTAGAGCACATGAAGATGTCACAATGAGATTCTCAGAGACCTGGAAAATGGGGAGAGAATAGGCCACACACAGTCATGGAGGGGGCACCTCACTCCATTGTCCTACAGGTGTTTACGTGAATGATGAACCTAAAATTGGATATATTTGAGACACATAGGATCTATACTTACATTTATTTGATCCTGATATGCACGTCTTACCATTTTTACATTGAGATGCATCTTACAAAGCATCTTATATTAGATAAGTTGGTGCCTGTGTCTTTTCCTTTTATTTTTTCCAAAAAAAGTGTCATTATAATGATAATGCATCTTATAATCTATGAAATCTTAGCTGAGAAAACTTGATGTTAAATATATTCAGAGAAAAAGACTGGAAAATAATGCACACCAATATTAATCCTGGTTATCTGCGGGTAAGGGGATTATGAGCAATTTTATGTTTTTCTTCTCCTGTTTAAATTTCATAAAATTTCAATAAGGCTAGGAAAAACTAATAAATGTTATTCAAAGTCTGGGGAGTATTCAAAACAAAGGATCTGGCTATTGAACCAGATTACAGATTACAAATTGCTGACAGTCACTGAATGTATCTATGTCATGGCCTAGGCTCTGGCTAGACATTCCCCGGGGGGTGGGGGCAACGACAAAAAGAGTCACACTAATTGTGCCACTGAGGAGCACACCTCTAAGGTCCTGCTCACCCTAGTAGCATCTCAGGCTCTAAGGCAAAGCGCCAAAAGCCATGAAAAGCAGTGTGCTACAGAAACAATGACTGGTGTGGGAATATTTTTTTAAAATATCCAGATACGGTGGCTCACGCCTGTAATCCCAGCACTTTGGGAGGCCGAGGCGGGTGGATCATTTGAGGCCAGGAGTTCGAGACAAGTCTGGCCAACATGGCGAAACCCCATCTCTACAAAAAAATTCAAAAATTATCTGGGCATGGTGGTGCGCACCTGTAATCCCAACTACTCTGGGGGCTGAGGCAGAGAATCGCTTGAGCCCAGGAGGCAGAGGCTGCAGTGAGCTGAGATCGCGCCACTGCACTCCAGCCTGGGTGACAGAGCGAGACTCTGTCTCAAAAAAAAAGGTGGGGGGCGGTGCTTGCGGGAGTAAATTCCCTTTCTTCTCTTCTGCCATGTGAAGACACAGCAGGATGGCTTTTCCCAGATACCAACACCTTGACCTTAGACTTCCCAGCCTCCTGAGCTTTAAGAAAATACACTTCTATTCTTTATAATTTATCCAGTCTTATTCTGTTACAGAAGCACAAAATGTTTAAGACGGTGAGCAAAAGAGCTGACATTCAACACAGGCATCAGACTCCAATTCCCAGAGCTTCCTACTGCACTTTTCTCTTTCCCAGACCTCGACTCACCTTCCTGTTCCCTGCTCCACTTCCAGCCCCACTGTCCATTCCATCAGAGGGGAGGCTGTTCAAGTCATAGGGCAGGCAGAATTAGACTTCTGAAAGGTCCATCTCAAGGTATTCCATTCCCATTCCTCCTGGAGGTGTGACTTTCTTCCCTTTCTTTCCTCATCATTGCCCAAGTCCCCCAGTGAACTTCCCACTGAAGTCTGTGAGATCCCCACTTGGGAACCAAACAGGAGAGCACACGGTATCTGCCTACATGGCACATAAAAGGTCCTCTGAGGGAGACAGTCTATGTAGGCATTGCCAATGCTGCAACTGGAAGCCCAGAGAAACATAAAGCTGTCCCGGTTCAAAACCAAGAGGGATGAGGCCAAGAGCAGAGGCGAAGCAGGAGCGCCGATGCAGAGACAACAGGGAGCGGGAACACCCACGTGGTGTTCGGTAGACCAGGTAACTGTGGAATGATTCATACCTAGCACTGGGAATTTACCTACAGTGGACTCTGGGCAGGGAGAAAGGGCTTTCTTTTTAAAAATAAACAAACAAATCTAAAAAGCCTACTAATGGGTTTGTGTTTTAAGAAAGTCAGATTTTTTAAAAACTAAGAATAAGAATTAATTTTCATAATGGGCATTTATCATTAAACACAGCACTTCTGAAAATCATAAGATCCTTTCTGGCAGGATTCCCTAGAGGGTAAAACACTGAAATGCTACAGAAGGCCCGCACATGTCTTTTCCTTGATTAGGAATTAATTCATTTAACCCATGGCATAAAACACTGTGCAGTCATTTCAAAGCTAAGTCCAGGTGCAAAGATGACTGGATCAGAAAAATGCAGTGGAAGAGGAAGGTGGACAGAGGATTCCACAAGAATAAAGGGAGCCCCTGGCTGTCAGGAAGGAGGCTCCAGAGAGAGTGGCGCATCCCAGGCCCAGGAGACAGCAAGTGTTCCCCGAGTCTCGGGAGAAGGAGAGGATAGCACAGCCTTTCAAGGGGCACAGTTTAGGTGAAGGCAGCAAGGGGATTGCATCTCATGCGCTCACTTTTATGGATTGCTAGCAGCTGCCTGGACACCATGTCAAGAATTCTGAAGACACAACTGGCTCAGAAGGAAGGAGTTTGCTGACCACAGGCATGGAGGTGGGGAGTGGCAAATGTATCACCTGTTTGCCATCCCTAATTTCATGCTAAATTCCTAGGGAAATCTAGAAGATGCTTACATCATGTCAGGTGCCAAGAGAGTAAATCCATGGTGCGTGCCGGATGGAGAGGTAAGGTGGAGAATAATAGATCTCCCACGGGACACGTGAGGTGCATTTGGAGAAAACACCTGCTTAGGTGTCTGCTGCCCAAGAGAACAAACAGAGAAGTGCTTGTCAGGACAGCCCAGAGTATCAGCCTAGAGCCTCAGTGAAGGGTTTTTGTTGTTGTTATTGTTGTTTTTGAGATAGAGTCTTGCTCTGTCACCCAGGCTGGAGTGCAATGGCTCGATCTCAGCTCACAGCAACCTCTGCTTCCCAGGTTCAAGTGATTCTCCTGCCTCAGCCTCCCGAGTAGCTGGGATTACAGGCATACACCACCATGCCTGGCTAATGTTTTTAGGATTGTTAGTAAAGATGGGGTTTCACCATGTTGGCCGGGCTGGTCTCGAACTCCTGACCTCAAGAGACCCACATGCCAAAGTGCTGGAATTACAGGCGTGAGCCACCACCGTGCCCAACCTCAATGAAGGGTCTTTAATGGCATTCCTACTGAGGGATTTTCAGGCAGCCCTCCCAACACTTACGTGGGAGCACACTGGGAGATCGCTATCTAGGGCTTTGAGGAAGACGGACATGAGAAGGAAAACTCTAAACGGAGAGATGCATGCTATCATCCAGCGGGGGCAAATGGCAATGTGGAAACCAAGGAGGGAGTGACAGGAGGTGTTACGTGGTGAAAGGACCCCGTGACCGGGTTGCTGGGGCCAGTCCAGAGCAGTGAGGACAAGGATGAACTGGCGTGGAGTAGCACGATCAGTTGTATTACGCTGTAAGGGACGTGCAGATCATCCTAATCAGCAGCAGATAGTCAAACATAAATTTGCAAAGCAGCAAATCAGTTTAATCTGTCCATTTTGTGAAGCTATTTTCAACGTCCCAGCTCTGTGGACAGGGCGCTAGGATTCATACCTGGCCTTGATGCCATTTCTGTTCTGCCATGGGCCTCCTGTGTGAGCCTCCATGCACCTCTGGAGCTCCAGTCTCCTCCTGCGTGAGCTTCTCCTGGAGCATGGAGAGGGTGGCATAAGACAACAGCTCTGAAGGAGGCTGCACACTGTCAAGTGGTATCTTATCTTTGCTCTTTAAATACCTGGGTATCTGGCTTCTCATTTTGTTTCTGCTTTTTTCCAGCTCCATCCTGTTCTCTTTCCCAGGAGGCAAAGACGATTACCTGCTGTGTGCATGTAACTCTAAAGGAGGTAGGAGAAGGACTTCCCAGGAGGAGGGAACTGCTCGAGCCTTGGCAGAGACCCCAAAGGGCCCTGAGGCATGTTCAGGAAAGAGCGGCCCCTGCATATGGAGCTGAGTGGGCAAGGCACAAGGAGGTGGGAAAAGAGGCTGAAGGAGCTGCCACTAGCCTGCGAGAGGTGCAGAGGAGGGGGATCCACAAAGCCACCTGGGAACAGGCAAGGAGAACATGTGGGACTGAGAGTCACCAGGAGGAAAGAGGAACCAACCATGCCAACCTTTCCTGAAAGACAGTGATTTAAATATGGAGAACTCACTGTGGAATTTAAAAACCAGGGCTCGCTTCTTGTCTGTGATGAGAACCATTCTGGTAAAGTATGAAGGTCAGAATTCCGATGGAAGCAAATCAAGGAAGAATGGGAGCAGAAGTGAAGACAGCAAGTATAGGTGTCACTTTCAGGGAGTTTTGCTGTAAAAAGGAGCAGGAAAGTTGGGTGGTAGCTGGGAGGGCTTTGGAGTCAAGATGAATAAGACATCAAGTCTGACCTCTCAGTGGTACAGGAAGAAGCAGAAATTTATAAGTGCAATGCAGTGCAGTTAGAAAACCACAGAGCTATGAAGAGGGATCTTGGACATAGAGAAGGGATCTGTAGCCTGGACTCTCTGGCACCTGGGGAGTGTCGGGAAGGTTTCCTGAAAGAGCTGATACCTAAGACCTGTCTTAGATGAGAAGGAGGCATTAGCTCCGAACTAAGAGGGTGCAAGAGAACATCCAGGATGAGCTGAAGGTGAGAGGCAAGAGAGTTTATTTGCAGAGTGGTAAGTCCTTCAGAATTGCTAGAAACAAAGTGAGACTCAGGGAGTGGTGAAGGAAAAGACTGGAAGTATAAGGAGGGGTCTTAGGTGGCATCTGACAGGACAGGATAAAGATGGCAGACATCAACCTCCAACAATGAGCAGAGGGCTAGGGTCAGTAACAGGAAAAGTTGGGCACTGGTAAAGGGGTGTAAGAGATATGGCTCTTGTGTTTATTTGTCCTTGCAGTCATCTCTTCATTCAACAAATACTGCAAGATGAGTTTGGAAAAACTCTTTGCTACATGCAAGGAAAGTGGTAAGTAAATAAAGTAGGATCTACTCTTAGCTGAAGGCTGTGGTCGAAGAAGTCAGCATTTGGTGTTCTTCGGGGACTCATCACTTCTCTCTCTGTGACACACCATCCAAGTCTCCTCCAGCATGGCTGTGCGCAGCACTTCTGTGCTCCCTGAATCCAAATAGTCTCCTCTTTCTCCCTTGCTACTGCTTTACCTAAGTCTCCCCTCCTGGCCTGTGAAACCCCAAGGTGCCATCTTATCAGACTTTAACTTCTCTTCCTCTTCTGATTCCTAGATTCAGCCTGAGAAACAAAAACTGCTAATGGGACATAGGCGAGACACTTTTTCCCTGTAACATATCTGCAATGTAACAGGAGAAAGAGACTCCAAAGATAGGAATCTCAGGCCTTGTGAGAGTTCACTAAAGAAGATATAACAGGGAAGATATTCTTAGCAAGTTGGTCTGTTGATGCTACCCAAAATACCCGTGCAATCAGCTACTTACAGCAAGATCTAATACACCACGGCAAATCTGCAGGCGAGGTGATTGTAGCATTAAACTTCTTTTGCTCATGCAATACTTTGTAATGTGACCTTTAAGAAAACATTTATATATATTTTATCTACACATAAAATGTTTAGTTTCTGAGAAACCTGTCCAGGCAATTATTCATTTTCTTAATATTAACTTTTGAATCTCAAACATGTTCTCCAAAGTAAAACTATTATCATGAGAATATATTTCATTGAAAGTCTCAATCCCCGTTACCAATAATCAAGTAGTTATTGTGTCTAGAGCTTGGACAAATAAATTGCCCCGAACGTTTCTTGCAAGTTTAATTATATCGCTGGGTAGTTTTGATGTTGGTGATGTACATTTGTTTTTCTACTGACCTTTACTTTGTTATAACCCAGCTGAACATTTGACACCCTGTAAATGCTTTTGTGTTTTTGAACAAATGGAATTAAACTAGAGCAGGATTCCTGCTCTTAAGGAGATGACAGTTTTATTGAGGAGATAGAAACTGTGCTTAGGAAAAGTAAATCAACACTCAAGATAAAAGGCACATCACCAATGCCAAAGACATGTGAGGTCAGCAATGGAAACCTGGGTTTGTGGAGGCAAGGGTACCAGGGCAGGAAAGTCTGGGAAAGGGGCAGGGAGCAAGTTGCACGGGATAGGGCTACCAAAGGTTAGAAAAACCTTAGAATGGCGGCCAATCAAAATGTGCCCATTATTCCTGTTTGAAACCGGCAGAAAACAAGGCAATGCGGTCCTCAGGAATACAAACCAGAGGGTTTTATGGATGATACTTGCAAATAGGGTTAGAAACCAGCATGACTGAGGACCTCAACTTCTAGACAGTGTAGACTCATTTAAGATTTAAGAGTTTAAGGAGGAGACATAAACTATTTTATGTTCAGATTATTCCTTCGGGCTTCAGTGGGTAAAATGTTTCAGATACAAATGAGCCCAGAAGAAGGGAGAGAGTCAGGATGTACATGGTAATCTTGGCATAAGAGAATGAAGGCTTGTGACTATAAGAAGGAAAGGAAGAGAAGTTTCACATACAGGGGGAAAAAAAACAGCAAAATAAAAACCCGACAGGACTTCCAGGCACTATACAAAGTAGTAACCAAGTACATCTTTACTTTCACTCCCATCCTCTATGTGGTCAAATCTTTTCAAATTCTCTTTATAAGCTGAGTACAGTGGTGCCGGCCTGTAGTCCCAGCTACTTGGCAGGCTCAGATGACAGGATCCTTTGAGTCCAGGAGTTCAAGGCTATAGTGAGCTATGACTGAGCCACTGCACTCCAGCCTGGGTGACAGGGTGAGACCCCGCTTCTTAAAAAAGAAAATCTAGTGCTTCTTCCCAGTTCCTTTAAACCTGGCGCTCAGGGCTCAGGTCTCCTAGCAGGCACTAGAACATTTAGGATGGTATGAGGATGAAGGGCCTTAGCGGGGTAGAAAAGGCATCTGCAAAGGGGAATCTGCAGTCATACACATCAGAAAGTTTGTCTTCATTCAGCAAGGGGAGTGTGCAATCATCTGTAGATAAGATTTAAAAGTCAAGGATCTTTATTTAATTTGTCCTTCATGATAAGTCATTAAGGTGGCCTTTTAGTGAGCGAGGTCTCGAACAGATGAGGCTTTTAAAAAGCGCAGCTCCTTGCCCCATCATCACACTGCTCATTACTGCAGCCACTCCTAAAACAAAAGGCCATTTCCGTTACCCTTCTCAATGAAGCTCAACAACAATTCTAAAGAAAAAGTTACTGATTTTATTCTAGTTGTGAACTAGGACATTAATGATATCACATTCTTATCTTTTTATTATATTACATTTGGTACAGGGAAGGCTGTTTGCATTTTTTAAATTCTTCGCATACCTGCAGGCTACGATTTGAAGTATTGTGAAATTTTCTGCATCTCTGTATTTGTAAGCCTTATTATTTGCAAATGACTATGTCCTTAGTTACACCAAGTACGAAAATGCAGAAAGAAGGAGAAATGACGGCTCGCTTTGGTCACAAATGACAAAAGGAAGGGCGTTGTGCTCAATCTTACTGACGCGATGCTGACTTCTCACTGAAAGTCACATTCTTCATTTCAAAAGCTTGAACATGATGATCCTTTACAAAGAATCTCCATTAGTTGTATTTTAGAAACTGAGAGAAGTCCGGTGGAAGAAAATTATCTGCGCGAGTAATATGTTGTTTTGACCATCGCTATTCCACGTTTCCCTCTACGGGGATGTTGGAGCATCAGCGGAAGAATGGCTCAAAGTCAAAAACCCTGTCCTCTCTGCCTATCTGCTGGGGTCATGAAAAAAGCACGTACGCTCTGTTCTTCCCACACGAATGTCATCAGGTTTCACATCCTTGAAACTCTTTCCAAAGGTGAGAAAGACCTCCTTCCTTAGTTATGTGCCTCCCTCAGGGGCTTCCTGGCATCCACAATACCAGGCAATTCCTGAGCTGACTGCCTCTTGTGATATTGAGTTGTGGGTGATGCTTCTATATCAGAAATACAAGAATTGTTATTTTAAAAGAAGGGTGCAGTTTAACCCCTCTCTCCAGAAGGTCAGAAGCATCTTACTAGAGAGTGAATTGCTTTTTTGCTTTTTTGAAAACACTTCAATGAGCCAAGACAAGGCGTGATATCATTCTGCATAAGAAAATAATGGGGTTTTTGTAGCTACCTGACCAGTTCAAGAGGTAATATTGACAGGCCCAAAGGAATGTGTGGAAAGTCCTCAGGGGAAAAGTCTGGAAACAGAGGGGTCCAAGCCTGAGGGCACTTCCCACCTAAAGATGGTATCTGGGGCAGGGAATGAATGATGTATTTTTAGCATCCAGCTACCCGGTACAACCACTATGATTTACAAACTGGATTTCAAATGGTACAAAAAGAAAATTGCTTTATTTTTCTCCAACTCCTACCTTCAAATTCTCCCCATCTCTTTTTTCCACGATGCTTGGCAATATCTAAAAAGATTCTACATTTTTCCAGTCACTTTCAATTATAAGTGTAATCACATTTTGGGAAACACGGCTTCCTTGAGGTTTTCAAAAAAATCCACTTCAGGCTGAATTCAAACTCTCCCTACCCACATGGTTCTCCAGCCTCACCTCAGCCCAGCCTGTTCCTGGCTTGGCCCTTTCTGGAGAGGGGTGGGGGGACTGTTTGTTCCTTTACTCATTCTCTCTCCATCCCTTCCCTTCCCTGATTCTCCCACAGCAGGAATTTCATGAAGGGGCTCATTTTTTAAGTGCAAAGTGTTTCTTTCTCAATGCACTTGCTGTGTGCTCTCTCCTGGCTACCGCTGGCATAGACGCCCTCCAAACTTGCTAGAGACAGGGAAAAGGGAAGTGAAATGGGGAAAGAGGCCGAGAGAATGAGCAGGATTTTTCCAGTTGATATTGACTTTTGAGTATTAAAACATTTATCTTTCAAATAACCTATGCATTAAATAGGTCGTTAATGAATTAGGGGTAAATTTTTTCATTTGACAATTGCTACAGTGAAACTGGAAGTTGAATTCTACTTGTGATTAGAAATAACTTTTCCAAGTTTACACTGTCTAACTCCACTTCAGGATTATTTCTTTGAAGTAGTATATATTTAAATGTGAATTTAAATATAAAATCTGGTATATAGATATTAGAACTAAAGACCTATAAAATAATTAATATATTAACTACCATCTAAAAACTCCTAAGCAAATATAATTCTAAAAAAACGCAATATATAAAAATCTAGTGATTACTTGATCACCTAAAAAAAGGATACCTATTCAATGTTTAGGTTACATTTGGTAATGTAAGACAGCACTGTCCAATAGAAATCTGATATGAGCTTTCATGGAACTTTTTCTAGTAACCACACTAAAGAAAGCAAAAGAAACAGGTAAAAATTACTTTAATAATATATTTTATGTAATCAACTTTATCTAAAGTACTATCATTTCTATGCATAAGTAACATACAAATACCAATGCAATGTTCTACTTATTGTATGTGTAGTAAGTCTACAAAATCCCCTGTGTGTTTTACGCTTGCACAACTTGCAATTTGGGCCAGCTGCATGTCAAGGGCTCAGTAGCTATGTGTGGCTTGGGGCTGCCCTGCTGAATGGCACAGGTAAGGTTTTCGATTCAATCATGTCTGTATGTCGAAATGGCTAGTTTGAGGTTATTTCTTGCTGCAGTTGGAGTCAGTGAAAATGAAGTCCGCTTAATTTTATGGGAAAGCCGAGGGTGTTACACAGACATCGTTATTCTCAACAGCCAATCCGGCCTTTCACAAAAGACCATTCCATTCAAGCCCATGAACCTGCTTGTGCGTTTCCACGTGGCTTCTCTATCTATGTCATCCCTGTAAATAGACCTGCAAATCAGAGAAAACCCCCCAACTGGACTTGAATTCATTATCTTCAACTCACACATTTGACAAGCTGTTAAAGCTGTGCACACCAGATCTTGTTATGAATTCACACCTTCCGCTGGTCAGAAAGCCCTCACATTAACCCACACGGCGGCGTGTGAAGGGTGCTTGTTGTCCTCGCTCACGGACATTTCATTAGACTGACAGCAAGTAGAAGGCCATTCGAAGTCCTTACAATGTGTGATGATGGAGCCGCAGTTGAAGGCAGTGGATTTACTAGTGCTGAAGGTTAAGGAGCTTAGTTTCAGCAGAGAGAAGAACTCTTTAGATATGCAACTTCTGCAATTGTTAATGAGAATGATGTGGTAGAAGATCAAAGCTCTTGCCCACGCAGGTGATGCAGAACTGCACCCCAGCGATTCACCTGTGAGTCATGTCATCATCGAGATTGCCTCCTGGAAGCCACTCTCCTCCTAGCAACTCACCATCCTAAAGACACAGAAACACAAGGCCCACAACTTTTGTGAATGTTGTTAATTAATGTTAAAACTTAATGTTAGTCTTTGAAAGCCCCTTGAAGTGTCAGGGAAGCCAGTTCTGTAACTTGATTTGTTCATGGAGATGACCAAAAGGAAGAATGGAAGAGAACAAAAGACAGGGAGAGGATGCAAAGTTTGATTGGGCTCCAAGGCTGTCGTGGGCCCCATAGGCAGAAAGCCTGGCCCATCAGCAGAGGAAGAGCTTCATGTCTGCATAAAGGCCCAAATAGATCTCATCACAGTGTTTCATTTGAGGACTTTTAAGACTTCATTACCTACTGCTGGGCCTGAGGAAGGGCATGACGACTTGGAGGAAAGCAATCCCAACACTTTGGTTGGCTTGTTTTTATTGGCACTAAGGTTACAGGGTTTTTGACACCAGGGATTTGACTGAAGCAGGAAAACGTGATGAATTGTCACAGCAGATTTACAAGGTTGGAAGCAAATGCTTAAGGTCTAAACCAGAACCCTCCCAAATCACATATTGTACTCTAGCTGGGAGATTCCTGTAGGACCACGCAGGGGGAAAATACAGCCCACGAGGTAATAACCTCATATTAGCTAGAATAACATTGAGCCTGTTCTATGAAAATTTGAGTATGCAAAAGTGCCTTCTAATATATTTTTGTATAATCTACTTTCAAATTACATGAGTTCCAAAAGTGGAAAATATAACTCAGACAAAAGTTCACCTGGTGAACAAGGATTCAACTATGACACAAAGTTGTATGCCATAAAAATCATGTTAATTTCTTTTCAAGATGTGAAACTTCTATTTCAGAAGGAAAGCTCTTAAGTCATACTTGGTTTCCTACTGATTGGTATCTCTGGGGAAACATTTACTGCTAAACACAACCTTCCCATTGCCCTCCTGACTACCCATAAAAATGTAGTGAGAATAGAAAAGCGAAAATCAGTAAATTAAAACACAATTTAAAATCTGCCTATGGACACAAAAGTTTTATAACCATTCCCCAATGTTGACGTCATGGATTTTTGAGAGCTTTATATGAAGAATGTACCTTATATATAATCTTATGTAATCCTTTCCCTCTTACTTGCCAGATGAGAAAACTGAGGCCCCCAAAGAAGTGATTTCTCCAAGGTTATAGAAGGCTAAAGACTGACAGAGTAAAGTAGAACTGGTTCTCCTGACCATGAAACTTTGCCCTTTCTAGTTCAATCCTAGAATTTACAAATAGACATGTGAAATGTCAACCCTGGATTAAGGAGAAGGGCTTTTCATCCCAAATAGCTAAATTGGTGGGCTCTTGCTCTGGCTTTGATCTCAGCCAATATTCTCTAGACATTTGCTCGCGATCTTGGCAGTGAATAAAAATTATCAAGAGCTTGTTGAAAATACAAATCCCTAGGCTTTACTCTCAGAGATAATTATTTGCTCTGAAGTAGCGCAGAGGAATCTGTCTTTTCCATAAGCATGTCTTGTTATTCTGATGTAACCTGCACCCAAGTGAAGTTTGGGGGACCTCTGTTTAAGGTATACTTCTTTCCAAACTTTAAAATCTGTAGCACAACTGTAAGCTTGCTTGGAAACAGCAGGTGAGGTTCACATTTTTATTTCAGCTTCTTCTGCTCAAAATATATCAAGATAATTTTTTTTAATGATCAGTAACAAGAAATGCTATGATGCCTTCACAACGCAACACAGTAGAAATGCTACGGTCAGATAAAATGACCATTTGTCTACCCATGTATCATTTCTGGCAGCCCTTTCTTTTACATTGGATTTCACAGGACAGCACATTTAGGTTGCCATTTATGAGAGTAATCTGATTAGTCAATTAGATTGGTTGTAGCCACCAGTAATGACCTTTCTTTCCCCAACTCGATCCCTTACTCAAACTGGCTCATATAAAATTCTGTCTACAAGTTGGGTCCAGGGCAAGGTTGACTCAGTGGCCCAATAATGTCATCACAAACCCAATTTCTTTCCATGGGCTCCCTCTCACCAAGGCTGAGCTCGTGACTGCTGTGGCTGACTGCCCAAATGACCAGTAGCAGAAAGTGATGCTAAATCTAGAACACCAGTCCCTGAGGCCAGATAACCACTGGGTGGCAGGTAGATGACTTTGGGGCAGACTAGCTGAAGCCATTTTACTGGGAAATGAGTGAAGAGACGAACACAGGTCTTACCATGTGCCCTGCTATCAACCACATGGTGTTCCCCCAAAGTTCATATGTTGAAGCCCTAACCCCAAATGTGATAGTATTTGGAGATGGGGTCTTTGGCAGGTAATTAAGATTGGGTAAGGGCACGATGATGGAGCCCTTATGTTAGAATTAGTGCCCTTATGACAAGACAAAGAGATACCAGAGCTCTCTTGTCCTTCCTATCCTATGACGGCATGGTGAGAAGGAGCCATCTCGAACCAGTAAGCAGGTCCTCATGAGACACCAAGTCTTCCGGCCCTTGATCTTGGATTTCCCAGTCTCCAGAACTGTGAGATATAAATGCCTGCCACTTAAGCCTCTGAAGTGACTGATGTTTTGTTATGGCAGCCAAAACACACTAAGACATACCACACCACACAGGAGCATTCAGTCTGCTAGAACCATGCCATGGCTGGCTAAAGCCTCAATTTGGTGGTGGAACTCAGGCGGTGTTGAGGAGCCAGCCCCAGGAGGCAGTGCATGTGCAGAATCAATGAATGAGGCAGAAGTCGCAGGGCCCCGGTAGCTGGAATTCAGATCATGGCTTCTGGAAGATGAAAATACAACTAGCCCCTCTCACCATCACTCTCACTGCCACATTCATGGATGTGTGTGTCCCTTTCCTGTCACCAATGGCTCGTCATGGTAGTGGTCCTAACATCCAAATAGGAACTCAGTGGGACCTATGAGATCCCACTGAACGGAAAGCTTTACCTACCTTCTCTGCACTTTGGCCTCCTCAGGCCTCTGGACCAGCAGATCAGGAAAGCATTGAGATATATATATGTATGTGTGTGTGTGTGTGTGTGTGTGTGTGTATAAGTATATATATTTTACATATATAGATGTATATATGTATATATTATATACATATGTATATTTCAGATTAGTTTAAAACATTAGGAAGCTACTTTCTACATTTCTTGAAGTTATCTTATTCATCTTTGTATCTTCAGAAACTGGCATTAATTAGTTGAGGGTATAATTGGTAAACATAACGTATTTAACCATATTTTAAAATATTTTCAGAGAAGGCAGATAGGAAACTTGCAACCTTTACAAAACAGCCTTTGAGGTTAGATGCAGTGGCTCATGCCTGTAATCCCAGCATTTTCGGAGGCCCAGGCAGGTGGATCACCTGAGATCAGGAGTTTGAGACAAGCCTGGCTAAGATGGCTAAACCCTGTCTCTACTAAAAATGCAAAAAAAATAGCCGGGTGTGGTGGCACATACCTGTAGTCCCAGCTACTTGGGAGGCTGAGGCAGGAAAATCACTTGAACCTGGGAGGCCGAGGTTGCAGTGAGCCAAGATTATGCCACTGCACTCCAGCCTGGGAGACAGAGGGAAACTCCATCTCAAAAAAAAAAGGGTCTTTGAAAAAGGTTATAACTGTCTTCCGAAAAATATTTTTGAACTATTTTAGAGAGCCAGAATGAGTGAGTGCTCATTTATAATTTTGTTTAAAACAGTTAAAATGGATTTTTTTTAATCCAGAAGTGTGCTGAACCTCGAGAAGGATGACCAACCTCTGCAGAGAGGAGGCGTCTGAGGAGCAAAACCTTGTGATGAACGCACAAGGGCACACGCCCATGGATGAGCCACAACGCCACTAGAGCTGTGCAGTCTCCTACAATGACCTCTAAGATCCATGGTTGAGCCACAATGACACTAGAACAGTGCACTGTCCTGCCGTAACCTCTAAGATAGACCCATTTGCTCTGTAGCATGGGAGAGTGTGCCCGCTCCTGGAAGACTCGTAAAAATCAGGCTGGTCTAAAGAGAGACAGATGAATACCCAATGCCCACAGCAAAGGGAGCTCCAGCCTGGAGTGCCAGCAGACCACAGATACACAGGCAGGGCTAAAGAACCTCTGCACCCACGATGGCAAGATGAGCTGTCAGGACAGAGTTTAGTTTTGCTTTGGGGAGAGAAAATGTGTCTGTGTGTGTGTGTGTGTGTGTGTGTATTTCATGCATATTGTTTATGTGTATGATGTGTGTGTATTTGTATTTCATGCATATTATGGATGTATATGATGTGTGTGTATTGCATGCCTTTTATGTATGTGTATAATGTGTGTGTGTGTGTGTGTGTTTAGGTGTGTGCATAATGAAAACACAAAGCGCAGATCCAAAGAGAGGAGTGGCATGGGAGTAGGTGCTTTCTCTGGACAAAGGTGAAAAGTTGAAACTGTTGATGAGTTCAAAAGCCCTGGATTCAGTTTCTTCCATGACCAAATGGCTTTAAGGACCCCTGTAGCGAATAAAAGATAAAGCAAAAAAAAAAAAAAGAAGAAAGAAAACAATATATATTACATCTTTATGAAAAGTGAGAATAATCCGTTTCAAAAAAAGAAACTTTCCAAGTACCCACCAAAATAACCAGTCTAGTTTATTGGGAGAAAATACTGGTTTTGAGACCAAGCAGAGCTCCAGACTCAGTTTCCTCATTTGTAATTAATAATATGGATTGCACAAGTTGCTGCAAGGATTAGAGAAGCGCCCAGGAAGGCACCTGACCCACTGCTGGCCAAAGATCAAGCGATACAAATATAATTGAACTTCTGCTTGATATCAAATTACATGAGAATGGATTTCACTTGCAGAGGATCTGGGTGATCCTCAGGCCAGCTCAGGCAGTTGTGGAGCTTAGCTTACTGCAGGGTACAGTACAAGGCCCTACAGTTGTGTATGAAAAGCAACAAGCCAAACGTATCAAAAACCGGAGAGAATGCAGATGGTGACTCATGACCTGGGGCCCAAACAGAGTCAGAGGGAGACATTCTGTCTTTCAGGTGGCTTCTAATGTGGGTCACAAGCAGGCTCTGTGGTGTACTACAGGGGATGGCAGCTGATACAGACTGATCGACATTAATTCTGGGGAGTGATGTCTCCAAGCAGCACTAGAAAAGTCAACTGGCATAGAATACTATTCATATTAGGTAGGTAACAAGTATAATATGCCTAAATGTGCACCTTTACAAATATACTGTTTGTATATTCTAAATGATGCTGTACAGCCCTTTAATGTTATTAGTCATTATTCAACTCTACATAGCTTGAAAGAAAATATATTTAAATTTCATTAAACATATGGATGAGATTATGCTGTATTGAAATCCCATTTCCTGGGTCTATGATTACATGATAGAAAGTGTGTGTGCTAGCAATGGCTAGACCAGGTGTCAGGAGACTGTGATTCAAATTCTGGCCCAACCATTCACTGTTTGATCCTCTGCAAGTTGCTAAGGCTCTCTCAGTCCCTAGCTGCCTCCTCTGTAGAATATACTAACATCACCTACCAAAAAGGTTGCTGCTATAATTAAATGAGATAAAATATAAGAAGTGTACAAATGAAGAAGTGTGTGTGTGTAAGGTGAATCTTACTCTAATTAAAAAAAAATAAGAAAGAGATGTCACCCTCACCCCTGCCCACCATCATTTAAATGCATTTCTGGTGTGGAAGTCAGACTTGATGCCACAATTGCCCCCTCATGAACTTTGTTATCTTGGACAAGTGATGTTTGACCTCTCTAAACTCAAGCCTCTCATGTGCAACTAGGGTAATTGCATCTACTTGAGTACTGAAAATGTGCAGTCCTCTGCAGCTCACAGGCAGAACTCACAGCCATCAGCCTCATCTCTGATTTCAGCCTTGGCGATGCGTTCTGGCTCTTAGAGAAGGCTGAAGCACGTTGCATTGGAGCTTCTGTTGGGGAGAATTGTCAGCTTTTGGATTAATGAAATTACAGTCAGGGATGGTCGATCATAATTGGCTTTTGGTTTACTCATCCAAAAAGCCCCATGTGGTTCACATCAGTGGTTTCCTCAGTTTCAGTGTCCAATCACCGTCAATGTATATTTCTTCTGCACGGAGGCTCTTTCTGCAGCATTTGGTTTAAGTGTTAGATTTGTATTTTCTTCATGCATCCATTTGCTCTCAGACCAGTGGAATGCTTTAAGTATATCAAGTAAATAAATCAAATAATTTCCTCACAATGTGTGTCAAGGGCTGAGGGGCTGTGTGTCTAATTTACAGCAAATCCAGAGGGATTATTTGGATTTGTGAAAAAGCAAAGAATTCCTCTCCTCTGATTCTATGTAAAGGAAGGGCCGAGAGCTTCCCAGCATTAGATTTAACTGTTTCCCTAGCGTTTTCCATTGTGTTTCTCTGAATTCCATTTTTTTCTTTTTAAATTTTCTTTTTCAGAATAGTTCCAAGCAATGCTAACCTACACATTTTTATAAACCCTTACTAAACAGCAGAAACTAAGAAGTCTGTGGGACGCTGGAGGCTACGCGGTAAGACCTCCGCGATTCCAAGGTAAGATGCCGAGTTGCAAACGCCAGGTCCTCCTGCTGAGCCCTCACGGGTGGCAGTGCTGTGGCTGCTTCTCCCGATGCCCACCGAGCCCCGTGTTCTCTGGGAGTTAAGAAGTTATTCTGGCTTTATAGATAGATGTACAGTGGATTTCTTCCCCTGTGTTTTGTCTTAGGGGAAAGTTACTATCAGTTGCCAGCACAAGCCCAGCTTGGTTTTCTTTTTCAGCATGGGCCCCACTCAGCCTGCAGCCTGAGCTCCAAAACCACAGCCCACCCACACCCACTTGCCACGTTCACACCCGCCCACATCCACCTGCCTCGCCCCACCCACCTGCCCCACCCACACATGCCTTCCTCTCCACACCTGTGCACACTCACGTGCCCCATCCACATTCACCTGCCCCGCCCGCACCTGCCAGCCCCGCCCACACCCGCGTGCCCTGCCCATCACAGGATTCCGGCCACTTTCCTGAGCCCTCTTATATTTCAAAGTTTATTTTGACCTTGGCATCTCAGATTTCTCTGTCTGCTGGCTCCATCTCCAATCTCAGCTCCACTCAATTACCACCTGCAGTCTTCTATCTTATGCAAGATTTAATTTACGATTCCTACTTAGTCATCCAATTCCTAAAATCTTCTCCCTGAACTTTCTAAACTACCACGGTCTGGAATTCATTCCCAGAGAGACCATTGGAGGTCCGAGGGAGGAGTCCGGCCCACATGCAGAGCCTGGCAAGACCGCAGCACCTCCTGTCTTGTGAATAAGGTCGCCTCCTTACAGAGTGGGTCCTGGCAGTCACACCCACACTTCATGATCCCATCCCTCAGCCACAGCGGAGCACCTGAGAGTTGGGCTCTGGCTTAGGCCAAGGGATTCGTTCTCCTGCCAAGGTGTATGGGACACAGCAGCACCAGGGCCACTGGTGCCTGTTAGGGCTTAGGGTGTGGGTGTGGGAGGTGTTGGGTGGCCCTGCCCCCCTTGAGGGAGCGCTGGGAGGGAGGAGGCGGGAGCGAGAGGTAGAGGAGAAGGGGCCTGGGAAGAGGGGGAGGGAAGAGAGCCACAGGAAGACATAGGCAGGCAGCCGCTCCGCGGTTCACTGTGGGCTCCACATCCTGCACCTGCTTCCCTGAGATTCCCCAATACACTTAATAATTAAATATTATTTTATTAATAGCTTAATCATGTTTGAGTCCAACTAAAATAATGTTGATTAAGGTACTTATCATTCTCCTTGTGACCTCCTTCCCTCATTTATCCTGCCACTCAACAATGTTTCTTCCCCAAATAAGTTGTTTGAGCTCCCCTCTTTCCATCCTCTCCCCACCTTCCCTCAAAAGTGAGGGAGTGTCAGAATCCCCTGAAGGGCCTGGTGGAAACACAGCTGCCAGGCCCCATCCTCAGAGCTCCTGATTCAGTAGATTTGGGCAGAGCAGGAGAATTTGCCCTTTTAACAGGATCCCAGGTGTTATGTATTGAATTGGGTCCCGTCAAAAGTCACATTGAAGTCCTAAACCCTGACACCTGGGAATATGACCACATGTGGAAATCAGGTCTTAGCAGATACAATCAAATTAAGATGGGATCACACAAGAGTGGAGTGGGCTCTAATTCAGTGACCGGCGTGTTTATGAGAAGGTAGGATTTTGGGCACAGACACTCGGAAGGCCATCCAATGATGAAAGAGACAGAGGTTGGAGGGATGTATCTGGAAGCCAAGCAGCACCTAGGATGGCTGGTAACCACCAGCAGCCAGGAAGCCTCAGGAGGAACCAGCCTGCTGACACCTTGATTTTGGACTTCTGGCCTCCAGAGCTGTAAGAGAAAATAATTCTGTTGTTTGAAGACACTCAGTTTGTGGGACTTTGTTATGGCAGCCCCCAGAACTAAAACACCATGCTGCTGATGATGATTCGGGGACCCCACTTTTTGACGGAGGCTATAGAACATCCCTTAGTGGATTCTTCTTGCCCCACCTCACACCCTTCCAACTGATCTCCACGCTACTGCTGGCATTAGCGATTTGAAATACAGATCAGTAATGCCATTATTTTACAATAGGTAGCAGCGGGGCAGGAGAGGGCTCCCCCAAACCCACGAGGAAAGTCAGGTGACCATCAGGTGATGGGTCAGGCAGCTGTCACACTACCTCTCTCAAATAATAATTGGTTGCAGCCAGTGCCAGGGAAAGGCAGTTTTCCAATAGATAAAAACACCTGTAACTGGTGCTCAGCAGCTTCCAAATAGGATCTCAGGAACTGGGCAAATGGGCTCAGGCCTGTGCCTTAAGGGGAAAATAGCAAAGTTTAACTGGTATATGACCTTCTGGGGCATTCCACCGGAAAACGGATGCAAGACACTGAAAGTAGGCCACCATATAAATCCCTAAGTCCATGGTCAAATGGGGCACTTGACCTCCAAGACAGCTACCAGCTACTTGGCCCTCTTCCAAGTGTACTTCTCTGAAGGCTTTTTTTTTTTTTTTTTTTGAGTCTCCCTTTATCGCCCAGGCTGGAGTGAAGTGGCATGATCTCAGCTCACTGCAACCTCTGCTTCCCAAGTTCAAGCGATTCTCCCACCTCAGCCTCCTGAGTAGCTGGAATTACAGGCGCACGCCACCATGCTCAGCTTAATGGTTGTGTTTTTAGTAGAGGCGGAGTTTCACCATGTTGGCCAGGTTGGTCTGAGACTCCTGACCTCAAGTAATTCGCCCACCTACCTTGGCCTCCCAAAGTGCTGGGATCACAAGCGTGAGCCACCATGCCCAGCCTAAAGCTTTTTATAAACTTTCACTCCTTCTGTAAAGTTTGTCTTGGTCTCTTCTTCTGCCTTATGCCGCTTAGTCAAATTCTTTCTTCTGAGGAGACAAAAATTGAGATTGCTGCAGACCTGTATGGATTTACCACCAGTAATAATTTCTTTGGTCAAAAATAAGCTGAGCCCCTTAGCAGGCATTGAAGAATGTGAGTGATGTTGTTTCGTTTTATACTAGAGTGTGTGTGCACATGTGTGTGCACGTGGGCCTTTATCCCTGACCTTCCATTTGAACACACACCTGCTGCCTCTGGGTCTCCTGTTGAGCTTCACAGTACTGTACAAGCTCTTAGCTGAACTCAGCCTAAAACATCCACCCTGAAAATTCTCCTTGTCCTTCAATGCTGGACTGAAGTTCTGCTTTCCCTAGGCATATATGTGTGGAAGTACCTTGCATAAAGTTATATCTTTTTATCCAGTGTTTTGACAGCTTTAATCATTTGATTTTTATGTTATTCCTGTGGAGAACAGCACAAATGTCTTTACTTATATTTCATGGAAGAAAATTCAATTCCCTAATATCATATAGGCAGTTAACAGCAGAGATAGGATTTGAACACAGAACATCTGATTCCAAATCCTATACAATGCTCTCACTTTTTTCCTGCCATCACCTAAAAATGTGTGTGCATCTCCCCAAGAGTTTCTTTCTCTTTCTTTGTTTTATTGTTAGTTGTTTACACAGTGGGCTCCAGGAGAACAGTTATTTTTAGATCGCTTAACATATCTGGAGCCATATCTAGCATATATTAGAAAATTAGTGTTTGAGGGAGAAAGAAAGAAAGGGAAGAAAAAAAAAATAAATATTGGCCGGGCGCGGTGGCTCACGCCTGTAATCCCAACGCTTTGGGAGGCCGAGGCGGGCAAATCACTAGGTCAGGAGATCGAGACCATCCTGGCTAACACTGTGAAACCCCGTCTCTATTAAAAATATAAAAAAAATTAGCCGGGCATGGTGGCAGGTGCCTGTAGTCCCAGCTACTAGGAAGGCTGAGGCAGGAGAATGGCGTGAACCCAGGAGGCGGAGCTTGCAGTGAGCCGAGATCTTACCACTGCACTCCAGCATGGGCGACAGAGCGAGACTCTGTCTCAAAAAAATAAATAAATAAAAATAAAATAAATATTAAAAGGAAAGAAAAAATGGAAGGAATACATTTCAATATTATATCAGATTGGAGTGAGTGGTAATTTAGATGGCACAATGCATTTATTTTACAAACTTATGTACTTTGCTAAGTAAAATGTGCATTTATATGTATAGATTTGAACATTACATATGTCTGTGAATGCATATATGTGCTTATCACATATGTATGCTTATACCCTGCCAACTAAGTTCTTCATTTATCCCATGAAGGTGCTTGTTTTGAATACTGTCCTTTTATCAACATTTTTGTGAATAAAGGATGAATTATACAGACATGGGCCTTTGCAATGCATACACTATTATTCGTATGTTTTTACACTGATGTTTAGTCTATTTTTTTCAGTGTATTGCAGCCATATGCGGCTCTTGATCTGCATAAGAAACTCTCCCAATGGGAGTTACAAAAATCTAGAATAGTAGAATAGTAATCAGCATTCATTTCATGACTTGTTCTATTTTGTTTTTTTTTTTTTTTTGAGAAATCGACAAAATTGTACATTATATCCTTCTACTAAAAATGGAAGGTTTTGTTTTCCCAAAGCTTGATTCTTTACAGAGCCAGTGATTGGACACTCTTTTATAGGTAGAACTCGAGAGTTGTCTTGGTTGCTCTCAAAAGGAATCCTGGAAGAAGAACTGGATGCATCTTGGTCCTCTGTGAGAAACATAAATAAAGGGTTCAACTTCATGGACCGAGCACTTGCACATCCTCTGAGAATTCACTGCATTCCCCCCTGCATGCTTCCTTTCTTGGCAAATGCGTTTCCCTGGGACCTTTTAGTACATTTCTTAAGTCCTGGAGTTAGGCTTTACCCAATAATGTTTGGACAAGCAGTCAGAAAGAGCCACCACTAGGCAGGGTTTTCTCTGTAAAGTCAACTTCCTGCTGGAATAACTTGGAGGCCGGGATGGCCAAAAACAAATCCGAGGGGCCTGGCTCCAGGCAGCAGCGTCTTTCACCCCCATGTGTTCAGCCACTCCCAGAACCATTGTTCCTCTGGGTAGGAAATGAAGGAGGGGCTCTTCCACTTCAGCCAAAGAGGAAATGGGGAGCCTTTGCCCGTGCATATTGCATGAGACCGCCACCCCTAAATTATGCAGATAAGAGTGGTTGAATCCAGCAGTCAGGCACAGAAAGGGAAAACCCAGCTAAGTACAGTAATTATAAATCAAAGAGACCTGCCTGTTACGGGTGTCATTTGGAGAAGCTTGTGGGCTCATTTCCCTTTAAGGGCTGAGTTGCGGGACTGTTGTTGACTGTGATTTGAAACTCCCTCCCCTGTGGGCTGGTTGTCATCATTGTTCTCTCAACACATGCACCAGGCTTGGCTTAATTAGTGGTGTGTTGTTGGGGTGGGCCAAATTTTATATCCTGGCATTGGGGGAGGTGTAAAGTTGCGGCCACAATTGTCTGGAGATGTTGATCAAATCCAGATTACGTGAGCCTGGGGCACAGTTGGCGCAGCTTTCCTTACCAAAACAGGCTAATAAACAAGTAAATAAGAGGGGAAATGCTCTCGTCCTTATAAGTGAGTTGGAGTCCCTCTATCTTTTTTTTTTTTTAAGTAAAACTAGATCGTTTCTGAAATTTTTAGGCTTGACTTTGCAGCATGCTTTTTTTTTTTTTTTTGCTTTCTTTTTCATTTGCATATTTCCTATGAGACAGGCTCCCATCTAACCGTGGATTAGGATTTGAAAAATCAGTAAATTTTATGCTTTTAGAAAGTCATTTTCTTTGTGAAAATGGAAGCACTGGTGGCTACTCCTTGTTGTAACTACTGTGTTTTCCACACTCCATGTAAATTAAAGTGTATATAAACACTAATGCTAGGAAGTTGCTTGATGAAAATACATACTGGATTCTGAAATGCACAGAGACTTTTTTAAAAATGTTTGTCAAAATACACTGCTTACAGTGCATTTTCTCCCAATATCTCAGCAGCAAAATTCCTCAGAGTAGCATAGATTAAGTGGTCATAAAATGCAAAAAATATGCATACATATATACGTGGATTTTATACATATATTTACATATATGGTAGAGCAAAAAACTTAGCATAAAACAATCTATTTTTCTGTGTCTAATAATTCTAATTTATTACACTTTAATATAATTTAAATATATTGTATATAATATACATAATATATTTAAATAAATACATATTTTAAATATAATTGTATATGTATGTATGTATGTATATTTGGCAGGGCAAAGGTTTCTAAATACTTGTTCAAAGACATTTTGTGTAGAAAATGACAAAAAAACACAACTCCTTCTGTAAATAACCCAGAAAAAGAAGAAAGCCTAGTGTGCCTAGTCCTCTTGGGAATCTAAGTACGTGAATTACATTAGGCAAATCTGG
This sequence comes from Gorilla gorilla gorilla, assembly GCF_029281585.2. NCBI lineage: Eukaryota > Metazoa > Chordata > Mammalia > Primates > Hominidae > Gorilla > Gorilla gorilla. Next base: position 134,445,955 of record NC_073236.2, on the reverse strand, counting down.
TTCCTCCTCTATAAAAAGAGGAGACTGGATTAAGTCCTTTAGCAGGTCCTCCCCACCCAGTTGTTCCAGGACGCGAAACCTTCACAAATTGAAGGTCTCCTCCATCTACCTTCAATCTGTTGTTTGCAGGTAGAATTACCAATTTCAATCAAGATAAAATTGTTAGGCATAGAAAAAAAAAAACAAAACTGGATCATCAGATGCCAAGTCATTTTAAAACGTCTATTTAATTTCCCGCACACATAGCGCTGTGATGCTGCGTGAAACCGCTTTCTTCTTTCATGCAATTTGAAATCAGGATCCACCAGCCCCAGTTAATTTTTCATGAATCAAGAATGAACAAGATCTAGATCTTCACTGCGGCCTAATTGGGGTTTAATTAACTTGGGTGCTCTTTGGTGAAGAGAAAAACAAATATGGGGGAAGGAAACACACAGTCTCCATGTCACAAAGGGCTTTGGGGATTTCCAGAGGTTTTTAAAGCCAGGGGGTTGCAACTTCTCACACAGCTCAGGCACACACCCCAGGACAAGCGGGCTGTGGGACATTTGCCAAACTGTTTACTTTTGCTTATAGTATCCTCTTGTGCGGGTTGATGGTGTCACTACGAGGATACCTCTGCCTTCAGGTGCAGCAAGAGAAAAGCAAGGTGGATTCGATGTCTCAGGCTCAGCTTTGGAACAACATGGAGTGTCCTCTAGGCACCGGCCTTTGAGGGTCAACAAGTGCTTGGGCTGCGGTTCAGATATCCCTTCGAGGGCTGCTTCTCTCCCGGCTGCCAGGTCTGGCTTCTTTGGTCTCTGACCTCAGGGTGTCGTCCTGCCATCTCTACTGCGAAGCTAATCAGGACCTGTCATGGAGGTCTCTGTGGAGGATCCCACTTTTCTTAGCCAGCCAAATGCTCTGTCTTTAGAAAACACATCTAGGGGAAAGCTGCTGAAGTAAAAGCAAGACAAAAGGGACCCACTTTTCAACTATGATGTAATCCTTGCAGTAGTCCAGACCTCAATTGGCAGGGTTAGAATTACAATTTGGAGACAGACAAGAACGTGAAAACACAGTGGAGATGTAAGCAGGACACTGGAAACTGGAGGGCATCAGAGAGGCATTTGAGCAGGGTGCATGGTCCTGCAGGTTACACACTGAAGACCTCAGCCAGTGGAAAACACTGGTTAGGTCGTCAAAAGACTCTGGTTTGGTCAGTTGGAAAACTTTATATGTTTTGAATGAACATTTCTAGACATTTCCAAAAGCATTTTCTTATTAAGAAAAACTTTTTTTTTTCTTTCAAGACAGCAATCTGATGTCCTCTCTCTCTCTGGGGGCACATTACGGTAGGATTTGGATGCTCACACATTACCTTCTTACCCTCTCCTTCACCCTGTTTCTCTCTGAGACTCACCTGGCTCCTGGTTCCTCAGCCTTACAGATGTTGCTCGTGGCCACTACAGCCAGCAAACTGTGCCTTGCTTAAGATAGCAACACCTGGGGAAAGTTTTACAGAGGTGCCCTGTGAGGTCACTGCCCTAGGAGCTATGTCAGGAAACTGTTTCTTGAGAATGAGGTTTTAACAAAGTCCTTCTGGCCCCTTAGCATCCAGTCCCCTTGAAAAATGGAAGGTCAGGGCAGGTCCTTCTGTTTTACTCCCTCGGGTTACAAGAGCAGCCCTGTTGGCAAGAACCTGGTGGGTGATAATGATACATAGAGAGAGAGATGGCTGGATAGATGCATTAGCTAGGTGCATAGATAGTAGGCAGCTAGACGGATGATAGGTCGTAGATAAATAGGTAGATGAGAGAGATATATCTATATAGATGAATATAAATGTTAGACATAGATATCCTACAAATAAAAATAAAGTTTAACCATCCAGAAAATGCAGACTGTATAGTATCGACAGAATCCACTGCCTAAGGCTGGAAGGAATGTACACAACTCAGGCCCCTGCTGTCCACCCAGTAGGTACTTGACAGTGGCCGTGGGACCTGGCTTGAGACACAGCAGGAAACACCGGTGCGACTAAACCCAAAAGCCTCGCCTGAGTCGGAAGCACGTTCTAGTTATGTTGAAACGAATTGTGCCGTCGCTTCAGAACTGGGCCTTAAAATAAGCCCCGAGCTAAGATGTAACTGGCCTGGCCAAGGAAGCAGTTTCACAGCCAAGCAACACAGACTCTGAACTTCTCCTGTGAATTTGCAAGTGTGAAACCTGACCCTGAAGGGGAGGCAGGGGTGAGGGTGTGCAGGGTGCTGCATTTGGAAGCTGTGCCGCGGCGTTTTCCCCATGCCAGAAAAAGATCTTTAAATCACTTTAGTTCAGCACATGGCAGGCTCCATTCAACTGGCCAGACAAGCATCTGTGGTAACTCTTGGGAAATAAAAACCTTGCAACTTGCAGTCAAAGTCAGCTCTGCATTTCCTGTGAGGCTGAGAGCAAGGGAGGGGCAAGGAGACGAGAAGGCCATTTGTTTCTGCTTCCTCAGAGATGAAAGGCGGCTGCTTAGGAAACTTCTCTCTGGGTCTGTGCTCCCCATTCTTCACCCCACCCTGCAAATCCCTGCATAGGTCAGTACAGAGGGGCTAGGGCACTGCCGGAAATGGAGTAATATGACCGCAACACTGAAATCATAGCATCGAAATGCCCAGTGTAACATACAATCGTGTTCGGAGTGTTACAGGATGATATACCTTGGGAAACAATTCTTGCTTCTTTCTTGGCAATATAGAAGTGTGGGGTGTGTGTGTGTGCGTGTGTGTGTGTGTGTTTTCCATTCCACTGGTAGGTTTTTAGGATATTTAAAAAATGCTTTCTGGATCTGCAAGGGAATACATTTTCCCAATGTATGCTATGTTCAAAATACTAAAATATACCTCCTGGTTGAGATAGATCATTAGGAGACAGAGAGATGACAGAGATAGATAGGTATAGATGTAAAGAGTTTACAAAATTCTAGTGTCACCATTGTTTCACAATACAGAAGTTAAAGGCTAGGGGCATACCGGCCGGGTGCAGTGGCTCACGCCTGTAATCCCAGCACTTTGGGAGGCCGAGGCGGGTGGATCACAAGGTCAGGAGATCGAGACCATCCCGGCTAACACGGTGAAACCCTGTCTCTACTAAAAATACAAAAACATTAGCCGGGCGTGGTGATGGGCGCCTGTAATCCCAGCTACTTGGGAGGCTGAGGCAGGGGAACCGCGTGAACCCGGGAGGCGGAGCTTGTAGTGAGCAGAGATCGTGCCACTGCACTCCAGTCTGGGCGACAGAGCAAGACTCTGTCCAAAAAAACAACAACAACAACAACAAACAAAAACAAAACAAAACAAAAAAAAGAGTGGGGCATATCAAATAAGCACCAATACTTAAGCATCAGGCTATGTGAATTCTAACTGAACTCTTTCCCCCAGGTACCTGTGTCCCTTCTCTCGGGGTCTCAGTTTTCAATCTGTAAGTAACAATGGTGGATTATATAATCACTAAACTTTCCCACCCTAAAAAGCCATGGTAATTTTTTGAATTACTGAGAAAAGAATTGAAGAAAAAACAGGAACTCAGAGAAACAGAAGGTCAGAAAGATTTCTTTAGTGCACATTACAGTTGGAAAATAAGGTCACATGGGAGGCTGCAACAGGTCATCAAAGGTTGATTAAATATAAAACAGAAGAATCTCTCCATGTTGAATAAAAATTTAAATAAAAGGAAAATCACCTAGACACTCAAAGGAGTGTTTAACTGTGTCTAACTGTTTATAAAACTGGAAGCACTAGTTGTATAGTGGGTTGAACTTCATGGGTGGAAGAGATAGGATTTTTCTGGAAGGACCATAGGGGTGTTTCTAGGCTCACATATTCTCCAAGAACTTTGTGGTGCCCCATCGAGAGACTCTATTTTCCTACCTACTGAAATTGGCAGGCCTTTGTGACCCCTCAACAGATAAAACATGGCAGCAATGATGCGCCTTTGACTTCTGAGGCCAGGTGACAGAAGGCAACCAGCTTCTATTTATCTCTTTCTCCATGCCCACCCTGGGAACCTGACCACCATGTTGTAGTGAGCTCAGGCCACACAGCGAGGCTGCATGAAACTGTTCCAGCCTAAGGCCAGCTAAGGTGTCAGCAAGAGCCAGCATTGACCCCTGGCATGGGAGTGTGTGGCCTGCAGATGACTGTGACCTTTGAGCCTCCCCAGCTGACATCAAGTACAGCAGAAATGATCCATCCCTGCAGAGCACTTCCACATAATACCGAAGCCTGAAGGTGTGAGCTATTGAGGAGATTTGTCATGTGGCCACAATAACTGGATCAAGGGGTCAATGCTTGAAACCTAGAGAAGAAAGAGTTTTCATCGCTTGGGGTGAAAAAAAAAAAACAAATCTTTAAATGTTTAACTGTTATGTCAAAACTAAGTTAAATTGAAGCCACCAGATCTGGTTTGGATCTCTGTACCTTATTTCAGGCATGGGATGAACCGAGCAATATTTTCTCCTCAGGAAATGTGCTTAGAATAGCATCCACCCAGCACGTAGGAGGTACTATATGAGTATTTGTTAAACAACATGAAAACAGATGTTTCTCTTATGCATAGATGTGTGAAAAAGGGAAACAAGAACATCTCCAAAAGCAAAGGAAATGTGAAAGGTGCTGCCCAGGAGTTCCTGCTAAGAGGTTTATGAAAGTTATCTTCTGGATTTCTGCCCCACGGGCCCAGGATAGCAAAAGCCAGGGTTCGTAACCTGACAGCACTGTTGTTAAATAGGCTCCAAATTCTGTGGCCTGTGGTGTTTTTGTTGCCCAAATTATAACTTCAGATGTCATAGGTGCATGACAAAGACAGATCTCAGAGGTGATTCACAATCCAAGGACTCCCAAGGAAACAGAGATTTTCCAGTAAATATCCAGAATAAATATTTTCACAATTTGTGCTAATTCTGTAAATATGTGATTTTTCCTTTTCATTTTCTGACTCTAGTCATCTCAAAGAAACAGCAGCACTGTTAAATGGGTGTGAACCACTCTTGACTCCCTAGTTAGGGTAAAATATTTAGAAATCTCTGAGGGTCTACTAAAAAATTTCCCACATCAGCAAACTATGTTTGTGGTGGAGTATTATTAATGGGAAGTTGGTAATGTCTTTCAATTGCACAAAAGACCTTTCTTGTTAACAGCATCAGAATTGGACTCCATGCATTTACCTAGCTTTGTGAAACTGGACAATTCTAAACTCTAAGACTGATTTGACCCTCTTTGAGTATCCAGCATGCACTAAACACTGTGGCAGGTGTTGACGTATGAAACCAAGGGAGCACTGATTCTCCCCTATAGGAGATTATAGCACAGTAGAGAAAGACAGGTAATGAAAAAGGACAGGAAAGAATTAGGAAACAGAAAGGTAGACCCCCTTGAACCCATGCTTATCTTCAGGCAACTCTAAGCCAATTCTAATTTGTGTTGGATGTTATTTTCTGCTCAGTATAGTATTAAGTAAAAGTAAGATTCCAGATACATACATTTTTCCTCTACCTGAAATCATTCACCAAAATCTATCTAAATTGAATATATATATATTTATATAATATATAGTATATATTTATATATTATATATAAATATACATACATATAAATGTTGAGGGAAATAATTAAAGATATGTATGAATATATCTCAACCTGTATCAGCTCTGTGAGTCTGCATACCATAAGTAACCCTTTAAAAAAATATATATAGCATGTAGTTGTGGGTCAAATTGTGTCCCCTACCCCAAAAACATATGTTGAAGTCCTAGCTTCCAGTACTTCAGAATGTTGCAGATGTCATTAGTTAGGAGTATATCACACAGAGAAGAGACAGAGCAGGATGGTCAAATAGAAGCCTCCAGCAATCATTCTTCCTGCAGGAACATGGAATTGAATAGAAAGCACACAAAATACACACAGAACTTTTACCAGAACCAAAAAGCGGTGAGCAATTACAGTACCTGGTCTTAACATCATATAAAGGAAAGAGACACTGAGGAGGGTAAGAAAGTCTTGAATTGTCTACACCAGCCCTTGCCCATTTCCTGGCAGCAGCCACATTGTGTGGAGAGAGAATCTGTAAGCTTGGGGGAGAGAGAGTGCAGTGATTATGGGACAGCTGGGACAGCCAAAGGAGTGCTTGTGTCACTGCTACCCCAACCACAGGCAGTGAAGGTAACACCTCCAGGAGAGCCTCTTTCCCTCTGCTTAAAGAGAAGAGAAGTGAGAGTCAAGAGGACGTTGTCTCATAACTTGGATAAAAACTCATCCATACAAGAATAGGGGACCAGGAAGTCCTAAGGCACCCCCATTGCAGGCACTAGCTCCTGGATGACATTTCCAGACAAACCCTGGGCCAGAAGCGAACCTGGTGCCTTGAAGGGAAGAATCTAGTCCTGGCAGAATTCATCACCTTCTGACTAAAGTGCACATGAGCCCTGAATAATCAGTAGTGGTATCTGGGCAGTACCCACCACAAGCCTTGGATGAGACTCAGATGTGCTCGCTTCAGGTGTGATCCAGCACATCCCCAGCTGTAGTGGCTATGGAGAGAGACCCCTTCTGCCTGAGGAAAGGAGAGGAAAAAGCAAAGGGGACTTTGTCTTGCAGCTTGGCCACAGTGGTGTTACTGCACCAAATGGACTCCTGGAGTCCCCAGTTTCAGGACTTAGCTTCTGGGTGGTATTCCTGGACCTTCCCTGGGCCAGAGAAAACCCCACTGCCCTGGAGGGAGAGACTTGGGACGGGCAGCAGTCACCACAAGCTTACTGAAGAGCCCTTGGGCCTTGAGTGAATATTGGTGGTAGCCAGGCAATATTTGCCATGGCTTAGAGTGGTGGTGGCCACTGAGACAGACTTCTTTGAGGGAAGGGCAAGGAAGAGTGGGAAGGGCTTTTTCTTGAAGCTTTGGTGTCAGCTCAGCCACAGTAGATTAGAGCACCAGGTACATTCCTACGGTTCTCAACTCCAGGCCCTGGCTCCCAGATGACATTTCTGGACCTATCTCTAGCTAGGGGAAACTTGCTGCCCTGAAGGGAGGAATACAAGCCTGGCTGGATTAGCCACTTGCTGATTGTGCAGCCCTTGTGCTTTCAGTGAATATAGATGGTAGCCAGGCAGTGGTCACTGCAGGCCTTGGGTGAAACCCAGTGCTGTGCTGACATTGGGTCAGTCCCAGTGCTGGTGGCCACAGAGGTGTTTGTGTCACCCCTCTCTAGTTCTAGGCAGCTTAGCCCAGAGAGAGAGAGAGAGAGAGAGAGAGAGAGAGAGACAGAGAGAGTCCATTTGTTTGGGAGAAAGTAGAGAAGGAGAACAAGAATTTCTGCCTGGTAATCCAGAAAATTCTTTCAGATCTGACCCAAGACTAGTGGGTCCCTCTATGAGTCTGCAAGAGCCATAACACTACTGGGCTTGGGGTGCTTCCTAAAGCAAATACGGCTGCAGTGACCAATACGCAAGTCTCCTCAAATAACTGGAAAGACTCCCCAAATAATATGGGCACCAACGAGTCCAGACTGCAAAGACTACAATAAATGCCCAGCTCTTCAATGCTCACATGTTGATGAACATCCACAAGCATTAGTACCATGCAGTAAAACATGAACTCACCAAACAAACTCAATAAGGCACAAGGGAAAATCCCAGAGAGACAGAAATGTGTGATCTTTCAGAGAATGCAAAATGGGTACTTTGAGAAAGCTCAGTGAAATCCAAGATAACAGAGAGAAAAAATTCTGAATTCTATTAGATAACTTTAAGAAAGAGATTGAAATATTTTTTTAAAAATCAAGCGGGAATCCTGGAGCTGAAAAATGCAATTTACATACTGAAGAATGCATCAAAGTCTCTTAAAAGTACGATTGGTCACGAAGAAGAAAGAATTGGTGAGCTTGAAGACAAGCTGTTTGAAAACACACAACAGTCAGAGTAGACAGACAAAAGAATAAAAATGAATAAAAGAAGCCTACAAGATCTAGAAAGTAGCCTCAAAAGAGCAAATCTAAGAGTTATTGGCCTTAAAGAGGGGGCAGAGAGAGAGATTGGGGTAGAAAGTTTATTAAAGAGAAAATATCAAAGAACTTCTTAAATCTAGAGAAATATATCAACACTCAAGTACAAGAAGGTTATAGAATGAACACCAAGCAGATTTAATCTAAAGAAGACTACCTCTAGATATTTCATTATCAAACTCTCAAAGGTCAAGAATAAAGAAAGGGTTCTAAAAGCAGCAAGAGAAAAGAAACAAATAGCATACAAAGGAGCTCTGGTACATCTGGCAGCACACTTCTCAGTGGAAACCTCACAGGGCAGGAGAGAGTGGCATGCTATAATTTAAAGTGCTGAAGGAAAAAAAATACTTTTATCCTAGAATAGTATACCTATCAAAAATATTCTTCAAACATGAAAAGAAACAAAGATATTCCCAGACAAACAAAAGCTGAGGCATTTTATCAATACCAGGCCTCTCCTACCTACAAGAAATGCTGAAGGGAGTTCTTTATTCTGAAAGAGGAGGATGTTAATGAGCAAGAGGCCATCATCCGAAGGTACAAAACTCACTGGTAATAGTAAGCACACAGGAAACCACAGAATAGTACAGTAGTGCAACTGTGATTTGTAAGCTACTCTTAAATAGAAGGACTATATGATGAACCTATCAAAGATACTAACTACAACAACTTTTCAACACATAGTACAATAAGATAGAGAAAAAACAAAATGTTAAAAAGCAAGGGGATGAAATTAAAATGTAGAGTTTTCATTAGTTTTCTTTTGCATGTTTGTTCATTTATGCAATCAGTTTTTATATTACACCAGTTTAAAATGATGGGTTATAAGACAGTATTTGCAAGCTTAAATCCAAAAATCATACAATAGATATACAAAAATAAAAAGCATAAACTAAATCAAATGACCAGAGAAAATCACCTTCACTAAAAGGCAGAAAGGAAGAAAGGAAAGAAGGAAGAAAAGGCCACAAAACAACCAGAAAGCGAATAACAAAATGGTAGGAGTAAGTATTTGCACATTAATAGTAACATTTAATGCAAAAGGAGTAAACTCTCCAGTTAAAAGACATAGAGTGGCTGAATGGACGAGAAAACAAGACCTAATAATCTGTTCTCTACAAGAAACACATAGACTAAAAATAAAGAGATGGAAAAAGATATTCCATGCCAGTGGAAACCAAAAAATGAGCAGGAGTAGCTATACTTACATCAGCCAAAATGATTTCAAAACAAAAACTGTAAGAAGAGACAAAGAAGGTCACTATATAATGATTAAGGAATTAATTCAGCAAGAAGATACGATGATTGTAAATATATATGCACCAAACACTGGAACACCCAGATATATAAAGTAAATATTATTCAAGTTAAAAGAGAGAGACCCCAATATAATAATAGCTGTAGACTTCAACACCCCACTTTCAGCATTGGACAGATCTTCCAGACACAGAATCAACAAATAAATATTGGATTTAACTGCACTATTGACCAAATGGACCTAGTAGATATTTACAGAACGATTCATCCAACGGCTGCAGAATACAGATTATTCTCCTTAGCACACAGATTATTCTCAAGTATACAGCATATGTTAGGGTACAAAACAAATCCTGAATCAATTTAAAAATATTGAAATCATATAAGTATCTTTTCTGATCAGAATGAAATAAAATTGGAAATCAATAACAACAGGAATTTTGGAAACTATACAAACACATGGAAATAAACAAGATGCTCCTGAATGACCAGAGGGTCAAGAAGAAATTAAAAAGGGAATTCAAAAATTTTTTGAAATAAATAAAAGTGTAAATAGAGCAAACCAAAAATCTATGGGATACAGTGAAAGTACTAAGAGGTAAGTTTATGGATATAAGCATCTATATCAAAAAAGCAGAAAAACTTCAAATAAATGACCTAACTATGCATCTTAAATAATTTAAAAAGCAAGAGCAAACCAAACCCAGAATTAGTAGAAGAAAAAAATAGTAAAGATAAGAGAAGAAATAAATGAAATTGAAACTAAAAATGAAAAAGATGAATGACAAGAAAAACTGTTTTTTTTCAGATGAACAAAATTGACAGGCCTTTAGCATGACTAAGAAAAAGGAGAAAGGATTCAAAGAAATAAACCCAGACATTACAGTCAACAGCACATAAATTTAAAGGATCATTAGAGGCTACTATGAGCAACTACATGCCAATAAATTGGAAAAACCAAGAAGTTGATAAATTCTTAGACACAGACAACCTACGAAGATTGGACCATGAAGAAATCCAAAACTTGAACAGACCAGTAACAAGTAATGAGATTGAAACCATAAAAACAATAAAAAATCTTTCAGCAAAGAAAAGCCTAGGACCAAAAGGCTTCACTTCTGAATTTTATAAAGCATTTCAATATGAATTCTTACCAATCGTACTCAAGCTATTCCAAAAAAATATAGGAAGAGGGAACACTTCCCGACTCATTCTAGAGGGCTGATATGGTTTGGTTCTGTGTCCCCACCCAAATCTCATCTCAAACTGTAATTCCCATAACCCCCATGTGTCAAGGGAGACACATGGTGGGAGGCGATTGGATCCTGGGGGCAGTTTCCCCCATGCTGTTCTTGTGATAGTGAGTGAGTCCTCATGACAGCTGATGGTTTTGTAAGTGTTTGACAGTTCCTCCTTCATACATGCTTCTCTCTCTTGCCTGCTGCCACGTAAGACATGCCTGCCTCCTCTTCCACCGTGATTCTAAATTTCCTGAGGCCTCCCCAGCCATGCAGAACTGTGAGTCAATTAAACCTCTTTTCTTTATAAATTAGTCAGTCTCAGGTTTTTCTTATAGTAGTGTGAGAACAGACTAATACAGAGGCCAGTATCATCCTGATACCAAAACCTGACAAAGGCACATCAAAAAAAGAAAACCACAGGCCAATATACCTGATGAACATTGATGCAAAAATCCTCAACAAAATACTAGCAAACTAAATTCAACAACACATGTAAAAGATTATTCATCATGACTAAGTGGAATTTATCCCAGAGATGCAAGAGTGGTTCAACATATGCAAATCAATCAACGTGATACATCGTATCAACAGAACAAATTACAAAACCCACACGATTATTTCAAATGATGCTGGAATTTAATAAAATTCAACATATCTTGATGATAAAAACCTTCAAAGAAACTGGGTGTAGAAGATACATACTTCAACATAATAAAAGCCATATATGACAGACCCACAGCTAGTATGTACTGAATACAGAAAAAAAGACAGCCTTTCCTTAAGATATGGAATATGAAAAGGATGCCCACTTTCACCACTGTTATTTAAAATAGCACTGGAAGTCCTAGCTATAACAATCAGACAAGAGGGATAAATAAAGGGCATCCAAATTGGAAAGGAAGAAGTCAAATTATCTTTGTTTGCAGATGATATAATTTTATATTTGGAAAAACGTAAAGACTCTCCCAAAAAGCCAGTAGAACTGATAAACAAATTCAGCAAAGTTGCACAATATAAAATCAACATACAAAAATCAGTAGCATTTCTATATTCCAACAGTGAACAATCTGAAAAAAGAAACCAAGAAAGTAATCTCATTTACAATGGCTACAAATAAAATAAAATATCTAGGAATAAACTTAACCAAAGAAGTGAAAGACCTCTACAATGAAAACTGTAAAATATTGATGCAAGAAATTGAAGAAGACACATAAAAATGAAAAATATTCCACGTTCATGGATTAAAAGAATCAATATTGTTAAAATGCTCATACTACCCAAAACAATCTACAGATTCAATGCAATCTCTATAAAAATATCAGTGAGATTCTTCAAAGAAATAGAAAAAAAATTCTAAAATTTATAGGGACCCACAAAAGACCCAGAATAGCCAAAGCTATCCTGAGCAAAAAGAATAAAACTGGAGGAATCACATTATCTGACTTCAAATCATACTACAGAGATCTAGTAACCAAAATGGCATGGTACCAGAATAAAAAGAGACACCTAGACTGATAGAACAGAATAGAGAACCCAGAAATAAAGCCCTGTATCTACCGTGCACTCATTTTTGACAAGGGTGCCAAGAACATCCACTGGGGGAAAGGACAGTCTCTTCAATAAATGGTGGTAGGAAAACTGAATATCCAAGTGAAGAAGAATGAAACTAGACCCCTCTCTCACCACATACAAAAATCAAATCAAAATAGATTAAAGCCTTACATCTAGGACCTCAAACTATGAAACTACTGAAAGAAAACATTGGGGAAACCGTCTAGGACATTAAATTGGTCAAAGATTTCTTGAGTAATACTCCACAAACACAAGCAACCAAAGCAAAAATGGACAAACTGGATCACATCCAGTCAAAAAGCTTCTGCACAGCAGAAGAAACAATCAACAGAGTGAAAAGACAATGGAAAGAAAGTGAGAAAATATTTGCAAGCTATCCATTTGACAAGAGATCAATAACCAGAATATATAAGGAGCTCAAAAAACTCAACAGGAAAAAGTCTAATAACCCAGTTTTAAAATGACAAATATCTGAATAGACACTTCTCAAAAGAAGACATACAAATGGCAAACGGGCATATGAAAAGGTGATCAGCATCACTGATTATCAGAGAAATGCAAATCAAAACTACGGTGAGGTATCATCTTACCCTAGTAAAATGCCTTTAATGTATTTATTTGAGGCAGGGTCTCACTTTTTCATCCAGGCTGGAGTGCAGTGGCACAGTCATAGCTCACTGCAGCCTCAACCTCTGGGTGCAAGCAGGCCTCCCACCTCAGCCTCCTGAGTAGCTGGGACTACAGGGGTGCACCATCCCCCGCCAGCTAATTATTATTTTATTTATTTATTTTTTCTCTCTTTATGTTGCCCAACACACAGCCAGGCCTCAACTCCTGAGCTCAAGAATTCATCCTGCCTCATCCTGCCACAGTGCTGGGCTTATATGCCAAAAGACAGGCAACAACAAATACTGGCAAGTTGTGGAGAAAAGGGCAGCTTTGTACACTGTTAGTTGGAATACAAATTAGTGCAACCACTTTGGAGAACAGTTTGGAGGTTCCTCAAGAAATTCAACATAGAACTACCATATGATCCTGCAATCCCACTGCTAGGTATATACCCAAAAGCAAATAAATCAGTATGTCAAGGAGATATCTGTACTTCCATGTTTATTGCACAGCCAATATTTGGAAGTGACCTAGTGTCCATCAACAGACGAATAAACACAGAGATTGTATTATGTGTACACAATGGAGTACTATTCGGCCATAAAAAAAATGAAGGTCATTATGTTAAGTGAAATAAGCCAGGTACAGAAAGACAAACTTCAGATGTTTTTATTTGTGGGAGCTAAACAAATTAAAACAATTGAACTCATAGAGATAGAGAGTAAAATGATGGTTACCAGAGGCTGAGAAGGGCAGTGGAGTGTGAGGGGGAAGTATGGATGGTAAATGGGTGCAAAAATATAGTTAGACAGAAAGTGTAAGATCCAGTATGTGATAGCACAACAGGGTGACCACAGTCAACAATAACTTATTGTACATTTTTCAAAAATTAGAGTATAATTGAATTGTTTGTAACATAAAGAAAGGATAAATGCTTGAGGTCGTGGATACCAATTTACCCTCGTGCAATTATTATGCGTTGCATTCATGTACCAAAATATCTCATGTACCTGGTAAATATATACATCTACTATGTACCCAGAATTTAATTTTTTTTAAAAAAGAGTATATAGTTGGGCGTGGTGGCTCACGCCTGTAATTGCAGCACTTTGGGAGGCTGAGGTGGGTGGATCACGAGGACAGGAGTTCAAGACCAGTCTGGCCAAGATGGTGAAACCCTATTTCTACTAAAAATACAAAAAAATTAGCCGGGCTTGGTGGTGGGCGCCTGTAATCCCAGCTACTACGGAGGCTGAGGCAGAGAACTGCTTGAACCTGGGAGGCAGAGGTTGCAGTGAGCTGAGATCACGCCACCGCACTCCAGCCCGGGCGACAGTGAGAGACTCCGTTTCAAAAAACAAAACAAAACAAAACAAAACAAAAAAACAGTATATCACACTGTAGTAGAGTGGGCCCTTAATACAGTAAGACTGGTGTCCTTCTAAGAAGACAGCCGTGCGAATTCAGAGACACAGGAAGATGGCACTTGAAGGCAGAGACTGGACGATGCAGCTGAAAGCCAAGGAATGCCAAGTGTCACTAGCCAACACCTAGAGCCAGGAAGGGGCAAGGAAAGACTCCCCGTCAGGATGCAGAGGGAGCAGGGCCCTGCGGACACTTGATGTCAGACTTCTGACCTCTAGAACGGCGAGAGAACACATTTCTGTTGTTTGAAGCCATCCAGTGTGTGGTCCTTTGGGATGGCAGTACTTTGAGAGGACATTAACACACACACACAAAGGGACAGAATGCAGAGATGAGGTGCACAGTTTCTGGAATCAGAGTGCCCAGGTCCAGGAGTCTCTAGACCTCCTTTGTATTAGTTCTCTGACAATGAGCAAATTACTCAATCTCTCTGTACCTTTCTCTTCCTATCTGTAGCAGGCGTTGGGGGTAACGATAGTAGTCAGCCTCTAGCTGTCTTTTGAAGAAACAAGTGTTTTGTGTGATGAGCTCTTGCTCAGGGCCGGGCACATAGCCAGCTAGTAGTAGTAGTAATCTCAGTTTTCTCTGCCTATCTGCACTTTAACTATCCCCCTCAATTCTTCTCTATTACCTTATAAACAATGTTGGGAGTGGCAACCAGAACACAGTCCTGTACCCTCTATGTAAGAACACAGCAAGGTTTATGCAAGAGTAGAATAACATTTTTCTTCCTCCTTTGACACATAAAGTCATGCAATTTTTTTGCCTCTTATCCCTGGGAAAAATAAGTTCTGCCACTCAAGACCTTTGCTATTTGATAAGCCACTCATGTTGTAAATCTTGGACTCTGGAGTAAGGCAGAGCTGGGATCTCGTGTTCCCCCAGAATCATCACATGCTGCACACATTTGGATGATGTTTCTCCTTGGAAGATGGAGTTCCCATTGTTTTACAAATTTACAATAAGAAATAAGTGATGTAAGGACACAGGAGGTGCCAAACCCTGGGTTGGGCCCATAGAGGTATTCCTACAGGATGTTTGGTTTCTGTGATTTTTTAATACAGCGAATGAAGATTCTTACTCTTCATCTTTCCAGCATTTCAAAATTTAATAAGTGATTTCACATCATCTCATTTGCTCATATGAGGACAGCAGGGCAAACAATATACCCCCAACTGATAGACGAGAAAAGAGGGGTTTCTGAAGAATGACAGGACAGATTCCCACAGTTGTAGGTGGTGGAAACACAAGACAAACTTCAGTCTTCAGAGGCTAAGTTCACTGCTAGTATTGTTGCATCCCTCTTTTCTTGTGGAAACATTTCATGTCTGTGGTCCTTTTTTTTCAAATGGTTCAGCAAAACTAAATCAAGCCCCTGGACAGCTGCGTAAAATGATAGAAAACAAGTTGCCGTCTTCAAAATAAGTTGCCCCTGGGATGATGATTTACTTCGTGTGTGGTTTAAAATGGCGGGGGAGGGTATTGATTGTTAATTACAGTCACTGGGGCTGTCCTGCGTTGATGCAAACCTTTTCAAATCCAAACTCCATCATTCAATAAGGATGAAGATTTTAATTTAAAAAATTGCAAATATTATTTTAAAACACTTCTATTCTTCAGTGCCAAGAAATAAAAAATAAGAAAATACTTAAAGAATGTTTAACGATGCATTCAACTTTCAACAGCCACTGTTCTGCAAACATTTCCTGCTCCTTTTTATTTGTTCGCGTTTTGGCTTCCTTGAAAAATTCTCTTACCGTTCCTGTTTGCTTGTCCAAAGTCACACGAAGCCATCGGAGCACTTCTCAAGCCCTTCTCCTGGCTGTGGTTGCTCCAGGGTCTATGACCCTCCCCCACAGGTGGGCCATCTCTCCTGTGGACCCCATCACACATGTCCCTGTGGCACTGAGCACATTCTTCCCACAGCGCAGGTTTGTCAGCTTTGTTGAAGAACAAGCTGGGCAAGGTTGACTATTTCAGGCACATGTTTAAAATGTAGTAATTTCTGAATTTGCCTTGCTGCTTCCCGGACAGTATGAGCTGCTTACAGAAGAGACTTCTGCCCCCACTCATCTTTTGCTTTTGCCTTCTCCGAGAGTCCTCCCGTGCGGCCTCCAGTTATGGCACTAAGTGTGCACCACGAGCTTGGGTATACTCCATGTCACATCGCCAGTAAGTTCTAAGGGACTCAGGTTGGGGGTCCTCGGCAGCATCACATGCCAGCGCCCAGATGAGTGAAAGATGCCAGAAGACGATAGAAGCCGGCAGGGGCAGGGAGCACAGGGTGGCACGCCAGGGACCGCCCGCCCCAGAGGAGCTCTCTCCCACCTCCAGTGTTTCCTTCGGGTCTCAGTCGAAGAGTCCTTTTGACTCTCAAATGAGGTAGCAGAATTGGATGTGCCCGGCCAAAGGCCAGGCCCAAGTCGCTTGCCTTGTCAGCCTGGGTGCAGGCAGAGGGTCCCTGATAGACAGCACCGGGGCTGCGGGCTCGGCTCTGCTCCGGCCCCCTTCTCCCCCACTTGCCTCGGCCTCTGTCCTCCCTTTAAAATGACATTTCCTCTCCGGGGCCCTGGAGGCTCGCCTGGGTGATGGTTTTGATCAGATGCCACCAGCATTTAAACTTGAAGGGGGTTTCCAGTGGGTGGTGTGCAGGCTCCAGACAGAAACAGGAGAACAAAGAGAACCCTGAGGGAGGCCTAGAGAGCCCTCGGGGCACCTCGCGCACCCCAGGACCCACCTCAGGAATTCTGAGTGGGTGGTCTCTGAAAACCCACCCCGAGTGGCTGTTCAGTAGAGCAGACCCACGCCACCTGCCCTAATGCTGAGCCTTCGCAGATTAATTGAAGGAGCTCTTCATAGACTCACAGCGGTGGACTCCCCTTGAGCTCACGACAGCATCAGCTTGATGATGTTTTGCTTAAGAAGCCCTGGGGGGTCCCCAGCCACTTTGCTGGTTGCCCCCTCCCTCCTGCCTGGCATGGACTCCTCGGGTTTCTGGTCTGTCCTGGATTTCAGCCGTTCTGCTCCTGGCTGCGTTGCCCTGCAGTTTGGGCCTGGCCTCGATCACCCACCTGTCCTGAGGTGGTGGCCATGATAGAGGTTTTAGTCCATCGGCCCCTGCCAGGACCACGGACAAGCCCCCCCAGTATCTGTCTTGGGAAAGACGTGCCGCCTTTTGCCCATTCCACACCCCGAGCTTCCAAGTGCTTCCACTCGCTTTATCTTCAGTCCATTCATAATCCAATTTTACAGATGTGGAAACTGAGACCCAGGACCATTAGGCTGTGCAGAGAGACAATTTCAAGCTGAGATTCCAGTTGAAGCCCATTCAGAACAGCAGCGCGGCGATGCGGGGAAAGGGAAGCCAGAGAGGAAGAAGAATCAGACTGCAGCCAGGCAGGCCTCAGCAGCGGCTTGGAGAGCATCCCAGTGTATCAGCACCCACCTCACCTGTGAGGCGGGCATGTCGGGGATGCAAGAAATTTGCCTCTCCGTGAATGTGAAAGGAATTAAATCAGTTAATACAGCTCTGGCCTGAAGGGAACACAAATTCAAATGCTCCGGTTAGTAACAGCACCACGACACTTTTAATTCTCTGCCATGTCCTATCTTTCTTTCTTCCCCCCAATATCCACATCCCCTCCACAATTTTACTCTTACACCTCCTCAGACATACACATTATTTACTTAGTGATAAGACAGGTCGAGACTGTCTTCTAGGAAAAACCACACAGATATTATTTGCAAAGGCTAAAAAAGCAGGTGTTCTCAAGCTTATCTGAATATTTTGAGTAAATCCCTGTTTTGAAATGTAAATGCTTCTGCAGTCTGTTTAGTTTGAGATAAAGCAGTGAACAATGAGTTAATCCTTGTTTTATGCAGTTCATTATCAGAAGGCTGTGACCCAGCCAGCCACCTTTTTAAACACAAGAGAGGTCACTCACAGGTAGATAGCTCCCTGCCTCCCACCCCACACCCCCAAATCACATATACTGGATAGATTATATTGGACATAAACAGACCAGGGTGTAAATATTCTATATGAGTTTACATATGCCATATAGAAAGAGGATTGTTTTAAATATTTATTCAATATTAAACACTTCAGGACTTTATAAAATTGTTTTGTTATCGTTCAGGCAAAAAGCAGACTGCTTTTTCATCCCAGGGTGAAACTGGATGTATTCATCTCTGAGAAACATGATTTAATCTTTCAGAGTGGCAGTGGAAAGGAATGTGGAATCTCTTTGATTTTTTTTTCCATAAATAATTGCAAAGAAAAAAATTAAAATGCAATAATCTGCCTAGGTTTATTAAATTAAATCCTATCAACATTCCTCTTTCTTCTCTAATGTCTTTCCAAAAACAAGTAAACAAACAAGCAAGCAAACAATTATACCCCCAAAATACCAATATTATCTCAAAAGAAAAAGGTGTCCCAGGCTGTGGCATTAGAAGACTTCATTTTCGAGGGCATTCCTATTCTTGTTACCATAGCACACAGTTTGTAGCTAAAGCAATTATTAACAATTACCCAATTATTAATTCTGTCATTTTGCCATGATTCCAGGATGAAACCTTTGGGAAAAGGCATTTCTATAATTGATTTCTCCCCGGTTTTATCTACTCATAACTTGTTCAGGCTTCGTTTCTTTAGAACCGGTTTTCTCTGCATTCTCTCTACTAGCTTCTTTTTCTGTCTCTGTTTCTCCATTTGATCAACAAACACCACAGCTCCGTCGGCTGTGGCTTTCTGCACCAATGGCTCTCCTGGGCACTGTACTTTTCCTTTCCCAGTGCAGAGGCATGTGGAGTCTCCTTCTCTATTCATTATGCTTCTGGGTTCCCAGGGCTCTTCTCCACGCTACCTGGGTCTCCAGCATTCCTTAGCTCAGTGTTGAAACTTTAGCTCAGCAGCTTTCTTCTTTTACACACTCTTCTATGAAATATAATACTTAAAGCAAATCTTTTGGGGAAAAAAAAATGTACCTGCTATGTGGATTTGTAGGGTTGTTACCAAAGGACATTTCTTTGGGTAAAATCCAAACAAAAGCTTCTTTTTCTCCTATGCTCCTAATGGCCGCCCCTGGCACCAGCTCACTGTCTTGTTTATTGAAGACAAGGGCTGGGCAGAAGGAGATAAGAGTTGATTTGTGTCTCTAGAATATTGACTGTGAAGTATATATTTGCATAACTTATTACTGAGGAGTTCTGTAGTTCTTCCAGATGCTGCTTAAGAGGTATGTCAATTTGTTTTCTATTTAAATATTTAATTCTATTTTTAATCAGGACTGGTGCAAGACAGGCATTATGTATCAGCTTCTGTTGGCTGCTTCCTGATGGCATTAAGTGTTTCCAGAAAATGTACAAATCCATATTTTGTTTACCACCAAAGCAGTCGCACTAAAATTAAAATGGTACTCCAGGATCCCATGTCTCAGACACATGCCTGTCATGAATGGATGTCTAAACGGACACTGAGTCCTGACACCTTCTTGCTTACAGCTCTTAAAACAAATCCCTCTGCAGATATCTGATGAGAATCAAGGTCACAGCCAGCAGGAGAAAACAAATGCAGACATCAGGATGCATTTTCTTTTTCTTTTCTTTTTTTTTTTTTTTAAGACAAAGTCTCACACTGTCACCCAGGCTGGAGTGCAGTGGTGTGATCTTGATTCACTGCAACCTCCGTCTCCTGGATTCAAGAGATTCTCCTGTCTCAGCTTCCCGAGTAGCTGTTATTACAGGCACCTGCCACTACACCCAGCTGATTTTTTTTGTATTTTTAGTAGAGATGGGGGTTCCACCATGTTGGCCAGGCTGGTCTCAAACTCCTGACCTCGTGATTCGCCCACCTCAGCCTCAGAGTGCTGGGATTACAGGCGTGAGCCAATGCACCAGCTCAGGATGCATTTTCTAAGACGGATGTTGTCTACATGCAAAACCAGCTCAATCTATGGGACTAGATGGACTCTTTATTTCCAGGGAACGTTGATGGATTTTTAGGTTGCATTGACCACTTTGACTTATTAGGTCATTTCACTGTAAATGGTTAAACCATCTGTTTCACGACATCTCAAGAACTCTGGCCGGCCCACTGCCTGTTCAGTAGGGGGATTTCTTAGCAGAAGAGGTCGTTGGACAAACTGTGGTCCCTTGGATGTCACCGTAGCAAAGATTTTGATTAGTTTCAAAAGCAAGTCAACAGAAAGTAATATTTATTGGATACTTGGAATATGCTGGGCATGATGGTAAGTACTTTTCACAAAGATGGATTTACAGTGAAGCCAACAGTCTAAGCTTTAGGGCCTTCCCTGGAAATGGCTTCTCTCAGGACCCTGGGAGGGGCTCTAGCAATTTTCTATTCAAATTGTTTTATCCATTTACTTAAATAAGGCCTCCAAAATTAAATTCACTTCAGGCCTTGCAAAACCTGGATCCACTCTTATTTCTATACTTCACGACGAGCTTACAATTTCTTTGTGAATTTGACAATGAAGCCTGTCACAGCAAAAATCAAAAGAATAAACTGAGCAGCAAGTGAACCATCAAACATGTTATTTCTACTAAACCCCACCTTGGCACTATTATTTCAGAAAAAAATCACTTTTGATTAAGTTAGTCCATTTGAACATTGGTTTATTGCTTTATTATATTTAATATATAAAAGTTTTATAGTTAGGTAAGTGTTATAATCATAAAGGGTGTACAGATGATCTTAATTTTGGTGCTACATAAACCACATTCTAAGAAAACGTATTTACTTTAGCAAGAGAGTTCCTGAGAATTTCTCTCTCTAAGGAGAAACTTTTGCAGTACTGAAGTTTGAAATACACTACAGTAGCCTAAAAACCTGGTCAGTGCTCAAGGGAAGGAACTGGAACAAGGTAGATATGGTGAGCTTTGTAATGGAGTGAAGGACTCAACTCCTACAACAAAGAAGCCACTCCTGTTTACAGGCATCATTTACTAATCATTACTACCTAGCACCTCCCCACCTTTATCTTCTTGACTGATTGGTTGGTTGGCTGTAGCTGATTCCTGGAGTGTGCTGTGGCTGGTGCTCTGGCTGTTGCATGAGTCACAGCGTGACCTTGGTAGAGTAGGGCTGGACCAAGATCTGTAGATCTCTACGCCTGCCGTGCTTCCCAACTGAGGGCAAGATAAGGCTCGGATCCTTTGGCGGGAGATAGGCAGCCCTCCAGGATTTCTCCTCTGCCGTCTCTTGCTGTGACTGTAACTGGGCCAGGGTTAATTATAAATTTATTCATTTTTCTGAGACAGAGTCTTGCTCTGTCACCCAGGCTGGAGTGCAATGGGAAGATCTCTGCTCACTGCAACCTCCGCCTCCTGGGTTGAAGCAATTCTCCTGCCTCAGCCTCCCAAGTAGCTGGGACTACAGGCACCCATCATCACACCAGGCTAATTTTAGTATTTTTAGTAGAGACGGGGTTTTACCATGTTGGCCAGGCTGGTCTTGAACTCCTGACCTCATGATGCACCCACCTTGGCCTCCCAAAGTGCTGGGATTACAGGCATGAGCCACCATGACCAGCCAGGCCACTGTTATTCTACAACAGAGGCCTCCTTCTCCACACTGCATGCTGTGCTCTGGACAAACCAAATTCCTGGGCATTGTCTCCATGCCTCTTACTGTCATGGGTTTCCTACCACCATGATGTGGCTCTCATCCTGTCCCAGGTTTGGCCACCCGGGGAGTACCCATTCTTCTTTCCAAGCATCATCTCTAGTGTCCACTGCTGGAGGACACCTTTCCTGTCCTTCCTGGCTTGCCCTGAATGACACAAATCCCCTTACAAGGCTGTGCTGATGGGTCTCTCCCTAAGGTCCCCAGTTCCTAGAATATGTATTGCAGTAACTTGAATACAGGACTGTGATGATTAATTTTATGTGTCAACTTGACTGGGCTAAGGGATGCCCAGATAGCAGGTAAAACATTGTTTCTGGTTGTGTCTGTGAGGGTGTTTCCAGAAGAGATGAGCACTTGAATCTGGAGACTGAGTAAAGAAGGAAATAGCAGGCATTCTCAGGCCTTTGGTCTTGGGCTGAATTACAATACCAGAATTCCTGATCCTCCATCTTGCCGACAGCGTATTTTAAGACTTCTCAGGCTCCATTATAGCATGAACCAATTCCTATGATAAATCTTCTCTTTGATATCTATTTCTATTCTATTGGTTCTGTTTTTTGGAGAACTCTGACTAATATGAGGGCTGTCTCCCTGATTTAGTTCTCCACTCCTGTAGTCAACTCATCAGCATGAAAACAGTGTTTTGGTTTGGTATAGTTAGTTAAGTTGTTACTGCCCTGATTATAAAATAACAGAGCATCTTCCAAGTTTTGCTTATGAAGCTGATTATGTACATTTCTTTAACTTCTAAAGTGTTTTGAAATGTGGATTCATAGAGATGAAAGTCCTCAGAGAGAGGGTCCCACGATGCAGTAGGACTTCAAAAGTTACTCACTGAATAAATGAGACTATGAGTTTCCTTGTATTTCTCTAGTACAGGCTGTTATAGACTCACAGGCAACAGTAGAACATTTTAAAATGATGTACTTATTTCCAAATCTATCTGATGTAATACTTTTCTTTTCCTATAAGCCAATGCAAATGCAAAGGTGTACTTTTCTCTCTATAGGGAGAAATAGATTTCTAGACCTTGATTTTTGTAAGAGTTCATTTTCCGTTCAAACCAGATGTCTTCAAAAGTCAAATTTTGCTTCATTTTCTTCTTTCTCCTTTTTTCTAAGTTAAATGGTTAAGTTTCAACTACAGGGGAACATGATTCAGTCAGTGCATTGCTGATGACCCAGAATCCCACAAATGTTTCCATGTGGGATTCCCATGTTGATAAAACAAAGTGATCAATCTGTAGTATTTTGTAACCACGGCCAGGAGCAAACACAAAGAAAAGTACATTAGGGAGTTTTTATATAATTCAAGGACTTATTAATTCATTATGCTCCCGATATTCTTTTCTGTTTAACCCTCACCCAGGAGGGAGTGTAGAATAGTGATTACCAGCCAGACTGCCTTCTCGTGAATTATAACTTCAATTTTTACTGCTGCTTAGCCTTGCTGTGCCTCATATGCTTGTTTGTAAAGTTAAGGTTAAAATATGTCTCGAACACGAGGCCGTTGTGAGGATTTAAAGTAACAACACACACTGTGAGCGCTCATAAATGTTAGTTCCGGTTGAGACCAGTTGCCGTTACACCAGCCCTTTCCCCATTCAACTGTTCTCCAATTTAGAATGCATGAAAATCACCCGGGAAGCTTACTGAACGTGCAGAGAGTCCTGGGCCTCCCCGAGGTGAGTCCACTTCGGGAACCTCCCTGTGTAGCAGGTACCCACAGTGATTCTGCTGGAGAGCCTGCCGTCTGAGCATTGAGAAATACAGAACAGTCATGTCAATTTCAAGCCAACTTTGAAAACTCGATGCAGACATCATCTTCATTTCTACTTCCTGGTTATTCACTAAGTAAATGCTGTAAACCAGTGCACAGAATTTCTGCTCTCTGGGAGCCCATGGTGTTGGGAGTGGCAGGGTGTGCACAGGGCTTCTTAAGCTTCCTTGGTGGTATAAATATTCCTCCTTGTGTCCTCAAGCTCCTACCAGACCTGGGTCCTGATCTCATAACCTCAGGAAGGTGCTACATGGATACCTAACACAGTGAAGAAAAGACCACTAGCTCTGTAGTCGGGCAAATGTAGGTTTGCTTTTGCTTCTGTCATTACCTCTCTGTGCAGTAAGAAAAGCAAAAAGGAAGGGAGAGAGAAAGGAGAGGAGGAAGGAATCATGGAAGGAAGAGAGCACTCTCAGCATCCATCCCTCTTTAAACTAAAGTTAGCAGTTCATACCTCAAAGGTGTATTATAAGGTTTAAATGAGATGTATAAAGCGTGCAACACCCTCATTCGGTGCCAATGCTTTCCTGTGGCTCTCTGAGCCCAGGACACCACTCATCTTTAACTGACCACTGCTGTTCTTTGACCCCCACTTACCACCCGATAATATACATGGTCATTTATTGCTATTTAATTGTTTTGTGCACCACAGTTTTGTCTTTCCACTAAACTAGTAGCATCCTGAGATCAAGGACTATGCGTCAACCTGGTTCTGTCTCCCACTACTTAGACTTATCCATGGCCCCATAGCCCTAACCTGTAACCTTCACTTCCTGTCCTTGCTAATCCTCAGATGTCCAAAGTGATCAAAGAGGAAGCAATAAGCAGGCCACAGATTCATTTCTGACTTAAGAGGCAGGCTTGCTGGGATGCCAGAGACTAGTCATTCAGGTTCACTGGGAAATAGCTTGCAATAACCATGAGGCAGTTGCCAGGAAATGCAAAGAACCTTCTAGTAATGGTAAGGGCTGCAGGATATCCAGAGGTGCAGCTCAGCACTCTCTGCACTTGATGCCTGAGCCTCAACCTGTTTATGGATTGTGTTGACCACTATCCCCACTTAACACCATGTCCAATACTGCAAACTAAATACAGCTGGGAGAGCTGCTCCCAGGTGAGGAACAGTGAATGTTTGGGACGCTGGAGGCTGATAAGGTTTCATCGTGTCCCCACCCAAATCTCATCTTGAATTGCAGCTCCCATAATTCTCACCTATCATGGGAGGGACCCAGTGGGAGGTATTTGAATCATGGGGGCAGGCTTTTGTTGTGCTGTTCTCATGAGAGTGAATAAGTCTCATTAAATCTGGTGGTTTTATAAAGGGGAGTTCCCCTGCACACACACTCTTTCCCTGCCACCATGTAAGACGTGACTTTGCTCCTCCTTCACCCTCCACCATGATTGTGAGGCCTCCCCAGCCATGTGGAACTATGAGTCAATTAAACCTCTTTCCTTTATAAATTGCCCAGTCTTGGGAGTGTCTTTATTAGCAGTGTGAAAATGGACTAATACAGAGGCTTACTGTAAGAGTTCATGACTTGGAAGAGTAATACATGGCAATTTACACTGAGGGCACTTGAATGGTCAATAAAGAACATTTGAGGGCACTTGAGTGGTCAAGGAATAACATGCAGCCTAATATTGTGTGTGTGTATCTTTGCAGGGCAAACAAAATGAATGAAGTACCAGCAACATATGCCTTAGAATGAATGAGGTATACCCTACCTCTGTAGATTATACCTTTATAGGTTATACCTTTAAATAAATAAGGTATATATGTCAGAGGCATTTGAACCAGAGCAACTCAATCTTGAATAGGGACTGAGTGAAATGAGGCTGAGACCTACTGGGCTGCATTCCCAGGAGGCTGGGCATTCTAAGTCAGAAGACGAGATAGGTTGGCACAAGATACAGGTCACAAAGATCTTGCTGATAGGACAAGTTGCAGTAAAGGAGCCCACCAAAACCAAGATAGCAATGAAAGTGACCTCTGGTTGTTCTACTGTTCATTATATACTAATTATAATGCATTAGCCTGCTAAGAGACCCTCCCACCAGTGCCACGACAGTTTACAAATGCCATGGCAACATCCGTAAGTTGCCCTATATTGTCTAAAGAGGGGAGGAACCCTCAGTTCTGGGAATTGCCCAGCTCCTTCCTGAAAACTCATGAATAATCCACCCCTTGTTTAGCATATAGTCAAGTCATAACCATAAAAATAGCCAACCAGCAGTCATTGGGGCTGTTCTGCATATACAGTAGCCATTCTTCTAATTCCTTTACTTTCTTAGTAAACTTGCTTTCAGTTTACTTAGTGGACTCACCTCAGATTCTTTCTTGAGCGAGGTCCCAGAACCCTCTCTTGAAGTCTGGATAGGGACTCCTTTCCAGTAATGTATGTATTAGGAATTAGAGCATTTTCTTGGAAAAAACATCATGCATAAGTGAGAGAAAGGTTTACAAAACATTCTTTGTTAATCTAAGAGCTGTGCATTTAAGGGAAATATCAGGCCATACTTCATAGGTTTTGCTTTACTGGAACCTTCTGGTGCTTTCTGGGGACCCAGCTCCAGTGCTAATCTGTCTGCTCCAGGCTCTTTCTGAGTTTCTGCCTCCAGGTAGGAAGGTAAGCCAGGAGCTGTACTTCCCTTGTCATCACTCCCCAGCCTCCTCCGTTTGCATCATCGACCCACAGTATGATAGGATTGCTTGGGATTTTTGTCTACTCTCCCAGAACTTCTCACCCTGCCCATAAGCTAACATCTTGAAGAAAATATCCACTCATAAACTAAAGGAAGGTGCTCTTACAGGACGGTCCAGAAACTCACTCTTCTCCATTAACGCCAAGCCCCATTTTCTTCCTCCACCCCCTGAATATTTGATTTACATTAGCCAAAACAGATTATTGACAAGGTTTAGGGCACACTACCCAAAATATGGCACCTTGGCATTTGAGAAAACAGCAGAAACAGGAAGGCCACTCTCCCCTCCCTTTCCCCTTCTTCCCTGAAGCAGAACATAAGATATAGGAAAATCACCCTCTGACCTCCCTCCCTTCTTCCTTGAAGAACTTCATGTGGCAGGTGTCTTGGCCTATACACAGACACCAAGAAGAAACTAAATAAACAATCCTTACTAACCTCCCCACAACCCAGTTTATTGCCATTAAATCACACCATTTAGTTCTCCAATCATACTTCTGCATGACAGCCCATAAAAATACACAGATGTCCTCATTGTCTTGGTCTTCATGTTTGCAGGCTCTCCTGTCATATACAGCTCCTATTAAATAAAGGTATTATGCATGTCCCTTATTAATCTGTCTTTTGTTATAGGGGCCTTAGCCATGAACCTTATGATGGTAAGGAAAGGAAATTACTTTTTCTTTACTACATTATCTTTACAAAAATATAGAAAGGGAGTTTTTCATAGTCAGAACTTTATGTGCCTGAAATTTAACTCATTTTTTTTAGAGTTTCCTAAAGACATCACAATCATTTACATGTATCACTTTAGCTTTGGGTACAATCCTATATATGTAAAGTATAGAGTCTATGACTTTAGCTTTATTAGCTTATGTTAGATGCCAAATCTCTACTAAAAGACGAAAAAAAATATTTTGCACTATCGCATGACATGTTCTATTAAATCATACCATTTTCCCACCTCCAGGTGCACTGAAATAAGCCACCTCCCAAGGCCTCCAGGAAAGGTCATTTGAAAGCCTTTATAATTGTATTCTAATTTGTAGTAGTTATAGTATGCATAACAATGACAACATTGACAGAGAAGAGTGATCGTGTTTTCATGTACACTCATTTCATAATCTTCGTTGGCCCCATAAGGAAAGTAAGAAAAGTAGCTTTTACCAGTTAGACTTATGAAAAATGCAGACTTTTAAAAGTTGCTTTTAATTCAGAACTTCTTCTTTTTCTGACTATTTTGAACACTTAAGTCAGCTTCTATCACTTCTCAAGTTTTCCCTAAGTCAGAAATAATAATTTTTAAAATTATATTACCCTGTTTTGACTAATGAAATCCACTTAGGGAGTGACTCCATCCTTGGACGTTAAAGACAATCTAAGCCAGACCCATCTTCAGATGAGGTATCTTCACCCAGATGTTACAAAGGTAGTAGATGAGGCCCGGAGGCTGAAACAAGCCTCAGATCCTTCGTATCTATCTCAACATTTCTAATATCTGACTTTTTATCCTAGATCTCCTGGACATTCACTGAAAGAAATTTTCCTTCTTTAGAGCCAGTATTTTTTTCTAGACTATGTGATAAAGAACAGCTTATGCTGGATAGACAAAGTATGGCAGAAAGAGGAGAGTCCACAGCGCTGAAACAATTGCTAAAGCAGGGTCCACGGTGAAAACTGTTAACACTGCAGGCTGATTCAAAGCTGACTTGATTGGAAGCCATGTTCTACTAACAGGGATCCATTTGCAAATGGCAGCTGGTGTAAAGTTGGCACAATTCTGCCCTGTTTCTACTTCCTACTGTTAGTCATTGCTTGCTCACTTCACTAAGCTTCGTCTGAGTTTCTATAGTCCACCTTCTCCCCATCAAAACAAAACAACACAGAACGAAAGATTTCCCTTCAAATCTAAGTATCTATGAAATTCCCTGAATCTAAGCAGAAATGAGGATGAACCTGAAATACAAATTTATTCTTATATTTAGTGCAACAAGTGTTATTTCCTCTTGAGTCTGAATCCAAGGTTTCAATGCAGGCCTCAATGTGACAGTTTTTACTCAGACAAGAGTGCGTTCAGGGCCCAGTAAATCTCTCGGGCAAAAGCTGAAAGACACAGGGGAACAGCCCAGAGAATATGAAATCCGTGAAACAGGTATAAATTGAGAAAAATTCAAAAGCAAAGAGTTGTTCAACTGAATTTAAAGTTATAGATGGAGAAGAGGAGGGTGAGGAGGAAGAGGAGGAGGAGGAGGAAGAGGAGGAGGAGGAGGAGGAATAGAGGAAATCTTTAATTGTAGGTGATCTCAGCCAAATTGTCAACAAAGCTTATAGGAGATACATTTTTCAACCATATGGTTTTCTCTGGGTTTTCACATGCTAATTTCACCCTGATCTAGGGAGCAGAGGCATTTTTCATAATTGATTTTTGAAAGGCATCAAATGTAAACTCAAATAAGTTTAGAGGCCTTGGACACCAGTTTCTACCATTATAATTGAGCCATTGTTTTCCACTCAGAACTGGGTAATGACTATGGTTTGCTGTCATAGCTATCAATTTATGAAGACACAGCTGCCAATGTCTTTAAGAACCTTTTTTTTTTTTTTTGCATGACAACGCATTTTTTAGGGTGTGG
The DNA here is from genome assembly GCF_029281585.2 of Gorilla gorilla gorilla. NCBI lineage: Eukaryota > Metazoa > Chordata > Mammalia > Primates > Hominidae > Gorilla > Gorilla gorilla. Next base: position 134,417,065 of record NC_073236.2, on the reverse strand, counting down.
GGTATAACTGAATAAAGCCCCAAGTCAAAGGTAACCAAGCCTACTAAAGCACGATGAGGCTTTAAATATTGTATATATATGATAATTTATGTATTATCTATTAAAGAAGATATGCCTAACATGTATAAACATACATCAATATACTTATATCCATATTTATATACGTAATGAAGATTAAATAATTAATTTCACGATGTGTGTTATCAGATCGTTTTGACTCACCGGAATGAAAAACCACTTCACCTAAAGCAGAATCTCCTCTACGGATCCTTATGACTGCTCTAAAGGAAGCAAACAGCCTGAAATGACACTCTGAACTCATGGAACTTATCAATAAGTGCATATTTTGGGGGCTTGTAGACGTTCACTATATTAAATTGCAATTATAAATCATTCCTTCATTTTCTTTATGGTTCCACTGAGATTTTCCAGATGTAAATAGGAAGAAGAAAAAAAGACATCAGTAAGAAATAGAAAAAGGCTTCATCATATCCGTTCAAAATTGTTAATTCACTTTAAAAATTTAGAATATTTTAATGTCCATTTATAATGTTAATGAGTGTTAATGGAGATTCAGTCTCCAGACTGTGTTCTTTTGATTATTTTTTCGTTGAGGTGGGCAGATGTGCTCCACATGTGTTATTCGGTGTAAGATCAGGGATCTAGGAGATCCCCTTTTTCTTTCCTTCCCTGGAAGCTTCATTGTAATTCTGATGATAAAAGCTTCCCTGGAAACAAAAGTGCAGGTTTCTTTACCTGGAGCCTTATGTTATCAGCCCTCATTCTTAATTCTGAATGGTATTTTAAGCTGTAAGTCAAATCTACTTAAGGATTGAAGGTAATTTCTCCACCTTTTTCTTCCAAGAGTGTTAGAACAAAACCTGACATTAGTAAATTGTATTATCCCTTTCCATTATAAAAGTAATATATACATACATTATTGAAAGCTCAAGGAAAAAATATACATATTACGTATATACACATTATGTACCATCCAGAAGATGACTGCTAGCATGTTACTGTATTTCCGTATTGTCATTCATTTCCCTTCTTTCCAGAAATACAATTTTACATCCTACTTATTGAGAAATAAACTAAAGAAGAGACACTTCAATGTGTAGGCAGAAGGTTTCAAACACTGTTTGGCTGAGGAGTGGAAGTTAAATCACCCCGTGGCCCATCCACTCCTCCCTGGAGCTCCTCCACCCGTGTCATGTGCTTCGTCTCCACACATGTGTGTATGCATGTTTATCTTGCAAAGCACTTAATAAAATAAGATCAATTATGTTCCCCACTTTGTTTTCTCAACAATCGCAGATGCTTCTAAGCGGTGAGTGGATTGGAAATCTAAGGAGGAAGTTGCCGTTAGGGTTGGGGGCTGCTGTTTTCTGCCACCTTTGCCTTCCCGCAACAAGGACAGGGAGTCCTTCTGAGGGTCCCCGTTCCTCCCTAGCAGCTGAGCTTTCCAGAGGGGGTTCCGCAGCATGGATCCAGCGCTGGCTGTTCTATGCACACAGGCAGGCGCACTCCACTGAGAAGCTTTCTGTGGAAAGCCATCACTTCAGATATCCTAGACCGAAAATAAGACCTTCGCCACCGTTCCTCGGCCTCTAAAATGACACTTGATTTTGGGCACAGCACTTCTAGATTCTAGCAGAAGGTGGGCAGGGAGAGAGCCAGAGAGCAGGAGAGCAGGAGAGAGGGAAAGGGGAGCCACGCGAGCCCGGCTTTGCTCTCTCATGAAGGCTGGATGTCCAAAACAGCTCCAGAGGCCTGATAAGAAGGTGGCGCGCTCCCTGGGCCTTCCCACTCCCCTCAACTAACGCACACACACACCTCCTGTGTTTGTTTGCTTTTCCAGGCCTGTGCTGAAAGCCTGCAATCTGAACCCTGAGAGGCCACAGCCCTGTCAGCACCCAGGGATCAACATTTGGGCTGACTTCTGTCAGGCCAGGCATCCACAGCAGAAGCAGAGGGAGCAGCACCTTCAACAGTGGTCCCTTCAGGGCAGGAACACCCAGCAGGGAGGAATGCCTTCCATGAGATGCCCGGGGCTGGGGGTGGGGGGGAGTGCCTTCCATGAGATGCCCGGGGGCGAGTGCCTTCCATGAGATGCCCAGGGGCGAGTGCCTTCCATGAGATGCCCGGGGGCAAGTGCCTTCCAGTGGCTGCCCAGAAAGGAGCCCTGCTCCCTGTGCAGAGTCTGGAGAGGCCACAGAGGGGGTGGAGGAGCCGGAGAGAATCCCGTCTCTGTCTTCTCTGCTGCACCTGCCCTGCTCCAGAGGTGGTGTTCTGATGTGGCTGGTAGAGCCATGTTCATCTCTAAAACTTCCTCAGACAGCCACGCAACATCTGCTTCATGACGGCAGCGTCATCGCATCTCTGCCCCGGTTTTCTCTGAACATAAATGTGCACTTGTGTGTGCTCAGCACAAAGAATACAGCTCGCGGGTTGTCACCAATTTTAAATTTTGGACCATGTTGTTTTCTTTCTGATCTGTAGGATCAGCTTCATTGAAATATCTCTAAGACGCAAGCTATGGAAGAGCAAAATGAAACAAACAACCAGCTCTTTTGTATAAAAGAATAAAAGTATAAAGATTTTAGACTATTCAGGTATCTGTCCATGTATTGTTACACATTTTTTCGGTGCTTGAAGGCTGTTTACATGATGTCAACATTACTATGTGTAGATACATTTTTAAAATCCCCTAATAATACTAATTTTTTGATGCACAAAACATCATAGAAAATATCGTAATACCAAAATGCTATAAATTAGTTTAATAAAGATTCAGTTTTAAAGGACACATGATAAGAACTATGTTACTATTATTTTTTCTTGTTATTTTGTTCATTTAAAGTTAGTTTCTTTGACTTTTATGAGGAAAAGAACATTTAAAATTATTACATGTTAATATTTAAATAAATTAACACTTTTCACCTTTATTATTCTATCTTACATTTGACTTCTTAAAATTTACCAAAAACGACTTTCTATTTTAAAGGGAAATGTAATCTCTACATCAAAGTAATCCAGAAAAACAATTATGTCTGGTACCGTTTCATTTAAACTATAACATGAGTTCATGTATTCAGACATATGACAGACCGGTACTGGTCCGTGGCCTATTAGGAACTGGGCCACACGGCACGGGGTGATTGGTTGGGGTGGGGAGGGTGCAAGCAAGCTTTACTGTCCGAGCTCCGCCTCCTTTCAGATCAGCAGCAGCATTAGATCCTCACAGGAGCGCGAACCCTATTGCGAACTGTGCATGCGGAGAGGTTGCGCGCTCCTTATGACAATTTACTGATGCCTGATGATTTGAGGTGGAACAGTTCCATCCCAAAACCATCCCCCTCACTTCTTGTCCATGGAAAAATTATGTTCCACGAAACTGGTCCCTGGTGTCAAAAAGGTTAGGGACTACTGTGTTATAGATTGCATGTGATGCAGTCATGGGTCCGTGATGTGGCGTGTGTTATGATGTGTGTGATTCAGTGTGCAGGTGTTATGTGTGTGAAGCACTGTGCGTGATATAGTGTATGTGATGTAGTGTGTGTTACAGTGTGTGTTATAATATATGTGAGGCAGCGTGTGTGATGTAATGTTTGTGTGGTGCAGCGTGTGTCATATGTGTGATCAAGTGTGTGTGTGTTAGTGTCCGTGTTATGCAGTGTGTATCTGCTGAAGAATGTGTGATGCACTGTGTGTTATAGTGTGTTATGTAGTATGTGTGATGTCGCGTGTGTAATGCAGTGTGTTTGTGCAGTACTATGTGTGATGGAGTGTGTGTGCTATAGTGTGTGTGATACAGTGAGTGTGTGTGATACAGTGAGTATGTGTTATGGCGTGTGATGGAGTGAGTGTGTGTTATAGTGGTTATAGTGTGTGATGCAGTGAGTGTTCTAGTGTGCGATGGAGTGTGTTATACTGTGTGATGCAGTGAGTGTGTGCTATAGTGTTGTGATGCAGTGAGTGTGTGCTGTAGTGTGTGTGATGCCGGGAGTGTGTGTTGTAGTGTGCGTGTGATGCAGGGAGTGTGTGCTGCAGTGTATGTTCAGTGAGTGTGTGTTATAGCATGTGTGATGCAGTGAGTGTGTGCTATAGTGTGTGTCATGGAGTGAGTGTGTGTTACAGTGTGTGTGGTGCAGTGAGTGTGTGCTGTAGTGTGTGTGATGCAGTGTGTGTTATAGTATGTGTCATGGAGTGAGTGTGTGTTACAGTGTGTGAGATGCAGTAAGTGTGTGTTATAGTGTGTGTGACGCAGCAAGTGTGTAAGGTGTGTGTGATGTAGCGAGTGTGTGCTAGTGTGTGATGCAGCGAGTGTGTGCTATAGTGTGTGTGATGCAGTAAGTGTGTGTTATAGTGTGTGATGGAGTGTGTGCTGTAGTGTGTGTGATGCAGTGTGTGTTATACTGCGTGTGATGGAGCAAGCGTGTTATAGTGTGTGATGCAGCGAGTGTGTGCTGTAGTGTGTGTGATGGAGTGAATGTGTGCTGTAATGTGTGTGATGGAGTGAGTGTGTGCTGTAGTGTGTGTGATGGAGTGAGTGTGTGCTGTAGTGCGTGTGATGCAGTGAGTGTGTGCTGTAGTGTGTGTTGTGGTGTGTGTGATGCAGTGAGTGTGTGCTGTAGTGTGTGCGATGGAGTCAGTGTCTGCTATAGAGTGTATGATGCACTGTCTGTGACAGAAGAGGAAGAGAGGCCTCCATCCCGCACATCTACCCAGCCACAGGTGCTCAGATTCTATGATGCCCTCTGAGATGCTGCCACCGTTGCTCTCAGAAGGTGGATCCTCACTCGTACATCAGCCAGCACACTTCTCTCCACCTACGCAGTCTCACACGGCAGAGGAGCCCTGTCCTCCAGCACTGTGAGATACCCACACCAGAGCGGCTTAATATTGTACTAGTAAATGTTCTGATGTAGAAGGAAGTGTTCCTCGCCTGTCAACCAAGAAGTGCTGAATTTATAAACATGTCGTGTGTGCATCTTTATCTAGGCCAAAAGTGTTCCCACATGGCATTGTTTGACTCCGAACCCCGCTCCCCTCTCAGAAGCACAGATGCTTAGAAATGAGGGTCTCTAGTTGCTGCCATCATCACACCACATGGATTCTAATTCACCCTAATCTGCGCCATCCTGATCACACTGAAGGCGCCAGGCTGACACTGCTTCTGAAAGTCTCATCCACTTGAAGCTGTTTTGATGGGTCACTCTCCAGCTTAGAAAAGTTTCACGTCGATTGCTTTACACAGGATGAAGTCTAAATTTGTCAGCCAGCGACTTAAATCCTTTCAAAATGTTCTAAATAAATAATGTTTCAAATGTGATGTCTACTGCATTCCAGCCAGACTGAAGTGAAAACCCCGAGAAACACCTCCTATTGTAATTCCCTCTATTCCTTACCTCTAACATGTGCCACCACCCCTCCAGCCCAGCTTCTCCAACCCATATCAAAGCAGCTTTCTGCAGGCTTCTCTTGAATCTGGCCCACAGCATCTTCCTGCATGCCTGGATCAGCCATGCGTGCTAACGTCCACTTACGTGGCCACAACCTTCACCCATGTCCTTACTGTGGTTTCCTCTAGTCTACCCCTTATTCAGTGTCTACTCTCATAACCACCTTATTTAATCCTCACAATATCCTCAGTACCCAGATTAAGATGCCCAGATTTCAGGGATGGTAAAATTGAATCTGAAAAATATTAAATAGTTCGCTCAAAACTATTATGCCAAAGGCCATGTTCTTCCTTCTGAGCAAAGATCTGTGCTAGAGTCTGAGGGTTCTTCCAAAAAGACCGAAATGTGTGATACCTGTAGTCAAGTGGTTTATAATGTTGCTTAGATAATAAGATAACTCTTCTATCTGGCAGGGAATGGTCTTCACAGACCAGGGAGGTGGACTTCACAGCTGAGCACCAGCCCAGATTGTTCCCAACTACAGGCAACGCAGTTGCTCTGGCTTTGAAAATGGGAAGACCGCAGTCTGGCAGGTGAGAACTCTTCTCATTGCTCTACCAGGTAAAGCAAAATTATAAAATTGAACTTGTATTGCCTGATGTGTCCATTTCAAGGTCGTTAGAGAGATTAAGTGACAACAATAAATACAAAATGAACATGAAAACTGTAAAAGTTTCTGTATTTAAACATGTTGTATGTAAACATCCGTTAAACATATTGTACCATTAAATAATGGTACAATATTGTGCGACACCTGAGAATAAAAGTAAAATAAGTAAACACGGAAATAAGCAAGTGGTGCAGATAACTCCACTTATCTGGTGGTGCAGAAATGCCCTGTCATATCTCCGATCATCCCCTCCTGCCCACTCTTCAATCCTATAACATGTGTCCTTTCTGCAGGCCTCAATTTCTTCTGTTCCTCACTTGGCAGCGCTTGTCCCTGGCGCAGCCTTTGCCCCTTGGCTATCCTCTTAGTGTATCTTGCTTTCACCAGCCCCTCTGCTCCGATGTTGGCCCTGAATCACTCTGCTTTTCCCATCCCTGGGATTGCCACCACTGACTTGTCTCCTCCTTCTCCCAGGCCACTGTGCCCTGTAGACAAAGTCCCCAGAGCAAACTGCTAGTTTCACTGTGGAATTTGATGTGTGTTGTCCCAGACTTGTGCTCATCAGTCCATTCCGTTCCCCATGGCTGGTGCTTTGCATCTTGTCTTTCTACCCTTTTCCATGTGCTGCAAGCCTGGACTCTCATTCTCTCTACAACCTGAACAGAAGCCTCCAGCTTCAACTTTCTGGAAGCCCTTAATGGAATCCTCAGGAGCTCCTTCAATTTCACCGTTTTCCTCCTCAATATTGCCCCATAACCAGCCCAGAGTCCCCTTTGCTCCCGAGGAGGAAACACACCTTTCCCAGGCAATGCCAAGGCCTTCTCCTACACCTCTCACCACTCTGGGTGTAATTTAACAATCCATGAACATCTTTTCTTTTTCCCTTTTTGAGATGGAGTTTTACTCTTGTCACCCAGGCTGGAGTGCAATCACGTGATCTCAGCTCACTTCAACCTCCGCCTCCTGGGTTCAAGTGATTCTCCTGCCTCAGCCTCCCGAGTAGCTGGGATTACAGGCACCCACCACCACGCCTGGCTAATTTTGTATTTTTAGTAGAGACAGGGTTTCTCCGTGTTGGCCAGGCTGGTCTTGAACTCCCGACCTCAGGTGATCCACCCACCTCGGCCTCCCAAAGTGCTGGAATTACAGGCGTAAGCTGCCATGCCCGGCCCAATCCATGGATTTCCCTCCTATATGTTTCTATCCATAGCCACTGTCTCTCACTACTTTGGTTTTTCTCTATTGGTCTCACTTTGTTCTAAGAAATAAAAATAAAATAGTTTCTAAATGGCAGTATTATCCCTCCAAGTACCATCTCGTATTTCATCTTCTTTTTATTTCAAAACCTCTGGACACACTTTCTCAGTGTCTTTAAGTACTTTTCCTTTTTTGTTTTTCCTAATATCTCATTGGCCAGGATCGTTGTGCTAGAGATGTACTAGTGTAGTCTTTTATTCTGAGTAGCAATGAGCTCAGCTTTTCCTGAGGAAGAAGGGGAAATTAGACATTAGGAAGCCACCAGATATTTCTGTCATACTCTTCCACCGCTGATGATATCTCCTCTGTTTCCAGCTCTATGACACATTTTCCTCTTCTCTCTTTCGGGGATGTAGTTTAATAGTAGACACACTAAATATACAGGAATTACTTTGATGCAAGGCGGAAAACTAAAATTCATTAAACACAAGTTCTAAGTGCTATGAAAACACAGAAAGACCAGTGAGTTCTGATGCACGCCTGGGTAGGCTGGGATGAAAAGACTATCCATCCATATCGTCTGACTTGGCTCTTCCAGAACAAAACACAGAGAGCAAATGATCATAATCGTGCGGCACCCTGTGAGTAAGTGGACAAGGTCCTTTATGACCAGAGACACCAAGCACAGGAACTCTGGCTTCTCCAAGGCCTGAAGGTGCTGAGGTCTTAACAAATCTGTAGCCCATACAGTACAATGCTTAGAAAACTACTCTAAACTTCCCCTAATGTAACACAACAAAACCTCCTAGGTACTGTTAAGAACTTGGAAGCGGTCCATCCATTTTCAGACTAGGAATTAATTCTGACTAAGAAGTCTCCTCCTATGATATCCAGAAGGACAGAGACACATATAACAGTGGCTTACGATTTGACGGGACAAAATTTTAAATCAGTATTATCATTTTAGACATGATGACTGAAGATACATGCATTTGGGAATCTTACAATTACCCAGTATGATGTATGATCTGAGGACTGGAGATCATAAATAAGTTGACCAAGACAGAAGCTTTGTGATGGAGGAAGCATTGAAACTCAGATGGTCTTACGTTAAGTGGATGTTTCTCTACCCTGTCGCTAGGCTAGGTGCATGAAACGGCTGGGTGTGTGGGCTTTCGGATGGCATTTTTGGTCCCACCTCTACCAGAAAGCAAATCCAGAAATGCAGCAAGGATCAGATCTTGCAGGCCATGTAATGACATTGGCTTTAGCTGTGGCTGCTGTCTTGAGAGAAGCCTGTAAGCAGGGTGAGGGTATGGAGGGAGATCAGTTAACAGGCACACAAAATAATCCGAGAGAAAGATGATACTGCCTTGAACAATGGAGATAGTAATAGAATTTTAAGAAATTATCAGACTCCAGTTATATTTGAAGGTCGAACCAGCGGAATTTTCTGAATGAATGGATATACGGTAAGAGAAAAAAAAAAGACAGCAAGGGTAATCCCAAGGTTCTTGGCCTGAACAACTGCAGAGATGTTGTTTTTTACTGAGAATGGACAATTGTGAAGGAAAAAAAATAGTTTTGGATGTGTCATCTTTAAGATTCCTAACAGAGCAAAAAGGGAAAGATCCAATTAGAAATTGTATATACCAGCCTTGAGGTCAGGAAAGAAGTCTGACCTAGAGATGTGAATTTGAGTCATCACAACATGAAAGGTATTTATTTATTTTAATTACTATTATTATTATTATTAGTTTTTGATGGAGTCTTGCTGTGTCACCAGGCTGGAGTGCAGTGGTGTGATCTTGGCTCACTGCAACCTCTGACTCCTGAGTTCAAGCCGTTCTCCTTCCTCAGCCTCCCGAGTAGCTGGGATTACAGGCACATGCCACCACGCCTGGCTAATTTTTGTCTTTTTAGTAGAGCCAGGGTTTCACCATGTTGGCCAGGATGGTCTTGATCTCCTGACCTTGTGATCCACCTGCCTCGGCCTCCCAAAGTGCTGGGATTACAGGTGTGAGCCACCACGCCTGGCCACAACATGGAAGATATTTAAATATTTAAGGCTCAATGATATTTCCTAGAGATAAGTGTAGAAAGAAGCAAGAGAAAAATCTAAGGACCAAGCCCTATCTTTTTAGACAGTTAGAGGTAGAGGAAGATCATGAGAAGTGGGCACAGTAGACTGGGGAGATATGGCTAGTGACCACAAGGAAAACCAGGAGTGTGGGGTGTTCAGAAAGACTGGGGAAGAAAGCATCTCAGACAGGAGCAAACAACAGACTGTGTTGAATGCTGCTGGGAGATCAAATAAGATAAAGATGGGAAAAAGGCCACCAGATTTAGCAATAAAGAGGACATTGATGACTTCAAGAAAAACTACTTCCTTAGAGTGGTGAGAATGGAAGCCTGATTTCAGAGATGTAAGATGGAATGGAATGAGAGGCAGTGCACACAGAGATGTAAACAGAATGTGAGGATTTTGGTGTTAAAAGTGAAGGAAGAAATGAAGTGGTAGCTGGAAGGGATGTGGAGTCAAGGTATAAAGAGATAAATCTTTTTTTTTTAGATGAGAGAAATTACGGCATATTTGCACATGGATGACATGATAATTGGAGACAAAAATTGATTTTGTAAAAATATAGTGATGCCCATGATTAGACCAAAAGAGAAGGGATCTAATTCTGAAGAAGATAGCCCTAGACAGGAACATCGGGAAGTCATTTATAAGAGTAGGAGCTAAGGCAATTACGTGGTTTCATTGATGTGTATTGTAAGGATAGGAAATTCTCCTCTGATTGCTTCTATTTTTCTCAAGGATGTAGAAGGCAAGGCCTTAGCTGAGATTGAGGATAAAGGAGGTGGTACTGGTGGTTTGATGTGAAGGAGAAATAAGCTACTTATCCAGGAAAAGCAAAAATTAAGGAATCAGAAATACGCAAGGGTTGCTAGACAGCACTGACAGCCTCAACGTGATGGTCATAATTGTTTTTTAATTTTTGAGACAGGGTCTCCTTCTGTCACCCAGGCTGGAGTACAGTGGCTCCATCAGGGCTCTCTGCAGCTTCAATCTCCTGTGTTCAAGCAATTCTCCCATCTCTACCTGCCAAATAGTTTGGGATTACAGTTGTGTGCTATTATGCCGATATTATGCCCCAATTTTTTTTTTATAGACAGGGTCTCACTATGTCGCCCAGGCTGGCCTTGAACTCCTGAGCTCAAGTGATCTGTCCACCTCAATTTCTTAAAATGCTGGGGCTACAGGTGTGAGCCACTATGCCCAGCCCAAACATTTAGAAAGATCAGTCAGTATGCTTATGAATTTCTCTACATCCATGTTCAGCTTTTTGAGTATAAAGATAGAACAGGTAGAAACTTAGACTAGAGTTTTCATGAGCACCTCAGATGGCAAGAGAGAAGCAAGAGAGGGCTTATGTTGACTATAGACTCTAATATGGAATCGGGAGGAAGTGAGAACCTGAGAAAGATGAGGGTCAGATAAAACGCAGTAGGAAGAGTTGATGGTCTATTCTGCTCATGTTAAATAATGGTTGGATTGCAGGAACTTGAGTAAGTGTGCAGAAGATATAGGAAATTATGGGCATAGAGTGGAATGCTTGAAACTGTGATTATGGAGGGACATAGTCAATGATAATGACAAGTCCCAAAAGGTGACCTTGAGAATGGGCGTCTGAAGTGGGAGGGAGTGCAAGATAATTGGAGCAGAGGATGCCAAAGAACTTAGACAGGGTAATGAAAAGGTCATCTCTGTAGTCAGTGCAGTTTCCAAGAATTATGGCAGAAGTAGTCCTGGAGGGAGGAGCAGGGAGCCAGGAGCCACAACTAGGAAAAGAGAATCTTCTAAGTGTTGGTAGATACTGCAGAAAGCAAAGATAGTGGTGGTGGGTGTAATCTGACAGCATAAGCATCAGAGGTGGAAGGGGTTAGAGTGGAGAACCGGATACTCTGGAAATGGCAGTAAAAAGCAATGAGTACATGGATCTCACCCCAAGGTCCAGCTGTGCAAAGATGTTGGAGAGAAAACAACCACTTTGAGATGACTGTGGGGGTTGGGGGAAGGTAGTTTTAGACAAAGCTTGAAAACAATATTCAAGGGAGAGTTTGAAGGTGTGGGTATTCTGTTCATGATAGACTTTAGTCTCAGGAGGTAGAGAAGGAATAAGGGAAGGATTTGATAGCTGAGGAAGCATGAGGGATGAAGTCACTTTAGAGGTGCACAGAGCTGTACAGCCCGTGTATCTTGGCCTTATGTTCATTTTTTTTTTTTTTTTTTTTTTGAGACAGAGTCTCGCTCTGTCACCCAGGCTGGAGTGCAGTGGTGCCATCTTGGCTCACTGCAACCTCCGCCTCCTGGATTCAAGCTATTCTTCTGCCTCAGCCTCCCAAGTAGCAGAGACTACAGGCGCAGGCCACCAAGGCCAGCTAATTTTTGTGTTTTTAGTAGAGACAGAGTTTCACCATATTGGCCGGGCTGGTCTTGAACTCCTGACCTTGTGATTCACCCACGTCAGCCTCCCACAATGCTGGGATTACAGGCGTGAGCCACCACACCTGGCCTTATGTTCATTTTTTACTTTTGGAGGTAACTAATATAAATAGATGAAGAGTACAATGGGATTAGTCCTGATGGTGTCTGAGACTTGCAATCTTTCCTGCTCTGGTGATATGGAAGTAGAGACGAAGACAGTGTTACCTGAAACAGACCAATCTCTAGGGCCCACTACTCTCTCTTGACAATGGAGGGGTTTTTTTTTTAAATTTTTATTTTTAATTTTTTATTTTTTTATTTTTTATTTTTTTTTGAGATGGAGTCTCGCTCTGTCGCCCAGGCTGGGGTGCAGTGGTGTGATCTTGGCTCACTGCAAGCTCCACCTCCCTGGTTCACGCCATTCTCCTGAATCAGCCTCCCGAGTAGCTGGGACTACAGGGGCCCGCCACCATGCCTGGCTAATTTTTTGTATTTTTTAGTAGAGACGGGGTTTCACTGTGTTAGCCAGGATGGTCTTGATCTCCTGACCTCATGATCCGTCTGCCTCGGCCTCCCAAAGTGCTGGGATTACAGGCGTGAGTCACCGCGCCCGGCTGACAATGGAGGTTTTAAATCACAGGGTTACCAGAGAACATAGAGAGTGAAAAACATCCATTGATTACTGAAAATGAAAACATTGAAACCAAAATAAGTGCTACTCAGTTCAAAGAGTAAGTATCCCCCTACCAAAGAGGAAAAGAAAAAGATGCTTAAAAATAAACAAAAAAAATTAGATAGTATATTACCCATGAGATGAGAACTAGATGCAGGTGAGCACTAAAAATCTCTGCCATTGTAGATCTATAGAAAATGTAAAGAATCGGCCAGGCGTGATGGCTCATGCCTATAATCCTAGCACTTTGGGAGGCCAAGGTGGGTGGATCACCTGAGGTCAGGAGTTCGAGACCAGCCTGGTCAACATGGTGAAACACTGTTTCTACTAAAAATACAAAAATTAGCCAGGTATGGTGGCTTGCGCCTGTAATCCCAGCTACTCAGGAGGCTGAGGCAGGAGAATCTGCTTGAACCTGGGAGTCGGTTGTTGCAGTGAGCCGAGATTGTGTCATTGCACTCCAGCCTGGGCAACAAGAGAGAAAGTCCATCTCAAAAAAAAAAAAAGAAAGAAAAAAGAAAAAGAGGACAGTAGGAAAAATAATAATAATAACCAAAGTTAATATTATCAAAAAAACAAAAATAGAAAAAGTAAGTTTAAATGTTTATAAATTATTTATTCCTTATTAAGAATAATAAAACAGATACATTCCTTTTGTCTGAGTTGGAAAAAAAGAGCAAAAGGAGAAAGAGATTGGGAATAGCAAAGGAAACATGTAAGTCCTAGAATAGATTAATAGAATTGTAAGAAAACACAGCACGCAACCCTATGGCAATAAACATGTAACTCTAGAGAAAAGGTATACATTTCTAGGAAAACATAAATTAACAAAACTGAATTAAGAAGTGGAAATTTGAACAGACCAATTGCCATAGAAAGATTGGGAAGATAATAAAAATATGCATTGACAATGTCATCATAGAAATTAAACCAAGTGTATGTAAATCATTAGAGAATTTTGAGAATAGCAGTGATGTGATCTAACACATTTTGAAAGGTGTTATGAGGGAAGACACTGCAGAAAAACAAGAGAAAGAGCAGGTAGATTGGTTAAGAGGTGACTTTATGACTGCAGGCTAGATGGTGTGGGAGTCCTGCCAGGAGCAGGGAGGTGGTGAGATGTGCTCAGGTTTTGCAGATAGACTGATTGAAGGTGCAGGAATGGAAGAGGGTCTAGGTTTTGGGCTAGAGCAAAAGGAAGAGTAGCATTATTATCATTTGTGTTGTTTGCTAGGACTGCCATGACAAAGTCCTGCCTATGGGCAGCTTTAACAGCAGAAATTTATTGCCTTGCGCTTCTGGAGGTGGAAAGTCAGAGACCAAGGTGTCAGCAGTGTTGACTATTTCTAAGGAGTGAGTGGGACTCTGTTCCATCCTTCTCTAGTTCCTGGTTGTTTTCTGGCAATCTCTGGCATTCCCCGGCTTATAGAAGTATCACCTGGATCTCTACCTTCACCTTCTCATGGTATCTCCCTTTGTGCATGCTTCTGCATCAAAGTTTCCCTTTTTAATAAGGTCATCTGTCATATTGGATTAGGAGCCACCCTACTCCTGTATGACCTTATTTTGACTTAACTAATTATGTCTGCGACAACCCTATATTCACTCTGAGGGACTAGAGATTAGCACTTTCATGTATGAATGTTTGGAGAGGACATAATTCAACTCATAACAACATTTACAGGCCTGAGAAAAACGCTGGAGCAGCAGGTTTGGGCGCATGCCTGCTTGAGTTCCAGGTGGAGACATAAGGTGGGCAGTGGAGTTCGAAGGAGACGTGTAGCTAGAAGTATGAATTCAGCTGTTCAATATACTTGTATTGAAAGTCATGATCTGGGACTATTAACCCTGAAGGGGTTGTTTACAGAAAAGGGAAGAGATCTGAGAACCAAGCTTTAGGACTCTCTAACATTGAGTAATATTTCTTATTTCTAAATCCATACACTTATTTCTAAGATCCAGTGCTTGCACTTCAGGACACTTACTCTTTCCTCTGCCCAGACCCCTCTTTCTGCAGTCAGCTGCATCACCAGATGTCCCTCCAGCCCCCAGATATCTGCATCACTGGATGCATATCTTCCTTCAAGCACTTGCTCCATGGCCCGTCTATAGTGACACACACAGCAGCTCCTGCCCTCTGTCCTCCCTCCGTCTCTTGCCTTGCGTTTATTTGTGTTTCCTTCCTTGCCCGCTATGCTGCAGCCTGACTGCTCGTTTATTCCTTCCCCACAGGAAGCTCAGCTCCATGAGGCGAGAAAGCCTCCTTGCTTTGCTCACTGCTGCATTCCCACAGTCAAGGTCCTTGCTGGGCATGCAGTAGTGCTCGATGCATTTTTGTTGAAAGAATGAATGAACAGTTAGGGACTGCTAAAGCTCGCTTCCCTCTGCTTGCTTCAGGGTTTGTGTGCTAAGCATTAATCATCCCCATCCAGGGCCTAACCCAAGAGTGTACCAGTCCCTTCAAACTGTCATCATTTTAAGCTCTCCTTGCTACTATTTCTGGCAGTCTCTGAGGAGAAGTCAAATGGTGAACAGTCTTGAAATCAAGCCTGCTCTGTGATTGTTTCCAGCACAGAAGCACGGCCCCCAGAGAACTCCTGACACTGGCAATAAAGAGCGGCCGACCTCAGAGTAGCTGTGACTCATGCTTCCAAATGGAAGGTGCTTTATGTGCTGCAAAGGCAGCTTTTATGAATATGATCTATTAGAAATCATTAACCATTCCGAAACATTCTTTACGTTAAAAGTCAGCAGAGTTTTCAAAGCCATTTCTTTAATTATTTTATCATGTTTGTTGGAGCCCGAATCGTAAAATTTGGACTTTTGCAGTGATCTGGCCATGTTTATATTTAGTTAACTGTATTTCCGAAAGAAAGAAAGAATAGTGAAAATAGGAACATTATGGCTTCTGGAAGTTGTAGGATAATTTTATAAAGGTAATTATTCACAATCCACCTTAGCAGAACATTTTCTGTTGTGATTTTTCAAATTAGTTTGATTTTCTTCCCTGGTTTGTTTTGTTTTTGTTTTTGTTGTTATTGTTTTTGTTTGATGTATCCAACATTTGATGGTGTCACAGTGGATCATGCCATCCAGATATCTATTCTTTTTTCCTTTAAAGGTAGTGGATTGTTGGCACTGCAAATAAACTATGATTTTTGCTATGGTTGCTGTTTTAATGTTGTATGTTAATGAAGACAGGCTTTGACTTAACATTCTTGAAAAGGGGAGAGAGATGAGGCGATTTGATGAGGAAGAGGCTGAGATTTCTCTCACTGAGGCTTTGTGAGCTGTCGTCACAGTGTGAAGGTGACAGTCTCAATCTCAATTGCACAGGGGCCAACTCATTACTGCTCACTTAGAGCAGCTGCTGGTCTCAGTTCGAGCAGCGAGGGAGGCTGCCAATACTCCTGAGTGATAGGAGCCAGCAGGCTCAGCCACAGGACAGTCTCATGGAAACCTCGCTGCCTCCTGGGCAATCCCGTTTCATGACCCTAATCAGGAAAGGTGAAGCCCCCAAGTCTGTTCTTCCGTGGCTAGAGCGGCTCCTGAAGACCCCAGCTTCACTCCATTGCATTAGTTTCCATCTTTTTCCCAAAATAAACAATTGGGGAGCCGAGCTTCGGTTATTTACGTTTAAGGCAGCATAAGAAATCAGGCTGAAATGTCAGCAACAAAAAGGAAAGAGGACCACGAAGTGGATTAATATTTATTATCTTGGTGGGTCGTGATGGCTTATGCCTGTAATCCCAGCATTTTGGGAGGCCGAGGTGGGTAAATCGCCTGAGGTCAGGAGTTCGAGACCAGCCTGGCCAACATGGTGAAACTCCATCTCTACTAAAAATACAAAAATTAGCCGGGTGTGGTGGTGCATGCCTGTAATCCCAGCTAGTTGGGAGGCTGAGACAGGAGAATTGCTTGAACCCGAGAGGCGGTGGTTGCAGTGAGCCGAGATCGCACCACGGCACTCCAGCCGAGGCAACAGAGTAAGACTCTGTCTCAAAAAAAAAAAAAAATCTATATATCTATATCTATAGTATATATAGATAGACTACGATTTTATATAATCATAATATGTAGATATAGATATAGATATGGATAGATAAATAATCTTTATTTTTATGTCATCAGCATATCATTAAAGGTCATTCGTAATAGTAGGTAATTTGTCTTCATTCATACCTGAAAACAACAGGGCTAGTAGCTGGAGCTCAACTCATTTCTGTCCACCAATGCTGCAAATATAGCCCTGATGAAATCCAATATATCACATGTATAATAATTAATAAAATATGCATATTACATCACCCAAATTAGTACTTAATATTAAAATACGCAGGCAACTGTCTTGACTTTTGACTTTGGCAAGATAATTACCAATATCTTAGTCTAATTTCACAGATACATTTCTTTGGCCTCCATTAAATGCCAAATAGTAAATTCTAATTTAAAGTAGACATAAAGCTTTGATGTATAGAACATGAGTTTTATGGCATGAAATATAAAATTAGCACGACAAATTCTGATACCGAGGAGTCCTTAAATCTAAAGTGCTTTTCTTTTTAAAGGAAAGGAACCATCTGTATGGAGTGAAGGGAAAGGACCCATCAGTATAGTCAGAGAACTGATAAGACAGATATTCACTGAATGCTCCCCACTACCAAAGTTAACCAAAGTTATTCTCTATTTTGTATTTATTCCAAGCCAGTTGAGACAATTTCTTTGCTCTGTTCCTGGAGAAAAACCATTAATTATAGCACTTTTTACTTGTTGAGATGGAAAAAAAATCTTTATAACTTGGGCCTAAGCAAAACCAGAATCAACAGCTTATGAAATAAGAGAAAATAGGGAGTATGTCCAAAAATACATACTGATAATTACATTGTTTCCATAACTTTGGTAAGACAGCAAGATTTTCATCGAAAGAAACCACAAGATATCTCAAATCTTTACAGAGATCCAAGTTTATGTAACAGAGAAAAGAGAGAAGTAGGAAGGGAAAAGAAAAGGGAGACGTTTTTATGTATCCAAGAAGAGCCTTGAAATTTTAGCTGATCAATTGATTGGAATATGTTAAGAGTGGGACACTGATTAATTTAACATTCTGCATGATCAGGAAATTAATCAAAACTTTATTGGTGAAGGCCAGGTGAGGTTGCTCATGCCTGTAATCCCAGCACTTTGGGAGGCCAAGGCAGGCGGATCACTTGAGCTCAGGAGGTCGAGACCAGCCTGGCTAACATGGTGAAGCCCCATCTCTACTAAAAACACAAAAATTAACCAGGCATGGTGGTTTGCGTCTGTAATCCCAGCTATTGAGGAGGCTGTGGCGGGAGAATCACTAGAATCCAGGAGGTGGAGGTTGCAGTGAGCCAAGATTGTTCCACTGCTCTCCAGCCTGGGTGACAGAGCAAAACTCCAATTCAAAAAAAACAAAACAAAAAACAAACAAACAAAAAAAAAACTTTATTGATGTAAAATGTTTTGATAATAGTCATTGGTGTGCTTTCCATGTTAACTAAAAGAGTACAGATTCTGAATGTCACCAGACATTTCTCCAAAGACTGAAGGTTATGTGGAGCCTAAGGTTTCCCACTCTTACCCTCGGAAGTCATCGTCCAAGACTAGATATTCATGGTAGAAAGTGTGTGGGACTAAATGAAATAACTTTGTTGTTGGATCTAATCACACACACACAAATAATACGCGTTTCTCTTTAAAAAATCTGAAACAAAAGTTTCAATAATAAAATAAAACCATCCAAACATTTTGTCACCTGAGTTAATCAATATAAATAACTGGGTGCATACCTGAATACAATTTTTAGCCTTCTTCTCAGTACATACTGGCTCGTGATCCCAATTTTTTAAGTCCAAGTTATGTTTTCATGTTTTTCTTGCTCCTACCCTTGTTTGTTTTTATTTGTGGTTACTGTTGCTTTTAATTAGTTGCTACATGATCTTTTGGATTTTGGTTTTTGCCCCATTTACTTTGAGGAAATAATCTGTTTTTATTTATACTAGTGAAAAGCCAACATGAAGCAAAGGAATATTTATTCATTTTATAAAAGCAAATTATATTAGGATATCTACACGTCTCCCACTTCATAGCCCAAGTTTGGCAGTTAAGTTTTTGAATCTTTTTCCTAGTCTACTACAGGTATTTTGCAGGACTATATTTTATGAGGGATTTGATTTCAAATATCATGGAAAAGATAGAAAGCATTTATAGTCAAAATTACCCTTGAAAATTCCTAAGGAGACACACTACTGAAGGCTTTATGATAAAGCCTTTTGATAAGATTAACAAGTTCAGCTTTTGGTATGAAATGTTGAAAAAAATAGCTGTTTATGTGGTTCAGTATCAGATAAAGTAAATGGCCTGCTATTAGGGACCCCAGTGTAACAAAGTGGAGATCTGTAAGCCCTTGAACCACAATGCAGTCAGCTGCTCCCACTCTGGGAAGTGCATGGGACATGAGCCCCTCTAAGGGGACCATAGAAGTGCCTTTCATCTCATTGGTTGCTAGGACATATGCCTTGAGTGGGATGGCAGGCTAAATTAATGGCACTATTTAAGTTCTGCTCCATCACTTTTTTAGGGGGCCCAAGCATATATAGCTGCATCCAATTAATGCACACTTAGGTGGCATCCACCTTACTGTGGTTTTCTTTCATAAAGGATAATATTGACATATTTAGAAAACATAATAATTGTTTATTTGAATTTAATTTCATTTATTTTTAACCTTATTGCCTGGTCTTATACCAAAGCCTTCCCATATATGGGTTATTTATTCCAATTATGTCCTCACATAACTTCCAGGGAAGAAAGGGAGCGAGAACATGAGCCACCTGAGACTGCATATTTGTAAATTTATTTTTATTGACTTCACATGCCATTAATAACTTAGGTGATTTTAAATTCTCACTTACTGCTGCAATATTACCTTTCTCCTTTATTTTCTTTGTATTTCAGAATTTGTCAGCAAATAATTTTTTATTTCAGATTTTTTTTACGTTCTCAAAGATGTGCTGTTTTGATAAAATAGTTGTTTCCTGATGTAAATCTTCCAAAACATTCCGTGAACATATTCTGCTTGTTATGGTTATTTTCCTCTATTTCTGTTCCTAGTGGTTTATTTATCTTTGAAAGGAGGCAATTCATTTTCGACCACCAACTGGCCCCAAAGTAACGTAGGTCAAATGGTGTCCGGGCCCTCCTGTCCGCACCTGCCTGGACGTCATGTGTACCCTCCCCTTGCCATTGCCTGGAGCTCTGAGTGACCATGTCTAAGTTGTCTGCTCATGAACGCAGGTGCTTTAGGGAGGCGGAATGGGTGCCAGGTTCTGAGAGAAGATTTGGGGGTATCCTCCCTCCTATTCAGAGTTCTCGCCACGCCCCCTGCACTGGAGAGGTACAGCCCAGCCTGCCGTGGGCGTTCCCCATAGATTTGCCTATTCCCTCAATTTAGGCTCACAGACTGTGGGATGAGTAGAAGTCCTGGGTTTTAAGGGCTCTTTGATGCCACAGTGTGAGTTTCCTGTTGCTTCAGTTACTACTGGTTTTTAGTTTTGAAGAAAAAGGTTTTTGAAAAATGCCCCATTTTTCCCACCATAGGCCGTTCAGCCTTCAGCATTCCCTCTCCTTGGGTTGGATGTATTTTTCTTCTTTAATTTAATTTTAATTTAATTTGTTTTTTGAGAAAATCTTGCTCTGTGCCCAGGTTAGAGTACAGTGACACGATTCCAGGTCACTGCAGCCTCTGCCTTCTGGGTTCAAGTGATTCTCCTGCCTCAGACTCTCTAGTACCTGGGATTACTGGTGTGTGCCACCACGCCTGGCTAATTTTTGTACTTTTAGTAGAGATAGGGGTTTCATCATGTTGGCCGAGCTGGTCTTGAACTCCTGACCTCAAGCGATCCACTTGCCTCGCCCTCCCGAAGGGCTGGGATTACAGGCGTGAGCCATGGCACCCGGCGGATACATTTCTCAGATATCAGAATGGATCCACTCTGCTGTCAGCAAACAGAGCTCTGCCTTGTGGCCTCACAGTTCCCTCTGGTCTGCTACTGCTGCTGTACCAGGTGCCGTCGCCCACAGGAGAGACAGGAGCTCCACGCAGGATCCCCAGGCCCAACCCTGGGCCCCTGCATTGGCAGGCTTTGTCCCTGTAAGAGACTTTTTCATAATTTCATTCATCTATTTTTTATTTTATAACATTAGTCTCTTGAGGAATGGACTTGTGTCTGTATTTCTTCATCTGACTGCTTTTGGTGAACACTCCTCAGTGTCTGTGCTATGACATCAGCCTTCCCTAGTCCTGCGCTCCTGATCTTTCTTTGCCATTTTTACATTTTTGTGGTTGTCGTTGTTGTTTAGTCAGTTTTGGTGAGAGACGTATTAAAAATTCATACAGAAAATTCCAGTGTTCCTGGAATTCTACCATTTCTTCTTCTTCTTTTTTTTTTTTTTTGAGATGGAGTCTTGCTCTGTCTCCCAGGCTGGAGTGCAGTGGTGCAATCTCAGCTCACTGCAAGCTCCTCCTCCCGGGTTCACACGATGATTCTCCTGCCTCAGCCTTCCGAGTAGTTGGGACTACAGTCACCTGCCACCACGTCCGGCTAATTTTTTTGTATTTTAATAGAGATGGGGTTTCACCTTGTTAGCCAGGATGGTCTTGATCTCCTGACCTTGTGATCTGCCTGCCTCGGCCTCCCAAAGTGCTGGGATTACAGGTGTGAGTCACCACTCCTGGCCTATCATTTCTTCTTAATAGTCTGTTCAATTATCTGAATTTCTAGAGGATTTATTTTTCCTGAATCCACAGGGCCTGTGTGGCACGTGCCCTGAAAACTCTGGGGTGGAAGCCCTCACCTGATGCTCTGCCTGCCCTATGCCCTGTGGGAGTCCCCCACCCAGAATACCCACCTTCATGTCTCTCCGGCTTGGAGTCTGCGATTAACATTTCTGTCCCCAGACTCTGGACACGTCAGGTTCTCCTGAGAATTTCATGCTCAAGTCTGGAGGGTCTGTGAGTTTCTGTAGCTCAGCAGCCATCGAGGCAGGGAGTGGGTTGGGTGTGAGAACACTGAGAGATCAGTTTCACCTTCTGACCGACAATCCCAACCTTAACAGACGGATGTTGTGACATGGCTTCAGTTTGCCCGAGAAGAAGGGACCAGATCCAACGTAACGCTCTATACTTATACATCTCAAAAATTTTATTTCTGATGAATTTTTAAAATTCTCTTAAGTAGACTAAAGGTGGGGGTAATCCAGCTGACTGCTCTGAACACCTGTTGGCAAGCTCTGTAGGGATGTGGGGAGCTTTATTACCCATCCACCTCAACGTGAAGTCCTCAACAGAAATTCCGGGACACCAAGAAAAGTTCCAGTGAGTGTCTGAGCACTGGGGACACACTGGCTCTCCCTGATGTTGGTGCTAAATTTTACCTGAGTGTCCCTCATGCTGTGTCACCAATTCTCCAAGTATCAAGTTCTCTCTGCCCAGAAGGACACACTTGCAACCAAAGCAATGTCACAGTATATACTCGTCATCTGATCATGGTGCGGTTAAAAGAAGATAGACTATAAGCCTAAGGGATTGTATAAAAAGTACAGGAAAAGATGCATTGCCTGACAGGGCTAGCGTGTCAAAGCTGCTCAGCTGAGCCCAGACCCGTGTCCACTGGTTCACATTGACAGCTTCCATTGCTGAAGGAGTGAGGGACAGCCAGCCACTTCCTCACTCTCCCGTCCCCACTTTCGCTGCAGGGCATGTGGAGGAGGATGGAGATAAGTAAAGAAGACTCTGGAAACTCCTTTAGGTCAGAAGGGCTGCAAGAGAGAACCTCGGATGGCCAGAGAGGGAAGCCAATCCAATATTAGTAACAAAACGTGTTGCTCACAAGGCACTGTCTAGCATGAATTCACTGAAGGATTCCTAAGTATTTTAATCTCATTTTGAATATTCTGTTGCCCACTTAAGATTTCTTGTCTTTTGTGTCTTGTAAATTCGTTTTTCCCCTTATATTCAAATAATCAGAGGGCTCTCCACTCACTCTACATAAGAACGCTTTCCAAAACTAGCAGCAACCCGGTGCTATTAAGCTCATTATACTTCACTCGGGTGCTTCTGAAATAAAACTACCTACTAAAACCCACTGTGTGTTCCAAAATATCCCAAGATTAGAATCCCTTATGGATCTAAGCTTGGAACAAAATTATCATTCATGTAATTCAAGAGCCAATTTGGAATCAGAACAGAGCTACCAAAAGATGCTGGAAACTCCAGTATTTCAAGGCTTTTGATCAGAGAAAGCAATCAATTAAGAGGTTTGGAAACTTTCCAGCCCCTGGCCTGAGAGACCATGCTGGGTGAGAAAGGGCCAAGCCCGGCCTGGCCCACAGTTCTAAGGTGTGGGACCCTCATAAATTAGCAGGGCTGCGCTTCCTGCCGCGATGTCTTCTGGCAGTGAGGTCCTCCCGCTAATGTCTTTTCAACATGGGCCAGATGGAAACCACCTTCTGGGGGGAAACACATCTTCTCAGTTCCTTATCAGCTAGAAATCTGGGTTATCAAGAAGTGTCTTACACACACTTACCTTCCGAAGAGCGTTCTTCTTGCCGCGGAGCCTGCCAGACATGGATTTGCATCTGCACGCGTGTGATATCACACTGAAAAATTGACACTTCTTCAGGGGTTCACTTTAATCACATGCACCCTTGGCTTGTTTCCAGGACATGGTTTAATAACTCATGCCAAACAGTGACAGGAAGAAAAGACAATGATAGCTCTTTTCTTTACATCTGAACTTGGGAACTGCCATTTTTAATAGACAAAATTTTGTTTGCAGGTCAGTGACCTGTGCCCATTTTGCAAAACCGTTTATGGTGTCAGAGCATCATAAGAGGCTGTACAACTTCCATGTCTGTTTTGGAGGATGGGCTTCTGGCATTAGGGTAACGGTGCTTCCATTGTAAACATTAGAGACACAAGGCTGTTCAGGGTTTCCTAACACCCCAGAAACATGATATTCACAGGCCATCATTAGGGAGACTGTCCTTCAGTGAATGCACACTAGACAGTACCTTGTGAGCAGCACGTCTTGTTACTAACTTTGAGTGGGCTTCCCTCTCTGGCCATCCGAGGGTCTCTCTTGCAGCCCTTCTGACGTAAAAGGAGTTCCCAGAGTTTTCTTTACTTATCTCCATCCTCCTCCACATGCCTCGCAGCCAAAGTGGGGATGGGAGAGAGAGGAAGTGGCTGGTTATCCCTCACTCCTTCAGCAATGGAAGCTGTCAGTGTGAACCAGTGGACACGAGGCTTGGCTCCGCTGAGCAGCTTTGACACGCTAGCCCTGTCGGGCAGTGCATCTTTTCCTATACTTCTTATACAATCCCTTAGGCTTATAGTTCATCTTTAAACTGCACCAGGATCAGATGAGGATTGTTTCTGATGGTCATTTCTCCTGAGCTTTCCATTATAATTATGAGGGATCATAGCTGGATGTTTCACAATTAATTCTGAGATGTGCTGTTAGAGAAAGGATTATCCAAATCATATTGGGAAAAAAAAATAGAATGGTGATTTGTGAGACAACACAGTGTTTGACCACAACCTGGCTGGCTTAAGAATGGATGTGCCACGCACTCCCTCATGAGCACATAAAGAGGGTCTTAAACATTTAGTTACACATTCAGAAAATCCCACCCCCTTAGTCAGCTTTATAAAGGAGACTTTAGTGTCCCATCCCAGAATCGCAGGCTCAGGACCAGCTTTGCTCAAAAAGCTACTCTGGAGTTTGAGCTGAACATTTTCTTATATCTGATACCAGCTGTCTGGCTCGGCTTCATCAGCTTGAACTCTCTATCCAACTGCTACCAGATGGCAGGCAATACTCTGGCCGGCTGGGATCGCAGCAATTCACCCATGAGTCTGCGACATCAGATGATGCTGTGGCTTCTCAGAAACCACCGCTAGGCCCTCCTTCCTCCAGCCTGCTCACCGGCCTTAGCCTAAGTCCCAAATGGAGTATTCATTTCTCATTCTCTTTACCTGAAGCAAGACACGGACAAAAAAATTTTCCTCTTATGGAAACCAGTTTTCAGAAGCATTATACTGAAAAGCAGTAGTTGTCTTGTGTCTAGATCACTGAGCACAGTGGAGCATGTCATGTCCACACCAGGAAGTGCCACTGGGTTCCCGTTGCTGTGTGCAGGTGGTAGATGCACAGTCTGCGGTTAGAGTCCTGTGTATGTGTTCATTTAAGAGGAGGTAACAGCAAGTAGCATATACTGAGTGGATATTAGGAATTAGTCCTAATATCTATTTAATTAAACATTTTTAGGTGGTTTCTGATTAAGTGGGGATCTTAATAATTTTAAAGTTGCAGTGTACAATAATTAGCTATTAGCCACATGGGGTTATGAAAATTAAAACTTAAACCAAAGTGACAGTTTACATCCTCAGTGGCATCAGCTGCATTTGAAGTGGTCAAGAACCACATGTTCAATAGCTGCACTGTCTGTACAGGTATAGGACATTTTCTCATTCCAGAAAGTTCTTTTGGGAAGTAATTACCTAGGCAATAGCAGTAACTTCAAATGGTCCATTGTGACTAATGAAAAAAAAAGGCCAATAAATATACGGAATAAATTTCAGCAATAACATTTATGATGTAAAAGCTGTATGCAAAAGAGGAGCCCATTTAATTTCAAAATACAGAATGCAGACATCCTGGGAAAATGCAGTTAGAGTAGAGAAGGATTTCCTCAACTATGAGATGCATAGGCCAGCAATTCAGTAAAACTGAAGAAAAAGGCAATGTCTTCTTGGGAAGGATTGAAAGAATATAACGTCTCCTGTAATCCTAGCACTTTGGGAGGCCTAAGCGGGCAGATCACTTCAGGTCAGGAGCTTGAGACCAGCCTGGCCAACATGGAGAAACCCCACCTCTACTAAAAATACAAAAATTAGCCAGAGTGGTAGTGCGCACCTGTAATCCCAGCTACTTGGGAGGCTGAGGCATGAGAATCCCTTGAACCTGGGAGGCGGAGGTTATAGTGAGCCAAGATGGCGCCACTCCACTCCAGCCTAGGTGACAGAGTGAGACTGTGTTTCAAAAAAAAGAATACGACATTGAGTGGGGAATAAAAGAAAGGATCTAATATTTATTGCATGTCTGCTATGTGTCGGTCACTGTGTCAGTTACTGTTGATTTAGGGGGTGTGACATGATCTCTGACCACAAGCCAGGCTTTAGCTGATTTAGCTTTTTAAGTATCATCTCATTTCATCATCAGAACAACTTTATAAATAAGTACTGATGCTCCCATTTTATGGATGAGGAAACCAAGGATCAGTTGGCCCTGGGTCATATGGCCAGAAGTGGAACTTAAAGGGTGATGTTTTCCCTGTCCTAACACAGAGACAATGTAAGCTCCTGCAGATACCAACCTGGTCTGCTCAACTTTGGGTTCCCAGCACCTAGGAAGTAGTTAGTGCCTAATAACATTATTCAACGAATGCATAAACAAAACAAAATCCTATGTGTTTAAACCACACAATAAAGCCGGACATAAACTTCAATATGATTGCCACAAGTCGTGAGTGTCATATCCACAAATAAATAAGACGTTATTTATTAATATATTGTTAGACAACAAAAATTAGCAACTCAGGGATAACAATGCCCTGCTGTTCTTATGTTCACCATCCTAATCCATACTTGAATAAAGATTACTCATTTTGCTTTTTGTTGCTGTTGTTTGTGTTGTTTTTGTTTTGTTTTATGGTTTGTTTGTTTGGATTTTTTTTTTTTTTTGACGGAATCTCCCTCTGTCACCCAGGCTGGTTGCAGTGGTGGGATCTCGGCTCACTGCAACCTCCATCTCCTGGATTCAAGCAATTCTCATGCCTCAGATGCCCCCACCCGACCCCGAGTCCCGAATAGCTGGGACTACAGGCATGAGTCACCATGCCTGGCTAATTTTTGTATTTTTAGTAGAGATGTGGTTTCTCCATGTTGTCCAGGCTGGTCTAGAACTCCTGACCTCAAGTGATTCTCCTACCTCGGCCTCCCAAAGTGCTGGGATTACATGCATGAGCCGCTGTGCCTGTTTTTTTGTTTGTTCTTGTTTGTTTGTTTGTTTTGTTTTTTGAGACAGGAACTTGTTCTGTCTTTTCTTCTAGGCTGGAGTGCAGTGGTGCAATCATGGCTCAATGCAGTCTCCACCTCCTGGGCTCAAGTGGCTCTCCCACCTCAACCTCTCAAGTTCCTAGGACTAGAGGCACCACATCTAGTTAATTTTTTGATTTTTTTTGTTGAGGCAGGACGTACTGTGTTGTTCAGGCTGGTTTCTAACTTCTGGGCTCAAGGAATCCTCCTACCTCAGCCTCCCAGAGTGCTGTGAGCCACCACATCCAGCTTTTGGTGTTTACTTTGAAGCAACTCCCCTGACCAGTCCAGCTCCATCTTAGGTCTGTTGGCCTTCCTAGGTCACATATGACGAAGATGATACCAATGAGAAGTTCATGCTTTTTGGAATTTTGCTCACTGCAGCTGCCTAACCCGAACCATTTCCTGCATTTCCTAACATGAGGCTAACTCACCTTGGTGCTTCTCTCCACTTCACAAAACTCTGTTCTTCTCCTGAAAATGATGAGGTCTCAAATCTTGCAAAATGTCCTTATTCCCGCTCTGTGTATGACCAGTGAAGGGTCTTCCGTGGCCCTCGCTGAGGATGGAAGGATTCAGAAGGATGTGGTGGTTGTCCTACATCAGGACACTGTGGAAAGACCACTGGCAGGGGTGTCCAAACCTTTTGGCTTCCCTGGGCCACATTGTAAGAAGAATTGCCCTGGGCCACACGTAAAATACTGATGATTTTAAAATAGATGATCATAACATAGCTGATGAGAAAAATAAATCACAAAAAACTCATACTGTTTTAAGAAAGTTTATAAATTTGTGTTGAGCCTCATTGAAAGCCATCCTGGGCTGCAAGCAGCCCGTGTGCTGTGGGTTGGACAAGCCTGGTAGAGCCTGACAAGCTCTGGAACCATAAGCCACTCTTTAAAACTGGAACTTTATGTTCTCCTCTGTAAAACAACCATGCTATCTTCCTGAAAGTACTGACATGAAAAGCTAACAAGGTAAGCCAGGAGAAAGTGAGACACTAGAAAACAATTTTACCTTAAGAATTAGGTCTATTTATTGATTTACTATAATTTATTCATTTATTTGAGACAGAGTCTCCCTCTGTCATCCAGGCCGGAGTGCAATGGCGTGATCTCTGCTCACTGCAACCTCTGCCTCCCGGTTCAAGTGCTTCTCCTGCTTCAGCCTCCCGAGTAGCTGGGATTACAGGCATGCGCCACCACACCCGGCTAATTTTGAGTTTTTAGTAGAGATGGGGTTTCAGCATGTTGGTCAGGCTGGTCTTGAACTCCTGACCTCAGGTGATCCACCCGCCTCGGCCTCTCAAAGTGCTGGGATTACAGGCGTGAGTCACGGCACCCGGCCGGTTTACTATTATTTATTATTAATTACTTACAGGCATGCTTTCATTCCTTCCCCAATACAATGTTAATTTCCAAAATACCAAAGGCTAATTTATAGTTGGTTTTCACAACATCTTAACAAAGTAGCTAAAACCCTGTTGGTATGAAACCAATGATACTGTATATATATTTGAATGTTGTGATCACAGCCAGCATTTATTTCACTTGTTACTGCTTGCTGTTGTGCCAATGATGCCAATCATAACCTATTATCCCACACTCCCCTGGAGAACAGCTGCTTTGTCCATAATCTCTGCTGCCCCCAAAAGTCACTTTTAAAATATCAAATTTCTGCATCTAATCCCAATCACAACAGACTAGACTGGAGTGGGCTGCCAGGACCCAAGATCTGATGGTGTCTCGTGGTCTAACATGGAAAGAAAAATAGGCAGAGCAGCTCTTTGGAACTTGATGTAAAAAAAAAAAAAAAGAACAAAGTGATGGGTTACTGGTTGGGTATTGCAGCTGGAAGGTCACATCAAATCAGGGCCGGAGAGAAAATGACTCCAATATGTTTGCCTCAATTATAAGGAAGAAGAAACAAGGAGCAAATAAGGAAGGATCTTTGCTAAAAAGAATATAACAGAGCTGATGTGCAGAAAGGACCAAGATGCTGTAAAAGGGACTCCATGCTCTTCCCTTAATTCAGATTTCAATTCTAAATCCCAAGAAGCTTCCCGCCTTCTCTACCCTGAGCACAGGCCTGGTCCCACTTAGCTTTTCTAGGGTAATGACCCTCTTCCAAGCAGGAGAAATTCCAGAAAAGAGAGAGAGAAAGGAGACAGGGTTCAGAAGGAAAAGGAACAATCTACAATGGACATATTTTGTGCAAAAGAGAATCAAGGCGTCCTTACTTTCACACCACAAATTCCATCCTTAGCTCTGTGAACACACCGAGTTCCCTCTGAACTGAAATGAACATTAGCTCCCATTTTAGAGTGAAAGGTGGGGAAAGTGAGATCTTAAACTCCTTGCCCACATTTGCCACATTTGAGGAACCACTAACATTTATCACGTACGAAGAATTTTCATACATATTATCATATTTGATCCTCACAAAGACATCAAGAAATAGGTATAATTATCACCACCTAATAGAAAACTAAATTACATCTCAAAGAGATAAATGGACTTGCTGGATTTTACATTCCTGGGTAAAATGGGGATTGAAATGTAGATCTTCACGACGAAGGGAAAAACAGACACGAGGGCATACTTGAGGGTGAAGGTGGGGAGGAGGGAGAGGATGGAAAAACGACCTACCAGGTGCCATGCTTATTACCCGGATGGCAAAATAATCTGTACACCAAACCTCCATGACATGCAATTTACCTATAGAACAAACTTGCACATATACCCCTGAAACTAAAATAAAAGTTTTTTAAAAATCAGTTAAAGTTTTCTTATTCTAAATCAGGTGCTCTTTCTACAAAATCATGCTGATAAGAGGTTTGACAAACATCTTAATTGAGCCACTCTTAAAATACAAGCCATTCATATTTTTCAGAAAACCTCACAGGCCCAGATGTCAGGGGCTGGGGCATTAGAAATGTGGAAGGGAAGGTGCCCCAGGGGGCCGCACCTTACGACAGCTGGCTTCCACCTGGCCTTCTTGTCTGATGCCTGTTGGCTATGGGGCACTCTTAACTACAATGCTCACGCTCTGGGTAGCTGGATGTTCCTTGAAGGTAGAACCTGGAGAAATCTAATCATCTGATAATAATCACAGATCCTATCTCCAACATTCTGTTTGTTGTTCTAGCCTTGTACATTATCATAAATTATTCTGAATGAACCATACATTCAATTTAAAGGAAATTTTTAGAGTCCTTGTTTTGTGACCAGAAAAATTCTGAGGATTTCATACGAGAACTCTTTTCATATAGTCTCTCCCTCCAAAGAGCTATCAGCTTATGTAGAAAGGCACGGCTTTGCACATCCGCTAGAGAGAGAAAAAGAAGAAGACGTCCTTCAGTTCACGTGTTCTCAACACTACATTGTTGCTAGGAGTGGAAAGAAAAATTTCTGGGCAATTTTGAAAAATATGGTCCTTCCCCAGATTTTTGAAAAATATGGTCATTCCCTTTGGGAGCTCAATGTTTCATGTGATCATTGTCTATTTCTAATAAAAGTGCTAAAAATTCCTGGATTGTTTCAATTTGGAACAAGCATACAGCCAAGGTGCTCAAAGTCAGGTAATCCTCAAACCAAGAATCCAACTGGCTGTCCACAAACAGCACCCTCATCATTCTCATGAAGTAGGTGCCCCACTGGGGGCTGCTGACTTGCCCACCTTCTTTTCTTACTGGCTGTTGCTGTTTTTTTTTCTTTTTCTTTTTCTTTTTTTTTAAGGCGGAGTCTCATTCTGTCATCCAGGCTGGAGAGGAGTATCCAGCGGTGCCATCTCGGCTGACTGCAACCTCTGCCTCCTAGGTTCAAGCAATTCTCCTGTCTCAGCCTCCCATGTAGCTGGGACTATAGGTGCATGCCACCACACCCAGCTAATATTTTTTGCATTTTTAGTAGAGACAGGGTTTCACCATATTGGTAAGGTTGGTCTCAAACCCCTGACCTCAGATGATCCACCCCCCCACCCACGCAGCCTCCCAAAATGCTGGGATTATAGGTGTGAGCCACTGCGCCCGGCCCTGGCTTGTTCTTGAACCTGCTCTGCTGTGGCTTTTTGAAACCATGAAATTCTGGTTTTATACTGCTGCTTGGCTACACCTTCTTAGTCCCTTTTTGTCCCCTGCCAAAACATTATATTGTGGATATTGTGGGGTTCCTCCTTCATTCCTCTTCTTTCTCTACAACGCTCTTCCTGGTGGTCGTCATTCACTCTGATGACTTCAGTTCCTACCCATGAGTCACCCACCCAACCTCTTCTAAGCCTTTGCCTCTTACATCCAACTCTGTAGCTAAGCCTGTTCACTCTGATGTCTCAAAGGCACTTCAAATTGCATGTGCTCCAAACAGAATGCCATCTTCCCTCTCACCAACCCTGCTCCCCTTCCTGTGCTCCTAACTCCGGGAAGGGATGCTACGTTCTTTCCTGACCCCTGATAGAAGTGACCTGGGCAAAGCCTCCTGACTCCGGACATGCAGAGCAGTGTGAGTGGTGCCTTCCCTCTACAGAATGGGGAAGCTGGGCTTGAATCTCCCCTATGCCAAATCCCAGAGAGGCATGAAGCCCCATCGCCATTTTCGTGTTTTCTGTGTTGGGAGTAATGGCTGTTTTGGAAGTCTTAAAAACCACTAGTCTATGGGATCTTCAATCTCCTACACCATTTTGGAAATATGAATGGGGAAAAAACTGTAATAATAACTACAATAAAGTGAGGAAATGTAAACTCAGCACCAATCTCTTCTACAAATAAAAGCTTTCTCTCTGAGCGCTGGCTTCTCTTACCTCTGTCTTCACATATTCTGCAAATTAAAGGCGTTGTTCGGCTAACCATATTTTCTTGCTTTCAAAAGGCAGAGGTAGTAGAAATTGATTCAACATCAAGCCTGCTGATTCAGCAAAAGAAAAAAAAAAGCCATCAACCACAGCAGACAACAGTCCCTTTGAAAGTTTCCTTTAATGAGGTAACCAGCCCCAGAGAGGCACAAGATGGACTGGGAGGGGGAGCACTATGTAAATGAGGGCTCTTTCCCCAAGGATGAAAACACCTGATCTGGCAAAATTTCCATCTTGCCTTGTTGGTGGCCCATCTAATTTGCACATAGCAGGAGTGTGAGGACTCATTGCTAGTTTCATAATCGTTGGGCCCTGTAATGTACTGTGGACTGCTCAGAAAACACATTTAATTCCATTCCATTCCATTTCTTTCAAAGTCCCTCCATAACTTGCCTGATTTTTTTTTTTTTTTTTGGTCTGTGCTTAGAAAGTAAGGGACCACATTGAGTAGTTTTCAGGAAATGATCGGACCAAATAGGGCATTAAACAAAATGCATTATTGAAGGTTAGTCTACTGCTTAACGTATATCCTCTCTCAAATGTGCATTCGCCTATAAAACTGGAGGAGAAGAAAATGCAAGCCATAAAAAGCTGTCCAGATGCATTCTGCTTTTTGAAGCTGGGAGATGTGCAGAGAAAGTTCAGCTTTTAATATTTCAAAATACAGCACAACCACCCCAGGGTGATTTTATTATGTGATTATTCATTTGGGTAGCATATGCCTTAGATGGGCAATACCTTTGTTTTTAAAAATGTATATTTTTGTCCAATACACCTCTCAATTTGAGGCTAGGACCTAATTCTTGTAGATTCAATTAGCATGTATGTTTTTTAATTAGAGTTAACCACAATCCCACCGCCATCAAAAAGGTCTTTACATTTACAAGTTTTCTTGAGTTGTTTTCCTTTGATTCAATGAGACAGTGAGGCCTATGTTGTTTCTAGTAGACATTAAAATTTAACAGGACCTCAAATAAGAAAATATTATTCCTGTTTTTTTTAATTTATTTCTCATGTGCTTAAAAATTAACAAATTTTTCTTGATCAGGATTTTAAAAAATCTCCTTCGATTATTTTTTGTTGTTGTTGCTTTTGGTTTCTTCCCTTGAGGCTTAGTATAGGGCTGATTAGTGTTTTCCTTCCCCCAAACAGGAATCTTTTAGCAAACACACGTGGCATCACGGTTCATGTGTGCTCACTCACAGACAGTGTGGGAAAGCCTGGTGCTTGAGTGATTAATTGGGGTTCCAAGATAGGTCTTGGGACATGATAATTCTTTATGGGAAATGGGATTAAAATTGGACACTTCTACAATTTTCCTTCTTTATAGTGAAAATTTCATTTTTCATTAGTTGGCCAAATAATTCCATGTGCAGTCATCCCTGAATTAATCTTAAATTAATTTTTAAATCTCCTGATTTCTAATATAGAATTTGCTATAAGAAAATGCAGCACAGTCCATCTTTCATTAGACACGGGGTGAGGGGTCAGCAGACACCCTTGCTACACTGAAAATGAAGGCTCCACATCTGGCGCAGGCTGGCGTCTGGAAGGGAAATGCACAGCCGTGGTCTTGCTCGTCCTGCAGAAAATATCGGCTTCAGAATGGCTGCAGGCTGAAACATGAACCAGGGCATGTGAGTGCCGGAATAGGCTGTTTGTGTATGGAGCTGGTTTATTAGCCAATGTGCAGGCCTGGAGCCCACAAGAAGTCTACCCTCCAGCTGATCTGTCACACACTTAACAAGCTGTGTATAATATAGCCCATCTCATGCAGAAGGGGGGACTCATTCCCTCAGGTATCAGAAAGACCTAATACTTTTAGCATGGGGCATGCTCTGGTTTTGAGGGTTTGCCTCATTACAAGCTGCAGGCTCTTTGAAATCAGAGGAAGAAAGCACACAGACCTACTACATTTTACTCCTGAGCTCTGCTGGGGGAAGGACTTGCTGCTCTTTGTACACTTCTTCCTCCATGTCTGGACATAGCCTCATGCGTTTCTTTTTTCATGCTTCACCTAACAATGAACATTCAATAAAAATTCCAAGGCTACCCAAATCGCAGCAGAAGAGGGTGTGGGAGTGAACTTGAGGTGTGCCGTGGGGTCTGGCCCTCAGCAATTTAAACAGAGCAGCTTTCAAAACTCAGCAGAGCACACATCAGAGTGTGTTTAGTTCATCTGGGCTGGTGAGTTCCAGTGATGAAAGCCTGGTGCTAATGGAGGCCAGGTCACCGGTTCAATCCTCATAGGACCCAGTTCACTTACAAGAGAAAAAAAAACTACTCAAGAACCAGAGACACCTCCCGACCCCAGTCACTGACCACAAGAAGGATGGGGTGAAAACGATGGCTGACCCAGGGCAAAACCATCTGATAAACAACTCAGACAGCACACCCCCAACCCCCAGCAGGAGAAGCCAGCACCTTCTAGTTAAGGATTTTATAAAACCACTTTTATAAAAATCCCTGCGGACAAGTTCACAGTAGCTGACTCCCCAAGATGAGACGTGCTGCTTTAGGTAACCTTTGGGTCCTTTCTGCTTAGGAAATTCCTTTGTCCCCTTTAGTTCACCCCAGAAGGGCCCCAGTGTGTTGCACCGGGAGGAGATTTAGCCTCCCGGGGGCCAGGGTCAGGGGAGGGAGCAGTGGGACGCAGAACCTGCCTGCTCTGCAGGTCTGAAGGAGAGACTGTTGAACTTCACAGACTTCCGGAAAAACAGGCGGTGAGGGAGGTGGAGGGGAGGCGGGGAGGGGGCTGCTGTGTTTATTCAAGTGCTCCAGAGGCTGCGGGAGTTTTCTGCTTGTGTTTATATTTTCAGAAGGGGGCTGAAGAGCTATGCCCAGACTGGAGCACGACTCTGCTTGCTGGCGTGTTTCTCAGTCCAGTTTGATTTTTTAAACGTACCCTCCACGAGACAGAACTCTGCTTACAAACTTTAAAACTGGATGATGCAAAAATTACCTGCAAAGCAGAGGAGGACAACGAACCATAGTAAGTTTAAGTGATGGATTCTTTAATCTATCATTAATTTGTACAGATAAGTCAAAGAAAGGTAGTAGCAGATACGGAGCCCTCGCCGTGTACGCAACGCTTGACATACTTTCTCATTGAGTCCCCACAGTAGACCTAGTGCTGCCATTTTGCAGGTGAGAAAACTGAAATGCCATATACGGTAGAGAAGGGAGTCGAAACTCCTACTTCCTTTTGATAAATCCAGGATTCTTGCCTTAGTAAAATGGACTGTTTTTTGATTGCTGTTTTTTGCTTGTTTGTTTTGCCTTAAAACGCAATATAAATATATAGAGTTAGCTCTCCATTGTTACTTCTTTATAATTGAGATCAATAAGTACATTATTATAAAAATTAGGAGAAACAATACACTGATATAAACAATTACAATGTCTCTGTTGTTTTTAAATAAAAAAAAACTGATTTTGTTTTTATCCATAACAGAAAAGGTAAGTTTGTGGGCTGGCTTCTTAGAAAAGACTCGGAATGGTTTACATAAATGTGTCCTTTGAAATGCCTAAGTGCAATAATCAAAGAAAATCGAAAATTAAATTCCCATATGAAAACTGATCCAGTCAACTAAAATTACTGCAAAGCTAAGGCATCCATCATTACTTTGAGCAAAGCGCTAGTGCCCCCAAACCCACATATTATTTTATACACCCATAGCTCCATATTCAGGGATTTGGCTCAGCTGGTGGGTGCACGTGGCAATAAAGAGGCCAGCCAACTCCACAGAGAGCTGCCAGGTTAACCCTGGGCTGTGCGCAGAGCTAATAAAAAACAGGCACACCAGCCCAAACCCCGGACACACACAAAACCCAGCCTCAACTATTTTAATGTTTTCTTTCTTCTATTTATTTTTCCTGTTTTTTTCCTTTCTCCTTCTAAGAAATCTTTTTCCAGTTCCGTTCCAGAGGAAAAGAAGACATTATAAAAATTAAAAAGGACAGTTGAGGTTTAGAGATAAGCTTATCTTTGAGCTAAGAGTCTGAGGATGTGAACCTAGCAAACGATTGTCATCATAATTATTGCTCACAGTAATCAGAAGAGAAGGAATGGGAAATGCCTGCTTCTAGCATCTCTTTTCTACCTAAGTAATGAATGTATGTTGTCTCCCTCTTTATCATAAACTGACATATGTTTTAATGTATATGTATTTTTCTAGTTACATATTTTTAAAAAGGAACAAAAGACAAAAACAAAACAAAGGCAAAAATACTGGCTCTCAAGCAGAAAATATTTAAAAGGCTATAAAAGGCATGGAGTAGAAGAAATAAAAAAGTAACCAAAGTAAGAGTGAAATCTATCAACTTCATGCTTTTCCTTCTAAGTCTGGAGAAGTAGGTAAGGGGCAGTGACGCCAACAGGGCTTGTGATCCCACACACCTAATATCATTCACGCAGGGTTTAGAGGTAGTTTAGTACTGTAAAAAAAAGTATGACTTTGAAATTAAAAACTCCCTAGCTCAAATCCAAGCTCCACTGTTTATGAGTTCTGTGGTCTCAGGCAAGTTACATTTCTCTCACCCCTTTCTGTACAAAAAAGAATATTCCTTACTTTTAGGATGATTGTGGCAATTAATAGAAGTTTTAAATTTTAAGATTCTAGATGGTATTTTGCATGTAATATGATATGAACTAATATAACGCGCAGCCCTTATGAAAGGGATTATCTTCATAATAAGATAGAAGAGAGCTTGCTTCACCCTGGTGTACACCATATGATGATACAGCAAGAAGGCGGCCTCCTGCCAACCAAGAAGAGAGCCCTCACAAGAACTCAACCATGCTGGCACCCTGATCTCAGACTTCAGTCTCCAGAGCTGTGACAGCATAAACTTCTGTTTAAGCCGCCTAGCATTCTAGTAGCCACCAGTGTCTAGTATCCTTCAGAGCAGCCCAAATGGACTAAGACATAATAGGTACATAATAAACAATAGCTATCATTATGGCTGTTTTTTGGTATTTGGCAATTTGGTAAATAAATAGCAGAAAGTAAGACTCTCATTAATTGGTGAACTCATTTTGATTTATCGAGATGAGAAATTGGTTAATGGGTGCAATGCATGTTATTCAGATGATGGATACCCTAAAAGCCCTGACTTCACCACTACTTAGTCCTATACATGTAACACAGTTGAACATGTACCCCATCCATTTGTACAAATAAAAAAAAGATTATAACAAATCCAACAAGCAGATACAATATTCCATACTTTTAAAATTTTTGTGCAAAGTTTCTGGACTTTGTCACTATCTAGGAAAAATAACTGATTAGATGAGCCATCATGGCAGGTGAGTAGTGGGGAGGGCCTGCACTGAACAGGAGAAAGATGGCACAGAGTGAAGGGCACTGGGCTATGGGAAGGTGCAAGACCTGGGTTCTGGTCTCACCACTGCTATCCCGTGCAAGTCACTTAACCGTCTGAATGGCAGCACCTCCTCTATAGACAAAAATAGCATAGTAGATCCTTCCCACTCAGGGCTAATGGATGAAGCTGGGGATTCCACAAAGGCTTCAAACCTCTACAGTCTTAGGAATGCATCGATCTACTATTAAGTACTCTCCTGCCAATACCATCTAACATTAAAAACAGGTTGATTTTTCATTAATTCAATAAATATTTGAATACTACCCTTCTTATGCACTGAATAGTTCTGCCTCTACACATTCGTATGTTGAAGCCCTTACCCTCAGGTACTTGGATGTGGTTCCTTTGGGAGATCATTAAGTTTAAATGAGGTCATGAGAGCAGAGCCCCCATGATGGGTGATGTGATTTGGCTCTGTGTCCCCACCCAGATCTCATCTTGAATTGTAATCTCCACGTGTCAAGGGAGGGACCTGGTGGGAGGTGATTAGATCATAGGCGCAATTTCCCCCATGCTGTTCTCATGATAGAGAGGGAGTTCTCATGAGATCTGATGGTTTAAAAGTGGCAGTTTTCCCTGCACTTGCCCTGTTTCCTTCCACTTTTTGAAGAAGGTATTGCTTCTCCTTCACATTCCGCCATGATTGCAAGTTTCCTGAGGCCTTTCCAGCCATGTGGAACTGTGAGTCAATTAAATGTCTTTTATTTATACATCACCCAGTCTCAGGCAGTTCTTTATAGCAGTGTAAAAATGAACTAACAGGAAATTGGTACTGGGAGTTTGAGGCACTGCTATAAAGGTATCTGAAAATGTGGAAGTGACTTTGGAACTGGGTAACAGGCAGAGGTTGGAACAGCTTTGGGAGCTCAGAAGAAGACAGGAAGATGTGGGAAAGTTTGGAACTTCCTTGAGACTTATTGAATGGTTTTGACCAAAACGCTGATAGTGATATGGACAATGAAGTCCAGGCTGAAGTGCTCTCAGATTGAGATGAGGAACTTATTGGGGACTGGCACAAAGGTCACTCTTGCTATGCTTTAGCAAAGACGCTGGTGGCATTTTGAACTTGAACTTGATACAAATGACTTAGGGTGTCTGGTGGAAGAAATTTTTAAGCAGCAAAACATTCAAAAGCTGGGCGATTCTGAAAGCATTCAATCATTTACATTCACAAAAAAGATTATCTGAAGCTGGTTCTTTTATTTAATTGGGAAGCAGAGCATAAAAGTTTGTAAAATCTGTGGCCTGACCATGCAATATAAAGGAAAAACCCATTTTCTGGGGAGAAATTCAAGCCAGCTTTAGAAATTTGCATAAGTGATGAGAAGCCCAATGTTAGTCACCAACACAATGAGGAAAATGTCTCCAGGGCATTTAAGAGATCTTCATGGCAGCCCCTTCCATCACAGGCCCAGAGGCCTAGGAAAGAGAAATGGTTTAACGGGCCAGGCTCAGGACCCTGCTGGTCTGTGTAGCTTCAGGACATGGAACCCAGCATCTCAGCTGCTTCAGCTCCAGCTATGGATAAAAGGGGCCAAAATACAGCTCAGGTCATTGCTTCAGAGGGTGCAAACCTCAAGCTTTGGTGGCTTTCATGTGGTGCTGGGACTGTGGGTGCACAGAAAAAAAGAGCTGAGCTTTGGGAATCTCCACCTAGGTTTCAGAGGATGCATGGAAACACCTGAATGTCCAGGCAGAAGTCTCCTGCAGAGGTGGAGCCCTCATGAAAAACCTCTACTAAGGCAATGCATAGACGAAATGTGAGTTGGAACCCCCACAGAGTCCCCACTGGGGCACTGCTTAGTGGAGCCATGAGAAGAGGGCCACTGTCCTCCAGGGTCCAGAATGGTAGATGGACTGACCGCTTGCACCATGCACCTAGAAAAGTCGCAAACACTCAACACCAGCTCATGAAAGTAGCCAGGAGTGCTGTACCCTGAAAAACCACAAGGGGCAGAGCTGCCCAATACCAGGGGAGCCCACCCCTTGCATCAGCATCCCTGGATGTGAGACATCAAGTCAAAGTACAGTGTTTGGGAGCTTTAAGATTTAATGAGTGCCCTGCTGGGTTTTGGACTTGCAGGGGGCCTGTGGCCCTGTTGTTTTGGCCAATTTCTCCATTTGGAATGGGAATATTTACCAAATGCCTGTACCCCTATTGTATCTTGGAAGTAAGTAGCTTATTTTTGATTTTACAGGCTCATACATGGAAGAGAGTTGCCTTGTCTGAGATGAGACATTGGACTGTGGACTTTTGAGTTAATGTTGGAATGAGTTAAGACTTTGGGGGAATGTTGGGAAGTCATGTTTGATTTTGCAGTGTGAGAAGGACATGAAATTTTGGAGGGGCCAGTGATGGAATAATATGGTTTGGCTCTGGGCCCCCACTGAAATCTCATCTTGAATGGTAATCCCCACGTGTTGAGGGAGGGATCTGGTGGGAGGTGATTGGATGGTCAGGGCAGTTTTCCCATGCTGTTCTCATAATAGTGAGGGAGAGCTCATGAGATCTGATTGCTTAAAATTGGCAGTCTCCCCTGTGCTTGCTCTCTCTGCTGTCACCTAGTGAAGAAGGTACTGCTTCTCTTTCACCTTCTGCCATGATTGTAAGCTTCTTGAGACCTCCAGCCATGTAGAACTGTGAATCAATTAAATCTCTTTTATTTATAAGTTACCCAGTCTCAGGTAGTTCTTTCTAGTAGTGTGAACTGCTAGAAATACAATGGGGTTAGTGTCCCTATAAGAAGAGCAATAGACCCCAGAATTTTCTCTCTCTCTTCCCTCACAGTATGAGGACACATATTGCAGGCAGCCAGGAACTGGTCCTCACCAGAATCAAATCTGTGAGCACCTTGATCTTGGACATCCCAGTTTCCAGAACTGTGAGAAAGAAGTGTCTGTTATGTAATCCTCCTAGCCTCTGGTATTCTCTTCTAGCAGCCAGAGCTTACAAAGACAGCTATGTTCTTGGCACTGACCAAGACTCTGTTGTGGGTCTAATGTGACACAGTTGTCTTTATCTTGAAGAGTTTATAATATGACAAGAAAACATGTACATACTAACTATAATATTTCATAAAATGATAAGTTTTACAAAAGTGCTAAATTTAAAATATCAACATCAAAACTCTGAGGTAGGAGAGGTATTTTCCCAGTGAAGAAAATCCCAAAAGTCTTTAAGTAAAAGAGGATATTTGAGCAGGACCTTGAGGGATGTATTGATTTCTGATAGACAGATAGAGATGGAATGGAGGGCTGGAGACCTAGAGAGTGATAAGGAAGAAATAAGTCATGGCTAAAAATGGTATCTCAGGAATGACTAATAAAGTTATGAAATTTTTTTAAAATGAGTTTGTAAAAAACTCTAAAATTAACTTTAATTTTGACCACACAACTTTGCACTTCTTTAATTTGCAATAAAGGGAATTTGATTTTTTTTAATTACCCTACATTCTACACCAAGAAAAACATTATTTTTAAAGAAATAAATGTAACCAATTATCAGGCACCAAGGAGAACTACATTTATTGATGCTTTAATAAAATATAAGAAAGTGCACCATAAAAGCTGGATTGATATTGCTCATCAACCTGCTTATAGAAATGACTCAAGAGCTTGTGACTAAACTCTGGAGGAGTCACCTCCACTTTGTACCATTTACCACAAGTCTGAATATGCAAGAGACAAATGTATATCCTAGAATTCACCTTCTGATTCATCTAGATGATTTATTCAAAGCAGGCCAGTAACTAGTAACTAGTTTTAGACAATGATGAGTATTATAGGACAATAAAGAAATGCTGACTTCCAATCGTGATGTCATTAAGTCTCCTGGGAATAAGTTTCCTTGAAAACAATGAGGTCGTGAGACCTCAGAGAGCCAAAGCACCTCATTGGAGGTCTCAAGAAGTTCTCTCTCTCTCTATATATGTGTGTGTGTGTGTGTATATATATATGTATATATGTGTGTGTATATATGTATGTGTATATATACACATATATGTTTGTGTATATATATACACATATATGTTTGTGTATATATACATACATACATGTATGTGTATATATACATACATGCATGTATGTGTATATATACATACATGCATGTATGTATATGTGTATACATACATACAAGTATGCATATGTGTGTATACATACATACAAGTATGCGTATGTGTGTATACATACATACAAGTATGCGTATGTGTGTATACATACATACATGTATGTGTGTGTATACATGCGCATACATGTATGTGTGTGTATACATGCGCATGCATGTATGTGTGTGTATACATGCGCATACATGTATGTGTGTGTATACATGCGCATATATGTATGTGTGTGTGTATACATGCGCATATATGTATGTGTATATGTGTATGTGTATATATATAGAGAGAGAATGTGTGTATATACATACGTATATATGTATGCATATGTATATACATATATATGTATGTATATGTGTGTGTGTGTATACATATATATATATAGAGAGAGAGAGAGAGAAGGTAAATAAATTTGCATTTGCAAAGTGTATTTCTGGAAACATTGAGGGACAGTGTGGGGATAAAATATTCCCCAGGTCAAGAATGTTTGAGGTGCTGCATACCCCATGGCCACCCTGAGGCTTCATGACACAGTAGCAGGCTAAAGGCTCCAGAGAACTCACAGTGAAGAAACCTGCTTCTTCTCTTACCAAGTCTATTTGACCATGGCACCTTTATTTGTATCAATACCATGAAGATCACAGAAAAAGGAGTAAAAAATATTAGAGCAGATAATCTTGAAGATCACTAGATTCCAATTTAAAATAAACTACCCAGGCCAATTTTCATCAATAAATTCAATAAAGTGTTTCCTGATCATTTGAGGAAATTCTGTGAAACACTGATTTGTAGGTTCTATTACTGACCCAGTGTTTCTTAGAAGGGGGCTCAAGATCTGCATATTCAACAAGCTTCCCAAGGGATTTTGATGGATTCAAAACCACCCTCTACAAATCCCTTCTAACCACAACAAAATGGTAAGTTATAAGCTCCAAAATGGACTTTATCAATTATTGATTGCAGTATTTTCTGCTTCATGGAAATGAAGGCCTGTGAATTAGAGTTTACTAAAGAGATGTAGACAGTATATCCATGGGAGAAGCCCAGCTGAAACTGACCCACGTGGGGGATCCTCATCTGTTGATCTTGCTATTTCACTGCCCTCTCCAAAATGCACAAAGTAAACTAATCATTTTCCTTGCCTTAGCATTGCCAAGGAGTGTGGGCACAGCACAGGTGACAAAGTGGAAGGGGGATGCTATCTCCTTTCCAACCATGCCCTTTAAGAAGGTGTGTTTAAACTAGAGCATCTTCCTCCAACATGCAAAATTTTTTAAATCTCTGAAAGGGGAAAAGAAAGCCAAAGCACTTGATGAATCAAAACTCGTCCTATTTCAGGATGGGCTGAGTGTTCATATTGCCTCACCTTTCATCAAAGCACCATCTGGGAACCAGAACTTGGCATTTGAGAAAAATCAGAGATGACTAAGAATAAGAACAATCTCATCAGGAGAAGAGCTGTTGATCTCCTGTTCCTCTTCTAGAAGTTGGTACCAGTTCAAACTAAAGGAGGGTGTGCATGAACTATGGCAGATCCAGAATATTCTGTTTCATTTTCAGTTGACCTGATGCATACATACGGCCCTGTTCCCAGTGGGCAGGCAAGCTTGGATCTTTCTCCAAGTGGTGCCAGTCGATGGTTCAATCCAAAAGTATTAATGTCAGCCAAGTCATATCAAAGTTCCTGCCTTATCTAGATGAGACTTCCACCACAGATCTTACAGATGATCTTATACAACATATATGTCCATTTCAAATTGAGAAAACTGAGGCTGGGAGGGTAACTAACTGGTCTGAGGGCCTCTAACAAGTCTGTGGTCAATTAGCAAGAGCTCTCTGTCAGCTCACCTCTGTACAGTGTGCCAAGGCCACACTCAGACCCACACTGACGTTGTACAAAAACTAAAACGATTCCCAGAATTCTCCAACTAAACTTTCTGTTTTAGATGAAGGACAATAATACAGACAAAATGAAAATTACATCCTTTGTGTGAGTGGAGTATTATGTAATTTTAATAGACCTCTTAAGGAAGAGGACAACATAAAAGTGGTAACTTTTTAAATAAATCACAGTGGGCATGATTCTTCATTGATGGATACATTTTCAACCAGACAATCATCAAAAACAATGCTGATCTTAACTTCTTTGTAATTCACAAAATTCTGGGCCATGCCATGGAATAGTCAGAAATGACCTAAACCATCTAAAAAATCCCATTCCCCAGCAATCATTCTAGAGGCTCGCAGGTGAAAATGTATTGTAAATTGAAAATATTCCCCAAAAGCGGCATGCATTTCTTGACAGAAAAACAAGCTGTAGACTCACAAATGACATTTACAGAAGTGCTTATGTGGGGCTGGGGCAAGGTACATCTGATTTTCATTAGGATTGCTAAAGAGCATTTTCTAAATATTTGAGTGTAAATCACTGCAGTTATTACCCATATTTAACATTCAAATGGCCAGAACCAATGGCAGTCTGGAAGATTTCATTTTCTGCAGGAGAATATCAATATAGTCATGCACTGTGGAAGCTGGATAGTCCTGGTACAATTCACAGTGGCTGCATTTGCTGTAGAATTGAAAGGGTCAAATTACAACCCCAAACCCCGCTCCTAGCACAAGAAGAATTTGTGTTCAGGTTGGCCCTCAGACCACAGTGAGAGGGAGCTGGTCATAAACATTCCAACCGGCTTTCACATTGCTTGACTTTACCCAGACAACACTTCCTATCTCTTGATTTTTCACCTTCTTAAAAATAGGCCTTTTGAAAGCCCATTCTTAATTAGTTTACCTTAAAATATGTCCTCTACAGCTATTCAGACAAAAGGAATGCGATACTTGGCTTGTTTAAACAGTATTCAACTCATGTGAAACAAATTATTCACATAAAGCAGGGGATTACAGGCAAAACCTTTACAGTCGGGGAAAAAAGCACAAGTTGACCTTGATTTTTTTCTCTCCATAAATTTAATACAGCTCAAGGAACCACTGATGCATGTGTGTACCAAGCATGTGCTCTGGGCTGAGGCCCTGCCCTTTGAAGGCCTCACAGACAGATTTGAAGAAAACCCAGTGTCTCTAATCCTTTGGTAAAATCCACAATTGCTCATTTTCCTCATACAAAGACATTTCTTGGATTTCTTTGACATTCTCTGATGAATAGATCATATTTTCTGGTGAATAAATCTGTTATTTCTTCTGTTTATCTTACCTAATTGTTTGCATCAATATATACAACTTTAAACTATAATGTAAATAATAAAGATGTAAGTATTTTATTGTTTATTTGTATTACAGGAATTGAGAACAGAAAAGATCACTAAACATCACCTACTCCAAATGCATTCGTTTCCAGAACTCCACAAGCAAGGGCAGAGCCCAGGACTCCTGTTCCCTGATTCTGTGCCTGAGGATCTTGGCTCTTGAAGCAGGAGAACCTTCAGTATATGTTAGAAACTTCTGGGAGGGCTTGGCCAAGATACAAGCTCTGGATCCCACCACGGAGATTCTGCTTCTGCAGGCTGAGGTCTGTCCAGGAAACAGCATTTTAATAAGCTCAGATTCTAATTTGGATGATCTTTGAAACAAACCAAAGCCCAGTACACACAAGCTTCCCAATCACTTGCAGTTAATTTTCACAAACGTTTTCTTATATTCATTATTAAGCTAGAAAAAAAGCAATAAATATTTTCT
The DNA here is from genome assembly GCF_029281585.2 of Gorilla gorilla gorilla. NCBI lineage: Eukaryota > Metazoa > Chordata > Mammalia > Primates > Hominidae > Gorilla > Gorilla gorilla. The sequence continues at coordinate 134,372,408 of NC_073236.2, read as the reverse complement.
AACCACTTCTTTTTAGAATTATTTTTATTATGGTTACATATATGAAAAAATAATAAAAATTGCCATTTTAACCACTTTTAAGTGTACAAATCAGTGGCATTAATTCTATTCATAGTGTTGTACTATCACATTATAGTAGGTAGTTGCAGTTGTAACCGTTACCACAATCTATTTCTTTCTTTCTTTCTTTTCTTTTTTCTTTTTCTTTTTCTTTTTTTTTTTTTTTTGAGGCAGAGTCTCTCTCTGTCACCCAGGCTGGAATGCAGTAGTGCGATCTCGGCTCACTGGAACCTCCGCCTCTCGGGTTCAAGCAATTCTCTGTCTCAGCCTCCCGAGTAGCTGGGATTACAGACGCCCACCACCACGCCTGGCTTAGTGTTGTATTTTTAGTAGAGACGGGGTTTCACCATGCTGGTCTTTAATGCCTGACCTCATGATCCACCAGCCTCGGCCTCCCAAAGTGCTGGGATTACAGGTGTGAGCCACCGTACCCTGCCACCATTATCTGTTTCTAATACTTTTTCATTACCCACAAATAGGAACTTTTTATCCACCAAGAAATAATTTCTCATTCTCCCTTCATGCAGCCCCTGATAACCTCTGATCTTCCTACCTCTACAACTGCACCCAATGTAGATATTTCATACCAGTAGAATCATACAAATTTGTCCTTTTGTGTCTGAATTATTTCATTTAGCATAATGCTTCCAAAATTCATTCATGTTGTAGCAAGTAGTGGAACTTCATTTCTTTCTATGGCTGAATAATATTCCATTGTATGGATATATCACAATTTATGTATTCATTCATCAGTTAATGGACACATATTTCCACCCTTTGGCTATTGGGAATAGTGCTGCTACGAACATTTGTCCATAAGTATCTGCTTGAACCACTGTTTTCAATTCTTTTGTGTATATACATAGGAATGGAGTTGCTAGGTTATATGATAGTTCCAGGAATAACATTTTGAGGAACCACCAACCACCAACCTATTTCCCCCAAGCATTTCTTTTGTAGACCTAACAGAGCCCGTACCAGGGTTTGACAACAGATAACCTCTGATGCATATATGGTATGACAACAGCTCAACAGCACAATATATATTCATTTTATTTAACATCCAAACTCATTCTCTGAAGATTTGAACTGGCCTCTAAAATAATGTAAAATAAAGTAGATAAACATTAATAACTACAAAGCATATGCTATGTTGATATAAATTATTGTGAAAGATAAAATTCATTTTTGCCGGCCACAGGAGATGACACAATGAGATTCTGAGTCCTCTGACAACCAATGCAAAAAGGGAAGTAGAAATAGTCTCCATCAGTGGCTCTCTAAAAAGCTATTTAACTCTTTCATGTGACTGAAAGTGAAAAATGACATGAGATCCCCTTAGAACAACTTTGCTTAAAGTGCAAGTAGAGATTTGCTTCTTAGTCCAACTTCAAAGAGCCACAGAAGGGCCTGGATGGCACCCAGAGGGCCTCACAGCTGGAAATTAGTGAACTATAAAAGTCTCATTCTCCATCAGGGAAATCCCCCTAGCATGGTGCTTTTCTCCAAGAAAGAAGATTTTCTTGGCATTTAGGAATGGTATTAACCTCTTGAGCCAAGCTCTCAAGCTCAGTGGAAGTGGTAGAGGTGGTGAGATGGTAGAGAAAGTGGAGAGGGTGAAGGTGGAGGAGGTGATGAATGGGGGAGAGGTTGGAGAGGGTAGAGGCAATGGAGGTGGTGGAAATGGTGTAAGTGGTGAAGATGTCAGATAGGCTGGAGAGGGTGAGGGAGCAGGGAGAACAAGCGTGCACTCCCTGACTCCTGCAAAGGACAGGCTACTCGATCAGAGCCCCACAGCTATCTGGTCACTGGTATGCAGGGCTAATTCTCAAGTCCTTTTATTTCAACTAACTGCATGTCACTGAAGTCCAAATCAGAGTCCTGCTGTAGGATTTCAAGATGATGTGGATGAGTGCCACCATGTTTGTTGGCTTGGCCTGATTTGGACCAACAAATAATATGGATTGCTCAGATGTACCTACCACAAGGATGTCACGTAAATTTCCATTTGGGCGTCATAGGGACTAGGGGGAGGGAACAACAAAATCACTGGCTTATCTAAATGCAAAACCCTTACTATGTTGGAAAAATACAATGCTGTTCTAACCCACTCTCACATATTTACTAGAATAAGTATGGAGGCTAAGGAAAGACTCTGAATGTTTAAATAGAGTTTTGAAATGAATGTTGTTTGCAGATGTTGCAGTGATCATGATTTGAAATTGTTTTAAAGTGTTGCCAAAATTTGATGATATAGATTATACACACACACACACACATATATATATATATATATATATATATCTGTCTTCTTTTGAAAAATTGGAAGATGTGGTAATGCTGCATTCCCTGTAATAGCATTGCTAGTGGGAGGGGTGACAGATCTCACCCTGCACTCCTGCACTCTCTCCATCTTCACTCTCTTCCCCAGCTCCTGATCTCCCCCACCTTCACTCTCTCCGCTCTTTCCACCACCTCGGCCACCTTCACCACCTCTTGCACCTTCATCCTCTCCACTCTTTTCACCATCTTCACCACCTACACCATCTCAACCATATCTACCACCTCTACCCACCTCCTCCACCTTCATGCTCTTCACCCTTTACAATCTCTCCACCATTGATACCATCTCTACCATATCTTCTATCTACACCAGCTCCACCATCTTCACCTCTCCACCCTCTTCACCATCTTCACCACTTCCATCATCTCCACCTTCTCTACCGTTACCACCATCTCTACCACCGTCACTGCCTCCACCCTCCCCAACCTCTCCATCATTTAACACCTCTACCATCTCCACCACCTTAGAGAAGGTGGAGACACCTTCTCTATCAACTACACTCATTGGCTCTCTGCATTTCCCAGTGGAAAGGGATTGTGTGGTCTCTGGTCACTATTGTTCCAGGGAGGGCCACTGTTGTTCTTTGTTCAGAGGGAAGTCTAAAGGAGAAACATTTTGTTCCAAGGGAAGAGCATTTTACATTTTTATTTGTTCAATCAATATTCCAGAATAAGTGAAGACTCAGGACATTGGACTCTCGGCTCCTCCTGGAGGGGATCTGGTGAAGCTCTGCATCTGAGGACCTCAGGGAAGAAACCACCATCAAGGCACGTGGCAGCCAAGCCCCAGTCTAGTCTAGAGTCCAGCCCAAGGAGATGGGGAAGAGGAGGTGAAATCAGTCAAGGGACAATGAGGAAGACTCTGAAACAACCACTTACAAATATGATGATATTTGCAGAAGAGCTTGGGAAGACCAGTGTGGAAAATTCCTTTATGCCAGAAAATGCATCTACGGCACCTTTTCAAGCAGAAACAAGAGGGGATTGTGAAGGCAACACAGCCTAGAATTTGCATGTAATTAAATTACAACCAAAGAAGTTGTGTGCATACACGCACACACACAAATCAGGAAGATGAAAATATGTGGGGATGAGACCATAAGACTACAAGCTCAGTGAGAGCAGGGACTGGGTCTCACATTTTCAAACCTCAGCCCAGGGCATGGCAAGAGAACTCTTTGCAGACCTGAGCTGAATCACAACTATGGAAACTACAATTAAATAAGAATATGAATGTCCTGCAAAGTCAGAGGGAAAGTTCAATAAAAAGAGGAGAGAGAATGAGGCTTCATGGGGCACGGAGTAGCAAAAGCGCAACTTAGAAAGCTGTTCTAAGTTTCCTATGATACACTGTTAATTGCAGAGGTGGAATTTGAGCTCAGCTCAGTGTGGCTACAAATTCATGTTAGATACACTGTGCTAAATAGTTCCTTTAAACCAAAGGATTTTTTAAAATACAAGAATTACTGCATAATAAAACATTGCCATTTTTTCAGATAGTTACAGAACCCAAAATGTGAATTTCTGCCAGGAATTTATAGTGACTAGAAAGAACTTAAGACTAAAATTAATAGACTGTCAAATAAAAGCGCTACAGCATGAGCTATATGAGGTCAGGGACATTTACTCAGCAGATGAATGCACATCCCTTCATGAACAATGAGGACACGTGAGCACGTCAGCCTCATCCTATGTTGGTAAATGTCTACAGAAACATGATCATTGAGACATGCACAGGTATTAGCTACTAAAATATTCTCTCAGATATCTTATGGAAAGGCGCTGTCTTGAAAATTCTCTAAATTAGATTAATTATGGACAATTTTGTTTAATGTGAATTATTTTCATACACGATCAGATATTTTAAGTCCCTATCTTTCAAGTAATATATTTGTCCTTTTTCTAAAGCATCACAAATACTCTTCTTGAACCTCTCAGAGACAGGTTCTTATAAAAGTGAGTCTAGATAGAATTCCCAAAAAACAACATTGTCAAATCAAAATTAATTACCGAATCATCTCCGTCCTGATCCTTTATGTTGGCCAAATGTTAGTTGAGAGGATGAGAATGAGATAGGAAGAAAGATTTTTTTTTCTTTTTCTTTTTTCTTTTTTTTTTTTTTTTTTTTTGAGGCAGAGTCTCGCTCTGTCCCCCAGGCTGGAGTGCAGTGGCGCGATCTCGGCTCACTGCAGGCTCCGCCTCCTGGGTTCCCGCCATTCTCCTGCCTCAGCCTCCCGAGTAGCTGGGACTGCAGGTGCCCGCCACCACACCCGGCTAATTTTTTGTATTTTTAGTAGAGACGGCGTTTCACTGTGTTAGCCAGGATGGTCTCGATCTCCTGACCTTGTGATCTGCCCACCTCGGCTTCCCGAAGTGCTGGGATTACAGGCGTGAGCCACCGCTCCCGGCCCAGAAGGAAGATTTTAGCTGAGCCTGTGAACCATGCTTTGGTCACTCTGTCCTCACAAGTCTGTTTTGTGTTGGTAATTCACAAAACTGAAGTCCCCCTGGGGAGCTGAAACCACTCTTATAAGGTACCTATGCCTTCTGAGGAGTATAATGCATTCCTGTGCTAGCCTTCTGACGGTAAGGAGTTTCTCAGATTCACTTCTCAAACGAAGGGAGTTTAATACTGAGCTGCCTTCCAGGGAGCTGCCCCTACAGCCTGGGCTGGGAAGATCTCAGCGAGCTCTGGGGAGACCTGGAGGACAGAGGGTGGAACGGGACATGGAGCCAATGAAAGGACGTCCGGCCGGACAAGCAGCTGTGACAGGCTCTTTCTGCCAGGCTCGCAGCTTCAAACAGCAACCACATTGCTTTTTGGCTCCAGAAAAATGTGAAACACAGAGAGGTCAGTTATTTTCCTGGGTATCTTTGTTTAAGACAGATTTGGGGAAAGGGCCAGAGAAAGTTCGGGCTTGGGAATGATGCGCTCTGAGCAGTTCTACTTTGGGGAGATAAGGAGAGGAGCTCCTGAGACTGTACTGAGTGAGTTGTCCAAGGTTATGCATCAAGGTCAACGGCAGTCAGCGCCAGGGGCTCTTGGTCACGGGGGAAGGGCTGCCAACCCCAGGTGCCCTGCTTCTCAGGCGCCTCCGGCAGGCCTCTGTAGCACTGGGATCGCCCTGTGAGAGATCCTCACTTTTGGAAAGGTTTGATTTCCTTGACTTTCCCTTCCATTCAAACAACACCCCTTTCCATTTGGTCGATTGCTAACATGTAACTGATAGCACTAACCTCAGCTCCCGGGTGTATGACAGGTGCATTCACTCAGAGCAAGACCCTGTGCTCTGCTGTTCCTTGCTCTCATTTTCATTCTGCACTGGTGGAAAGGCAGGGAATAGGCTCCTTTCATTTCAGAAATTCATTGGGGAAGGCGGCAGAAGCCAGAGCAAGAAGAGGAAGGAGTGTGAGGGAGGAGCTCCGCCCTCTCAGCATGGCTGCCCCGATGGGAGAAGGGAAAATGCAGGAATGGGAACTGGGATGCACAGCACATCTCTCAAAGGGACAAGCAGCAGCACATGCAAAGCGGCCACACTGCTCATGACTTTGCTGTTATTTCTGTTGGCTGAGGATGCTCATTTTCAATTGCATACTCAAGCATTGCATGGCCGCCTCGTTTGGAATTGTTGAAAATCTCTCTTATGCCCACCTGGCACATACTTCAGAAGCAGCGCCCTTAAAGAACAAAGTAAAAGAAAAAACAAACTGAACTGTTAATTGCTATGTGGAGAAATGCAAATACAATTCATTTTTCTTCTTATCTTGGACCAACAGCGGTTTTTATACCCTTTTGGGGTCCACCTCTGTGTGAGTGTGTGTGTGCGTGTGTGTATGTATACATGTACATATTTTGAAGTGGAGAAACCAAAATATCATTTTTGTTTGTTTGTTTGTTTGTTTGTTTTTGTGATGGAGTTTCACTCTTGTTGCCCAGGCTGGAGTGCAATGGCGCAGTCTCGGCTCACTGCAACCTCTGCCTCCTGGGTTCAAGCAATTCTCCTGCCTCAGCCTCCCTAGTACCTGGAATTAGAGGCATGCACCACCACGCCTGGCTAATTTTGTATTTTTAGTAGAGATGGGGTTTCACTATGTTGGTTAGGCTGGTCTCGAACTCCTGACCTCAGGTTATCCGCCCACCTTGGCCTCCCAAAGCGCTGTGATTACAGGCATGAGCCACCACACCTGGTCAAAAGTAAATACTTTAAAATGTTGAAAATATGTTTGGAATTTGCCTATCTATTCATGTTTATGCACACATGCTGCTACAACTTGCTACATTTCTCTCAGGCACATAGGTTGGGTAGAGCATTCTGTCTAATGATGGAAGTTGAATCCCTGTCAGAGGTCACTGGTTAAGGTGAATTTAGCTCAGTCATGTGAGATTTGAGTCTTAAGACCTCCAAATTTCAACCATGGGTTAATAAAATTGGACTCTAAAACAAAACAAAAAAACCTTTACCATGAGGTTTTAAGTTTGGAACTTGAAAATGCATAATGTTTGCAATGAAAAAAAAGAAACTTGAACTCTCAAACTTAAAAAATAAGTCATGTGTATATGTGTGTGTAAGGAATCCATATTCATGTTAAATGTATCTTTCCTGTCTACAAGCATGTGTTTGAGTTAATTAAAAGAGAATGTATTAAATTTAAAGGCTGTTTGATTTCAACAATGAAGAATGTGCACAACTACTAGAAAAGTAGGAGTTTAAAGAACAAAACAACATCTGTAAAAATCTAATTGGGTACAATACCTTGATATATTTTACTCCAAAAACTCACTTTTCAGTGGTAAATAAACTAAATATGCCCTTTGTATTAGTCCGTTTTCACAATGTTGATAAAGACATACCCAAGACTAGGCAATTTACAAAAGAAAGAGGTTTAGTTGGACTTATAGTTCCATGTGGCTGGGGAGGCCTCACAATCATGGCAGAAGGCAAGGAAGAGCAAGTCAGATCTTACATGGATGGCAGCAGGCAAGAGAGAGAGAGCCCGTGCTGGAAAACTCCCCCTTGAAATAACCGTCAGATCTCATGAGACTTAGTCACTATCATGAAAACGGCATAGGAAAGACCTGCCCCCATGATTCAGTTACCTCCCACCAGATCCCTCCCACAACATGTGGGAATTCAAGATTAATTTTAGGTGGAGACACAGCCCAACCATATCATTCTGCCCTGGTCCCTACCAAACCTCATGTCCTCACATTTCAAAACTAATCATGCCTTCCCAACAGTCCCCTAAAGTCTTAACTCTTCAGCATTAACTCAAAAGTCCACAGTCCAAAGTTTCATCTTAGACAAGGCAAGTCCCTTCCATCTATAAGCCCATAAAATCAAAAGCAAGCGACTTACTTCCTAGATACAATGAGAGTACAGGCATTGGATAAATATAGTCATTCCAAATGGGAGACATCGGCCAAAACAAAGGGGCTACAGGACCCATGCAGGTCTGAAATCCAGCAGGGAAGTCAAATCTTAAAGTTCCAAAATGATCTCCTTTGACTCCATGTCTCACATCCAGGTCATGCTGATGCCAGAGGTAGGTTCCTATGGTCTTGGGCAACTCTACCCCTGTGGCTTTGCAGGGTACAGCCTCCCTCCTGGCTGTTTTCATGGGCTGGCTTTTCCAGCCCATGAGTGTCTGAGGCTTTTCCAGGCACACTATGCAAGCTGTCAGTGGATCTACCCTTCTGGGGTCTGGAAGACAGTGGCCCTTTCACAGCCCCACCAGGTGGAGCCCCAGTAGGTACTCTGTGTGGGAGCTTTGACCCCACATTTCCCACCACACTGCTCTAGCAGAGGTTCTCCATGAGAGCTGCCCCCCTGCAGCAAACTTCTGCCTGGACAGCCAGGTGTTTCTATACATCCTCTGAAATCTAGGCAGAGGTTCCCAAACCCCAATTCTTAACTTCTGTGCACTGGCAGGCTCAACATCATGTGGAAGTTTGAGGCCTGCACCCTCTGAAGCCATGGCCTAAGCTCTCTGTTGGCCCCTTTCAGCCACAGCTGGAGTGGCTAGGATGCAGGGCACCAAGTCCTTAGGCTGCATACAGCACAAGGACCCTGGGCCTGGCCCATGAAACCACTTTTTCCTCCTAGGCCTCTGGGCTTGTGATGGGAGGAGCTGCTGTGAAGACCTCTGAAATGCCCTGGAGACATTTACCACATTGTCTTGAGTATTAACATTTGGCTCCTTGTTACACAGATTTCTACAACTGGCTTGGATTTCTCCTCAGAAAATGGGATTTTCTTTTCTAACTTACTGTCAGGCTGCAAATTTTCCAAATTTCTATGCTCTACTTCTCTTATAAAACTGAATGCCTTTTACAGCACCCAAGTCACCTCTTGAATGTGTTGCTGCTTAGAAATTTCTTCCACCAGATACCCTAAATCATCTCTCTGAAGTTCAAACGTCCACAAATCTCTAGGGCAGGGACAAAATGCCACCAGTCTCTCTGTTAAAACATAAAAAGAGTCACATTTTGCTCCAGTTCCCAGCAAGTTCCTTATCTCCATCTGAAACCCCCTCAGCCTGGATTTCATAGTCCATATCATTATCAGCATTTTGGTTAAAGCCATTGAACAAGTCTCTAGAGAGTTCTCAACTTTCCCACATTTTCCTGCCTTCTTTTGAGCCTTCTAAACTGTTCCAACCTCTGCCTGTTACCCAGTTCCAAAGTTGCTTCCACATTTTCAGGTATCTTTTCAGCAGCACCCTACTCTACTGATACCAATTTACTGTATTAGTCTGTTTTCGCACTGCTTATAAAGACATACCCAAGACTGGGCAACTGACAAAAAAAAAGAGGTTTAATTTACTTACAGTTCCACTTGGCTGAGGAAGCCTCACAATCATGGTGGGGGGCAAGGAAGAGCAAGTCACGTCTTACATGGATGGCAGCAAGCAAAGAGAGATTGTGCAAGGGAACCTCTCCTTAAAACAACCATCAGATCTTGTGAGACTTACTCACTATCATGAAAACAGCATGAGAGATACCTGACCCCAAGATTCAATTACCTCCCACCGGGTCCTTCCCACAATATGTGGGAATTCAAGATGAGATTAGGGTGGGGACACAGCCAAATCATATCACCTCTTTATGAAAGTTTGACACTGAAGCAGCAAATGACTTTGCGGTTTAATTTTATTTAACTGTACAAAAGACTGAATTCATGAAATCCAACAAGTTGACTTTCAGATTTCATTCAAACATGATGATAAAGAGATTAAAAATTCATTTAGAGGAGAAGAGAAATCTACTTTTCTTATGCATTAAAATGAATTAGGGTTGTAAGTGCCTATCAAATTAGGTTGTAAGTACCTGTTGATTTTCCGCAAGCACACTACCACACCTTTATTTCATTAGAGACTGGTCACTTAAAATAAATGCATGTCTGCAAAATGTAGCAGAATGTTTACATGTCTACTTTCCCTATTATAAAATTCACCCTTTCCAGTCAGTGGTAACAAAAAAACCCCAAGAAAATTATGTAAGTAAACAGATTTTAGCTTAACTCTAAACTGTCTCAAATTTCAAAATAAATTGCCTTAATTACTCAGAAGTAGGATTAAATCTGCACAAAAGAGAACAATACAAACACACTGATAAGACCCTCTCTCAAATAAAAAACTTTTGATTGTAGATTTAATTGAAATTTGAAAGGTGAAATCAAAACACCTTATATATGAATTGCTCTCAAATAACAACCCAATTTATCTCTGGATTTTTCTAATGATGACATAGCTTCAGTGTCATTCTTGGCTATGACTTATTGGCAAAAATTCTATAAATCTATACTTGTAGCTTTATTTTTGAAAGTCAGTTTTGTATATATGTAACAACATTAATATTCAGAAATTGAAACTCCTTGGTCAATGTACTAAACTCTACATAGGAGTTCCAGCCACTGTATCATGTATGTTATTACTGGATTGATTGTTTTAACACATATGATTATAGACACCCTATTTATTGAGCACGACTTTTTCTCATTATGATGGTTACATCCTGAAAAAAAGAATTCCCTGCAATAATTAAATCTCAGCTGTCATTCTTACTTCCATCTCCTTTCCACAAATTCGGCATTAGGAAAGCGATGGCACATCTGGCATCTTCAAACAAATGACGAGGGCCAAAACCTCTCTCGCTGCTCCAAGGGTCATGGGTGAGCAGCTCCCTCTCATGTATGGACAGTCACAAGGAGGAAGGCATTGCCAGGAGCAGACTCACAAACACATCTACACAACTCCAGGGCTTCGGGCACAGCACTCAGCCCTGAATGCCAGCACTCACGTTGCTGCTCTAGTTTGATGGTAGCCTTGTCGGAATCTTTGCCAAGCAGATGACTGCGCTTCTGCATGTGTTTTGTTTAATGAGAGCTGCTGCGGGCTGCGGGGGTGTTGTTGTTGGATGGCTCCCCACCAGTGCTCCACAGAGTGGGGAGTGGCTGAAGCAGCCAAGGAGGACAGAGCCAGTGGACATGCTCTATGAATCATGACCCATATCCGGCCAGCAGAATAAATAAATAAATCAAGGGCAGAAGGTGGGAGAAAAGCTGGTGAGCATGCCACATGGGGAAAGGGAGGGGCTGTGGCATCCCAAACCAACCAGAAGCCTCAGAGTGCTGGGGCAAAGGCACAGCTCAGCTTCACCTTGCAGTCATCACTGCCCTCGAAGGGCCCATCAGAAGCCAGCTATCTCTATTTATTATATGTATACATATGTGTGTGTGGACATACATGCATATATATACATATGTAGATATATATACATGTAACCAATAGAGAATACTGTCTTTTTTTTTTTTTTTTTTTTGAGACGGAATCTTGCTCTACCCCAGGCTGGAGTGCAGTGGCACAATCTTGGCTCACTGCAACCTCCACCTCCCAGGTTCAAGTGATTCTCCTGCCTCAGCCTCCTGAGTAGATGGGACTACAGGTGTGCACCACCACACCTCACTAATTTCTTTTGTATTTTTAGTAGAGATGGGGTTTCACCATGTTGGCCAGGCTGAGCTTGAACTCCTGACCTCAAATGATCCACCTGTCTCGGCCTCCCAAAGTGCTAGGATTACAGGCGTGAACCACCACACCCAACCTGTCATATATTTCTATATGCTAAATATATATATACTTGTTTCAGGGAAGTATATTATTTAGTGCTGACATTCACTATTTGGGATCTACAGTGGACTCGAGTACACCTAGTAAAACTTCACTATTTATATTAGTAACAGGAAGATGCAACCATCTGGTAAATTTTGCTGTCCAGTAAATTAAGGAGATTAAGATAAAACTACATGGAGATTTCATTATCAAGTGCAATTTCTTTATTGCCCTTGGACAAATGAAATTTAATTTTAATTATTTATGACACTTTATAACGTGCTTGTGAAGATACCATGTATCTCTTTGCAAAAATGATGGTACTTTAGAAATATAAGACCTCTCTGTGTCATTCATCATAATATCTTTTATCAACAAACTGAGGTAATCGTGACGGTTTCCCAAATGTAACCCCACAAATTTAAACACAAGTTTTGACGCAGTTCCCACTGCGGTACTTGGAACAATCGCCTTGTTATGACATTAGCCATCCCGAGGATTGTTCACACTGGGAGATTTCGAGTTGAAGTAATCGTCTCACCATGAAAAACAATTATATCCAGGGAAGCGATTGCACCAGGTCTCCATCCACTGGAGGGAGTTCACCTGACTCCCGAAGTTCATCCTACGAGACAGATCTGCAGAGCACTGCTCTTTCGCAGAGTTTGTTCCGGATTCTAGAGTATGTGTTCACACAGATTTTTTTCTTTCTTTCTAGAGTTGGCTGGGAACCATCGGAGCGTGTGGCGGGTGTGATGAGTGCTTCAGGCGGTATTCTCCCTTTCGTCACACTAAGTCTGTGCTGAAATAAAAAATGCAGGCAAATCAGAAACAAATTTCCCAGGAAGGATACGGGAGGGAGGTGGGCAGCCAGGCAGGCAGAAAGCGCACGCATCGGGCTCAGGCTGGCTTTGTCAGTGAATCCTCCACGGGGGGTTGTGCATTTTGTTTCTGGAACTCTCCTGCTCCGCAAAGCACACACCATTTGCTAGAGAACATAATTCTTCCGAACTGGGGTGCCCAGAATGTCTGAAGCAAACCCTTCAGACAAAGTGTAATGTGTGTGTGTGAATGTGTGCCTGTGTGTGACTGTGGGGATGTGAGTGTGTGTGTGCATGTGTGTGTGAATGTCTGCGTGTGTGTGTGGTGCATGTGGTATGTGTGTACAATGTAGGGTTTGTCTTTGTGTGTTTGTGTGTGGCATGTATGATGTCTCTATGGTGTATGTAGTGTGTGAGTTGTACATGGTGTGTGTGTGGTGAAGTATATGTAATGTGTTGGTGTTGTGAGAAGAGTTTTAAGTGTGACGTGTGTGGGATATGTGTGTTGTGGGGGATGTTTGGTGTGTGTGGAGCATGTGTAGCGTGTGTGCACTCTGTGTCTACGTGAGATGTGATATGCGCAGTGTGTGCGTGATATTTTGCATGCAGTGGTGTGTGTGTGGTATGGGTGTGTGTGTGCGTGTATGTGTGGTGTGTGTGCGTGTATGTGTGGTGTGTGTGCATGTCTGTGTAACAGAGCAGGAAAATGACCTCACAAGTACCGGGAGATGTGGGTGTTGCCCGGGAGAGACTGACACGGGGCCACCTGGGAGCAGGAAAATGACCTCACAAGGACACCGGGAGATGTGGGTGTTGCCTGGGAGAGACTGACACAGGGGGCCACCTGGGAGCAGGAAAATGACCTCACAAGGACACCGGGAGATGTGGGTGTTGCCCGGGAGAGACTGACATAGGAGCCACCTGGGAGAAAGCGCCATGGCGTCATGGCATTTTTTGCCACATCTTGGTGGGAAATGTAGAAGACTGCAGTGGGAATTTCTTCCTGGGACAAAGGGGGCTGTGCTCTCGCAGGCACAGGGGTCAGAAGTCCCCCTCACAGCGACAGTGCGGGCAGTGCGGCCCTGGGCTGGGGGATTCGTGGCGGGTGCACAGGCGCTGTCCCAGCGTAGAGACCCGCGCCACAGTGCTGGTGCCCAGGCTCTTCCAAAGGCTGCTGCAGAAGCACTTTGGTCGGGAGCTGTCCCCAGGTGGATCCGAGCCACTCAGGCAGTGGCAGTCTTTCCTACATTCTCCAGGAAAATTAAGTTTTTTCATAATGAGTTTTACATTTAGGTTTTTCTTTTTATGATTTTTTTTACAGTTTTGTTAATTGTTTCCATGTGGATAAAACAGGTTATACTACATTAGTTGTGTCTGATTTAATGTCAAAATATATCTAACAATGACATATCAAACACTCTGGTATTGCCAGGAGAAGGTGCCAGGGAGGGCCTGGATGGCCTGCTCAGGTGCAGGTGATGGTCTGTTTCTGGGTGCAGGGCTGGTGTCCCTGTGGATAGCTCATGGCTATGGCTTGTTTGCTTTTCTTTAATCTGTTTTATGCTTTAATTAAAAGTTTTTTAAAAAGCAACAAAAAAAAATCATCTATGATGTCACACAAAAAGCACCCTGATATCCAGATATTCCACCACCTGTGCGACACCCGGGCACTCCACCACCTGTGCCAAACCTGGGCACTCCACCACCTGTGCCACACCCGGTATTCCAACACCTGTGCCACACCCGGGCATTCCAACACCTGTGCCACACCCCGGCACTCCACCACCTGTGCCACACCCGGGTATTCCACCACCTGTGTGACACCCGGGCACTCCACCACCTGTGCCACACTCGGGCACTCCACCACCTGTGCCACACCCGGTATTCCAACACCTGTGTCACACCCGGGTATTCCAACACCTGTGTCACACCCGGGTATTCCAACACCTGTGCCACACCCCGGCACTCCACCACCTGTGCCACACCCGGGTATTCCAACACCTGTGCCACACCCGGGCATTCCAACACCTGTGCCACACCCGGGCACTCCACCACCTGTGCCACACCTGGGTATTCCAACACCTGTGCCACACCCAGATATTTCACCACCTGTGCAATGTGAGTTCTCCTTCTTCACCATGAGAGGCTTCTCTGGGGAAGAATCTAGAACACTTCTCAGTCTGCAGAATGAACTAGAGGAAGGAGAAAGAGTAAAGGTGACTGTGGTCAGTGTGCTGGAATAGGAATGTGGAGTGAAAGCAAGGAAGGTATTCAGATTTCTTGTATGTTTATGATAAGAGAACACAGTGCAAAAAGCCAGTAGGAGGTGTTCATTCTGCCCAAGTTAAGGGCCTCGCTCTGCCATTTGCTGCCCCTGAGCTTCTTGGAGTCTCAGTTTCTTTGTCCACAACGTGGGGTTGATGGAACATTGATTCAGGCATTGTGAGGACTACGTGTGATCACATGTACAGATGGAGTTATATGTATGCTATTTGCATTTTCAGATCCATTATTTATTTTCCTTTTGTAAAAGCTATTATTTGTTTTAATCTAGGAGTCAGGGAACAGATCCTTAGGTTATGAGATTTTTAAACAATAAAGCCTTGGGGCTAATGAGCTGCTAAGAAAGGTGAGCTGATGAATGCAGGCAGGAATGTGCCTCCCAGTAGGGCCCCTGAGCTGCTAGGGAGAAGAGCTTAAGCAAAAGTCTATGAGGAAAAGGCAAGTGAGGACAGTGTGAGGAGGTGCAGGCTGACAGTGGAAAAAACCAACTCAATCTGCATTAGATATTGGTTATTAGCACTTTCTCAATAAGGTCCTGTCATTCTACAGCTGTAAGTCCCTTGATGGCTCTTCCTTGCTCTCAGGAAAGCCAACTCCTACATATCCTTCAAAATATGAGTAAGGTTGATGATGGCGATGATAATAATAATGATGCTGGTGACAGTGATGATGATGTTGATGCTGGCTAACATTTATTCAGTGCCAGTCAATTTGCTACGTTAAAAACTAATTTAGTGCCTGTAATTCCAGCACTTTGTGAGGCCGAGGTGGGCAGATCTCTTGAGGCCAGGAGTTCGAGACTAGCCTGGCCAACATGGCAAAACCCCATCCCTGCTAAAAACACAAAAATTAGCTAGGTGCGGTGATGCGCACCTGAAATCCCAGGTACTTGCGAGGTTGAGGCACGGGAATCGCTTGAATCCTGGAGGTGGAAATTGTAATGAGCCAAGATCACACCACTACACTCCAGCCTGGGTGACAGAGTGAGACTCTGTCTCAAAAAAAAACAAAAAACAAAAAACAGCATATCAAATCTAATCCTCTCAACAATCCTAATGAGGCAGATATTATTACTTTCATTTTACAGGATAAGAAGTTGTAGTTAAGTAATTTGCTCCATGGTGCCCATCCAGGAAGTAATTCAAGGCTAGGTGTATCTGATTTAGCCCTGTTTTCCTAACCGCATACACTGCCTCTCAGAAGTTGTGCCTAAACCCCTTCTCTGAACTACTCTACAGCTTTCTCTTCATGAGTCGCAGATTCCGTCATTACTTCCTATTTTTGGTGTATTTCCCTCACTAGCTGGAAGTACCTTAGGACAAAAATGCAGTCTCATCCAACTTTTTGCCATTGTGTGAACTCACATTTCTTTTTTCCTTATCATACACATGCCAGTATTTGGGCAGTGGCTAGCATGTAGTTGACATTCAAAAAGTTTTAAAAAATGTGAATTTTAAAGTTTAACTTCTAGATAAATTCATCTTTCTTTTATTTAGCACCCTCAAATGAACAGACACTTGGATGGCATGGCATGAGTGTGCTTTTTAAACAGCCTCTGGTTTAAAAAGATTGACAAACGATGATTCACTAGATGGTGAAGTGAATGGAAGCAGAAACCTGATCAGTTTTGCTTGCTTCCATGTCTCCAGATCTTCAGCAGATACTGCAATAATAATATATTATCAAATGAATGAAAGAAAGAGCAAAACTAACTAGCATTGGTAATTCAGGTTCTTTGTTTTAATCTGAACAATTTCGGTGACATTCCTTAAGTCAAATATACAAACAAATAAGCTTCCAGGATAAAAAATTTTACTCATATTTGGTATTTCTACTTATTACTGGGCTATATAAGAACTTAAACGTCAAACAGACATTGCACTCTGATCAAAAGACTATTCAAAAGACAACATATTCTAATACCTTTAGAAATGTTATCAGTGAGTATCAAAACAGGAATTTATTTATATCTGAATTCAGTAGACATTTCAAGAAGTGGAAATAAAACTTTCATTATCAAAACTTTAATTAATGGAGATTTTAGTGAATACAGAATATCGTATGGATGTGTGATTTATCTCAACTTTTTAAAACACAAATTCCAGTGCCTTTTATTTATTTTGTGAAGAGGGAATTGAAGAACTCTTTGGGGTGGTCTTTATAAAACAATACTGTCAAAAATAACACAGAAATTATAACTAGAGACCACAAAAGTCAAAACTCTACATCTTGTTCTCTGATCAACCATTCAATATTATCATCATTAAAATAAATCGATTTGATTTTAAACTCTAGGAAATAAAGAACAAATGGCCAAAATACAATCACAATGAGTGAAAGTTCTTATTTACACAGAGAGAAATTTTGTTAAAATTTATTATTCATAGTTTTAGAAATATAGAGTTATTGTAATCCTGATATTTAAGCTTTTTAATTTTTCGAGTAAGGCCAATTTGGCAAGAAAAAATAACATAATTACAGATATTGTAAAATACATTATTTTCACAGCAATGTTCCTGTAGCCCTTGGCTTGTTTCTGTTTGTTTTTTAATACCAAGAAACAAGTTATTTTCTTCACTATGGAAACAACTAGAAAGGCAAGATATGGCCCAAGAGTATTTATTATGACCCTAATGATCCACAATGCCTTTTAAATAGTTTTATTTCAGAAAATGATTGGGAAGAGAAATAGAGCAAAGTTTCTCTTATCAATTATTTTCTGAAAGAAAGCAAAGTGTTTCTAAGGCCACTGGATGAAAGGAAACAGTTTAACCAAATGCAACATAATCTTCAAATAATAATAAAGTTATAATAAAGTGAGAAAAATACTCATTTCTGAAATGAAATACAGTGGGAGTCAGGCATGTCCCTTATTTTTAAAATGAGTTGAGGTCAATGCATGGCTGACATAAATCACAGAAAATTGGTAAAAGGGACAAAAGTGATGAAACATCTGATATTTATTAATTTATTTGTAATGTAACATTCAAAATTTTTTAAGAGGAAAAATAAAAGAAGTGAGAGGGAGAGATTTCTAACAATGCCCTCTGGATATTCAACTACAATTTGAATAACAGAGGCTACATATGTGTAAGCTAAACCCAGGTCATTACTATCTAAAGAGCCAGGCTGCCGAGGGCTCTAGAGCCCTAGATGGGGCTACAAAAATAAGAAAAGTCATTATAATGGAGCCTTTGTCATGACATAAATGCCCTAAATGTGATCTAAAGAAATCAATGAGAAATTAAAATTAATCTAAAATTAGATTTTAAAAACTCTTGATTGAAATGGAAATGTTATCTATGTGGTTTAGAACTCCATTATCTTCTGCTACTATTTTACATAAAAATGCAGATTTCTATTTAGGGCCTACCTGAAATACCATTGTGAAAGACTAAAAGAAGAAGCAGAGATAGTGTATATACAAACAGGCTCATCGTAAGTCAGGGAAACTCATGAAACATACCGCAAATAGCACTCAGGCAACCCAAATGTCTCCACAGCCCTGCCAGTGTGAGGAGCCTTGCTAAGGTCATTTTAAGAGTTCGCATCCGGGTCCACTGGGTCAATAGCCACTCAAACCCCAGCTCCTACCTGCCTGCCAAATTGCAGAATATCAGTTTTGCTTCCCTCTTTCTTATGACACCATGGGAGTACCCTAATGATGATACTGTCTCACCCCCACGTCACAGTGCAGCCCGCATGCTTGCTGTGGCAGCCACCCTTGCCTTTCTCCGGCATCACTTTCTGTTGTGGGTGTTACTGGAGCATATCTCATGACCCACCTGTGCTCTGCCCCATCCACTCATGCGGCAGTATTTGCTCACTCTTAACTTTCATGCTTGCCTCTTCTCTGTCCTGTGGGAAAACAGCCTTCTGGTCTTGAGTCCTGGCCTGTGGAGAAGAAAGAAGAGGAGAAAGGGAGGCTCCCACAAAGGAATTGCTTGGACCTCAGCGTGGTGTTTCCTTCGGTTTACTGCATCTATGTCCCCTCTGGGTGTTAGAGATATCTTCAGGAGGATTAAGGGGACAGTGAATTCAAGAAGTAGGTTTCATTCTAGAGTAGAACTCCATTTCCATTTTTTTCCCTGGGTCTCTTGCTTAGTATCAACACTGGTCAAATTCCAGCCATACTTAAAGTGGGATAAATGGAATTTAATTTTTCCTCTTAGAAATCCTCTTGTTCCTTTCACAGCCCATTGCAAAATCCCTCCCGCAATTCCATCCCTTCTAACATACCTAAATCTGAAGACACAGTTCAGTTTCTCTTCCATGGGTTCCATGAGCCACTTGGCAGTAACACGATGTAACAGTTAGCAATGGCTCCCTCCACGCCCCACCACTGCAGAGAACCAGGGCCCTCAGCCGCAGTGCTGCTCTGCTTCCATGCAAGAAGGGTCTACCTCTTTCGGTTAGTTTCTCTTGGGGAAGATCATTCTTTTCCACCGAGATTTGGTGGGTGTACAAGTGGGACAGTAACAGGCTGTCCTTAAGTAAACAGATCTTTGAAATGAGTTCTGGTCTTCAGTGGGGCTAGACTGTATCCTCTACCATCAAAACAAGCAAAAATTCAATCAGTTCTGTAATAGAGGTACAAGTGAGAGGAAAGACATGATGCGTCCTGACTACAGTGAACAAAATAGTTATTATAGTAGAGATGTCATTCACCCTGGAGCTTCAAACAGAGGAATTTATGATGGGCAGAAAATGATATTGTGTTCTGTGCTGAGAAAAGAGCTTAAAAAAAAAAAAAGCACAGAGGGCTAAAAGCAACTGCTGCGCCTGGAAAACTGGCAGCCATCCACTATAGCCAGAGTGCAATGTGCATCGCTGTGGAAACTGGACATGTTGGTAGACGCAGAATTCAGAAATTTTCAATGCCATGGTAAGGAGTTTGAAGCTTCTTTCAGAAAAATACTTGGTGACATGCTATAACCTGTGCCAAATTATATTGATGTGTCTTGTATCATACTAATCAACTTTGATGCAGTTCTTCGCACTTTGAGGGTCAGCTACACCATCAGTCAATGAGAAATGTACCGCGGACTTGACAATAGCCTTGGGCTAATGAGCACACGCTCCCCACCACAGACATTCTCAGCCAACAAGCCCTCTCCTGCGACGTGAAAGTGCTTGGTAAGATGTGCTGTCTTGCCCTAGCTTATTTTCCTTTTGGCATTTACATTGGATTCTGGAAATAGTTTTGACCCACCTGGTTGATTGATATTACGAAAATCATAGTACTGGTCCTGCTACAAGAAACAGGGGTAGACAATCATGTTCGTTATGAAAATGTACATTTAAAAAGTACTCGCCGGGCACAGTGGCTCATGCCTGTAATCCCAGCACTTTGGGAGCCCAAAGCGGGCAGATCACAAGGCCAGGAGATTGAGACCATCCTGGCTAACACGGTGAAACCCCGTCTCTACTAAAAATACAAAAATTAGCCGGGTGTGGTGGCAGGCGCCTGTAGTCCCAGCTACTTGGGAGGCTGAGGCAGGAAAATGTCGTGAACCCGGGAGGTGTACCTTGAAGTGAGTCGAGATCGCACCACCGCACTCCAGCCTTGGAGACAGTGCAAGACTCCGTTTCAAAAAAAAAAAAAAAAATACTCAAGTTTCCTTCAAGAAAAGAGTTGAGTCAGAAGAGGTGGGGAACAGTATGTAGTTAGGGAAATACGTGAGAAACTTTGACACCATCATAAACGGCTCTGTATCCTGTAGTGATTACCTGGCAATTATAGGAAAGGCCAAGAGCACACAAAATGTTAGGGATTTTTCAGAGAGAGGAAGAGTGAATGTCAATAGATAATGCTAGTGACACCTCTCCAAGCTGTATAATGCTTCATTTCTAAGAGCACATGGTCCCATGTTAAACTCAGCATTCATGTTCCAACCTTACTGTGTTGTAACAAGTCTCATATTCTTTCCTTCTTACCAACTGCCTTGCAGTCACGTGTCCTCATGCACCTGAGTATTCGGAAATGCTCTTTGCTCAGTCTGGTTCCCTAGCATAGTCCTTTTCTTTTTCTGGTAGGAGTCTTCCCCATGCTATTTCAAAACTTTCAAAAAATCTCCTCTAACTCCCATTATATGAGATATCTGACTTAACAATCTTAGTAGGATTCCCTGCATGCCACTGCTGCACTGGTTGTGTTTTCATGGATGGTTTATTTGTTTGTATCTCATTCTCAACCACAGGGCCACTTGGTTGCATCTCATAGGCAGAGAAAACATTTTATTTTCCCAAGACAGGACATTACTATTTTCTGCAGCATTCATTAAGTTTCATTGAATGAATGGTCTATGTGAATGTGCTTTAAAAGCTTGAAAGTCCCCTAGAAATATAAGCTGCAGAGACTGGGAGTCAGAGTCTTAATGGGAGCTGTGTTCTTGTGTGGATTTGGCTAATCCTGACATGAGGCAGAGGGTCTTGTTCCTGACCTGTTTTTATTCTGCCTGTTGTTCGGGCTGTTTCTGGTCACCTCCTTCCTCTTTCCCTCCGTTCACTCAGGTGCTAGCCCTGGATATCCTTCTAGATTAACAGCCATGCCTACAGATCTAGGGCCAGAAACAATCTGTGGGAAAACAGGAAGTACATTGAGGTGGCAGAGATATCAGTTCTCTTGTTGAAGTATTTGGAAGTCTAGCTATGCCCTTTCAATAGTAAAGCCCACTTCTTAGCCCCATCCTTACTCTACCATGAAGAATTTTAGTCCCAGCTAGGCACTGCCATTTCCCTGAAACCAGCAGCATCAACTGTGATCTGGTCCATATAGTCAATGTCACTTTATATGGTGGTCATTACAGCTGTACCAAATCTTCCCATAATATCCCCTTCCTTGCATATAAGGAATGTAATTCTCTACCCCCTCAATATTAGGTGGCAATATTTATTGATGCGGCCAAGAAAATGTAAGCAAAAGTGAAATGTGTCACTTCCAAGGAGAAGAATTAAGACCTAGCGTGCATCCACCATATTTCCATTCCACTGATGGAGTGATCACAAAAGCACGCATCACCACGATGGAGCCCCCACCAGCCTGGGATCCCGAGTGACTACCATGAGCAGAGCTCAGCCATGACCCACACTGGATGCATAGGTGAGCAAGAAAATAGTCTAGTGTTGCACTAATGAATTGAAAACGTCAGATTGTTTTTAACTGTAGCATTGTTACTGCAGTTTGTTGCTTTATCCTAACTAATATAAGTGGTCATTTTTCTCTTTGGTTGTGTATGACATGGCAAAACTTTCCAATTCAGGAAAACCGAGTGTGAGAAAATTTTATCAAGCTATAAGAATATTTTGAAAGACCTTAACAATCTGCCACAGAAGAAATTAAAAAGAAATCAGGAATACTCTTTAGTCTTCTAACTGTTTCCCAATAAGAATATTGAATTTCTATCTATTTGGTTTAGTTCCTACATTTTGTAGTTTCTACATATTTTAGTTTCATTTCAAAACTACATTTTGTAGTTTCTACATATTGTAGAAACTAAACAAAATAGTAAGAAATTCAATATCTCTTATTGGGAAAGAGTTAAAAGACTAAAGAGTAAAACTGACATATTGAACCTATAGAAATGCTGAAGGAAGGTAGGCACCTTTTTTATTTTAAAGGGAAGGCTACGAAACATATGGAGAAGGTTACCAGACTAGGCTGTTGAAGGCAACAGGATAAATGACTTCAATAACCACCTCAGTCCTTTTCTGGACAAGGAAGGGATTAAAGGGCAGAGCGAAAATGCAGGCGGGTAAAATTAAACTAGAACAGAGAGTGGAGGCTGATGGGCCAGATGGCCTTTTCTTCTTCCTAGAACTTCTTAGAGAGTCTTCATAACATGCCTACATTGTAAACCACAATACAGATACAGTGTTTTTAGAAAAGGCCCATATTCCATTACTGAACTTGAACATCTCACAAGTAAACCATTTTCAGATGTTTCCAAATTAGGAACATCTACAGTTGAAGGGAAGATTTGCTCTGCTCTCTGACATGTGTTTGATCTTTTCTATTTTATCAATTAGCAGTCCATGTTTTTCTGTTTCCTCATTGCTTGGTTAGATAAACTATACAAAGAAAACGAACTCATGTCTGTGTGGAGACCACGTTATGTTCTGAACGAGCTCCCTGACAGCCCAGTCTACCCATTTGGATCAGTTGGCATTTGTTATCGGAAGAGGAGGTGAGGAATGATAACAGGAAGGCACAGGCTGTGAAGCCTGCAGAGTTGTCTTTCCTGCAAGAGACCAAGCAATTGTGAAAATGGAATTGTGCACATGTGCTAAGTAATCCAAATATGGGTGGAAAAATGAGAAAACTTTCTGAATGAGTAAACAGAGAATCCTTTAAAAACTCATAGCTCACTAAGCCCGTTTCTAAAGAACAGGTTTTTCTCAGCTGGTCTTGTTGTCTCATGCCTGTAATCCCAGCACTTTGGGAGGCCAAGGTGGGTTGATCACTTGAGGTCAGGAGTTTGAGCCAGTCTGGCCACCATGACTAAACCCCATTTCTACTAAAAATACAAAAATTAGCTGGGTGTGGTGGACATGCCTGTAATCCCAGCTACTCGGGAGGCTGAGGTGGGAGGATCACTTGAACCCAGAAGGTGGAGGTTGCAGTGAGCCAAGATCTTGCCACGGCACTCCAGCCTGGGTGGCAGAGTGAGTGAGACTTCATCTCAAAATAATAATAATAATAATAATAATAATAATAATAATGATCAAGAACAGTTTTTCTCTAACATATTTCTGGGCATACACAGGGAATAGAATTAAATTTACTGTTTGTGCCTAAATGAGATTAACACTGTACTTCTATTTTTTTCAAAAAATTTAATTCTTTCAACAGTGCTATGAGTTAAAAGTTACTTTTTATTGCTTGACAATGAAGTAAATTACTTTCAGAGAGCTTAAGTCACCACCCTAATTCCCACAGTGAGTAAGTGACAGAGACAAAACTAGACCCAGATTGGACCTCAGAGTCAGTGCCGTCTCCAAGGCATGATGACTCCATTTTGTGGAGAAAGAAAGCACCCTTTGGGTATTCAGTGAAAAACCAGTGCCAGACTTGTGTGCAGTTTACAGGAAGGTCAGAATGTAAAAGTTGAAGATGATGATTTTATATGCATAAAAACTTCAAGTAAACCTAAAGTAAATACACTGATCTTATTTTTTTTTTTTATTCCCGGAGACGGAGTCTTGCTCTGTCACCCAGGCTGGAGTGCAATGACATGATCTTGGCTCACTGCAACCTCTACCTCCCAGATTCAGGCAATTCTCCTGCCTCAGCCTCCTGAGTAGCTGGGATTACAGGTGCGTGTCACCATGCCCAGATAATTTTTTTTTTGTTTTTTGTATTTTTAGTAGAGACAGGGTTTCACCATGTTGGCCAGGCTGGTCTTGAACTCCTGACCTTGTGATCCACCTACCTCGGCCTCCCAAATTGCCAGGATTACAGGTGTGAGCCACCGCGCCTGGCCCTGATCTTAATTTTAACTAAATTCTAACTTCAAGTACCTGTATATATACCTGTGTAACCATCACCCCAATCCAGATCTAGAAAGTTTCCAAGACTTCTACCAGTCCATTTCCTCACTTCTCACTGTTCTGACTCCTATAATCAGAGAAATTAGTTTTGTCTGTTCTTGAATTATACATAAATGGAATCATATGGGTGTACTTTTTGTACCTGGCCTTGTTCACATGATAAAGTTTTTGAGATTCATCCATATTGGTGCAAATACCAGCAATTCTTTTTTTTTAATTGTTGAGTAGTATTTCATTGTATACACGTACTAATAACTGTTTATCAGTCCTTCTGTTTGTAGACATTTTGGTTTTTCCAAATTTGAGGTTATAATAAACATGCTATTAATATTTTTATTTCAATTTTTTTGTTTACATTCCTTCTGGATAAAAGTCTAGGAGTGAAATTGATGGATTATAAATAAGTGCCACGCAATTTTCCAAAGGTTTTTTTTAACATTTTAATCTTTCAGTATAAATCATTTTCAAGTATCTATCAGCAGTGTTTTGTGGTTTCAGTATAGCGTGGTTGCATATCTTTTATTAACTTTATCACCATAAACTTGATGTTTTTGATATTATAAATGTGATATTTAAAATTTATTTTCCAATGTCTTTGATTTTTATAGATAAAAGTACAATTCAGTGAAGAAGAAGAGCTTTCATATGAAATTGAAGTTGGGTTCGGGTTAGTAAAAATTTAAAGTGCCAGGTGTTCAAGATGTTATTGTCAATCTTTGTAGTTTTAGTTATTCTAGAATATGTGAGCTGGTATTTCATTTTTAAGATACATTTCTGTCTGTTCGTTCCTATATTTTGACTTGATGTTTTGGCCATGTAGATTTGACCGTGTAGAAAGTGTGAGTCTTATGTGCTCTTATTGTGGTTTTAGTTGGCATTTCCTTGAGGGCCAAGAGTAGCAAGCCCCTTTTCCCCTGTGTCTATTGTCCATTTACATGTATCTCCATGAGAAGTATCTGTTCACACAGCTTAGCCAGTTTTAACTGGGCTTGCTTGTTTTTTTTTTTATTTTTATTTTTTATTTGTAGAAATTCTATACATATTCTGGATACAAGTCCTATGTCCGTTATATTTTTTTATTCTGTGACTAATTTTCATCTTCCCAGTAGTTTTTTTTTTTTTTTTTGGAGTCTAAAAAACTCCAGACTAAAGTACTGTGGCACAATCTCAGCTCACTGCAACCTCCACCTCCCAGGTTCAAGCCATTCTCATGCCTCAGCCTCCCTAGTAGCTGGGATTACAGGTGCACGCCACTATGCCAAACTAAGTTTTTGAATTTTTAGTAGAGATGGGGTTTCACCATGTTAGCCTGGCTGGTCTTGAACTCCTGACCTCAAGTGATCAGCCCACCTCGGCCTCCCAAAGTGCTGGGATTACAGGTGTGAGCCACCATGCCCAGCCTCTAATAGCCTTTTGATAAGCCAATGTTTTTAATTTTTATGAAGTCTAAGTTATCTTTTTTTTTCTTTTGTGGCTAATGCTCTTATGCTCTGTCTAGGAAATCTTTGCCTCCCTGAAAGGTTACAAAGATTCTTTTTTTAAAAAACAATTTTTCTGGAAATGTTATATTCTATGTCATTATATAATTATATAGAATGATTATATAATCATTATATAATCATAATTGGTGTGAGGCATAAGTCAAGTTAATTTTTTACCTAATTATGTATCCCAGCACCATTTGACAAAAATACTTTAGTATCCTTCACTGAATTGCCTTGTTACTTTTGTTGAAAATCTATGCAGTAAACATGTGAGGGTGAATTTCTTGACTTTACTTTGAGAAATCCGTCTATCCTTAACTCATTATTTTGATTACTAAAGCTATCTAGTAAATAATACTGATATCAGATACTGTACATCCTCCAAGTTTGCTCTTTATTTTAAGACTGTTTTGGCTCTTTAAAGTACTTTGCATTTACATATAAATTGAATCAGCTTGTCAATTTCTATGAAACAGCTTACTAAGATTTTGGTTGGGAATATGCTGAGTAATAGATAAAACTCAGAAGCCAGTATAACTACATAGCAATCCATAAGTATGAAATATTTCTCTCTCAATATTGATCATTTTAAAATATCTCTCAGTAATGTTTTATAGCTTTTAGTATAGAGTGATTACATGTCTTTTATTAAGTTTGTTACTATAAACTTATGTTTTTATGATATTATAAATTGAATATTTTAAATTTTATTTTCTTTTTTTTGTAGATAAAAATACAATTGAGTAAAGAAATTGAGTTTTCATATGCAATTGAAGTTAGGTTGTTATCAATTTAAAATAGCATGATACAACTTCAGTGGTAACTACAAAAAGCCTATAGAATATATACAAAAGGAGGTTAGAAGAGAATCAAGCATATCACTACAAAAATACCAATGAAGCACAAAGGAAAGCAGTACGAGAGGAAAGGAGGGGCAAGAAAGGTAGGAAATGTACAGAAAAGAATTAACAACATGGCAATAGCAAGTCTTTTCCAGTCAACAATTACTTTAAATGTAAATGTATTAAACTCCCTGAAGAAAAGGCACAGATTACTTAGCTGAATGGAAAACAACAAAACTAAGCAAAACACCATCTAACTATACACTGTTTACAAAAAACTTACACATTTAAGGATACACATCAGCTGAAAGTAAAAGGATGGAAACAGATATGGGAAAAGTAACAAAACAGAGGCAGAAGTGACTATATTAATATCAGAGAAAACAGACTTTAAATTAGAAACTGCTACAAAAGATGATGAAAGGCCAAGTGCAGGGCCTCATGCATGTAATCCCAGCACTTTGGGAGGCTGAGGCGGGCAGATCACCTGAGGTCAGGAGTTCGAGACTAGCCTGCCCAACATGGTGAAACCCCTTTTATACTAAAAATACAAAAATTAGCTGGGTGTGGTGGCAGGCACCTGTAATCCCAGCTACTCAGGAGGCTGAGGCAGGAGAATCACTGGAGCCCAGGAGGCAGAGGTTGCAGTGAGCTAACACTGTGACATTGCACTCCAGCCTGGATGACAAAAGCCAAACTCCATCTCAAAAAAAAAAAAAAAAAAGATGACAAAAGACGTTATACAATAATAAAAGGGTCAATTCACCAAGAAGATACAACCATTATAATTAGTTATCCAACACCTTCAAACTCCTAGATATACAAAGCAAACTTTGTCAGAACTGAAGGGAGAAATAGATAAGAATACAATAATAGTAGGAGACTTCAATACTTAACTTTAAATAATGGGTAGGACAAGCAGACAGAAGATTAATAAGGGAATAGAGACCTTGAACAACACCACAGGTCAATTGGACCTTGAAAGACCACCACAAGCAGCAGAATAGTCTTTCTCCCTGAGCATACATGGACCAATTCTTTGAGGTAGATCACGTATTAGGCCACTAAACAAGACTTAAAATTCAAGAAGATTGAATGTATATGAAGAATCTTTTCTGATCTTGATGGAATGAAACCAAATCACTAGCACAAGGAAAACTACAAAATCCATAATACGTAAACAATGCAATCTTAAATAAACAATGGGTCAATGAGAAGTTACACGGGAATTTTTAAAATACCTTTAGACAAATAAAAATAAAAACACAATATACTGAAACTTATGGGTTCCAGTGAAAGCAGTGCTAAGAAAGAATTTTATAGCTGTGATGCATACATTAAAAAAGAAAAAGAATCTTTAACCAGCAATCTAAATTTACACCTCAAGAAACTAGAAATAGGACAAACAAAATCCACAGCTAACAGAAGGAAGAAAATCATAAAGATTAGACCAGAGAAAAATGGAACAGAGAGTAGAAACGCAATGTAAAAAATAAACAAACGAAGGGTCGGTTTTTGAAAAAGACCAACAAAATTGATATATCCTTAGCAAGATTAAGAAAAAAAGAAAGAAAACTCAAATAACTAAAATCATAAATGAAAGGAGGACATCATAACCAACACCCTAGAAATAAAAAGGACGATAGTAGGACACTGTGAACAGTTTGGAAAACCTAGAAGGAATAGATAAATTCCTAGAAACACAATCTACCAAAATTGAATTCTAAAGAAATAAAAAATCTGAATAGACCAAGAAAAAGTAAGGAGATTGAACCACTAATAAATACTCTCAGCAAAGGAAAGGTCAGGACAGGATGGCTTCACTGAAGAAGTCTACCTAACATTTAAAGAACTAACATTAATTCTCCTGAAGCTCTTTCAAAAAATTGAAGACAAAGAACACTTCTAAGCTCATTCTATGAGGCGAACATGACCCTGATACCAAAGCCAGACAAAGACACTACAAGAAAAGAAAACTACAGACCAATGCCCCTTATGAATATTGATGCAAATATCCTCAGGAAAATACTAACAAACCAAATTCAGCAGTACATTAAAAGGTTGCTACGACATGACCAAGTAGGATTTATTCCTGGAATGCAAGGATGTTTCAATACATAAAAATCAGTGAGTATAATATACCACATTAATAGAATGCAGGACAAAAACTACATAATCGTTTCAATTGATGCAAAAAATAGTGTGACAAGATTCAACACCTTTGCATGATTAAAAACCCTGAACAAAGTGGGAATAGAAAGAAGCTACTTCAACATAATAAAGTCATGTATGAAAAGACAACAGCTAACGTCATACTCAATGGTGAAAGATGGGAAATGTTCCCTCTCAGATCAAGTACAAGGCAAGGAGGCTCATTCTCACCACTCCTAGCCAGAGCAATTAGGCAAGAAAAAGAAATAAAAGGCATCTGAATTGGAAAGGAAGAAGTAAAATTGTTTCTGTTTGTCATTATAGGTAGAAAACTCTAAAGATTCCACAAAAGCCTCTTAGAACTAATAAATAAACTTAGCAAGGTTGCAGGACACAAAATTGACACACAATAGTAAGTTGTGTTTTTACACACTAACAATGAAAAATCTTACATGCAAATTAAGAAAACAATCCCATGTACAATAGCATCAAAAAGAATGAAATACTTGAGAATAAACCTTACGTAGAAGGTGAAAGACTTATACAATAAAAACCTCAAAACATGGCTGAAAGAAGTTAAAGACACAAATAAATGGAAATATATCCTATGATCATAAGCTGGAAGACAATATTGTTAGTATGTTGACACTACCTAAAGCAATCTACAGATTCAGTACAATCCTTATAAAAATCCCAATGACTTTTTTTTTGCTGAACTAGAAAAAAGTTCATCTTGAATTTTATATGGAATCTCAAGGAATCCTAAATAGCAAAAATATTTTTGAAAAAGAACAAAGCTAGAGGACTCATACCTTTTGATTGCAAAGCATATAAAGCCACAGTAATCAAACAGAGTGGCACAGGCATATAGACAGACAGACAAACAGACTAGAATCGTGAGTCCAGAAATAAACCGTAGTGTATATGGTCAAATGATCTTCAACAAAAGTGCTAAGATCATTCAATATGGGAAGGAAAATCACTTCAAGAAATAGTGGTGCAAAAATTTAATATCCACATGCAAAAGAATGAAGTTGGACCTTTATCTTTTAGCATATATTAAAAGTAACAAAATGGACTGAAGACATGAATTGACACCTAATACTATAAAACTCCTAGAAGTATAGGGGAAAAACTTCATGACACTGAATTTGACAATAATTTCTTGGCTGCAACACCAAAAGCACAGACAACAAAAACAAAAATAGATAAATGGTACTACATCAAACTGAAAAACTTTTGTGCATAAAAGAGCACAATTAATAGAGTAAAAAAACCTACAGAACGGGAGAAAATATTTGTGAATAATACATCTGATAAAAGATTAATATCTGTGATATATAAATAACTCCTATAACTCACCTACAACAGCCAAATAACCCAATTAAAAAATAGATAAAAGGCTTGAATAGACATTTCTCTAAAGTTGACATATAAATGTCCAATAGGTATATGAAAATATATTTAACTTCATTAATCATCAGAGAAATATAAATTAAAACCACAATGAAATACCACCTTACATTCAATAAGGTGGCAGCTATCAAAAAAACAAAATAACTGTTGGCAAGGATATGGAAAAAATTGGAATCCTTGTGCAATGTTGGTGAGGTAAAATGGCGCAGCTGCCATGGAAAGCAGGACGGAGATTCTTCAAAAAATTAAAAATATAATTCCCATATGATCCAGTAATTCATCTTCTGGGTGAAATCTGAAAGAATTGAAAGCAGGATCTCAAAGAGATAATTGCACATTCATGTTCACAGCAGTATTATTCCCAATAACTAAAAGATGGAAGCAATACAAATGTCCATAATAGATGAATAATAAAAAAATGTGGTATACACATACAATGAAATATTTTTCAGCCTTAAAAAGGGTGGAAATTCTATCACATGCTATGACATGGATGAACCTCAATGACATTATGCTAAGTGAAATAAGCCAGTCACAAAAAGATAGATACTGTCTTTTTTTGCATCTGTTTTTATAATTTGATTTTTTTTCTTATAGTGTTATTGTAATTTTTTGGTATCAGGTTCATGATGGCCTCACAAAAATGACTTGGTGAATGTTAGAATATCAATTCAATTCTCTAAGAATTTTTTCAGTTTTTTAAAGAGTTTTATTATTTATTCTGTATATGTTTGATAGAATTTACTAGTAAAAATATCTAGATCTGCAGTACTCCTTGTCAGAAGGTATTTAATTATAAATACAACTTATCCTACGTATATAAATTATTCCAGTTTTCCATTTCTTCTAGTGTCAGTTTTAGTAAATCATGTTTTCAAGAAATTTATCATTATAAATTTATTGATATATCATTCATGAATAGTGCTTTATAATGTGCAATCTATATTTATATTTTTGTGCAATCTGTAGTATCCTCTTGCTCATTCAGGATATTGGCATTTGTGTTTTCTCTCTTTTACTTCTGATCAGTTTACC
The DNA here is from genome assembly GCF_029281585.2 of Gorilla gorilla gorilla. NCBI lineage: Eukaryota > Metazoa > Chordata > Mammalia > Primates > Hominidae > Gorilla > Gorilla gorilla. The sequence continues at coordinate 134,341,313 of NC_073236.2, read as the reverse complement.
TAGAGTTTTACTTAATTTATTAAGTTATTTAAAGAACTACGTTTTGGCTTTGATAATTTGCTATATTGTTGCTCAGTATTTCATAAATTTCTAGTTTTCATTTTTAAAAATGTTCCCCATTTCTCTTTTTCTAGTTTTTTTGTTTTGTTTTGTTTTTGTTTTTGTTTTTGTTTTTTTGCTGTGGAATCTTAGACCATTGACTTAAAATTTTCATTTCAATAGAAACATGTAGAGTATAAATTTCCCTCTAAGCTCTACTTTAGGCACATTCCCATATTTTATATGCTTTGTTTTTATTTTGAAATATTTTTAAAATATATTTTGAAATATTTTCTAATTTGTCTTATAATTTATTTTTCTTTGACCTAGGAGTTATTTTGAAGTGTTTATTTTCTCAATGTTTGGGTTTTTTCTATATATGAAATTGCTGTTGATTTCTAATCCAAATGTTATAGTAAAAATAACATAATTTATAATACTTCAGACTTTTGAAATTTCTTAAGACTGATTTCATGGCCCAACATATGATCTATTTTGGTAAATAATTAATGAGCACTTGAAAATAATGTATACTGCTATTTTTAGATGTAGTGTTCTATAATGTTAATTAGATCAATTAGGTTAATAGTTTTATTGAAATCTATATCTCTATTCACATTTGGTCTACTTGTCGTATACAGTACTGAGAAAGATATTGTAAAACTTCTCCCTGTGATTGTGGGTTTGTGTATTTCTCCTTTAACTTCTATCTTTTTTTTCTCATGTGTTTTCAAGGTCTTCTACTAAGTACATATACCTTTAGGATTGTTATGCCTTTCCAATAATTGATCTTTTTATTCATGACAGTGACTTTTAGTTGGAAGTGTAAAAAACATGTCTAGGGAATGAGCTAGTCTTGTATTACTGAAGATCCTCGACTTCCCTAAGAAGCTCTAAACATTCTCACGAGAAGATCTGCTGATGAACGCCCACTTATTCTGCCACTCTGCTTGGATGAGCTAGATAGAAGTATGAGAAGAACGGCTGCCACTCCTTTAAAATAGAAACTTTCCATCAGAGCTTAGGAAGGCAAGACCAGAATACTGCTCATTGAAATGCTCGCCTCATTAATGAGGGGTCTTTCAAATTTACTTTTCCTCTTCTGAGAAATTCACTTTTCCTTACTTCTAAGAAAGTAGTCAGATTTTAGGTGAAATGGACCTTGAGACCTAATAGCTCTCAACCATAAAATCTGTGTAAAGGTGAGTGAATATAAAATAATTTTTTACTAATAACAAATTGTTCATACTCCAAATGAATATTTAAATATTTACAGCATAATTGAATATCCACATCACAACATTATCTTCAGTCCTTTGTGTGTTATTTATTTTCTTCAACTGCAGTGAATGGAGTAGAATTATAGTGAGGTTGCTGGACATAGTTCAAGTCTCTTGGTTTAATTCAACCTTTCCAGAGCCTTTGATGGATCTGGAATTGTTGAGGAGGAGGGAAGGAAGTAAGAGAAATAGTCACATCAGTGAATGTGAAAAAATCTTTCAAGAAGTTGAGAAGAGAAAAGGTGTAAGAGCACCACATTTTAACTCCAGCTTTGTCACTAACTTAATCAACAGCAAATAACTTCTCTTTTGGCTTCGGTTTCTGTTCCCAAAATTAGAATGTATTAGTGATCAACTTTCAGATTTCATCTATCTCTGGCATTATGTCCACTCTATGATTCCTTCTTTTCTTGAAACAGTGTTATATATTTACTCAAATGTTGAGTATTTATTTTATTGGCCTGTTTTCTAGGTTTTTTTAAAAATTCAAATGTTCTTCATATAACTAGAGCTACCCAATTTTTTATTAAGTCCATGTATAGTTTTAATCATATCATACATGTAACTTTACAATATGCTTTTGTCATTCAACATGTCATCAGGAAGTACTAATAAATCCCTTACAATCCTCGCTTTAATAATTGTATAATATCCATCATATGTTGAAATTATAATTTATTCAAATGTTCTACTATAACATTGGGGTAATGTTCTTTTTTTACTGTGATAAATAATAATGAAATGAACACTTAATGTAGAAAGCTCTGTCTGCGTTTTAGCTTTCGCTGGCGGATTTTTCCGGAAGGAATGTTCAGAAGCACTTCCCTCTGGACCTGGACAGCTTACCATATCATGATGGTCGGCACTCCACCTCTTTCCCGCTCAGGTTGATGTATGAATGCTCCCATTCTGCATTGGCACCTGCTACGTGGGCGCGAAGAGTCCGTACAGCCTGGATGTCCCTCCATCTCAGGTTCATGAGGAAGCCCTTCTTCTAACAGTTGACACTCCTATTGTCTTTTCCATGGCTGGGGCTTTTGCAAGAGTTGCCTCATGAAGGCACTAGTCCATTAGGCGAAACAGAAGACTGGACTCCCTACTGCTAAGGCTTTTGACCTTTGCAATGACCTCAATAGCTCTTCATTGGTCCTCCCAGAAGTTAGCACTGTGGAGATCCCTGATGCTATCAGACATTACCCCTGACAAAACGTTACAGTTTCGGCCGGGCGCAGTGGCTCACGCCTGTAATCTCAGCACTTTGGGAGGCTGAGGTATGCGGATCACGAGGTGAGGAGATCCAGACCATCCTGGCTAACATAGTGAAACCCCGTCTCTACTAAAAATACAAAAATATTAGCCGGGCGTGGTGGTGGACGCCTGTAGTCCCAGCTACTCGGGAGGCTGAGGAAGGTGAATGGCGTCAACCTGGGAAGCAGAGCTTGCAGTGAGCCGAGATCATGCCACTGCACTCCAACCTGGGTGACAGAACAAGACTCCATCTCAAAAAAATTAAAAAAACAGTATGTTACAATTTCACCAGCTGCTAGAAGGGGTCTTGGCACTCTTCTTACCCTATAATCTTCTATAAAGTCTATTGCTCTAAATGCTTGTCAAGCAGGCATTAAAACCAGAATTGTGTTGGTTTTAATCTGTGGGTCCAAAGAGACTTTTATGTTGTTAGTAGACTTCAGCTCTCTCCCATTAAAACCAAAAGGAGCTTATACAATTGCAGTCCTGGCCCTGCAGGGACTGAGTGATGATCACCCATCCTTAAATGTTGTTACTGGGTTCCGTGGCCCCAAGTTCAAATAAGCCTTGCATCTCTTTTCTAACTGAGGACATGGACTCAGGCATTCAGAGTAAGTGCCCCTGCAGCACTTTTTTTCTTTTTCTCGATTTAACTGATTATGAATCAAAACAAGATTAGCATTGATATTTATTGAATGAACTACCCTGCATTCACAACAAAACGAAACAAAACACATAAAGCAAAGATATGTTCTGGTATAAATATGAAACTATAAAAAACAGAAAAATTGGGTAAACAGGTTTCCTAGAAATGTTTAGTGCAATGATTAAAAATGCAAACTTTTCAGTCAAACTTCCTGGTCATGTCTCAGCTCTGCCTTATTCAAACTGGGACTGTTGGCAACTTAATACCTCCTCTAAAGCCGCATTGTCCTCACTTGGCAGAGGTGGAGGTAGTTATAGTGTCACTTCATAAGGAGTTGTAGAAATTAAATTAAAAATGTCTAAAAATCTTTAGCAACCTATCTGGATCATGATAACCACTCAATAAATTCCAACAATTAATGTATTTTCTTCTCCAAATGTATCTAAATTCCTACCCTACCAGAACTGACTGATTTCATAGAGACAAATCTAGGTTGAGTCTCATAGTGTTTCAACTCCTCATTTGGTAGATATTCAAACTGAAATGATTGAAGAAGAAAATTTTTAAAAAGCATTAATTTTAACTATGTGCCAAACCCTGTGGCAGCGACTTTCTCATTTAAAAGATTCTATCTTCACAAAATGACTGTGAATATTGAAAAATGTGCTTGATCTATAAAGTCAGATTACAGCAGAACAAGAATTTGTTTCTTCAGACTTTGGAGTTCCACAGGCACTCAACGCCTGAACATTTGCAGGACCACTGCCAATACAGAGTGTCCCAAACTTCCTTAAAGATCATAAGATTTCTTCAGTGTATCCTAACTAAAAGGCTGTCCAATCCCCTCTCAGAAGAGACAGAGAAACTCTAAAGGGGAAGATCAGGTCTTGAAGGGGAGAGAGTGAAGGCTTGGCTAGTTTGAGATGTTAACAAGGTATTTCAGGCTGATACATGAGAAGAAAGTTTTTAAAATTCATCTAAGAAACAAAGGAAGAATAGTAATTATAACAAATGGTTCTGTGAAACCTTAATATACACATGCAAAAGAATTAAAATGGACACCTAATTCACACATGTTATACCAGAAACAAATATTACGGCCAAGTTAAAAATAGACCTAAAGGTAAGAGCTAAAACAATATAACTTTTAGAAGAAATCATTGGAGTAAGTTTCTGTAAACTTGGGCTAGGCAGTGGTTTCTTAGATATGACACCAAAAACAGAGGCAATAAAAGAAAAAATAGATGAGTTGGACTTTGTGAAAAATTGAAGACATTTATGTCTCAAAGGACAGCATCAAGAAGATAAAAAGACAACCTGCAAAATGGAAGACAGTATTTACATATTATGTATCTGATAAGATACCTAAAAGGCAAAGGATCTAACAGATATTTTTTCCATAGACGATATACAAATGACCCATAAGCATATAAGATTATGGTCAAAATCATTCATCATTCGGCAAATGCTAGTGAAAGCCACAATGAGTTACCACTCCACACTCACTAAGATGTCTATAATCACCCAGATAGACAATAATAGAGTATGGAAAAATCAAAACCTTCATTCACTGGTTGTAGGAATGTAAAATGATGCAATCACCTTGGAAAACATTTTTTCAGTTCTTTAAAATGTTAGAGTTACCATATGACCCAGCAATTCCACTCGTAGATATATACCCAAAAGAAATGAAAACATATAAACATATGTTTACCCAGAAACTTGTACATAAATGTTCATATGCTCATAACAGCATTATTCATAATAACCCTAAAGTGGAAACAACTCATGTATTCATCAATTGATGAGTGGAAAACAAAATGTGGTACGTCATTGGACATGTATTATTCTTTCCTAAAAAAGAGTGAAGTACTGATACATACTACAACATAGATGAACCTCGACAACATTATGTTAAGTGAAAGAAGCCAGGCATAAAAGTTCAGAACAAGCCCATCCATAGAGAAGGAAAGTAGATTAGTGATGGCCATGGACTGGAGGAGGGTGAATGCGGAATACTGCTGGCGGGCACAGAGTGTTTTGGGGAGCAATGAACATGTCTTAAAAATACATAGTGGTAATGGTTACACAACTCCATGAATATACTATTGTATCTCAATAAAGCCAGTAATAGAAATTCATCTATGAGACTGAGGTCAACACTGTAGAAGCCAAACCTTAAATCATGGATAAGAAGAGGTAAGAATGGCAAAGGAAACTAAAAAGTGATGGACTGGATATACCCTGACATCGCTGGGGAGATGAGCAGCCAGGACAGAAATAAGACATGAGGGGAGGGCCATGACGTGTGCCTGGAACACCACTGCACTGCCTGAGGCTCCAATCCTGTTGGGGCTGGCCCTGGTGTGTGTGGGTGCCTTAGTCTACATCAGTGGTTCTCAGAGCAAAATCCAGGAACCCCTGAGAATCTCCAAGACACTTTTAATTGGTCCATGAGGACAAAACTTTTTCCATGGTAAAACTAAAGTGTTGTTATTCCCTTTTAGTCCAACTTTTTAATAAGTGTGCAGTGGAATTTTCCAGAAGCTCCCTGACATATGATGGCATTATTTTTCTGACAATAAATGGGATGTGTGCTTGTGTATTCTTCTGTTTTAAACATTTGTCAATTTGAATTTCTTATATAATAAATTTTGATAGGTATAAACTATGAAAACTGAAAATCTTTGGGATCCTCAATAATTTTTAAGAATATTAATGGAGCCCTGAAATGAAAAAGTTTGAGAATCACTAACCTATAATCAAAACCAAACCATAGGCTTGAGCTGGATACTGTATCCTTCAAGTGATGCCCTTGTGGGGATCTATGTGGGGACATCAATGGCCTGTGTATGACAGTGGGCTATCTAGATCCTTGGGGCTTGTGACACCTCTGAGTCTCCGAACAGTTCAATTTCACAAATATTGGAGCCCTACCATTAATGAGGCTAACGGACAATTGAGATTAGATGCTGGAGATTCAGTGAGGAAGAGAACCAGGCATAGTCAACCTCTGCTTTTCTAGGGCTGACACTCATACCATAATCCTGTCTTTCTGGCTTCTCTATTCTTCTTCTCAGGGAAAGTCTGGAGTTCTACATGGCCATGGCTAGTTAACCTGTGCTCTTTCTCGTAGCTAGCCTCTTAAAGAAGCCTTTAGGCATTAAAGGGCTAGGTGGCCCTCAGTGGTGCAGATGGAATGTCACGTGCTTATGGGCTTCTTGCAGTTAGCACAGCTATCATACCCGTGAGTCCACTTCCCCATGACACTGAAACATCATCAGGGGCAGAAACTGCTTCCTGCTCAGAGCTGTGTTCCACATGCCAAGGAGCTGGCCTGCTCCAGAGTGAATGCTCAAGAAAGGTTTTGATTGAATACACGAAGGAGTAAATTTCTCTCCCACAGAACACGATTATTCGGCTCTTAGACATTATAAATGAGTGTGAAAAGGCTTTGATTTCTGCTGCCAACTGGCCAGAGACTGAATAATGAATCATCAGCAATCAATTCAGACTCACCCACCACAAAGATCAAACAAATCCCATGGCCAGAATGACAATAGATTGAGAGCTTGATGAAAGAATGGCACAACGCAAAGTTCCAATATTTCGCCAACATCACTGACTGGCTCACCACAGTCTTCTGCAGCCGCCGCCATGTGGCAGCCTCCTGTCAGCTGCACAAAGGAAAGGACCAGGCTCCGCGACGCAGCACCTGTGCTTTGGGATGAAAGCAGGGATTTTATGTGTGACTTACAATGAGTGTCAGAAAATTCTCTTTGGCCCTGGAAAATACCACCTGGAAAATACCACCTGGAAAATGAAGACAGTGTCCAAGGCTGCATCCAGAAAGGGAAGCCGGAAGCACCGGGCTTTTCTGCTACTTGGTGAGCTTGGTGCTGGATGGCCGGCAGCCCCGTGCTGGAGGATGGTAAGGGATCTGCTTCTTGGAGGCAGGATTAGTTATGTTCCTGCCTAAGAAATCCCTGCATGATAAGTATTTCCACTAAGTTTTCTCATATTTCAAAAGATTCCCCAACAGAAAGGGGAGCAGAGGAAATTATGGCAAAGCCACTTCATAACAGTTTCAAATTTCCCACTTCTCTCTGTTCTTTGTAAACATGTCCTAACCAAAGCAGATGGAAAGGGGTAGGCTTAGAATTCTGGTGAAGAAATTAAACATTGATGGGTCCCAAATTTTCAGGGGGAAACCCATTCCCATCTTGTCATTGATTAGAGGACTTTGTAGGTGGCTACGCAGCAGGTTCAGCAGTAGCTGTGATTTCTTACTGGTATGAGTTAAGAACCGCTGAAAATTGTTTATCCTTCCCAAAGATTTCTCCCATTTCTTCCAGTAGCCTTCTCCCAGAGCTGAAATTCCAGGAATTTCTCATTCTTTCTGATTAAGACCTTGAAAGCTGTGGTTATAAACTAATTCAAGTCAACAAGCACACTTAGCTCATGCCAGACTCAGACTAAATTAACCTCAAAGTAGATACAAAGTTGTGGGGGTAGGAATGAAGGACATTAATGTACATAACAAATTATAGTAATGTAAAAGAATGCACACACAGAATGCATCTGGAGCACAGAGGTTTAAGTCGCTTTTTTTGCTAATAATTCCATAGTAGATATTATGCTAAGCTGCCTTTGGTATCACATAGTTTCTGCTCCTCAGAACAAACTTACAAGACAGGTCCACAGTACAGACCCTATCTTCGCGATGAGTCCCTGAAAGAGAATCCTCAGAAGGTTTAAGTGACCAGTTGTTTGTGCAGTAAGTGCCAGCGTGAGGCTTTGTAGTGCCCACTCAGGAAAATAAAAACTGGGCCATCCCCAGATGGCCACGCTAGAAACCCTAAATCACACCATGAAGCAAGAACTACCTGGAAGGTCCTCAAAACACGTGATGATAATATGCCCTCTATCCTGAATGTTCAACCAGGTGAGTAGTGGGCTGAGGCAGGGATGTGGGGAAGAGAAGGCAATACTGAGAATGGGCGAGGCACTGTTATCAGGACAGGAGTTGCCTGCAAGGGGTGCTGAACGAGGCTGGTGTGTTTTTCATCCCTGGACAGGAATTCTGCCCTGTTTTGTTTTTTTTTAATCATCTCTGGCCACCTGAGTGCCCTCCACCGAGCAGATCCAGAATGAAGCAATGGCACCTGGCTTGGCCCACAGGGATGATGTTCTTAACCATGTTCTGCCCTGCCCCAGGGAGATCTTATCGCTAGCTCCTCCCCATGGAATCAGCTGTTATGATTTGGGACATGCTCACCAGATAGAAAATTTGTTTTGTTCTCTGTGCATTTGAGGATTTAAAATCTATGAAGGGTAGGAATGACAAAATAGTTCATTGGACTGGTCGCTAACCTGCCAAACCATAATATAGCCTATGGCAAAATATCTCATCATTTCCCAATTTGAAGCGCATTTAAAAAAAAATCAATCAATCTCAGGAACTCTTGTTTTGTTGTCATTTAAAGAGAGATAAGACTGTGCTTACCTTTGCTGTTGTTGAATGAGAAAAGGGACAGAAAAGTAAGCAAGCAAAACAATGTGACTTACACTTGCAGGATTGGAGACAGGTGTAAGGGTACAAACTCTGCTCATGGATGGAATCAGAAAAGCGTGTGTGGAAGAAGCATATTTCCTGAGGAACGCTGGCTGCACAGATAAGCACCAGACGGAGCTCCAGACAGAGGCACCGACAGGAACAGGAGAGAGACTCGTGTGCTCGGAGAACTACAGATGAGTTCAAAGACAAGAGCACAAAGTGCAAAGGGAGGTGCTCAGGGATTCTGCAGGACAGGCAGGCAGACGCCAAACTCCATGCTGTATGTTGTACTCATGCATTTCCATTTTGGATGCCACTGAAGAAATTATGAACCCGAAAATGACAATATTATTTCATCTTAACACAATTTGCAATGTGGCAGAATGGAAAATGGATTGGAATCATTCTGAGTGTTTGAGAAGCAGCTAGAAGGATGAAGGTTAAGTTCAGCTTGAAACAGGGTAATGAGAGTGTGGGTGAAAAGAAAGGGGCAGCTTCAGGAAATAGAGAAGGGCTGCTAGACTTAGTAAAGACATGCAGGATACCTGGCTAAACCTGAACTTCAGATAAACAACACAGAATTGTTTCGGGCGTACGTATGTCCTATGCAATATTTGCAACACGAATTAGAGAGTCAGAGGTCAGATAAAGAGAGGGGAAAGCTGATGCTGAAATCGATCTCCTTCCATTCCAGCCTAATGTTTTTTCCATGGCACTCTTTTATTTCACCCCAAACGTAAACTGATTTGCCCATCCTTGGTTCTGATGAAATTCATGCTGTAGATGAGAAGAAGCAAGCTGTGTGTTCTGCATGCCAGGTGACAGTCATCATTGCCTCCAAATAACACTTCCTGTGCACCCGCACCCTGTGGCTCTGCCCTGGATGCTGTGCAAAGTCAGGGGCCCCCACACGGCCCACCCTCCAGGAGCTTACACTCAGAATCAGCCAGACAGCTGCCACAGGACCGCAGGCACAGCGCAGAGCAGCAGGAACACCCGGGCAGTGGCCGTTGAGGGGAAGCTAAGGGAGGAAGACAGCCTGCATCCCATACAGCCACCGAACGTGCCGTGCCAGCCACTGCAGAAAACATGGGCACACCCACACCAGCAGCTGTTCCCAGCCTTCAGGTGACGCTAGGGCAGGGAGGCCTTGCTCTTTATCTGTGGGAAATTCTCAGACTGCCTGAGCCAAAGCAGAGGGTTCCACTTGGGGCTATTCCTGACGACCACCCAGAAGTGTGCACAGAAAGCAGCACATCTGGCAGGATCCCGGAGCACATTTGCCAAGAACAGGCTGAGCACAGGAGGTGAGGCAGAGAGAGTGAGGGCCAAAAGCTGTTCTCTTAGATGTGCATGGGACTCTCTTTTGCTAAAATCACCCATCCTGTGACCATTTTGCAATGGCATCATCAAAAGCAGGAACATATTTTTATTGCCATTAGTAGTAACAAAGTATGATGAGAGTTCATCCTGGGAATACTTCATCCCAGCATGTGCTACAGGCAGGCTTCTAGCTGTGAGCTCAGGCCAGATGGAGTTTGGTGCTGGTTCTGTCACCAACTACTTATGTGACCTTGGACTAGTCCCTCAATCTTCCTGAACTTCAGTTTCCTCCAACATAAAGTGTGGGACATTGTCTTACGTCAGTGGATTTTCATACTGGGTTCCATGGGGCCAGAGGTCTCCTCTAAGAGGAGAGCAGCAGGTGAGGCTGGAATCTCCCATCGCCCCACTCCTGACAGAGGAGTAACACTTAGCAATTGCACGAGGAGGGGTTCCTTGTAGAGTTTGTGTCTGTGTGTGCGGAAGAGTTGTATTGCCAAGAAACATATGGAAATGCTAGTCTAAGACATGCATATCCTTCCAACTTTCTATGATTCTGAGATTGAATTTATTATCCATCCTGCTTTTCATCCTGTCTACCACAGCTTTCACGTCTTTCAATTAGACATTAAGGAATGAAATAGGGACAAAGGTTTTGGGGGGCTTACAACATTGAGGGCCACAAATTGCATGCCATTGTCGTGTGTGAGGGGTTGGTGGAAATAAGATTTTGAGGCACTTTTAAGCTATGTGGTGGATTTTAGGCACTGAAGATTGAGTATGAGCATCAGGGGGTCTGGCCAGAGGAGAAAGATGTTTTGCTGGAATCACACTGAGAGGCAGCCCTGGAGGAGTGAGGCTTGGCTAAGAAGAGAGGAGAGGGACGTTTTGTGAAAACAGAAAGTGGTGTTCAGAGCAGAATGATCTGTGAATTTAGACCAGAAGCTGAAAGGCAAATTAGCCACCAACAGCACAGCCAACGGAAGCAACAGCCCATGTTTGCTTGCAAGGTGCAGGTAAGAAAACGTTTCCACATCCAGGAGTTCATGGCCTTACAAAGAGGCCAAAGAGAAGAAATGTGGGCACCAACGCTCTCACGATTTACAGTACTTTATGGGCTTATTGTTGAGTTGTTTCAAAGCTCTCTGACTCTCTCCTCTACCATGCAGAAGACACACTGTGATGTCTGTCAGCACTGTAGTCTCAGGGTGCTGGCGTTAGCATCTGTAAGGGTCGTTTTGAGATGTGGTCTGTCCTTTGCTAACATTGTCCCTATGGACACAATAAACCTAGTTTCTCTTTTTAGCAGCTTCCTCATACTGTAGGGAAATTGGGTAATGACACAGGCATGATTACTATGATTATTATTTTTTAGTTGGGAGGAAATAATGGATACAAATGTGCTTTGTAAAATGGTGAGAACTAAATGATTCGTATATCAACATACGTTGGCTAAAACTTAAATTCTGCAGTGGTTTAATTCTACAGGTGTCAGGTCCTGTGGCCTGTGGAAAAGCTAAACACTCAGGAATCGCTCTTCTCTACTCTTTTTTTAAAATAACTGGCTCAGGAGGAACTAAACTATTTGTCACATTCAAGAAGGAGTTTGGCTTGGGGGCTTAAGGCTTGCTCTGTTTCAGGCAGCAGTCAATGAAAGAGTTTGCTGAAGATTTTACATGAAATGATTCTGTGTGCTTTCAAGCCAAAATGTTTCTATTTTTATAATATTTTAACTAATGACTTTAAAATGAATGACACAAGCTTAGCGACTAATAAAGATCAACCACAGAAGAGGAATGAAAAAAAAAAAAACAGCTCAAAACTTACATTCTGCTGGAATTCATTTAAGCATAGAATGAAAAATGTCCAGGGGCAAACCACCAAGTAAAACAAACAAAGATTCTCCTGCACATTAAAAGACAACTAAAGGCAAAACTATTCTGTTACAAAAAGAAAGTCTTTCGGGTGGGATAAGCATTCAAAGCATCTGTTTCATTAGGAGCAAAATCATTTCAGAATACTATCAAACCCCCCCGCTCCCCGAACTAATAAAACAAAGCCATTGAGCGTTGGGCATCTGTTGTACTGGGTCTTCTGGACGGCAGAACTGGAAAGACATCACTGTGCAGAACATTCTTATCCTGGCTGATGTTGTTGTTTTCTTGTTGGCCTGGCTCTGCCTCCCTGCTCAGAATTGTAGCTAGGATGAACCAAATGCATTTTCAAGGAATGTTTGTTGAATGAAGGAACGAGCAAAGAGCAATGAAGCATGGCTCTTCCCGTTAGTAATCCTTAGTGTTGCTCCTGGAGAGGAGAAATGTCTTCTGAACTCCTGGACGATTTGTTTCTGCTTTTAAAACCTGAGATCGAATCACCGTCATTGCAACAGCATGACTACCAATGCTCTTGGTCACAGGGTTTCCGACTGTTGAAAGAAAAACAGGACGTGTCTCCTCAAGGCACTGCTCCACATTTTCCAAATTTTATTTGTTTACACATCCAGATGTGTGGGGTGACAGGTGAGGTGGGTGAGTGGATACATCCTTGAAAGTGGCCACTCTACTTCAGCCGCATGCCTTAGGACACCTGTGTGGACATGTTGGGTGTGCATGCTCCGTGGAGCAACTGGGTCCCTCTAGGATTCTCATTTTGTCTTTTCCTTAGGGAGACTTACCAAGCTCAACTTCAGCTCATACACAGACACAGTCAGGCCAGCTACAAGTCTCCATCCTCTGCAACACTTTGAAGTTAGCCATCTGAATATACGTTATTTCAACACACATACACACATACACACATGAATTTGCATCTCAGAATGTAACACAGTCTGAAGAAATGAAGAAATTACATTGCCCTCACGCTTAAAAACCCTGAGGGAAAGTTTATGACCACAGATAATGTCAACACCAGGTAGATAATAAGGAAATACTAAGAGAATACGTTTTCCTGCTAGGATTGCTCTTATTGCCTGAGAGAAATATTTGTCACAAAATAATGGGTGAGATCGCCTTTTAACAATCTCAGCCTTAAACCATTATGTGTTGGGCTCTTAATCACCGTACTCAAAAATATGTTTGTTCAGAGATGAAAAAGACGAAGCACATAGACATTGTCTAAAGGATTAGTCTATATTGTCATGGATTTGGATTACACAATCACAAGTAATTGCTTTTTAACTATTCACATTTCACATTGAAATTCTTTTGCCCGTGGATCATTGCCTAAACTCATCACAATCCCATCATACCTCCACTGCAAATATCAAGTTTATTCAGTCTAGAACAAGAGCTCTCACGCTCATTTGATTAGTAGTGCACTTGAAAAGTCATAGTACTCTTTATAGTACACCATGGAGTGTTCATTCATATTTAATCCTATTATATGGACGTGAAGAATGTTGCTACAGAAATAGGCCTGTCTTCCATGCATGCCACATAATATTTCAGTCACGAGAATTCTCAGCCAAAAATAACAGCTAAACCAAGTGTAATCATCCAGTTTTGAGTATTTAAATTAATATTTGTAGATTCCTTAAAAATGGTGTTATACACCAGGACTTACTACAACAATACCTTCAAAATGGAGTGAACCTTAAAATAGAGAAAAAGCTCTTAACCAAATAATCAATGCACAAAAATAAGTGTGTGCGTGTGTGCACACACAGACGTATGCACATGCTAAGAGAGAGCGGGAAATAGAGTTAGGAAAATTCTGTTGTAAACTGAGAAAATATAATTTCTTGTACACATGTAGGTTCAGCTGGTAGAATATGAGTGTTCCACAAAATAATATTTAGAGAAACATTTCTTTAAAGGGAAAAAACTTTCCATGATTATAGTTTTCAAAGTTGTAAGTGATAGGAGAATTTCTTAATATAGGAACAGGGTACACTTTTGAACAAATGATTTTGTGTGCAGCCACTCTAGGAATGGCACGAAGTCTCTTTCATGGAACATGTACACTCTCCACCCAAAAGATGACCGTGTAAGCTGGGCCCTGAAGTTTTAATGTGATTGGGGAGAACAGATACTTACAAGAGAGGTAGTTTTATAACGATGCCTGAATTCCATGTGGAAATGCAGTCCTGAAGAGAGATGACTAAAGCATACATGTTTTAGATGTAAAGTGGGGAGTGATGAGGGAAACTGTAGATCTAATGTATTATCAAGAGACTCCCCTCAACCAAGCTCTGAAAGAGAAGCCATTGACTAAACCTTAAAGGGTTGGTGGATTTTTGTGGGGGCAGAGGGGAGTCAGTGGAGATGGAGAAGACAAGAGTATTGGGCAAAGGCTAAAATCAAAGTTGGACATAGTTTGTTTCTGATTCAATGAGTGATCCTTCCTTACAGTCCTTTCTGTCCGTGGGTCACAGCCATGTCTGTAAGAGGAAACCTGCTCTCATGGTATGACTTCATGTGCAAATGAACCTGGAAGAAGAGTTCACCAATAAGGACTGTACGATTCTTAATTCAGTATCATGTAGACACAGAATAACGTGTCCTCAAACATTAATGCCATAATCAACAATTTTCACAGCCTTTTGGGGTGTGTGTCAATTAGGATTGGGGTTTGGGGGAGAGGCAGTGATAGAAAATCTAATCAGTGGCTGCTTAGGCAAAACAGATGATGTATTTTGGGGTAAGGTTTAATCCAGAGGCTAAACAGATCATCAGTGTCCAGTCTGCTTCATCTCTCAGCTTTCTCTTCTGTTGATTTTACCCTCAGTTTCTATGCAAAGGCAGGACAGTCAGCCTGCCTAACTGTTCGGGGATATGGGAAGAATAGATAGAGAAGATATGTCTTTGCAGTAGCTCTCAAGCAAGTCTTGGAATTCACTGGGTTTGAATGTTCTTAAATCACATGCTCATTCCTGAATAGACATTGTTGTCCATGAGAGAATTTCTACCCTGATTGGTCAGGTCTGGGGCACATCTGGGGACTCATGTGAGCTACTGTCTAAGAATGAGAGAGTGGTGATCCCCCCCTAAAGAAATCCAGGGTTCTGTAGCCAGAAAAAAAAAGAGTGTGAATGCTGGGTAGGAGAAAAACAAAGTCCCACACACATGTTGCTTCCTTTCAGATCCTGTCTCCTCACTGGATCCCAGCCTCCTCCCACTTCTTCATGCCCGTGCTCATGGCCTTAGTGATTGGCCCTGTCTTGGTTTGGCTTCTCAGCAAAAGGCTGTCTTTGTCAGCTCAACTCCGTGTTCTGTGGCTGCAATTGCTCCTGTAAAATCCAGTGGTGCGGTGCATGATCACCATGTGGCTCCTGGTAAACTTGGGTTTCGTCACTCCACATCACTGGAGACCAGGTGTGGGGCTGTGACCTTCCTCACTGAGGCTGTGGAGGCCTGTGCTACATTGGGTAAAAGTGACATTCTAGGGTGATGCTGGCGGCAGAAGTGTGAAGATGAGTTGGGACAGAGAGAGCCACAGTCAATGGAAACCAGCTGGATTTGAGGATGAGTGGATCTGCCCCTTACTAAATGGAAAGGCCTGAAAGAAAGAGCCGTAAAAGCCAAATTTATTCTAAAAGAAAGATGAAAAATTTGGAAAAGGAGTATCCGAGGAAAAATCTGTTTGGGAAGAAGTAAATAAATTTGATATTTATTGGACATGTTGAGTTTATAGGGATAATGGGCTGTCTCACCAGATATCTCTAAAAGGCATAGAGGCATCTGTAATTTATTGAACATAGATTCTGTGCCAAGAATTTTACAAGACTTATTGCTAAGCCTCACAATAATCCTGTTAAGTGGATGGTTTTTGCTTTCATTTTATATAAAAATGGAAACAGAAAGATAAGTTGTCTTGATCATCTTGCGAGGGGCAGAGTTGGAATTTGAGCAAAAGGTCTGTCTCACTTCAAAGTCTAAATTAGACCCAAGTGATCAAATTGCATGGAAGTTGCAAGAGACTAAAATCTACCCAGATCAAACCAAATAAGCTCTAAGTCCAAATCCCTTTCAGCTGCTATTCACTGCTTCTGGTAGTTACTGACTAGGTCTGTGCTGATTGCTTGATTCATGCCTTAGCAAGATGAACTTGGATGGTGCTTGTGAGCTGCTGGAGAGGTGGAGGAAGCCAGGGCATTGCCTGCCACTGGGAACCTGGTTGGAGAATTGAGGGCCACTTGACCTCTGTCTGCATCAAGGTCATTCATCCATGCCCCTGTGTCCCCAATATCACTCCCAGTTCCTAATATGGAGGCTAACAGGACAGCATTGACTGAATTGTAGCCCAGTCTCTGCCCAAATTAAATTCATCAGGACCTCCTGTCTTTGTGGACCTATGAGATATGTTTTGGTCAGTTCTGAGACAGCATCAAATATTCTTCAAAAATCATTGCCCCAAACAAGAGTCAAAGGCGGGAGCTTTATACAGTTGCTCAAGGCAAGACATAGCTTTTGTTACGAAGAAACTTAAAAAACCAAAAGCAAGATAGCCTTATAATTTCATTACTGTTCAGAATAAGCAAGTGTTCTCCAACAACTTCAAAGTTCAGATAGATGGGTAGAACCCAGGGTTCTTTCTCAGAGAGTTCTAGAATAGAATTCAGAGATAAGGTTAAATTCTGTAAAAACTTGGCCCCAAACAGATAAAATAGATTTCAATAAAATGTTACTTTACATGTACATAACTTATCTAATCAACACAGAACAACTGTAATTATTTCACTATTTACTAAAATTTAAGAAATATCACCATTTCACAATTTTATTAGTAAATGGAGACTCAGAGATGTCAAAGATTTGCCTAAGGCCACAAAAAGTTGCAGATTGAACTCAAAGCCAGTGTAGGTGCGCCTGTATCAGCAACCCCTGAATACTCCATCAAGAGCCAGCCAACCTCTAATTACTAGAGCCTGCATTTTCTGTCTGCTAGCTTTCTCTGTCCACCAAAGCTCACTCAGTCTGCCCATGAGCCCACTGGAAGTAACAGGCTTCTTATCTCCTGGACAGGTCCATGCTCATCTAAAGGCTGGCTTGTATATACCCCAGTTCCCTTCCCCTCCACTACATAAATGCTAAGACTTCTACATCAGTGCTCAGATTTCCCCAGCAGGGTCAAGCTGAGTTAACCACACTCATAACTTGTTTGATAACAAATCTTTTACTGGCTATCTTCCCATCTCTGTCTCATTCCTAGAATCACTTCCTAAATAAACTTTTCACTCATATCTTTGTTTCAGGGTTTGCTCATACAGGAGCCTAAATGAACAGAGCTCAGTATGTCTGATTCAAAAGCCCAGACAAACTCATTTTCCTACATGCTGTTGAAGGGGGAAAGGCTGCATGTGCTGCTCGTTACCCTAAATAAGAAGAGAGAGGTGGGAAACTTGGGTGGGAAGCCCAAGTAGACGCATTAAGTCTGAGGACATAGAATATGGTTGCACGGCCAAGAACACGGCAATCAAGAGGGATATGTGCATTGGACAACACTTTATTGTGAGGATTTCAGGGCACTATCCAATACTTTCAACCAAGACACCAACTGATTCTAGGATTCTGCGCCTCTCCCGTCGGTAGCTGAGAGACGACAGAGCCCCATACAGGTGAACAGCATGAACGTATAAAGAATCCTTGAAAGATGGAGGATGGAACTGCAGGGAGCCCCTTCAGGGACCCTCATGTAGGGCTTAGAGGGGACCATATGAATTGCTGCTTTTGTCGGTGAAACAAGGTGGAATGCCAGCAGTTTTATATGGTCAAACATAGACTGGAATTCAAAACATCTCATTTCTAATCTTTCTAGGACTTTTCAAATTCGTTCCTTTTCAAAGCAGTTTTCCATCATAGAAAATGCTTTGAAAGGACTTGTGTTGAAATCTCGACTGGCTGTATGGTGTTGAACGTGCCACTTAACCTCTCTGAGTCTGTTAACCTTCTCTATAAAAATGGGTGTATCAAGGCCCATCTTAAGGGGTTGTGGAAATAATTAATGGGATAATCAAAGTGAAACTCTAGATCCCAGCCCTCAACACAGAATGAGTGCTCAATAACCATGACCCATCCTGCTACGGAGGTGCCTTCCAACCCTAACCTGCATCTGTAAGAAAGCGGAAACCAAGATACAGGGGAATTGGAACACCATAAAGAATAATTAACAGTGATAAAGGTTTGCTGTTGATTTGTGATGTTTATATATTAAACAGTTTACATTAAGGTAAAAGTAAATTATTTGATAGAATTTGGAAACTCACTAGGAGAATTTTTGTTCTAACATAAGGGAGAAAAAATCCCTGAATGGCTTAAGCTTAAGTTTAAAACTGCAATTGTAAGATTTCTGGCATAAATAGTCAAGGAAGTTATTTGGAGTGAGGCAGGAGTTTCATTTCATCACTCTTAAATTCAAAATGCCAAAGTAGACTAAATATTTGTCATAGAAAGTTGTAGGAATTTCAGAATTCCTTTCAACTGGACTTGTGCACAAAATTTAGATCAGAGATTCTACCAAGTCAGATATAATTTATGGAAGATGGGTTTTAAATTCAGAGTCCTACTTTTGACACCTCTTTACACTGTCATGTGTCACTTAACAACTGAGATGCATTCTGAGAAATGTGTCCTTAGGCTATTTCATCATCGTGAGGACATTATAGGATGTACCTAGGCACAACAAGATGGTAGTGCCTACTACACACGTGGACTGTATGGTGTGGCCTATTGCTCCTAGGCTATAAACAGGCAGGTTAGTGTACTGAATACTATAGGCAATGGTGAGTACTTGTGTATTTAAACCCATCAAAACATAGAAAAGGTACAATGCAGCCGGGCATGATGGCTGACTTCTGTAATCCCAGCACTTTGGGAGGCCAAGGTGGGCGGATCACTTGTCATCAGGAGTTTAAGACCAGCCTGGCCAATGTGGCAAAACCGCGTTTCTACTAAAAATACAAAAATTAGTTGGGTGTGGTGGCAGACACCTGTAATCCCAGCTACTCATGAGGCTGAGGCAGAAGAATTGCTTGAACCCAGGAGGTAGAGGTTGCAGTGAGCCTAGATCATGCCATTGCATTCCAGCCTGGGCAAAAGAGTGAAACTCCGTCTCGAAAGAAAAAAAAAAAAGAAAAGAAAGAAAGAAGGAAAGAAAGAAAGAAAGAAAGAAAGAAAGAAAGAAAGAAAGAAAGAAAGAAAGAAAGAAAGAGAATACAGTGCAATATGGTATAAAAGGTAAAAAATGCTGCACCTGTATAGGACACTTGCCGTGAATGGAGCTTCCAGGACTGCAGGTTGTCCTAGGTGCATCAGCGAGTGAGTGGTAAGTAAATGTGAAGGCCTAGGACATTACTGTACACTACAGTACACTTTATAAACACTCTGTCTACATCTAGGCTACACTAAATTTTAAAAAAGACTATTCCTTCAATAGTACATTAACTTTAGCTTACTGTAACTTTCTTACTTTATAAACTGTAATTTTTAACTTTATAACTTTCTAATACCTAGCTTAAAACACAAACACATTGTACAACTACACAAAAGTATTCTTTCTTTGTATTCTTATTCTGTAAACTGTTTTCTAATTTAAAATTCATTCATTTTTTTAAACTTTTTGGTTAAAAACCAAGACCTAAATACATACATTAGCCTATGCTTACACAGGGTCAGGATCATAAATATAATTGTCTTCCACCTCCACATCTTGTCCCACTGGAAGGTCTTCAGGGGAATAACACCCATGGCGCTGTAACCTTCTCTGATAACAATGCCTTCCTCTTGATTGCCTCCTGAAGATCATGCCTGGGGCTACTTTATAGTTAACTTTTTTAAAAGTAGGAATATATGCTAAAATAACAATTAAATGTATAGTATAGTAAATACATAAACCAGTCACATAGTCCTCTATTTTTATTATCAAACATTATGTACTATACATAATTGTATGTGCTAGACTTTTATACGATTGGCAACACAGTAGGTTTGTTTACACCATCATCACCACAAACCCATGAGGAATGTGTTGCTCTATGATGTTATGATGGCTGTGCTCTGACTATGCCATAGGAATTTTTCAGCTCCATTATAATCTTATGGTACCACCATCATATGTGTGGTCCATCATTAACCAAAATATCATTATATGATGCATGACTGTACATGATTTTGGACAAAGCAATGCACTTTCCTGATTCTCAATTTTGAATCTATAACAGAAATATACCTACATCATACAATTATTGGGAGGTTAAATAAGAAGAATGTCTGAAAATATCATTATTTTAGAAACTGGAGAGTATTCATTATTTGATGAACTGATCATTTGTACAGCTAAAAGATGATGGCTGTCTCCTACCTACTCCATTATATGAAGCTGCGGTGGTTGCTCTTTGGATGAAGAGAAATGTAACGTGACATTGCCCAGAGGAATAAGCACACATCAGTTGCATGAGCAGGGGAAACATGATAAAATCAAAAAGCCATGTTTATTATTTAATTTATTATCTTTAAAGTAAGTCACATTATTTTATATTTGCAAAAACATCGAGCATTTTGAGCTTTAATGTGGTAGATTACATTTACTTTTTACATATCTGGGTACTAGACATCACAATTTTTCTTTCAAAGATAAGACAAATAAGAAGCTTGGAAATGAACTGACTTCACTCATCCATTATTAAAGAAATAGTTCTCAAGTATTTAATGTAGTTTGGACATAACATGCCCAAATTGAATTAACGATCTTCCTCCCAAACCTGTACCTTTTCCAGAGGCCACCATCTTTCTCTGAAAAAGACAATTCTAGGTATACAGTGGACTAACTGTAGTATCACACTGAAAATTTCCCTTTCTTTTGCTGCATACATTACACAAATTTGCATGCCTCATGACTGTCTATAAAATGCATATGAAAGTTGTCTTCTTTTCTTTATCTCCACTGGTGCCAACTAGGCTGAGTCTCTGTTATTTTTACCAACTGAACCACTGAATTAGCATTTGATTTGTTTTCTTATGTCTCAGACTGGGTTTCCTGAAAGCAGTGTATTGGGCAAGCACTTGGCTTCAGGCAGCTTATTTGGGAGTTGATCCCAGGAAGCTAAAGTAAGGAAGCATACAGAGAAAAATGGGGAAAGAAAGAAAAACAGTGAAGGATGCATCATTGAGCTAGTTACAGCTGGAGCCAACTGCAGGTCCATGCCTTGGTGATGTGCTGAAGAACCAGAGAAGATGAATCTCAAAAATTTCTTCGCAAGTCTGGGGGGCTGCCGCATTTATCTGCTGATTTCAGAATCCCATAGTGGAGGGTTTCCCCTAGGATTAATAACAACCCTACTACCTACCTCCTTCATCTTCACATTTCTAGGCTGCATCTGGGCTAGAACTCTCAAGGATTTGTATTAAGCCCCAAGGAATTCCTGTGAAAGATACGTGTAACCCTCTGTCTTAGTTCAATTGTGTTGCTATAACAGAATACTTGAGACTGGGTAATTTATAAACAATAGAAATTTGTTTGGCTCATGGTTCTGGAGGTTGGGAAGTCCAAGATCATTGCACCAGCATCTGAGGGGGGCCTTCATGCTGCATCATCCTGTGGCGGATTGTGGGAAGGCAAAAGAGCAAGAAAACAAAAGAGTGTAAGAAAGTAGTAAGTTTACTTTTATAACAAGCCCACTATTGTGATAACTTAACCCACTCCCACAATAACCATGTAAATTCATTCATTAGGTCAGGGCTTTCTTATTCGGCCACACCTCCCAACACTGTTGCATTGGGAATTAAGTTTCCAACAAATTAACTTTTCAATTTGTAAATTAACAAATTAACTTTTGTGGACACATTCAAACCAAAGCACCCTTGAAGTGTGAAGCCATCAGTCTCCTAATCATGTGGTTCAGGAGTCATTTTTCCACACCATGAGGGGATCTAGCACAAGGCTACTGCCATTACCACAAGTTTTAAGGAGGTAAAAACCATTTTCTATGATAGAACACTTAAAAAGCAACTGATACTTAATGAGAGTGAATTTGAATTTATTTACTGTTGATGGCACTTAGGAGAACTGTGACCTTGTTCCAAATAATACCAGGGAGAATAAATAAAATTTTACTAAGCTGGACTGTGTCAGAAACATTTGAAATGAATTCTTCAATGTCTAATACACTAATAGCTAACCACATGTGGCTATTTAAGTTTAAATTAATTATAATTAAATAAAATTAACATTAAAATAGCCACATGTGGCTAATGCCACCATCCTGGACAGACAGCGCAGATATAGAGCATTTCCATCCTTGTTTCCTTGTCTATTGGTTAGTGCTGGTATACATTATCTATGGTTGACTGCAAAAGCAATCTGGAATTCTTGGCATCCTTGTTCAGGCCCCTTTAAAAATGTAATTTTGCAGAACTCCATCAAAAGTTGATGCCTGTTTCTCTACCCCTTAAATCTGAGCTTGCCATGTGACTTGCTTCAACCCATAAGAATATGGTGAAATTCATAAAAGCACTGACAAACATCTGTGCATGGCCACTCACTCTTGCTGCTCTTGGTTCCCACACTTCCTGCCATGTCTCTTTCAGGTTCTAGGCATCCAAGCTGTTCCCTCATCTCTTCAAGGCTCCTGTGGCTGTGCTAGCACCTCTCTCTGCCTGAAAAGTACTTTTCCTCCACGCAGCCATCTGATATCTTCTCAGATAGGAAGACTCAGCTCAAGTGTCTCTCTCCGTACAGCATCCCTGGACTGCTTTTATGTCTTCTTCTCACCCCTAGCATTTTGCACAGGCTTTCAGATGGGAAGTGAGCAGATTATAATGTAACTCCTTCTCTCAGCTCTTCCATCCTTCTAGATTGACCATCTTAGTGGGAAAACTTGATCTTATCCGTGTCTGTATTCCTTGCCTCTTTCATGATTCTTGGCACTGTGAATAAGTACCTCGTAAATCCACAATAGACAATTGAAAATACTTTACAAATTCATTCTGCACTTCATTTAACTTCTTGTACGTTTCTTAAATGGATGCAATCCATACAGTAACAAACATCTGCTACCCAATTCCCCTCTCCAATTTGTAAATATTGCTCTGTGCTCCAAAATCTATCTAAAGTACCATGGATTTTTTACCTATTATATTATCCAGTCTTCCTGATTCTGACATTCCAGTAATTTCAGTTCACAAAGTTTAAAAACTGTGGCCTAGTGGGCATAGCCTCCCAAACTCTCTTACTGGATTCCTGCTTGTTCTACATCCTTCCCTACCCCCAGCATCATCCTTCAGAATCATAACTTAAGATCCCTCCACAGAATATCCCCACATGGAAAAGATTCCTAGGAGTGAACACATGAACTTTGGAATAGCCTGTCCTCTAACTCAAGTGCCCAGATTCACTTTGGAAGATGTTGAAAGAACATGGTTCTAGATGTTGGGAAGTCAAAGAACATTGCATCAGCATCTGGAGGGGACCTTAATGCTGCATCATGCTGTGGTGGAAGGTGGAAGAGCAAGAGAGCAAGGGGACAAGAGAGTAAGAAGTTACTACATTCAACTAGAGAAGCTTGGGTTTAGCCCTGGATTATCTACTGTATGTACTCTAATGTTTTATCCTTCCTTGAGGAAGGAGCTTAACCTCTCTGTGTCTTGGTTTACCCGTTTCCTATTGGCAGCCTTTCAGAGTTATGTTGACAACCACAGACTGTGCATGCATATGTTCAGCAGTGTCTACTCCAGTGCCTGGCACTTTGGAGGGGCTTACAAAGGGCTTGCACGTAGCTACTAAAGAATATCTAGAATCCAAAATCTATTACCTGTTAGGATACTTCCTAGGCATGTGACTCCTCCTGTCAGAAGCCTCCCAGGGCCCAGAGAAGTATGTCTTCATGCCTTCAGAATCTTCTGACCATATAGTAGATAATGGATCTGGATAATATAGTAGATAAAAAATCCATGGTACTTTAGATAGATTTTGGAGCACAGAGCAATATTTATAAATTGGAGAGGGAAACTGAGTTTGGAAAATCCCTGTGATCTAAACCAACAGAGAATGGCAAGCCTTTAATTCTTGCATGACAAGTGTTTTCCACAATTTTTTCTGGACATTACAGCTGAGATCATGCCAAATAGCACCCACAAGGGGATGGTCTAGCCCTAATATAAGAGATGTTTGAGGGAAACTAGAGAGAAAATCTAAGAGACAATAAAAATGGCAAACCTACCAATTCCAACCAATAATCTAGGTATAGAAACCTTCCAATCAAATTTTATTGCTTCAAAAGAAACCATTTGTGACATTTAGACAATATCATTTAGAAATCTGATAGGAGACAGGTGTAGAGAAAATTAAAATCTTGTTCTGTGGACTTACACAAATAATAATAATAATAATGAGAGCAAAATAATAATCCCGAAGCAGTTACACAGATAGAAGAGAATGACAGAATTTAACTGGTCCGCCCAGAAAGCAAAGGAAATATTTGGAAGTCATCGACCTTTTGGCTTCAGGGATGATTTTCATACTCCACAGCATA
The DNA here is from genome assembly GCF_029281585.2 of Gorilla gorilla gorilla. Taxonomy (NCBI): domain Eukaryota; kingdom Metazoa; phylum Chordata; class Mammalia; order Primates; family Hominidae; genus Gorilla; species Gorilla gorilla. The sequence goes on along the minus strand of NC_073236.2, from coordinate 134,316,756 downwards.
TGTGGCACCATCTGAATGATGCCTGGAAACATCTGTCCCCACCTCCCACTCAGGACATTGTCTCCACCACCCTGCTTGGTGATGGACCTCAATCATCCCATAGAAACAAACATTTTCTGGATACATTATCTCTAGGTCAGCCTGACTTTTAGAAAGGATTTTTTCCCTTCCAGATCCTTGTTAAAATACAGTGAATGATTATTAGCGCTGATGAATACTTTTAATGTATTACAATTATTAAATGTCCTTATTTACTAATATTTAAGGGTGTATGCAAATATGCAATCTGTCTGGCAGTTGTGACATATTGTACTGAGAGTGCAAAAATCAAGAAGCCTGAATCTACCATGGGCTCTGCCAGTACTGAGCTGTGTGGTCAAACCACATCCTCTTTCTTGATTTCAATTCCCAGTGGTAAAATGAAGGGCTCTGATTAGGTAATATTTCATATCTTCTTCTGCCCTGACATTCCCTGACTCTACAGGTTCCTGGTGATATCTCAAGAAAAGAAAAGACAGCCCTGGTTAGTGTGAATTTTGAAGAGACAAGAGAAAGGGAATGAAAAGAATGAAAGTATGAGGCCTGCAACTGGGGAGAGGAGTGGCAGCAGGGCAGAGGATCCCCGAGCAATTTGATGTCCTTGGGATGGAGGCACCAGAAGCTAAGGGAGCTACAGAAGGGATCCAGCCTCAGAGAAGCTATTAAGAGGAGGGACAACCGAGAGACAATCGCTGTCTCCTTCCCAGGTTGGCTTCGGGCTGGCTCTACCCCAGATGCATCTTGCCAATATTTATAGGAAGTGGAATTTGTGAGGTTTGTAAATTCAGATACTTTTTTAAAGGACTTGAGAGAAGTAGTCGGGTTTATGATTATATTAATAAAAGCATTATAGACATCAAACTGTGAAAGAGCTCAGAGCTCCTCCGTAACCCTCACATTGTATAGAGGGGAAACCCAAGCCCAGAGAGGTGGATCCACTTGCTGAGGGGCACACAGCTAATGAGCAGAAGAGGCAAGCTGCGGATACATTTCAAATAGGAAAAAAAAAAAAACAAAAAAAGATCATCCAAAGATTTAATTCTCCACTTCAAAATGCTGAATCAGAATATACAATTTTCCTTATGCATCTCAACTGCAACCTTTGTTGTAAAGCAACATTTAGGGAAAGTGTAATACGTGGAATTAACTTAGCCTTACTTAACTGACTGTTTGATATGCATAAGCTTTCAAATGCCTAACATCACTCCTCTTCGGATGCTGAGCGTCTGACCCCAGGGGATGTCCTCCACTGGAATGGGCTGCCAAGGCCACAGCTTGCCTAATCCCACAGGCAAACCAAGCAGACCGCTCCACATTCTGATGCTGGCCATGTGCAAAGCTTTTCCCTTAAAACCAGAAATAGCAGGGGTTTTTTTTAGGTTATAGGGTTCAGCTTAAGAAAAGCCGATGAAGGAAAAGAAAGGATAGTGGGCGAGGGAGAGGAGGAAAAATAGGGCTAGAGGAAGAGAAGGAAAGTGAGGATTGGTGGGAGAGGGAAAGCTTTAGGAACCTGAAGTAGCCATGACATTCGTGAACATAATTAGAAAAATGTTGTTATTTCCCCAAAGAATAACACAGATTTCTTCAAGGAAAGAACTCCTGTTAGTAGGTGTAGGTCTTCCGTCTTCCAGACACACACAGATCCAATCTGCCTCACTTCGGGCTACTTGATCCTGAAGATGTATTGCTTTAATTCATCATTTCCAGGATAAAAACAGCAAAGCTCTCCAGTTTCAGAATCAGAAGCCATAGGAACCAGAGGAAGGCCGCGATAGCACTGCGGACCTTCAGTGGACTTTTGGAGCCAGGGACTGCCAGCTGCTCTTTTCAGAACCCTGCTTGAGGGCTCCTCTGCACCTCCCAGCCCTGCTGACCACGACCTCAGATGCCTCCCTGAAGGGATTCACTGGAACTTGCAGCCTCTTAACCTCAGCCTTGACCCATTGCCTTTGGTTTATGACTCTGATCTGTTACCTGTCATGGACTTCACCACTTTTTATCTGCCCCAACAGCAACATAAAGATTAAAATTTTAAAAGCACTCTGATCTGCAAAGGACTTTTGGCTAAGAAAATGCCCTTTTCCTTCTGCAGTGTGAAGGAGAGAACCTGGGTGGATGAGGTGGAGTTTGAGGGGGCCGCGCTGAGTGTGTGTGCGGCAGTGAGGACGGAAGGGAGAGGCGAGAGCGCTGGGCCCTGGTGATGGGAAGAGGAAGGCTCTGCACAAATGTGAGGAAAGACTATAAACAGAACCCAGAATGGCAGCCGCTCTGCTTCAGGGGTAATCATATCTATCAGATGCATCCTGCAAGGAGAACGCTTTCTGAAGGCCACTAACGTTTGTGGAGCTTTTGTATGTCAAGTGCTGGATTCCATGAATGTCCCACGTATTGACTTGTTAAACGTACTTCTTACAGACCTGAAATTACTGGTATAACTCAGGGCCAGGATTTCGTCAACTTTAACTACTTAGTCAGCAACATGATATGGCCAGGAGATGGGCAACAAACCTGTATTCAAACTCAGACACGTGCACATGTCATCCGAGCTATTTGAGCCATCTTTATAAAATACAGGCAGGCCCGGCGCGGTGGCTCACGCCTGTAATCCCAGCACTTTGGGAGGCCAAGGCAGGCGGATCACAAGGTCAGGAGATCAAGACCATCCTGGCTAACACGGTGCAACCTCGTCTCTACTAAAAATACAAAAAATTAGCCGGGCGTGGTGGCAGGCGCCTGTAGTCCCAGCTACTTAGGAGGCTGAGGCAGGAGAATGGCGTGAACCCGGGAGGCGGAGCTTGCAGTGAGCTGAGATCACACCACTGCACTCCAGCCTGGGCGACAGAGCCAGACTCTGTCTCAAAATAAATAAATTAAATAAATAAATAAATAAATAAATAAATAAAATACAGGCGATGCTGAGGGGCTCGCCAGTGCCTCCTCCTCCAGCCCATCTGCATCATGTACCCCGCACGCATCCCAGCCGAGTGAAGCTGCTCTTTTAAAAGCCATCTCAGTCCCTCAAGATCTGAGCTTCAGGCAGGCAATATTGGAAAATCACCTTACATTTCTGGGCCTCAGTTTACCTTACCTGTGATGTGAAAATGATATCTGCCTTATAGAATTATTGAATGATGAAATTACCTGCTAACACCCATAAGCCATCAACAAAAACTAGGAGTGGTCCCCACCATGTCTCCCCAACTATGACTAGTGCGAAAGTGTTCATATTCCCAGTGCAGCACCTCCTCAATCTGGATGACAGGAAAAGGAAGCTTGTAAAAGCCCACAGGGCTGGTGATGTGGATTTAAATTGAGTGATATATTATTTTAAAATCTTTGCATTACAAAGAAAAGGGAAATACCACTTTTTATTAGGTGGACTAATTTAGCAACCAAAAGTAAGTCATTTTCCTAAAACAAAACAAAACAAAACAAATCTCATTTAGCTGAATTCTCCAGGTGGAGATTCTCTGCCTCTGAGTCTTGCATTCAGCCTCATTCCCCGACCACTGCCTGAGCCCCTCCCTTTCCTCCACCTCCATCTCTGCCCCTCCCCACCCTCTCTCACCGAGGCTCCCGGGAGGCCAGGTCTGTTCCTAGTTAAGGACAGGAAAAGAATGAGGTGAAGTCGTTGCTATTTGCTATAGATGTCAATTCCATGAAAGATCACAGGCAGCATGTCTACATTTTTACAATGTGGTTCTGTATTTTCAGGGTTTTCTGTCTCCTCTAGTTCCTGCTCCAAACTCCCTGGTTGCAGACTGCTTTCAACCTAATGAGGCCTCTTCCTACCTCTCGGAGCAAACGCTGGCGTCTCATGCCCACCTTAACATACACAACCTAGTGACTTCTTCTGAACTCTCCTTTTCAGTTAAAAATAATCACGATCTAGACGTGCTTCTGTAACTTATACAATAAGAGGATCTGGTGTCCAAGAAAGCACTTTTAAAAATGAAATATAAAGCCCTGTACATTAAAAACTTAAAAAGCTTCTAAATTCTAAAAGGTAGAAATTAGACATGAACTATATTTTCAAAGCCATGCTCAAGTGGGGAGGGGGAGCCCCCCACAGTGTGACGTTTCTAAGTCATAGACAAGAGAGCAGAAATATGAGAAAGATTTGTTGTCTCCCAGGGAGCAGATATTTCTTTTAATTTTTCATTTTGATTCAACTAAGATCTTCCCAAATGTGTTTTTGGTGAAGTGGTTTGAACATTTAAGGTTTCTCATTTTGCAAGACTAACCAATTATCATTTTTTTAATTAAAAAAAAAGTTCTAGGACAGTTGAAATAGACGAGTTATATTTCAAGAATCTTCCGTCTCTAGTTTCTGGGCTGCTCCCTCCCCCTTACATTGCATTGGTGACATAAGTGATTGGATTTGGTCATTGGTGGGGCTGGAGGCAGGGAGGAGAGGAAGACTCTAGAGTTACAATTGACTCTACGAGTTTTAATCTAAAATTTTTTTTAAAAAATGGTAGTGCCATTTTCTAAATATCCCACACTGAAAGAACAGGTTTGGGGAGAGTGGGGGATTTTGAGTTCATTTTGGACGTGCTAGTTTTGAGGTACCTGTGAGGCACATCACTGAAGATGCTGAAGTGGCTGTTAGAGATTCAGGGCAGAGCTGGGAAGAATCTAGCTCGGAGTCTCATGTTGGAGGGCACCAGAAGGCAGCAGGTCAGTAAGGACATTGGCGTGGGTGATGGTACTCAGGGAAGGTCCCAAGTTATTAGGAAAATCAAGATGCTCCCAAGGACTCCAACATTTAAATGAAAGGACAGAGAAGATAATGTTTCCAGGAGAATGGTCTAGCAAATAACCCATGCTGAGGGTTTGTCTTAGTCGTTCTGGATTGCTATAACAAAGCTGTCATAGACTGGGTAGCTTAAACAACACATTGATTTCTAACAGTTCTGAGAGCTGGAAAGTCTAAGATGAAAGTCCCTGCCAATTGGGTTCCTGGGGAGAATTCTTACTCTGGTTTACGGAGGGTAATTACCTTCTCCCCTTCTTGCTGTGTACCTATATGTCAGAGAGAGAGAAAAATTACCTCTCTCTTGCTGCTTATTAAAAGGGCACTAATCCCATTCACAAAGGCTGCACCCTTATGTCCTAATCACCTCCCAGAGTCCCTGTATTAGTCAGCATTAACCAGAGGGACAGAACCTAGAAGATATATATCTATATAAAAAGAATTTTATTAGGCTTACACAATTACAAGGTAAAGTCCCATGATAGGCCGTCTGCAAGCTGGGGAGAGAAGCTGGTAGCATGGCTCAGTCCAAGTCCAAAAGCTTCAAAACCAGGGAGCTGAAAGTGCAGCTCCCAGTCCAGGCCCCAGGAGGCTGCTGGTTCAAGTCCCAGAGTCCAAAGGCCAAGGAACCCGGAGTCTGATGTACAAGGGCAGAAAAAGAGGAAGCAAGCGTTTGGCATAGGGAGGAAAAAAGAGAGACAGGAGACTCGGCAAGCTGTGTCTTCTTCCCCTTCTCCCACCTGCTTTGTTCTAGCCTCAGTGGCAGCCGATTGAATGGTATTCACTCACACCAAGGGTAGGTCTTCCTCTTCCAGTCCACTGACGCAAACAGCAATCTCCTCTGGCAACACTCTCCCAGACACACCCAGAAACAATACTCTACCAGCCATGTAGGCATCCTGCAATACAGCCAAGCTGACACCTAATATTAACCATCATAGTCCCCACCACCTAATGCCATCTCATTGGACATCAGGGCTTCAGCATATGGATTTGCAGGGAGTGGCACAAGCTTTCAGTCCATAGCAGGGATTCAGGAGATGATGGTGCCAAAATGTTACTGAAACTCAGTGCTGTAGAAGTCTTTGACAATGCAAGAGAAAACAGTTGGTGGTATGGCTGGGGTGGGGCACAGCCAGCTGAGGTGAGGACGCGTGTGGACCATGAAGGATGGAGAAGACAGAATTCATTTCAGGATGCTCAGCTGAGAGGCATGGGAAAGATTGGTTGAAAGCTGGAAGGGGACATTGGATTTAGAGATATAACAACATGTTGTTAAAGATAGGAAATATTTGAGCATGTATGAGTGCTCACGCAGAGGAAAAGGGAGGGTTATCAAAGTAGAGAATAAAGACAATGATGAAGAAAATAAAAATTCTGGGAGACTCAAAAGAAGAGGCTGACTTAGGCAGGAGATTGGTCCAAGATGGCAGAGGACACCTGGAGTCATGTGGGGAAGAAATAGTGACAGGGTGTCCTAGACACACAGCGCCTTCACATTCAAGTTCCTGCTCTGCCACTTTCTAGCAGCAATTGCCGGGAGCTGAGTTGGGCTCCCCAAGAGATGTTGAAGTCCTAACCCAGAGTATCTCAGAGTGTGACCTTATTTGGAAATAGGGTCTCTGCAGATGATCAAGTTAAGAGGAGATTATTAGGATGGGCCCTTAGCAGATATGAGCATGTCCCTATAAAAAGGAGAAATTTAGACACAGACATGCGTGGACGGAAGGCTTTAGGAAGACACGGGGAAGTCAGCCATCTACAGGCCAAGGAACACCTGAGGGACCAGAAGCTAGGAGAGAAGCAAGGAACAGACCCCCTCAGAGCCTGCAGAAGGAATTGACCCGGCCAACACCGTCATCCCAGACGTCCGGCTTCTGGAACTGGGAGACAATATGTTTCTATCTTTTAAGCCACCAGTGTGTGATACTTTGTAATGTCAGCTCCAGAAAACTATAGTAATCTTGGTTCTTCATTTAAAATTAAGTCATTTCTAAATTTGGAGGATTTCTGTAGAGGTTAAATAAGGTAGTATATGAAAAGTATTTAGTAGGCACTCAATAAAAGTTTCCCATGAATCTCATTCAGGTTTGGGTGATAATTATAAATGCCTCCCATTAAACATCTATAATTAAAGCCTTTATTGTTAATTATATTAATTATCCTAATAGGAACAGCTGGGGAAACAATCACAACACTCATTTAGCAAAACAGTTCTGGGTCACACTTCAATTGGCAGGAGCAGGGCTATTTCAGCTTTGTGCTGTTACTGCAGTACTCTCCGCCACGGTGCTTGCTGGATCTTGGCTGAAACAACAGCAAGGGGAAGTGAGGTGAAGCCCAGCCCAGCTGCAGAGGTGGCTTCCTGAGAAAAGGGGCTTAAATCACTTCATGCCAGGGTATCCACGAGATACGAGGAACATGGAGACCTTGTCTTTGGGGGCTCAAATATGGCAATGGTGAATCCCCAAGTATTAAGAAGTTGTATTTTTCTTAAGAGACAGGGTCTTCCTCTGTTGCCTAGGCTGGAGTGCAGTGGTGTGATTATAGCTCACTGCACCCTTGACCTCCCAGGTTCAAGTGATCCTCCTGCCTCAGCCTCTCAATTAGATGGAACCACAGGTGCATGCCACCATGCCCAGCTACTTATTTTATTTTTTGTAGAGATAGGGTCTCACTATATTGCCCAGGTAGGTCTCAAATTCCTGGTCTCAAATGATTCTCCTGCCTCAGTCTTCCAAAGCTCTCTAATTAAATGCATGAGCTACTGGACCCAGCCAAGTAGCTGTATTTTTATCAGAAAGAAGCAGCAATAGAAGAGGTTCTCGCAAAGTGAGCCTTGCCAACATAAGAACCATATTATGTATGTTTGGCTTGTAACATTTTCTGGTTCTCATTGAGCAAAATGATATCTACTAGCCTACTTGGCACAGAGTAGGAATAATGAATTGTATTGGCTAACATTTGTAAAGTGTTGGCTATGTTCCATGCATTGTTCTAACACACACACACATGCTCGCAAACACACTCACACACACATGTTTATGTGCTTTGTTAATCCTTACAACACTATGAAAAAAATCAATTATTATCCCCATGATACGGTTTGGTTGTGTCCCCACCCAAATCTCACCTTGAATTGCAATTCCCGTAATTCCCACGTATGGTGGATGGGACCCATGGGGAGCTAATTGAATCATGGGGGTGGTCACTCTCATGCTGTTCTTGTGATAGTGAATGAGTTCTCAGAAGATCTGATGGTTTTATGAGGGGCTTTGCCTCCTTTTGCTCAGCATTTCTCCTTGCTGCCGCCATGTGAAGATGGAGCTGTTTGCTTCCTCTTCCACAGTGATTGCAAGTTTCCTGAGGCCTCCCAGCCGTGTTGAACTGTGAGTCAATTAAACCTCTTTTCTTTATAAATTACCCAATCTCTGGTATGTCTTTATTAGCGCTGTGAGAACAGACTAACACACTCCATTTTACAGATGAGAAAAGATAGGCACAGAGTTACTTAGGTAACTGCCCATGGTCCATGGTCATATAGATAATAAGCAGCATTTGGTAGTTTAATTCTTCTTTACCATTTCCCATGAAAATTGAATCTGGAAAACCACCAACTGTTGGGAGAAATAGGGGAGGGAAGATAGATTTGGATTCCTTGGGTTTGAGGTGTCTGCAGGATTTTAGTGAAGATAGCCAGCCAGAAGGTGATTATATAAGTCTGTCATCGAGAAAAGATGCCAAGAACCCAGCCTGGAAATACAGATTTGTTTAGCCATTAGGTAAGTTAAGAAGCACATAAAAAGACAAATGGGATGGAAACAGACACTCTCTGGGAACTTCAAACGCATCCTTAAGATCTGGAAGTAGAGGGCTACAAAGGGACAGAGAGAATACATTAGTTAAAACACGCACACAAAGCTGAGATGCTGGAACAATAATTGATCCATATGTGAAAAAAATTTTAAGAGCCCTGATTTTAAATTTTGAAAGGCAAAGCATTACAGCATTTTAAAGAAAATCTAGGAGAATATTTTTATGACTGCTGGGATATGGAAGTCTTTTTTAAACAAGACTTTAAAAATCCAATCTATAAATTAAATACATGGTAAGTTTGACTCTATTAAAATTGAAATGAATATCATAAACAAAGTTATAAGAACAAGCCACAGACAGAGCGAAAATATTTGGAACTCAGAAAGCATGAAAGAAGTTAACCAAAACGTATGAAGAACTACTATAAACACGTAAGATAAGTAACCAAAATGAAAAATGCAAATAGAAAGGAGAATTTGAACAGCTAAAAGACATGGTGAAATTCTCAGCCTCATAAGAAAACAGAGAAATATAGACTAAAACAATGTCCTTTCAAAACTATAAAATGAGGAAAAATGTAAAGGTTTGATAATTTCAAAAGTTGAAGAAAATACATAGCAAAGGGAACTCTCATACATTACTATTTGGTAGGTAAATTGGTAGAGCTAATTTGAAAAATGAGTTTGCTTTTTCTAATAAAGCAAAAAATGTATGGATACAATGACCTAAAATCATGCCACTGCATGTATAAAACTTAGAAAAGGCGATATATTGGGTTAGGGAGACACATAAAGACGGACTGTATGGTGTCTGAAATAGTAAAACACTAGGAGCCACCTAAATGTCCGGCAAACTAACAATTAATAAATATTAATTTGAACTCTTCATACAATGTTATGCTATATAGCAAATAAAATTCATTGACTAGAACTCCATGTAATACCAAAGATGCCCCACAAAAATATAATGCTGAATTAAGAAGCAAGATGAGATGCATGTGTACTGTATGAATTCATGACATAAAGTTATAATTATATTAAATAATACCTGTTATTTATAAATATGCTCATGATTAGTTCACGTTTAAAAACATGCATAGGAGAAGGAACAAAAATTCAGAAAAATAGTCAACTCCGAGAGGGATGAAAATGTGACTGAGAGGAGGAACACTCCAGGGATGCTGATGATCTTCTTGAAATATTTCTGAAATTAGGTGTTTATGATAACAAGGTCCAAGTCTTTGTGAGCCTGAAATAGTTCTCTTTTTCAAAAACAGTGGAAGTAATACTTCTCAGTCATTGGCCGGTGAAATTTCTCTGGACTTCCGCGGGTGCCCATTCCTATCTCCTTCACTCCCTGGTGTGGTTTAATCACTTGCTCCCATAATCTGACTCTGGATCTAAATTGGTCCCTTGGAATTTTGATACTGTGTTAGTTAAGGTTCTTCATAGAAACAGAACCAATTTTGTGTGTGTGTGTGTGTGTGTGTGTGTGTGTGTGTGTCTGAGTTAAGATAAGGTATTGGCTCGCACAATCATGAAGTCTGAGAAGTCCCACAACCTGACGCCTGCAAGCTGGACAACAGGCAAGCCCAGGTGCATTTCCAGCTCAAGCTTGAGGCTTGAGCACCAGGGGAGCCAATGGCATAAGTCCTAGTCTGAGTCTGAAGACCCCAAAACTAGCAGCAGCCACGTCTGAGGGCAGGAGAGGATGGATGTCCCAGCTCAAGCAAACACAGCAAATTCATCCTTTCTCCACCTTTCTGCTGGAATCCAGCCTTCCACAGGTTGTCTGACATCACCTGCATTGGCAAGGGTGAATCTGCCTGACTCAGTCTACTCTATCACATGCCAAGGTCTTCCAGAAACACCTCACAGACACACCCAGGAACAATGTCTTACTAGCCATCTGGGCATCCCCTGGCCAGTCAGGTTAGCACATACAATTAACCCCTCACAGGTGCTGTCTTGTCGAATTCATCTAATGTCAGCTCTTTCTCTGGTGCTGCTTCCTGCCAAGAGACCTCAGCCCCGTTTTTGCCAGGTTCTGGTGCTGCTCTGCTGGAGACATGCACACCAGGATGAGGAACTTTTGACCAATCATGCCCTGGCCACGAACTTCTTTTTTTCATACACATGTTAATGGAATCCTGACAGTATTCCCATTTTAGGAGAGCAAAAGGAAGAAGAGCTATTCCCAAGTATTGAAAATAACATTAAGGGAAACTAGAGAAATAGAAGAGTTGTATCTTAGAATCCAAGGGAGGGGAGAGAGGGTTAAAGATATGGCAAAAGTCAAACCAGAATGGGTCATAAAAGACATTCCTTTTGACAAACGGAATGGGGCCACAGCTTGAAAGGGAAAGGAAATAGTGAAAAGTCATCTCTTCCAAGGGGAAAGATCAGCTCCTCTTCTCTCCAGTATGGAGGTTTAAGCATGAGAGAAATAGTCACCACTTCCTAAAGAAATGCTACTGCCCTTTGCCAGAACACTACCAAAATATCTGTACAAATGTATGATGTCTCCAAAGTGATTTGTACCACATGGGGAGGGGAATGTATATGGGATAAGGAGAAGACAGTGGGGAGAAAACAACTGAATATCCATGAATATCCAACATGGGAATATCCCAGTTGGATATTGCATGGAAGAAGGTTCCGAAGGGGAGGGAAATAAGAAATGGAGTCAAATAACACACAGGAATGGCATCGGTTTGCCCTGACATAAGCAGAAGGAAGCAGAGAGGTCGTGAGTTATTATGAAATATTGAGGTGGAGGAAGAAAAGAGTTGAAGGGAGGGAGGGAATTCACCTTTAGTAACTTCTGTGATCCATGAAATAAGTTAAGGATTACACTGAGAGTGTGAAGGTCAGGGATTCAGTTAATGTCAAGAGAAGTCTCAAAAACTTGGTGCAGCCAGTTCGGGGAATAGGTAACTAACAAGGAATCCACCACTGAAGGCCAAATTGAGTTTGAAAGTTTAAAAATCAGTCATGGAGCTCATGCACCCATCTGTGCTGGGCTTGGCAGTTCAGCAGCAGGGCTGGTTTGATCTAAAGACGGAGCTTGGCAATACTGTGTAGACGGGCATGGGGAAGCACAGATGATGGTGGGTACAGTCCCTGTGATTCGATTATCCCGCTTTCCCGCGAATGTCCAGATGTACTGGCTGATCATGAAATTATTTAGCCCTTTCTCAGAATCTAGCTATACACTGGGCTCAGTGACCTTGTTAGGCAGCTGGTGGAGAAAGCTGTCTTGGTGGTCTCCTGAAAGGAATCTCCCATTTATGCTTTGGAATACTGGATTCTCCTGTTTTTTCCTCCTAATCTGTTCTGGTTTTGCCATCATATCGGATTCTAAACTGGTGGGTTGGATCTGCTGTGGATTCACTCTTTACACCTCTGCCTGCCTCAGCTAATACTCTTCCTTGTACCACTTCTCCTTGAGTCACAGAAAAATATTTTTGTAGAATCGTTCATATTTAGGAATACAAATGGAGGTAGCTCTGAGATGGGGCATAGCACAATTTGACTCACTTGGAAACATCATTAACAGCTGCAAGCTTCAATTTCCAGGCAAATTTCCAGGCAAAACATCCAGTGTAAAAAGTTGCTGGGCAGGACTCTTTTAGAGAAAAAGGAGAGGCAGAGTAGGGAGGATAAACTTTATTTGTTTGTTTGTAATGAGGGAGACAAAGTACCCAGAGCCATCAGAAAAGGCCATGTCTATTCAGCCATCAAAGTTCATGGATTCCCACACGGTCATGACTCTGATTTGAAACACAAATACACCAAGGATGAGTATCATGCTAGTTATAATTTTACTGAGTCTCAGTTAAGCAGTTCATACTTAAAAGACAGGGAGTTCATACTTAAAAGACAGAAGAAGGACCTGCGTCTCGGAGATGATATGCTTTATTAAGAGGTGGAGACAAATCTTTACAGTCAAGCTCCTGTTCTTCTATCTGCTTCATAAGACCAAATTCCATCCATTCTAACAGGGCTTCGAGTCCACAAACTTGCCTTGAGCCCCTGCTGTGCGTCAGGCATGGACTTATTTGTGTTGTTCTGTCAGTCTGGTGGAATTCCTCCAGCTTTGCTAGAATAGCTTCTTCTAGAACAAACCAGCAATTGTTTATCCATTCAAAATGTTCTGAGACCGATAACTTGCATTGGGAAACAAGGCTTCTGATATACAAATTAAATATCTCATGTGACATTACTGAAATTCTGAAAAGAATAACTGACTAATCTCAAATTAGTTCTTCTACCTTTATCAATGATGGGAATCTGATTCAATTGCTTTGCTGGCAAACAATATAGTTTTCCTTCATGGACTATTTTCAAAGAGCTCATAACATTAAGAAACTCATTTGCTACTTTATCAAGACCCCTATGGAGTCAATTTATACAATGCACTTGAATAGCTTCCCATTTCATGAGAAATGTTAGACTAAATTTTTAATAAATATCTTTTATTATCACAACAGATATTTGTACTGCGTTTGTGTTGGCGTATTTATGCTTATAAAATGTGAATCTGATCGGTGATGTTGAAACAAAACCATTATGTTGTATGGATTATAATTATTTTCTCATAAACCCAATCCTATAAATGCATGGATTTGAACATTATTGGACTGATTAATTGGCAGTTCTTTCAAAATTTGGGCTCGATTTATTCAGTCATTTGAGTTCCATCCATTTTTGCGCTTGTGTTTCTAAAATTAAGTGTCTTAACATTTTCTTGGCCTCTTTTTAAATTTAATTTGAAGTCTTATATATTTTACTGCCTTGATGCATCTAGTGAATATTCAGCCAAGATTTTAACCTCATTTCTCACTTCATGAAAGAAAAAGATGATGTCAACTGGGCAGGCACAGTAGAACGTAGCAGTAATCCCAGCCACTCCAGAGGCTGAGGCAGGAGTATCACTTTAGCCCAGAAGTTCGGGGCTGTAATGAGCTATGATTTTTGCTGCTGTACTGTAACCTGGGCAACACAGCAAGACGTTGTCTCTAAATCTTTTTTCTTTTTTTTTTTTGAGACTGAGTCTTGCTCTGTCACCAGGCTGGAGTGCAGTGGCGCAATCTCGGCTCACTGCAACCTCTGCCTCCTGGGTTCAAGTGATTCTCCTACCTCAGCCTCCAGAGTAGCTGGGACTACAGGTGCATGCCACCATGCCCAACTAATTTTTTTTTTGTATTTTTAGTAGAGATGGGGTTTCACCATGTTGGCCAGGATGGTCTCGATCTCCTGACCTTGTGATCCACCTGCCTTGGCTTCCCAAAGTGCTGGGATTACAGGCGTGAGCCACTGCATCCTGCCTATTTTTTTTAATTATAAAATAATTAAATAAAATAAAATGTTAAAAATTTGAAGATGTTATAATCTTTCATAAGAAGTATAATATGTTGAACCTGGGGGGAAAAAACTGTCATTTAATTCTCATAGTAGAAACAGACCTGATGTCTAGGAAAGACTTTTGAAGCCCGAGTCTTAAATAGTAACAGAGCAAAACTTAGACCCTAAAATCATTCTCCTGGTGTAGTGGTCTTTCTATTACGCTCGTAAGGATTGTTTACATTTTTAAATACTCTTGCTTTGTATGCAGAGTATTTAATCTCTTCTATATTTGGTGATGAACTCAGCTTTTCTGTTGAAATATTCTAAGTTAGATATTTCAAAGTCTCTCTCAGTCCCCTCCCCTTATCTCCATCCTTTACTTTTTTCTCACCCCGTGCCCACATGCACCACCAGTCTTTTTCAACCTCACTCCAGCTAAATGAGTCCACCTGTGGCCCAGGGTGTGCCATCACCAGAGATGATGGGGGCAGGGTAGGTAGGGTGGAGGCAGGTAATTGACATTGTTATAAAATTGACTGTTTACTTACGTATCTCTAAGAATGCACTTTCTTAGAGAGAGCAAGCCCTGTCCTATCCCCCATTAGATATTCAGTGTCCAGCAGAGTATGAATATGAATCTTTGTAGAATAAATTCATTAAGTACTTGCTGATATCATGCAATTGTTGTATTTTCTTTCAGTAATTTTGTGATATTTGAAAGAATATTTATCCACTTGAGCATGAGCTTTAAGAGGTTACTTGATTAACTGAAGGCTCCGTGGAACAGCCCTGTATTAGACAAAGCCTATGCTCTCTTCAATACCCCACACAACCTCCTAACATAACACATAGATGTCAATGAGCCTTTTTCCAAAGCCCATTTAAGGTCTTAGCTCATTACCATTCTTTGGCAAAGTCTGTCAGTCTGTCTTCATATTTACTATGCAGAACAACAATTCACTTTTTGTGTAAGGGCATTGTCTTAATGCAAATGTTAACAAAAATAACAAGAAAGAATGATGTAGAAGCTATCAGTTCAAGAATCAGCTCCTTAAAAAGACTGTTTCAGGTCCAGTTCAGAATTGGAGAATAAATACACACATTTGTTCTCCACCTTTCAAAAACCTCCACTGAAATAAAAGCTTAGGATCCCTCAAAGAGTGGATTGGATAGGTGGGGTTTATAGTAAACAAGAGTTAAGGGATTTCTGCCAATTTCTGGAAGGAAATGGGAGAAGATAGTAAGCTGAAACAAGCAAAGCAGCTCAAAAGCTTTAAGAGGAAGGCAAGCAACCTAGCCATTGGAATTCAGGGAGGCCCTGGGTTCAGAATTAGAAAGTAGGAGAGAGGTTGATATTTAGAAGTAGGACTGAAAATAAGAGATTAGTTAATAGTGTACAAATGAGTCAACCACACCACTGGACACACTCATCCTACCTCAGTAGCCCAAGTCCATTCAGGTGGTTGGCAGCATTCAGTTCCTTGCAGTTATAGGACCGATATCCTCATTTCTTCTTTGGCTGCATGGTGAGAGCAGCTCTGTGCTTTTACAAGCCTTTACAGGTAGCCTGCAGGAGAGAGGATGTTATCATGGAGCCACACACACACACAAATGCTGAAAACAACTGTTCTTGGAGAGTAAATATATGAGGACTAATATATACTTCACAATAAAAGTTTTCAAAAATAAAATTTTTAAAAATCTCCCAGACTTTAAAATGAGATTAAAAATACAAAAGAAAACTCAGACAAAATCAATGTAAGAGACAGATATCAAACTGATAAAGATCCTAGAAAAAAGTAAAGAAAATAAAACAGAGAGCAAGAAATAGCAGAATAAATAGTAGAATGACAAAAATAACAGAAGAAACTTCCTCCAGGCTGAAGAGTGACCAGAATCTTCTAATGAAAATTTCCACCAAAAGCTAAACACACTTAATTCAATAGCAACAAAGATACACAAGGATTAAAAAGAAAAATTCTAAAACTTGGGCCGGGCACGGTGGCTCACGCCTGTAATTCCAGCACTTTGGGAGGTCGAGGCTGGCAGATCACAAGGTCAGGAGTTCCAGACCAGCCTGACCAACATGGTGAAACCTCATCTCTGCTAAAAATACAAAAATTAGCCAGGTGTGGTGGCGCATGCCTGTAATCCCAGCTACTCAGGTGGCTGAGGCAGGAGAATTGTTTGAACCCGGGAGGCAGGGATTGCAGTGAGCTGAGATCGTGTCATTGCACTCCAGCCTGGCAAAAGAGAGAGACCAAAACTCGGTCTTAAAAAAAAAAGAAAGAAAGAAAGAAAGAAAGAAAGAAAGAAAGAAAGAAAGAAAGAAAGAAAGAAAGAAAAGAAAGAAAAATTCTAAAATTTTCCAGAAAGAAATAATCAAGTCACCTGCAGACAGAAATAAGACTGACATCAAATTTCTTATTAACAATATTTGATAATAAAGGACAAACATATAATGCCTCTAAAATATTGTAGGAAAATGATTTTCAACATAGAATTTATACCCACTGAGGTATCAATTACATTTGAGGACAAAACCAAAATATTTCCAGATACGTAAAGACTTGGAAAGTGTACCTTACATGCAGCATTTGTTTTTGGGGGAGTTGCATTGAAAAATATACTTCAGTAAAACAATAGAGAAGCCCAACAAAGAGTAAAAAGAAGACATACAAGGAGATTCTAAAAATAGTTGACTCTGCTCAGGAAATGAAAGAGAAGTCCCAGATGACTGCTAAGATGCTGCCTGGGAGCAGCAAGATAGTAAAAGACAAGAAGGAGGTCTGGAGGTAGAAAGGTAACTTGCTAAAATAAGAAGTGTGTTTAAGAGTTTGAAAAATACGTAGGGTAGAATAATAAACAACACTGCAATAAAAAAAGGAAAACAAAATTCTGTATGAAATGAATGGTTCCATTATGAAGAAAACTGATGGGATGATTTCATGCAATGCCAATGGACGACAATTTATTGGGTGGCTTAGAGCGTCTTGAGAGTATGCCTGTGGCAAAGAAAATCTGAGCCTAGCATCGTCCTTAGCCTAACATTGAACGGTGTTTACACGGTCATATAATACTGATGTCGTTTATTGGTTTTCAAAGTTTAAAGTTGGCAGATAGGCAGAAGTGAGTGCCACTAGTAGAAATGTTGAAAATTTACATGTGAAACTGACAGACAATAGAACCCAGACTAGGAGGAGGGTTGGGGAAGGCTAGATCCAATAAACATTTTCTAAAGTAGGGAGTCAAGAGATATTGTCAAATATTGATAGGACATCAAAAGGAAATCTAAATATGTTCCAAAGCCAAAAGGCAACCAATGAAAATGATGATGATGTATGAAAGTATTGACAGGTGATAGGGAAGACCAAGTAGCGTTGGTGAGGTAAGTCCTCATCTTTCATGTCCAGAAACAAAGAAATAGAAGTATAACAATATCACTGGAATGAGAAGGAAATTCACCACAGAGCCAAAAATAGAAACTCCTAGTACTAGAGCTACACATGGTGGGGGATAGTGGGGTGGCCGTGGCCACAGGCATGTCCTGATCATCCAACTTTATTGTGCTTTTGTAATTCACAATTGCAAAAATATGGAACCAGTCCAAAAGCCCATCAATTAATAAGGGCATGAGGAAATTGTGGTGAGTGAGTGTGTGTGTGTGTGTATATATATATATATATATATATATATATACACACGCAATGGAATATATGTGTATATATATATGCAACGGAATATATATATATATATATATATATGCAATGGAATATATATATGCAATGGAATACCACTCGTCCATAAAATGGAACAAAATAAAGGCATTCACAGCAACCTGGGTGGAATTGGAGACCATTATTCTAAGCGAAGTAACTCAGGAATGGAAAATCAAACATCGTATGTTCTCACTCATAAGTGGGAGCTAAGCTATGAGGATGCAAAGGCATAAGAATGATACAGTGGACTTTGGGGACTCAGGGGAAAGGGTGGGGGAGGAGGAGCGATAAAAGAATACACGTTGGGTACAATGTACACTGCTCAGGTGATGGGTGCACCAAAATCTCATAAATCATCACTAAAGAACTTATTCATGCAACCAAACACCACCTGTTCCCCAGAAACCTATTGTAATTAAATAAAAATAAAAGATAAAGTGACAGTCCCACCAAAAAAAAAAACACACACACTTTTTATGCTTTTGCTGTGTAATTATAGGTTCTTGTTTTGACAAAAAAATTGAAAAGAGACTAATCTGAGTGATCAGTTGGTGTCCCTAAATGAATCTATGGAGCCTTGGAGAAACAAGGGTCGTTGTTGTGTAACAGAAAGGAAAGTTGCATTTCAGGTTTTTTTTGACAGTAACAAGGAGTGTGACATTGAGAAAGTCCCTTAAAGTATCTTGCTGAGAATTTTATTAGCTGTGAAATTCATTGCTTGTAATATATTGACAGTCTGTACATAACAATTTAGAAGGCATTCAGGAAATTGGCACACAGCAGAAAATGATCTCCCAATCAAGTTATTTATTATTTATTTATTTATGTATTTATTTTGAGACAGAGTTTCTATCTTTTTGCCCAGGCTGGAGTGCAATGGCACAATCTTGGCTCACTGCAACCTACGCCTCCTGCATTCAAGTGATTCTCCTGTCTCAGCCTCCCAAGTAGCTGGGATTACAGGCACACACCACCACACCTGGCTAATTTTTGTATTTTTAGTAGAGACGGTGTTTCACCGTGTTGGCCAGGCTGATCTTGAACTCCTGACCTCAGGTGATCCACCCGCCTTAACATCCCAAATAGCTGGGATTACAGGCATGAACCACTGCGCCCGGCCAAGTCAAGTTATTTAAATAACACTAGTCTCATTCAGAAGGCCCACAGTGTGTTTTCATGTCACCTCCTCTCCCTTCTTTGTCAGAAAAAAATGGAAGAGCACGTGGATGTTTTGAGATGAGAAGAGATGCGTTCACCATCTTCAGCTCCATGTAGGCTTGTTATTAAGGGAAAGGGAACAAAGGAGTCTCACTTACGTAAGATGACCTTACATGAGGAGAAGAAATTCGAGTTGGTGAAAAGAAAGAAATTCAATTTCGGCCGGGCGCGGTGGTTGACGCCTGTAATCCCAGCACTTTGGGAGGCCGAGGCAGGCAGATCACGAAGTCAGGAGATCAAGACCATCGTGGCTAACACGGTGAAACCCCGTCTCTACTAAAAAATACAAAAAAATTAGTTAGGTGTCGTGGCGGGTGCCTGTAGTCCCAGTTACTCGGGAAGATGAGGCAGGAGAATGGCGTGAACCTTGGAGGCGGAGGTTGCAGTGAGCCGAGATCGCGCCACTGCACTCTAGCCTGGGGGACAGAGCGAGACTCCGTCTCAAAAAAAAAAAAAAAATTCAATTTCAACAGTCTAATATCCTGGCATGCAAGAGAGAAATTCTAAGACTGTCTCAACTGTAGAAATGTTCAGGGGGAAAAAAAATAGATGATTATTTATTCTGGTTCATTCATTGTCTCGTTGAGTTTGTCAGATGCCAGGTGAGGTGCCTTACATGTGTTCATAACCTCAAGACATAAAAGGGAAGGAATTTTAGAATGATTCAATGATATCACTGTTTTGCCTAATAAGCAAATAATTCAGTAAGAGACACTTATTAACAAATCTAAGAATAAAGCTTCCTTTTTAATCACAAAATTGCCTTTCTTCACATTATCTTTCTTTACATTCTTTGACAAAGTACCTCAACCCATCAATATTGTCTGTGTTATCCAAACTGAAGGATTATAATCCAGATTTAAGAAAATATCTATCAAAATAATGACTACTTTGACCATGTACTCAGTATCTGCTGGGTATGGGGCACAACAAATATCTCTCTAGTTAGAACCAGGCCCTGTGCTGAGGCCTCCACTCCTCTCTAGCTCATGTGCACTGAGCAGCGAGTGCTACTGGCTCCCTGAAAGCTGCTCAGGCACCACCGTTTTTAATTCCCATGAGAGGTGCTGTGTGCACCCCAGTGGACAGATGAGGGAATGGAGAGCAGTTGGATACCCTTGGGTAGAGAGCCACACACGGGAGGATCCAGCTCTAGAAGGACTGACCCCTTCTCTACCCACCTCGAGAAAGCCCACTGTCAATGATCTCAACCTCTACTTTATGTCTCCTATTTCTGGAACGGAAATGACCTCGTGCATATTTCAAATTCTCCAGCTTTTCCTTGCCTTTCCTCCATCTTGTCACTACTCAAATAGGAAAATGATATATACATATATGTTGATCATGTACACTTAATTTCCTAGATGTAATTAAGTATAAATTTCAGGCAAAATGTTAACTTAAATATATTTTTATGTTAAAACTTTTCCGTATTTCATTCACTTATCATTAAGAAAGCAAACCTTTGCACAAAATATTGTGCTAGCCTTAGCCAGGAGACAGAAATGAGGAGTCATGGGCTGTGTTCTTCAGGAGCGTTGAGTTCTCCCGAGAGTGGGAGAATACACAGGTAAGCCCAATAGAAAGCAAAAGTCAGGGCCGGGCATGGTGGCTTATGCCTGTAATCCCAACACTTTAGGAGGCCGAGGTGGGCAGATAACTTGAGGTCAGGAGTTCGAGACCAGCATGACCAACATGGTGAAACCCCGTCTCTACTAAAAAAAACACACACACACACACACAAAAATTAGCTGGGCGTGGTGGGATATACCTATAATCCCAGCTACTTGGGAGGCTGAGGGAGGAGAATCACTTGAACCAAGGAGGCAAGGGTTGCAGGAGGTGGTGATTGTGCCACTGCACTCCAGCCTGGGTGACAGAGCAAGACTCTTGTCTCAAAAACAAGCACACAAAAAGCAAAAGTCAGATGACTAAGGCAGTGATGATTGCCACATCCTGTGCAGGGCAGCCTCTGGGATTTGTCTCAAAACACACTCGATCTAGTTCTTGACTCCCATTGAGATGGATGCTAGGCTATAGGCAGTTACATAAGATCTTCGAGCCTCAGTTTCCTTATCTCTGAAGTGAGAAAAGTAATATTGATATTGTTAAAAAGGCATGAGATTTAGATATAAGTAAAATACTTGTATTTTACTTAGTACCTACTTAATCTTCATGAGTGAGTCAAAGAAAGCAAGTAGAATTAGGCAGGGTTGTGGGGATGGGGAGAGGCAAGTTGTGCTAAAGACCGGGGAAATGGGCAGATAGAACGCAAGGCTAAACACAGATACCTACAACCTGCAGCAGAGGCAACTTACTGAGCTTAACAGAGAGAATACAAGTCACTTTAAAATGTACAGCTCTATGTTACTTTTCACCCCACAATAAAATTGGTCCTTACCTAGAAAAAAGTAAAGATAAAAATGAAAGAAAAGAGGAGTGGGGGAAGTAACATACATGTGTACACATTCAGACCTTTGGCATGCTTACATCAGAGAAAGAACACTTTTGCAAGTTTTCTTGGCACAACGAATGGTAATAATTTTTTAAGTCTATTGTGTCTGTCATCTATTCATATATTCTGAAACTGCTGACCTCTCATTGACAACAGTATGCCTCTTTTTCTAAGATTAGGAATTTTAAAATGTAATTGCTGATAATAAACAAAGGACATTATGCTAAGTGAAGTGAGCCAGTCAAAAAAATAAACAAACAAATAAATACTACATGATTCAACTCACTTTAGGTTGGTGCGAAGTTATTGTGGTTTTTGCCATTAAAAGTAATATAAAGTACCTGGAATAGTCAAATTTATAGCAAGAGAAAATAGAATGGTGCTTGCCAGGGGCTGGAGGGAAGGAGAAATGGGGTTGTTGTTCAGTGGGTGCAGGGTTTGAATTTTGCAAGATGAAAGGGTTCTGTGGCTGGATGGTGGTGATGGCTTCACAGCACTGTCAACGTGCATGATGCCACTGACCTGCGTACATTTTAAGTGGTTAATGATAAATTTTATGTCATATGTATTTTTTCACAGTTGAAAACACTTTTAAAAACCATTCTTGTTAGTATTTAAAGAACTGCAAAATGAAAAAGAGACATTTTTAAAGTGTGAAGTGGTGTGCACAGGTTCATCGTCTAGGTGTGTACTCATGAAAACAAATCTCTTGTGTTGCAGATAGCGCTCGTTAAGGTTGATTTCTGCATATCAGTGAGAGTTCAATGATCTTACATTCAACATAAATATGACAACTTTACAAACATCCCCCCTTTCATCCACTGAGTGAGTTTATCAGGAAAACCCAACAAAATCCTTCCAGGCCTCCCTGGGGGAAGGGACACAGTCCCCTGCTCTGGAGGAGGCCATGGAGGCTCACGCTGGTTAAGGGAGTTTTCCAAAGTCACCAGCAGCAAGGAACCTTCTGAAACTGCTGACAAGTCCGTGCTTTTCCCACGTCCACTTACATTATTTAGGCAAGACCCACTTGGGAAGCTATTTCTTCAAGGCATGATCGGGACTAGGTTCAGGATGGTAGAGGAGGGCTGTTTTTGAAAGGCGGTCTCTTTCTCTTCGCACCAAGCTTTCCGTAAGTGTGTGGGTGACCCTCCCAACTTCCTCCTCTCTCCCACAACCACCGCCCTCGCTGCTTCTCTCAGCTGCTCTCCCCGACACCTGGATGACTCCTCTTGGCTACCTGGGGGCTGGCATTGTGGGAGGCAGCCGACGCCAGTGGGTGCTGCTGGGATCCCTGCCCACACCCAGCAGTGGCCTGGAGATGGAGGTATGCCAGGTATGTGGGCCAACAGCTGCAGAGTTGCCACTGACAGGCCGGAGGAGGATTCTTTGTCAGTGACCGCACCAGCCCGAGCCCCTGCCAGCTGTCCCACTCAGTATGCCCTGGCTTCCAGGGCCCCAGCCAAGGAAGGGTGTGGACATGTGATACAGTGGTGGCCACAAGGCAGGGGTCAAGGGGAAGGCAGGCCGATACTAGCAACAGAGGAAATGACACTTCAGAAGCGTCCTCTCTTACAAACAAGAGCAACTGTGTGTGTCCCAGTGAGTATGGGAAGCTCAGTCTCCTAATATCATTCAAGGGTCTCCAAGTGACTGTGCGTACAGTTTTAAAAATATCACTGAACTTGTTTTTCTTACCCCAGATATTTTTTATAACTATATCTAGGGAATGGGTTGGTTGACTCCAAAGAGCCAGGAACTAAAGAAAAGATAAACATGGAAACTTCAGGTTTTCCAGAATCTTGCATATTTCCCTCCTGTTTCCCTATTATAATTTACATTTAAAATGGAGAGATATGCAGTTTAAGCCAAATGTTTTGAATCATGAAAACAAGTGGAACTCTTTTGCCTGTTCATGATAAACCTTCAGATTTAGTGACTTCTTTCCACCAAGGCAAGATAGGTTTCAGTGGGGGGAACTGAACTGGTGTGGTGTTTTCTGCCTTCAGCCATCTGTGTGTACACTGTGACAATATGGTTCTGTGCTGGATGAGACGCCTACTATTTTTTCATTTCACTAAAGAGCCTCAAGTTTCTCAGCTACAACCTGGAGGAAGTGTCTGAAAGCTGATTTTCTGATGCCCAGCCCCAGGCCTCCTTTTCCACCGCACAATATCAGACCTGCTTTTCTCTAAATCAGAATTAGGCACGCCACTCCAGATGAAAGAGCCCTGTCGTTGAAATGCCTTTCTTTGGCCCACACTAAGTATAATTTCTGCTCCCGTTTGAACTCAAATATCACATTTATATTTTAACAGCTGCTGCTCTCTAAGCAAACTGATTCACATAGAAAATCCAGGACTGTAACTACTTATTTTTTCCTCTCTACACATGAAACAGATTCCCTGGAAACACAGTTATCTTAAGTAGCTGGAATTGTCTAACTTCGGTTACTTTATTATTTACAAATCAGCCAGGTGAGAACAAGAAAGTGAAAAGCAGGAAACAAGATAGGCAGAGAAACAAAGGGCTTGATCGGAAGAGCAGCAAGATGCCTGAGCAGGCCCACCGGGTTCTCAGGGCTGCAGCAAAAATCAAAGAACAGTTGTGGTCTCAGGACTCGCCATAGATCAGACCACAGCTTCCAACCATGCCAAAGGCTGTCTGTGTGTTCCCTGCACACCGTTCATTTTTTTCCTTCTATTTTAATGATCTGAAACCAAGTTTGGGCCGTGTGTAGACAGGCCATTCGGAGGAGGCTTCGGGAAGGAGGGTGCATCTGAGACTACTTGTAAAAGAGGAGGAGGATTTCCACAATCGCTCAAAGGAAAGGGGCATTTCAGAAAGAGAGAAGAGCACGTTCACGTGAGCCCAGGTAGGAGCATGGGGCACACGCGTGAAACTTCCTGATGCTGGAGTTCATGCGCACGGTGGACGCAGGCTTGGCAGCCCGCAAGGCAGAAGGGGAGATGGAGCAGGAACAGTGGCTGCTCCAGGAAACTTGAGCTCCATTCTGCAGGCTCAAGGAGAGATGGAGTAAGAGGAAGGACTCCTTGGGTGCATTGTTCATGGGAGGACGAATTAGAAAGGGGGTTATCTCATGGCAGGCAGCCACTTCCAAGTAGGGAAGTTGGAGAACTTGTTGTCAGGTGGAAGAAAAGAGAAGACCCTTGAAAAGTCATCCAGGAACGGGTGTGCACACACGTGGAGTGTGTCCCTCATGCCGTAATTCTGATCCAGGTCCTTGACTTAACTGCATTGCCATTAAGCTTGTGAAAGGAGGGGAAAGCCAATACCAGACATTGGTTATATGTCCAATATCTGTTTGACTCTTTGTTAGAGGTATTACCTAAGTTATTTTACAATACTCTAAAAGCAATTCTACAAAGCCCATTGCTATTTTATAGAAATGAAATCTGAAAATGAAGAGGGTCAAGTAAACTAAGAAGTCTACGCATAACTAAGAAGTGGGGCTGCCTGACCCCAATCCTGCACTCTTGGCTCTTTATGACTTCACTTGTGAGCATACTGAACTCAAAGTGTTCTGGACGTCTCCAGGTAGAGGGCTCTAGGAGGCAGCTGAGTACATGAGTCTGGAACTTAGGAGAGTTCCAAGCAGGGCTGTGGGTGTGGGATGGGGTGCATGGGAAGGAGGTTGTCAAAGCAAAGCAATGCGCAGCTGCTTAGGGAGGGGGCACAGGAGAGTGGCCTGGCCCTTCTTAGATCATTGTCAACTCAACTTGTCTAAATGGCTTTTATGACCTCAGTTATCACCTGTATTAATTCTGGCCTATGGTATTTTGCAGCTCTTCGGGAAATAGTGGTCCTTTGTTTCTGACGAAGTTCTTCTTAAAGGGTTTATTGTCTTATTTACTAGGAATCATGGGGAATAGAGTGTTACACAATGTAATTTTTTCCCTAACAAGTAAAGCTTATTTTTTATAAATTCCAGGGCTTTTAATTTGAATCATGCTTAACTATTTTTCTATATTTTATTACATTGTTTGCTTCCTCCCTAAAGACAGTATATTTTAGTATTTTCACAGAAAAATGAGAAGCCCTCATTATGAACATACCTGATTAAATTGAGCATTTCCAAGTGATATCCACATCATTGCTCAAGTGTTATGAGGCCACAGGATGAACTACTTCCCCCTGAATGATGCTAGAATGCTGTGCCTTTATTTATTTCATTGGACAACTCATTCAACATATATTTATCAAGTGACGCCTATAAGAGTAACTAAAATAGAATTTCCTGCTTTTGTAGACCTTACACTATAGTTGATTCCATAGTGTCTAGTGTTTCATGAAATTATACAAAATTTCACTAAATCTAAAATACCGTTGGTAATGACATACACTTTTTAATGCACTAATATTAAATAATGTTGAAATTAAGTTATGCTTATCTAATGTAAGATACATTGCAATTTCAGATACTAAAATTTGAACAAGTAGACAAACATTTCTCTTGAAATCAGTGAAATCTATATCTAAATCCCTTAGAATAGGGTTAGCACATAGTATTCCAGGAAAGCAAAGCTCTAATTATTATTGTTGGATTGTACCCAGATTATGTTACTATTTAAGTTTCTACTTTATGTAAAGCACTTTTTCATATGGATATTCTTTATCCTAACAATAGTCCATTTGTTACACCAGAAGTAACACCAGATAATTCTGAATAATAATGGCAGTTAAATCTGTGGTTTGGTGGAATTTTGCTTGTATACGTCACTGTTGATTCAAACAATATAGCAGCTCTAAGAACATCTGTGCCTCCAGCCTCTGCATTTCAACCATGAGAGCGTCATTTCTCTCCATGATGCTTAAATTAAAAATCTAAATATTTGGTAAATTTTACGCTTTTCTAGAATATGTTTTATTAATATTATATTCTAGAAAAAAAAATAATGTTCTTAGCCTGAGAAAGATTTTACAGAAGAGCTTTAGTAAACATTATACTTCATAATGTACCTGTACTACACTAAATGTATAATGTAGTTATACTAAAGAGTGAACTATATTATCTTTGAGTTTAGGAATAAGATGAGTAAATATGTAAATGTAATAACGAGAAACTATTAAAATGCAGTAGTTTCAATATGATTTTTTAAATAGAAAATCCAAAAATTTGTACATGAATTAAATTAATAAACAAATTCAATGAGTTTACTAGATACAAAATTCATCGTCCAAAGGAATTGTATTTCTTTACACCAGCAATAATGTTAAAAATAATAATTTATAAAATTAACTTCATATTTCATGAAAAGTATAAAATTTAAGAATAAATTTAAAAATAGTGTACGAAGTCTTTATATACAATAATATAAAACTTTTGTACAATAATAACATCAAAATGAGGGGTGATATGTATTATGTTCATAGGCTAAATGTCTCACTTTTATAATAATGTTAATTCTCCTCAAACATATTTATATTATGCTTGAGTTTGACAAAATTATATAGGTTTGACAAAATTCCAATAAATTCCCAATACATTTTGTGGAACTTATAAACTATACAATAAAGGCCAAAACAGTCCTTAAGAAAAACAAGTTGAGAAGACTTGACATATCATGAATGATTTGAAATTTACAAATTTCAGAATTTTTCCCACTGTAATATAAGCATGTAATACTATCACATTTCCCCAAATGGCTACTTTAAGTGCATCCTACAAATTGTGATATATTCTGTTTTTGTTTTCATCTTTGTTCTCTTTGAAATACTTTCTAAGTTCATCCGTGACTTCCTCCTTGACTCAGGAATTTTTAGAAGTGTGTTGTTTCATTTTAGAACATTTGGAAATTATTTATTTCTAGTTTCATTTAGTTGTGCTTAGAGATCATACTGTGTATGATTTCTATTCTTTTTAATGTACTGAGACATGTTTATATAGCCCAGATTATCATCAATTTTAGTGAATGTTTTAAATGTGCAGTTGATAACAATGTCTTTTATATTGCTGTTTAGTGGACTGTTTTAGAAAAGTCAATCAGGTAAATCTGATTAAGAGTATTGTTTTTCTTCTATCCTTTTGCTGGTTTCTTATCTCATTCTATTAGTTGCTGAAAAAAAATGGGTTAGAATCTACAATCTCCAACAATAACGGGATATATCCATTTCTTTTTTCTGTTGTATATTTCTTCTTTGTATATTTTAAAGCTCTATTGTTGGGCAATATTTGGTATTGTTGTGTCTTCTTGTTGAATTGACCCTTCTAACATCATGAAATGTTATGCAATTCTGGTAACATTTCTTATTGTAAAACTTACTATTTCTGTCCAAATCTATGCCCTGTCCCTTTATAAAATAATGATGATAACAAATAATACATAATATTTATTGTTTTTTTATCTCCCATTTTTAAAAATTCTGGGGGTTTAGATTATTTGAATTTATATAATTATTGATAAAACTAAAATCAAATCCACCATCTTTCTATTTGTTTTCTACTTGTTCCACCTTGCTTCTTAATTTTATTTTTATTTTTTAAATTTTTATTTCATCTAGAGTTTACAATACACATCTGTAACTTATCACAGCTCTATGTAGAGTATAAAGAATGTACAGCAGGAGAAGTCAGTTTTTCTCTTCTGTCTTTGCACTACTGTTATCATACATTTTACTTCAAACGCATACATTTAACATGTGCCACAAATCCTACAACACTTTATTGTTTTTGCTTTAAATAATCAATTATCTTTTAAGGAGAAAAAACAAAAAATTTTTACATAATTTTTATATATTTCTGGGACTCTTAATTTCTTTTTTTATAGATCAAATTTTCCTTCTGGTATTATATTTCTTTTACTAAAGAAATTTTCTTTAACACTTATGTAGTGCAAATATGCTAATAATGAATTAGCTCAGTATTTGTTCTGAAAAGTCTTTTTCTTTTTGGAAGACATTTTTGCTGGTTAAAGACTTCTAGGTTAGCAAAAATGTTTTTAAGTACTTTAAAGTACAGCTCTATAGTTCCTGGCCATTTTTTTCTTACTTACATAGATTCCGATGAGGAGTCTGCAGTATTCTTGTTTGTATGTAGTGGGTTTTCCCCTCATGAGCTGTTCTGCCCCTCTCTCTCAGTTCTCTTCTTCTGGCACTCCAATTACATATACATTCAACTCCTTGACGCTTTCCCAAGTGCAGTGCTAGAGACTGAAGATTTAACTGCAGTGAGCTTGGACTGTGAGGATTGAAGCAGAGCCAAAAACTGACAGACAGTTAGAAATCATTGCAGATGTTTGCTGAACAATTGCAAGGTAGCAGGCACTATTCTACTTTTCACCTGTATAATTCTGACTTATCCTCAAGATTTATCTTGAAATTTTCCAGAAAGCCTTCCTATACCATCCTTTCTCACCCTAACCTCTACCTCACCTCTCACACTAGGTTAGGTAGCCCTCTTTTTTAGTTTTACTGCACACTGGGTTTCCAGTGTTTTTAAATCTACTACTCTTTATTCTATTATATCTTTTTATTTTTAATCTCCATGGCTAGGCTGTGAATTCCGTGAGGGCAAAGACTATGACTATTGTCTTGTGTCATAGTCAAATGACCTCTCCTTTGCCCAGGGTGTGTAACATTCTCAATGTGTATTTCATGAAAGAATGGATGAATAAATGGTGTCTCCCACTAGACTGTGAGTTCCTCAGAGGCAGAAATTACACTTTTCCCATGTTTTCGTGACCCTGGTTCAATATACATGATTGATGAAAAAGAGCGTTTCAGCAATTACAGTTTTCGTTTGTTCGGTTTTTGTTTTTTGTTGTTTTGAGACAGGGTCTCGCTCTGTCTCCCAGGCTGGAGTGTAGTGGCACTATCTTAGCTCACTGCAACCTCTGCCTCCAGGATTCAAGCGATTCTTGTGTCTCAGCCTCTCAAGTAGCTGGGATTACAGATGCAAGCCACCATGCCTGGCTAATTTTTGTATTTTCAGTAGAGATAGGGTTTCGCCATGTTGGCCAGGCTGGTCTCTGACTCCTGACCTCAAGTGATCTGCCCGCCTTGGTCTCCCAAAGGTCTGGGATTACACTAAACTCATGGGAGGCAGAGAAGCAACAGCTAACAGAAGTGGGGAGGAGGCACTGTAACAATTACATTGAGGGCCATCTTTGTTTAACATCAGAAGATTACAGGATAAAATTATTTGTCATGTAGTGAGCCAGGGGTAGAAATCCTGTTTTAAAACTGATTTTCTGTGGCTTCAGCAAATCATAGAATTGTCAGAGCAATTACCCAAAGCTCCAGTGGAAAGGAAGAGTCAGTCTTGTTTGCATACTTGCCTGGCCTAGATCTTTTCATGATCTTTCTGCCACCATGTTGCTGAAGAAATCTTCACTCCCTTTGCCTGTGTGTGTTTGGGATGGAATTACTGAAATCCTTCCTGAATTCTGCTTACGTGAAATGTTACTCCATGTGGTTTTAATTCCATGAAGATATTTCCTCCAGTGTATGTGAGTTATATAGGTTGGGAATAACTAGAAAAAGAGATGACTGGGTTAGAAACAGGAAAGAAAAGGAAATAAAATACAGCAAAACAAAGCACAAAGCAGGCAGAACAGGCAGAGGTCCTGCAAAAGGGCTTTGGGTAATGGAGGGGAGTGCTGAGAGCCAGACGATGCCTGGACATGCATTAGAGGGGGTGAGTGCAGGTCTTTTGGGAATCTTCCTCTGTCCCTGTAGTCACACTGTCCATCAAAGGTGGCAGACAGGCCAGGCACAGTGGCTCACGCCTGTAATCCCAGCACTTTGGGAGCCCAAGGCAGGCGGATCACCTGAGGTCAGGAGTTCGAGACGAGCCTGGCCAACATGGTGAAACCATGTCTCTACTAAAAATACAAAAATTAGCCAGGCATGGTGGTGCACGTCTGTAATCCCAGCTACTCGGGAGGCTGAGGTATGAGAATTGCTTGAACCCAAGAGCCGGAAGTTGCAGTAAGCTGAGATAGCGCCACTGCACTCCAGCCTGCAGGATAGAGTGAGACTCTGTCTCCAACAACAACAAAAAAAAAGTAGGGGACAGACAGACCTTCACTCCATCAATTCAACCAGGAATCTTGTGGAGAAACCCCCTAAGAAGAAAAAAAAAAAAAGCAAAGGAACATGTCTCTCAGTGGGTGTATTACCCACGAGGAACGAAAATGAATGTACGAGCATCTGGTTGGAACAGACAGAAGGGGAGATCCTGAGAAGATTCTTCCAGCAAAAGATATTAACAGGAAATGGGCTTCAGAGAACCCAGTACATGAAGATGTGCAAAATGCCTTGTATAGCCTTTTTTAGTTTGCCTTTATTGCTGTATTGTAATAGATATTAAAATAGATATTTATGAATGTCTTCAGGGTGAGTCACAGCTCTTGTTTCCCAGCCCTCCCTTTCTCAAGTCTTCCATCCCTCCATTGCAAGTTTTCCAGCACAGATATTTTCAGAAGCTGGATTCCTGTATTGGGGAAGTTGTTCTGCACTTTAATCACTGACTGGTACCTTCACAAGGGGAGAGGTTGTAACTCAGGGAGCTAATGTAAAGAGAAGCTGTACCATTCAACATATGTATATGAATGTTGTCATTTTTACTTTACATGCATTTATTTGCTTACAGAAAATTGCATAGTGCAGCAAATCTATAAAAAGTCAAGCTTTATTGTCAAGAAGCTTAGAGTGACCAAAGACAAAGGGAGACCCATAATATGCTCATTACTGCTTACACTTTTAACTCGAGCTAATCATATTCTTATGTTCACCACATGTACACATTAAAGAAAATGTCAGTAATTACTGAAGAATTAAACATAATGAATCCATGTAAAAACAAGGTTTTAATTACAGCATTTACACAGGTTACAAACTCTAACGTGCCTTTGTATAAGAGACAATCAGATCCATACATTTTGTTTTCTAAGCCATTTTGGGGCAAAAAAAAAACAGCCCTTGATATTTGAGTCATGCTAATACTCTGGGGTTCCAAGATAGTAATCTGGCATTTTTCAACAAGGTCTTTTTCCTCACTATGGAGAAAGCGTCAGTCTCACAGTTCACAGTGTGTAGTCACATCACTGAGAAATGTGCATGCATCTGACCTCACACTGGGATACTTCTCCCTGTGTGACCAGTTCCAAAGACGTCTTCTCAGTTTAGTTCCAGGACAAGCTAAAGTGAAATGTTGACTTTCAGTTTCATCAACTGCTGATGTTGACCACACTCCAACGATGGAAGGAATTTGAGGTCATCAGCAGTTACTGGGCCAGGGAGCCTATTTTCCTCAGGAATCCAAGAGGATCAAACCCTCAGTATGGACCAAGAAGCAATATGGACTTATCTGATCTACAAGATGAAAAGTATTCAAAATTGGCTTTAAAAAATGGTCAATTTGGTTCTGGAAATAAATTGTGAGAATTTCTGTATCTATTTCTATTATCTTAAAAAGTAGGCAAATATCTAAGTGTTACTAATATTGAACATGTAGACTGATTCTGGACTCCCCACTCAGGCTGCATGTCAGAGATTTGCATAGCAAGTGAAGTCACTGGTTTCCTGAGAAATGTGGGCCCTGCAGAGGGCAGAGGAGTTCCCACAGCCCCACTCACAGGATCTTTTGCAGCTATTGTTAAATGGCACAGTCATCTTAACCATGGCAAGTGAATTCAAGGATTAAATTGTCTACTTTTGACTAAACTAACTTCACAAAAGGTTAAGTGGGTTAAAAAATTTCCTACAAAGAAATACCAAATTTAGATAATATGATAATTCAAGAACAATAAAATATCAGAGCTACATTTCTTCAATTAGTTGTATATACTCTTGTCAACCACGTAGCAAAGTTTAAAACAATGGCAAGGAGTCAGCCAAAAATTCTTCATTATCATCAGGAAAGCATTTTGAAACATAGGTTATATCCATTGTCATCAATGTCAACACACTCTAAGTGCATATTCTAACCCAAGATTTGAAGTTGATGATAGTATTCAGGAAACACGTACGATTTGATTACTCATGCTCAAAGCCATGTGATATTGAACCAGCCACTTTACAAAATTTAATTAAACTTAATGATGAAAATTAAAAGTCTCTCTGAAAGATCTTATCAAAGAGCAAAAGACAAAAGCCACTTACTATTGGGGGAAATGTGTTCCTTATATTATGCAAGCTTATTTTCCCATCATTTTGATCAAAACAGAAGAAAAAATATATGAAAACATATAATAATAAGCTTAATAAATAAAACATGCAAAAATATGGTGAGTTAGTTATTTTAACATGAATTTCTATGTATTTACAGTTATCTGAAACAAATATAAAATAGTTTGGATCCTTGTGATTGGTCACAAACTTAGAAAGCCTGCCCTTTACATGCAGCAAACTTTTAAAATTCTTGCATATAACAAACTTTTAACGGATTAAAGTAATGCCACTCTAGTTATTTATGAAATACATCAAAAAGGCCGGGCACAGTGGCTCACACCTGTAATCCCAGCACTTTGGAAGGCCGAGGCGGGCAGATCATGAGGTCAGGAGATGGAGACCATCCTGGCTAACATGGTGAAACCCAGTCTCTACTAAAAAATACAAAAAATTAGCTAGGCATGGTGTGGGCGCCTGTAGTCCCAGCTACTCGGGACGCTGAGGCAGGAGAATGGCGTGAACCCAGGAGGCGGAGCTTGCAGTGAATTGAGATCATGCCTCTGCACTCCAGCCTGGGCAACAGAGCAAGACTCCATCTCAGAAAAAAAAAAAAAAAAAGAAAAAGAAAAAGAAATACATCACAAAGTAGATGGTATTTTATTTGGATTGATAGATTTATCATTTATAAATGCTTTTTCTGTAGTATTCATTTTGCCCATAAAGCACAAAGATGCTAAATCATATACAAATTCTTCCAGGTACTTGTCTAAGTGAATTGATTTTTGTTTTCTAACTATGCAGAAAGTTAAATTCATCAGTTGCCTTTCCAGACGGACCCATTTCAGGTCTCTTGACTACCATCACCTACGTGAGCAGAAGGATTCAGGGGATCCCTGGTGGACTGCTGAAGAATGAAGCATGTGCACCCACTTTACTTCTACACTTTGGCAGCTGTAGAACAGAGACAATGGTGGTGCATGATACATCCTTGTATCTGGGAATTAATTCCTTTCCGAGGTGTATACTACTTAGCTTTGTGACTAAAATCTACGGGCTTCAGTTTCCTAGTCTTGCTAAATGGGAAACATGTTAATATCTATGATTGTAGCACATCACAAGTAAAGATAAATGAGAAAATGTATGCTTTGGCTGGGCATGGTGGCTCACGTCTCTAATCCCAGCACTTTGGGAGGCCGAGGCAGGTAGATCATGAGGCCAAGAGATTGTGACCATTCTGGCCAACATGGTGAAACCCTGTCTCTACTGAAAGTACAAAAATTAGCTGGGTGTGGTGGCGGGTGCCTATAGTCCCAGCTACTTGGGAGGCTGAGGCAGGAGAGTCACTTAAACCTGGGAGGCGGAGGTTGCAGTGAGCCAAGATCACGCCACTGCACTCCAGCCTGGCGACAGAGCGTCACTTCATCTCAAAAAAAAACAAAAAAAAAAAAAAAAAAAAAGGACAACGTACGCTTTGTAAACTTTAAGTCTTGGAGATGGCTAACATTATGGGGGAAGACTTGGCCAAGACAGCCCAGAAACCACAAGGTGAATAATAGCACCCAGAACAGAAGGTCCACCATGAAGATAAGGACTTAATCTATCAGGAAGGATTAAATGTAACCGTCAAGAGTAGGCTTGATGGAGGAGGGTGAATCTGAATGGAGCCTTGAGCTACAGTGGGGTTTACAGCACAGGCAAATCCTGGTGACTGCATGCTAGATGAAAGGAATTGGACAAATGAAATAACTGAGGCAAGAGAGGTCGGGCATGTTCAAATTCGTATCTGTATTAGATAGCTTAAGAATGAAGTAGAGCCAGAAAAAACATACTAGGCTCAGATTACGGAACATGTTTAATGCTAGGCTAAGAACTGTGTTCTATTATATATGCAAAGAGGATCCATGATCGCTTTTTGAGCAGAAAAATCACCCAACTTAATGTGATGTTTTAGGAAGATACTTGGGTAGCAACGTGGAAGAGGCACTGAAGCAAGCAGATTGAAGGCAGATGCTATGTATAAGACCATAAAGCTTTTGCACTGATTTGATCAGTTGCAGTGAAGGCTTGAGTTTGGATGGTGGTCTTGGGAAAGTTCAAAAAAAAAAGGGAGAGGAGGGGTCATAACTGAAAGCCATTTTATCATGACTAAGAAGTCAAACATGTTAATAACCTCAAGAGATATTGGAACAAGCAGAAAATGTTCCTCTTTTGTGCATCCATTCTTTTATTAAGAAAAGCTTAACTGAGCTTGAGATATTTATAGAAAAGGCCAGTACCATGAGGAAGGAGATGTGTTCCTAGAACACGTTTAAAATGATGGTGTTCTTTAATTTTAAATATGATGGAGGATAGTTTTTGAATTTTGTGTCCGCAGTTTTTGCAAAGTTACTGAAGTTTCCAAATTCTAAAACCACTTGGTAGTCTGCCAACTATACGTGGAGCAAATAACCTGCCCTGATGCTCCCCACTTGTAATCCAACCAGCAAGCCCTGTCTCTCCATTCCCAAGGCTGTGTTCACAGACAGCAATGACCAAAACCAGCCAGTTCCCCCCAAACCCCTGCTGCACAGTATCTGACAGATATCAGTGATGGCTTATCTCCACTTATCTTTCAACCCCTCCTTATTCTCTACCCCTCTTTATGCACCCCAAAACTGCCAGTATCTCTATAAATAGCATGACTCGGACACCTCTCTATGCACCTCAAAACTGCCAATATCTCTATAAATAGCATGACTCTGGCTTTCCTGGGCTTGAACTTCCATGTGGATTTGGCTGACGGAGATCAATGTGAGGTGATGGGATGCCCAGAGGACAGAGAGTTGGGGGTAATTTTCTCCCACTCCTTTTCTGCCTTTGTGTAGTGATGGCAACAGCATTCTCTCCACGAAAACACTCCCTGCCTCCTGCTATGGTTTCAATATTTGTGTCCCTCCAAAATTCATGTTGAAACTTCATCCCCAGTGTGACAGGATTAAGATGTGAGGCCTTGAGGAGGTGATTATATACCCTTATAACAGCACTCTAGGGGACTAGCTAGATCCTGTTTGCTTTTATATTCCTTCTGCAATGTGAGGACGCAGCAAGAGTTGCCATCTTGGAAGCAGAAAGCAACCCTCTCCTGCCCCCAGATCTGCTGGCAGCTTGATCTTGGACCCACAACCGTGAGAAATATGTTTTTTTCAATAGATTACATAGCCTCCATGTCCATGTTCTGTTAATGCAGAAGAAACAGATTAAGACATCCCACAGTACGGGCATTGGCCAGTGCCCTCTTTGCCCACCTTTGCTGCTGGTAGCCTGTCTTGCAGATACCCAGTGGCTTTACGGAAGGGGAGGTGCCTTCCTGGAGGTTCTCGCACAGTGCGAGCTGAGAGATGGCAGGCTGCAGACCTGGAGCACTCCTCTCCAGCATGCAGAATGGCTGTGGAGCAATGACCAATGTATGACCCTGTCTCTTGTGTGACCTTGTGCTCCAGTTTTCCCAGGACATAATAATAATAATAATTTCTAACATAATTATTAACAACAACCCCTTTCACCGTCAAAAGTGACCTGACTTAGATAACTGAATTGTAAGTTCACTCTACCTTTTCCACAAAGCCAGAATACTAGAACACACGGTCAGAAAACAAAAGGGTGAAATTGGGTATGACCTTCCTCAGTCTCACACCGATGGGATCTGTATTTTTCATTCTTAATTCCTTATACTCAGTGCGTTGTGAAGTCCTAGGGCCAAGGGAAGAATTTTGCATCAAGAAACATAGTCCTGGTTTCATTCAATGAGAACCTGAGACTGTTCTATAATCATGTTGGGCTTTTCATGTTATGAGATAGAGAATTCCTATTTTGAACTGGCATTTTACAGTGCCCAAAGGATGTTGGAGTGTTTGTATACAATGGGAGCAAAGAAGATTACATCTAGAACATGGGCAATTTACTGGGGCTCCTTAATTCACTAGTGTCCAAAGATAATGGTTAGTGGGAAACTGTAGCTGTAAAGGATTTGGAGTCTATTGGAATGAAAATTTTGGTCATACTACTAGTTTAAAATTTCTGATAGGGCAAGGTGTTGGTAGAAGGTAAAGGGAGCATTGATAGGTGATTTGAAAAAATAAAAAAGAGGAGCTTACTATCAACATAGAACATAGACCAACAGCAGAGGCAGAACCTATATCAGCTATTGTTTACTTGTGCTGATTAATGCCTTCTTTCCCTTTATCATGCTGCCTGATCTGAAGAGTACTGGTGGAACTAACATTACAACCTAGGTCCCAGGTAGGGGTATGACTGAGTTGATACCAGCCCACCACCATACAGTGGCAGGTGCCCTTTGTAAGTAAGGAGGATAGTAAATGTTATCCTCCTTACTTTACCATTGCACTGCTAAGTAGGCTTTTATTTTGCTGTATTTGCCACCTTTAAAATTTATCCTTTGCATCATAGTCATAACAAGTGAGGTAATTAATGAGGCTTCCTTACCTTCACTATCTTTCTTCACCTTTGACATGGTAAAGTGTATTGTTTCTGTGTTATTGGGGCATATGACATTTCCAGCCTATTCTGTAACCCTAATCCACATTTGGTTTCAGTCTACAGTAAAATACTTTCAATACTCACAACTTTTTTTTTTTTTTGCTGTATTTTACCAAAGCATCTTCCTTTAATTGGTTGTTACTGTTTTCCTTCCTTCTGTAACCAAATGTATTGCCCTTTTTCTCCACATACCCATGTTTTTGTTCTGTCAAAAACATTAATGAAAATATTTTTTCCTGAATTCTTGCTTGATAAAAACCGCAACAAATTGTAATATATCATGTCTACATGGTAAGACTAGCTTGGCTGCACATAAAAATCCTTGGTTGGTGTTGAGAATCTTGTTGGTCTTCCCTCATTACCATCAAGCTTCAGTACAGCTAGGGGAGCCAGGACAGCCTTTTTCATTTCTCCTGTGAGTGACTTATTCTTTTATTCTGGCTGCCCAATAGATACTTTATTTTTTTTAAGTCCAATACCTTCATTAAGATGTGGTTCACTTTTTGCCTGTCATGAATGGATATACCTTGCTTCTGATGTGCCCTTTTGAAAGGTAGATTCAAGTCTTCATGCATTGCACAGAAGTGTTCCTGAATTATAATTTTGAAGTATTCGTTCTGTCTCTTTTGGTTTCTTCTTTGGATGTTCCAGTAATGTATGTGTTCAATCCATTTGTCTGTCTTCCATAGTTCTCATTTTCTCTGTAATACTTGAGTTTTGCTTTTCAAATGTTTGCT
Organism: Gorilla gorilla gorilla; assembly: GCF_029281585.2. Taxonomy (NCBI): domain Eukaryota; kingdom Metazoa; phylum Chordata; class Mammalia; order Primates; family Hominidae; genus Gorilla; species Gorilla gorilla. The sequence goes on along the minus strand of NC_073236.2, from coordinate 134,279,002 downwards.
TAGATAATTTTTGTAAAAATGGGTATCTATTTCCTTTTATTTTTGTAATATATTACTAAATGGTTTGGGTTTTCCTAGATAACTACAGAGGTTCAGAGAGAGAATTAAGACAACCTTCTGGGCCTCACACCAGAATGGCTCTTTCCTACTGGGCTGTCACAGAGACAGACTGCTTCCTGCAAGTATGGCTCCTCTGGTGATTCTCTGTGTGGTTGAATCTCCCTTGTTCCTCCCTTGAACAAAACTGGGTCCAGGAGGGGACTTTTTCTGGTAGACTGTGTACCCTGGTTCCCACTCTTGTGGTTAAAAAAAGGGGGTATAAGTTTTGAACATGGAAGTGAACTCCCAAATTTTCAGGGAGTACATTTTGTTGGTGTTTTCTGAGATTATCAGCCATTGGCCTCACTACCTCCATACTTCACTTACTCCCGTGTGGCTTGTGCCTGATTCCAACTAGATTTAGTCATCTCTACATACGTTTTGAAATCTTTGGATTCTAACTGTTTCTAGTTTCACTAAGGATATATTTGGTTCTTTTTTTCTCCATTTTCCTTGTTCCTTTTTTATGTATTCTGGAATAATATGAGGAAAAATGCTGACTTTTACAGCCTGTGTATACAACTACCTCTACAGAAAATTTTAAGATATATATTAGTTCTTTATATTCACACAATAACTTTGCAAATAGTCCTAGTGTACAAAGCTTATTCCGATATCTTGCTGTGTTTTTAAACAAACATATATACATATATGCTGTGATAGTTGATGTTGAGTGTCAACCTGATTGGATTGAAGGATGCAAAGTATTGTTCCTGGGCATGTCTGTGAGGGTGTTGCCAAAGGAGATTAACATTTAAGTCAGTGGATTGGGAGAGGCAGACCCTCCTTCTATCTGGGTGGGCACCATCTAATCAGCTGTCAGCACAGCTAGAATAAAGCAGGCAGAAGAAGATGGAAGAACAGACTTGCTGAGTCTTCTGGCTTTCATCTTTCTCCTGTGCTGGATGCATCCTGGTCTCGAACATCAGACTCCAAGTTCTTCAGCTTTTAGACTCTTGGACTTACACCAGTGATTTTTCAGGGGCTCTCGGGCCTCTGGCCACAGACTGAAGACTGCATTGTTTACTTCCCAACTTTTGAGGTTTTGGGACTTGGACTGATCCAGCACCAGCTTCCTTGCTCCTCAACGTGCAGATGGCCTATCATGGGAACTTATCTTGTAATCATGTGAGTTGATTCTCTTTAATAAACCCCCTTTTATATGTACATCTATTCTATCAGTTCTGTCCCTCTACAGAACCCTGACTAATACACATGCATACACATATGTGGTCATGCAGACATGTATACATGCATGCACACATATGTGACCACACGAACATGCATACACATATGTGATCTTTGCCATTGTGGATGGCTAGGATGATTTTTCTCAGGAAAGGTATCTGTGTTATTAGAAAAATAGCCCTGGTTCTCATCCTAAAGTCATAAAAATCAGGAGGTAACTCAGTGAAAGGAGACACACACACACACACACGACGTTATATGTATAAGGGATTTAATATTTTATATATATAATCAAATCCTTGAAATTGCCCTTTGTATTAATCAGGGTTCTTTATAGAAACAGAATCAAGAGTATGTGTGTGTGTGTGCGCGCGTGCACGTGTGTGTATATATATACACATATATATTTAATACGTGTGTGTGTGTGTGTGTGTGTATAGAGAGAGAGAGAGAGGGAAAGAAGGAGAGAGAGGGAGTTTATTATAAGAAATTGGCTCATGTGATTATGGGGGCTGAAAGTCTCACGATCTGCCATCTGCAGCTGGAGACCCAGGAAAGGCAGTGATGTAGTTGAGAGAACCAAAGTGTCGATGGTATAAGACCCAGTCAAGAACAGCACAGGGGGCTGATGCGTCAGCTCAAGCAGTGAGGCAGAGGGTGAAGTCACCCTTCCTGTGCTTTCTGTTCTATTCGGGTCTCAATGAATTGGATAATGCCCACTCACACGGTGGAGGGCCACCTGATTTACTCAGTCTGCTGATTCAAACGCTAATCTCATACAGAAACAGCCTCACAGGCATAGCCAGGACCCATGTTTAGTCTGGGCACCTCATGTCTAAGTGAATTTGACACAAAAATTATCCATCATACCCAGAGTTCTTAATCAAAGTTTCAATGACTGAGGCCAGTCCTGGGCCGCTAATGTTCGTCCAATATTGCGTCTAGTTTTACCATCCCTTCCGTTTGCCAGAAATAGAAACAGCAAATGTTCTACATGTTTGCACCACCAAATAATGAATAAGCAATCAAATGCCATTTTGATTATTGACCTTATAGCTTTTACAAAACACAAAACTTGCACAAATAGAAATACTACTGGAAGCCAAGGAACCTAGAGACACATGTAAATTCTCTTTATCTCTGCTCGATGCGTAAAGTATTCCTATTTAAGAGTAAATTTCCTCTTGTTTCAGTGAAAGATATTTTTAACTGATATTTTTACCTTCAGCAAACACATAAATGGTGAAAGTTATCCAAACATTGCCATTTTCAATTTCCAAAGGAGCTTATGCTAATTTCAGAGGCATCTCTATGGTTTATATGTATATTTAATATATAGGGCAGGTCCTACTATCTCCATTTTACAGAAGAAGAAACTGAAGTTCGAAAGATCAACAAGCTTACCTGAAGTCACAGGGCGGGAGAGTAAAGGAGTAGAATTTTCAACCTAAGTTTATATGATTCTAAAATTTTCCACTACCATGCTGCTAAAAGAAATTACCCAACTAGTTCTTCCTGTTCAGGTAAGTCAGTTCAGACTTTGCTAATTCTGAATAAAGAGGACAGAAGTTATGATGCTGTAACTATTTGATATAGACTGTGTTAGATTAGAGATGAGAGGCAAAAATCTGACCCTAGTATATTTGTTTTCATTGATTCCAATGTCATCTTTAGGTTTTTGTATATTTCTTTATGATTTTAACATAAGATCCTTTATTTTCTTCTTACTTTCCTCCCTTCCTCCTTTCTCTGTCAAATTGTTTTCCTCTTCCTCCTCTTTTAAAAATTCTCAAAATTTGACTATAAATTGCTTTTTCTTCTTTGCTCCTTTTCACAACTCTTTCATTGCCACAAGGCATTCAGGTAGAAAAAAAGGCCAAGGTAGTCTGCAGTGTGCTAGCTATTTACCCAATTGGCCCACCATATCTTTTATATAAACAAATAAATTAACAAGTTATGTAAATAATTTATATTCAAATATTCAGAAGTGTCTTAGACATGTTTAATATACTACCAGTAAACTCCTTTTAGGAGGAGACCACATGCAGCTTTAGAATAGAAAATAGAAGAAAGGAAAAAATAAGCAAATAAAGGTTTTTCTCTGCAGTCTTTATGCAAGCAACGACTTATTTCTTAAACTCTCCCCTTTGTGGCTATCACTCAAAGAAAATAAAGAAGAAAAGCTACTGGCTTTCTAGTTTAAATCACAGTCTCATTATTCTGTAGGTGAATGGGGAGGGGGATTGGAATCGTAGGTCCGAGTGGGCAGTAACTTGAAGTCAATGGAGATATATACAAAACAGAAGCACAATCACGATCCAGCAGTTCTGGAGCTGCTAACTTTTTCTGCCTTTTTCTAAATGTCCAATAATAAGGTTCTAATGGAGACTGAAGATCCATCACCTGCTCCACATCTCCAGGGGGCCCATGTGTGCATCGCAGTGCAGGTCATACATGCTTCTTCCCCTCCCATGGCAAGGGGAATACTGAATGATGACAACTCACATGTGTAACCCAAGGGCTTTGCTACAGTTTACTGAGGACTAGTGCACGATACATTCTTTGAGTGTTATAATAACATTAAGTCAATGCACGAATTATAATCCCTATTTCACAAGTACAAAAACACATTCAAAGAAATTAAATTCCTTGCTCACCAAACAGTTATTGACAAAAAATACAATATTTATGTTTCTTTTGAAAAATATTATAAAGATTCTCAAATTGTCTAACCAATCATATTATCCGTATTTGTCTCTTCTCAAGCTGCTAATAAAGACATACCCAAGACTGGGACATTTATAAAGGAAAAAGGTTTAATTGACTCACAGTTCGGCATGGCTGTGGAGGCCTCAGGAAACTTACAATCATGGCAGAAGGGGAAGCAAATATGTGCTTCTTCACATGGCGGCAGCAAACAGAGGTGGGAAAAAGGAGGGAAAAGCCCCTTATAGAACCATCAGATCTCATGAAAACTCACTTACTATCAGGAGAACAGCATGGAGGTAACTGCTTCCATGACAAAATCACCTTCCACCAGGTCCCTCCCATGTCAGGTGGGGATTATGGGAACTACAGTTCAAGATGAGATTTGGGTGGAGACGTAGCCAAACATATCGTTATCTTGATAAGATATTGCTTTGGATTGAATTGTGTCCCTGCAAAAATCTTATGTATAAAAGTTCTGATCCCTGATGTGACTGTTTTTGAAGACCAGGCAGGGCCTTTAGTAGGCACTTAAGGTCAAATTAGGTCATATGGGTGGGACCTCAGTCTACTAGGACTGGTGGCTTTATACTGAAAGACAGAGACAGATGTCTCTCCCCTCGACCTCACATGTATAAAGGCCACATAAGGAAAAAGCAGCCCAAGCCGGTAAGAGGCCCCAACAGACGCCAAACCCTTCCAGCTTCATGATCTTGGACTTCCCTGCCCCCAAAACTGTAACAGAATGAAATTCTGCTGCTTATGCCATCCAGTCTGTGGCATTTAGTTACGCCAGCCTGCACTGGCTAATGCAGATATTCAGAATCAAATGAGTCATCCCAAGCAATTTCTCAGTATATACAGCACAGATTTTACCTTCTAAACTCACCCTTGTCTTTGCCTTTTTTTTTTTTTTTTTTTTTTTTTTGAGACGGAGTCTCACTCTGTCGCCCAGGCTGGAGTGCAGTGGCTCGAGCTCGGCTCACTGCAAGCTCCGCCTCCCGGGTTCACTCCATTCTCCTGCCTCAGCCTCCCGAGTAGCTGGGACTACAGGCGCCCGCCACCACGCCTGACTAGTTTTTTTTTTTTTTAATATTTATATTTTTAGTAGAGATGGGGTTTCACCATGTTAGCCAGGATGGTCTCAATCTGCTGACCTCGTGATCCGCCCGCCTCGGCCTCCCAAAGTGCTGGGACTACAGGCATGAACCACCACGCCTGGCCAGTTTTTCTTAATTATTAAATAATCTTTCATTGATTTAAGAAATATTTTCATATGGTTCCTATTCAGGCCCAGGCATTGTTTTTTTGTGCTGGAGACAATGTGTTAATAAAAGCTGTCCAGCCTTGTTTGTACACCATGATATTTATATTTGACAAATCCTCTACTTAGATATGTATCACCTCCATAATTTTTAGGAACACATAAATTTTTTGAACCAAATGGAATAAAGAGCTAGATATATACGTATAATGAATATATTTGAAACTTTGTACTTTGCTTTACAATTTGCAAAAGAACATCATATATGGTGTTGTATTTGAGTCTCCCTTAAGCCCTATTAAGAAGAAATTTTTCTATTTCTGCTGTTCAGTGAAGAAAATGAGCAAAAAAAGGTGCAGCAACTTCCCAATATCCCATATTTACAAACATAAAGGAGTGGGACTTTAATGTAGACTCTTGGTGTCCAAGTTTGTGCTCTTTATGCTTCGTGGCACCAGGTAAAGTGCAGTGAGCACAGCGAATGTGCCCCCTCAGGAGCCAGCTAAGACCTTCCGGGGGCTTCTCCTGGAAGTACAGAGTCTGCGACCCCCATCCTAAATACACAAGCATTGGCATCACTGTCTCACAGTAAAACAAAACAAAACAAACAAAAAAAGACAAAGAAAAAAACAAATACAATCTGTTCAGCAGAGTAATTGTACATAACACAAAAGAACTTCTGGAAAAAACACGGAACGCATATTGAAATCAGCGGCTCAGTCATGTGAAAATAAAAAGTCTTGTTGGGTGCCTAAGTCTTGTCTTTGCTAACAGCTGTTTTCGTGCAATACCAGTAAACCCAGCCAAAGGCATTCTAGTGAGCGACTGCAGGAAGACTCCTATACACTTCAATTTTCCAGCAATCCATAAAATTGAAACATAAAAATAGGATTCTATTTCTCTTGTTCATTCTATATCTTACCAGTACTTATATTTGCATATGTATAGAAACTCAAGGTTTACAAAGCATATTCACGGTCTTTATTTTATTTGATGCTCCACAAAATGTTGCAAGGGACTCAGACAAAGTCCTTTTTGTACTATGTTACAGGTGAGAATGCTGACATGTAGAGGGGCAAGTACTTATCTGATCACGTTGTCTTGGCATGATGAAGCCTCACTTAAACCCATGATCTCATGTCTTCCCTTAAACTGATGCACTGAAATACAGTCAGGTAAAATAAAGAGTTAGGGGCACATTTTAAAATACATTTAAGGTGCATCAAATATTTAAACCAATCACTTGTAATATCTCTATTTGTCAAACTCACTGGTGATCATTAGCATTTAGACAGACCCAGGACAATCGCAAGATTCTAAATAATTTTCAAACCATAGTAGAGGATACTTTGTTACTGTTATTTATGTATTAAATATCTTTTAATATACTATAGCTTTATAAGAACAGATAATTCATTTTTGGAATAAATTTGTGTTTTAATTGGCCAAAGAGTTAAATCCATTTTTTCTAGATCCTCTGGATAATTAGGAATTGGTAGTAAAAAGTAATTGCACTTTTCCAATAAAATAATATGCTCAGTTGTTCAAACCCACATTCTTGATAAAAACAACTAGAAATTCTGGATAAGATAGAAGAAAAAGAAGACTTTGGAGCAACAAAGAGCATACAAGATGGTAAGGAATTACAAGACCAAAATCTAAGTGATGTCTTGATCTCAGAAAAGAAAGCTAAATGTTGAATTCCCTTTGGCCCTTGGAGAATTCATGAAAGCAGTGAATTTGAGCTTCAGTTTTTAAGTGTCTGTGGAGTGATATGGAAGAAGGAAAAAATCTCAAGTCCCCAGCAACACGCATGTGATAATAGAAGACTTTCCCCCTATGAAACAAGAACTCCGAAGAGCTATAATTTCACAATAAGCATAAACCAAAAGTAAACCCACACTACCCCACTCCTGCTTCCATGTGTCAGCAAGGAAGTGTTCGTTGGTGCTGAACAAAGCATGGGGAAAATGCTGCTGTTGCATAAATTACAATCTCAAAAACTCAAGCTATAAATTTAGTTTAAAACAGTTCACAATACCTGATAGAAACAAATGTGCAGTTCCCTCCTCATCCTGAAAGAATTTCCACAATAGTATTCCAAGGAAAATAATGCACTCACAGCATATGTATGTATCACCTATATGATGTATATAGCTGATAGATAAGTACATATGTAATATATATATTACATATGTATATATATGTAATATATATGTACATATGTATATATATGTAATATATATGTACATATGTAATATATATGTTATATATACACATATATATAAGTACATATGTAATATATATATATATATATATATATATATATATATATATATATATACACATGTAACCATTACAGAGAACTAGAAGAAATAGTGGAGAAAAAAACAGTTCTACAAAGACCCTAGATTTAAAAATAATCAGAGAAAAATTTTGTAAAACAACTCTTCTCATAACGTACAAAGCTAGAACACACTTGAAACAATCTCAGCAAAAGAAAGCTGTCAAATATGCAGCCATAAAAAAGGATGAGTTCATGTCCTTTGTAGGGACATAGATGAAGCTGGAAACCATCATTCTCAGCAAACTATCGCAAGGACAGAAAACCAAACACTGCATGTTCTCACTCATAGGTGGGTGCTGAACAATGAGAACACTTGGACACAGAAAGGGGAACATCACACACCAGGAGCTGTCGTTGGGTAGGGGGAAGGGGGAGGGATACCATTAGGAGATATACCTAATGTAAATGACAAGTTAATGGGTGCAGCACGATAACATGGCACATGTATACATATGTAACAAATCTGCACGTTGTGCACATGTAGCCTAGAACTTAAAGTATAATAATAATAATAATAATAATAAAAGAAAGCTGTTAAAAGTGACCAGCATGGAATCTCTCTTCCCCACTGTCAGACAACATTTCAGTGGTCCCTGTAACTATTGCTCTGGTCCTGAATAAAATCTTTCTCACCATGCTTGAAAAAAAAAAAAAGCAGAATTGCAAAGTATGTCTCTGACAAAGGACTAATATCAAGAATCTACAAGGACCTCAAAGAATTCAAGAAGAGAAAAATAAACAACCCCATTAAAAACTGGGCAAAGGACATGAACAGACATTTTTTTAAAAGAAATGCAAGCAGCCAACACACACATGAAAAAATGCTCAGAATCACTAATCATTAAAGAAATGCTCATTAAAACCACAATGAGATATCATCTTATATCAGTCAGAATGGCTGTTATTAAAAAGTTGAAAAAAGAAAAAAGCAGAGGTTGACTTGGATGCAGAGCAAAGAGAGAACACTTATACACTATTGGTGGGAATATAAATTAGTTCAAGCTCTATGGAAAACAGTATGAAGATATCTCAAAGAACTGAAAACAGAACTACCATTTGACCCAGAAATATTCGTAACTGGACACCTACCCAAAGGAGAACAAATCATTATAGGACAATACCATGACAATAGCAAAGTCATGGAAACAACCTAAGTCTAACCTATGGGTCCATCAATAATTGATTGGATAAAGAAAATGTGATATATATACACACCATGTAATACTACACCACCATAAAAAAGAATGAAATCATGTACTTTGAAGCAACATGGATGGAGGTGGAGACCATTATTCTAAGTGAATTAACTCAGAAACAGAAAATAAAATACTGCATGTTCTCACCTACAAGTGGAAGCTAAACAATTGGTACACATGGGCATAAAGATGGAAATAATAGACACTGAGGTTTCCCAAAGGGGAGAGGATGTGAGTGTTGAAAAACTACCTATTAGGTACAATATTCATTATTTGGGTAATGGGTGAACTAGAAGCCCAATCCCCACCAGTATGCAATATACCCATTTACCAAACATTCACATGGACCCATTGAATCTAAAATAAAATAAATATTTTTTAAATGACTGGAATGTGTGAAAACGGAAACAAAAACATTTCTAAAATAAAAAGATGCAAAAAATAAATTTTTAAATGCAAGGGCTGTTCACTATTTTGTAGTAGCTAAAGTAGGTACTAGTGAATCCAAAGATCAGTCAGAAGAAATTATGCAGAATGCATCACAGCAAAACAGAGGCAGTGAGACATTTTACCATATTTTTACTTGGATTCCTAAACAAAGAGGAGAAAGAACATAGAACAGAGACAATGTTTGTAAGTAATATTTTAAGATAATGACTGATTCCCTACATCAAAAGAAAGCAAACAGGAAGTTCCTAAATCTATGGAGGGTACACAAACATAAAACTACACTTGAACATGCCATGGTGAGTTGGACAAACCAAAAACAATAGTAAAACCAAAGAACAACCACACACATGCATAAATCCACAAGGTAGTGAATAAAACAGCTTACTTTCAAGGCGGCAGAATGTCATTGACCACTAACTACTCAACAGAAATGATGAAAGACGGATGCCAGAAGAATGAGATCACCAAAGTGCTAATAAAAAATAATTGCCAACCTAGAATTTCTAGGACCCACTTTTTAAGAGTAGGATGAAATGCAGACATTCTTGGGCAAACAAAAATAGAGAGTTTATTTGCAGGATATCCTCAGAAAAGGATGTAATTAAATCAGAGAAAAAGATGAGGATCAAGAAGGTAGGAAACATGCAAAAATCATGACAAATAGTTTTTGCCATTAAGAAAAAGATGAAACTAATTAATTCCACAAAACAAGTCAAGAATAACTCGTGAATTAGAGGGAGCAGAAATGGAGTTGCCATCTTCAAAGGTACTTGTTTTCAGGAGATGTATACAATTTTTGGAAAAACTTGTATTTGAAAAGTTAAGTATGCATTTTGCAATTTTCAGACAGTGAAAGAATAGCACAAAATGCTTTAAACTAGGAAAGGAAAAATCTTGAATAAGAAAATAATCTATACCAAAAAAGCCACATTTAAGTACTACGTTTATTTTGTTAAATTAATTTAAATTTTAAAAATTTATCTTCACTCTATGCAATAATATTTGTGAAATTTTGACTCTGGTGTGTAAATTAACTTGTTTACTGCATTGAATCCTTTGTCATTTTTGTAATACTTTGATTATCTCCATCTAAATATTCAAACATCACCTCTTAACATAACCAGTGGTACACTTTCCATGATTTAGATATGGTGATCTGACTAGCGTTGAAACTTGAGAGAAGCTAGCCTCAATAACAGGACCCAGGGATAACCATCTAGTTCTCCAGCGAAGGGCCTTAAGCCCTCTGGGGGTCCACATTGTTGGTTACTCACTAATCAAAGATGTGCCCTGCCCCTAGTTTTCTCCTCCCTGACTCAAGTTCATGTCATTCAGCTCTCTGCCTGGTTCACGGGCTCATGGTATTCTGCCCTACTCCTGCTGCTTGGCTGGATAGCCAGTTACCAAAAGCTGAAGTTGATGCAACCACGTGAAATTTCTACAAGACCCTCCCCTCTTTGGGCTCCCATCACATTGTCACTACTGCCTGATGTCATCAGCGTTGAGAGAATCAGTGGTGGTCCACAGGAGCATCTTGTTGTCCCTCCCTAAATGATACCAGCACCACTCTCCTCCCAAAATCAATGCTCCCAACCACAGTACCCCCCTTGGCTTCACTTGTGTTCCCAGCAAGTCATCAAAACTAGCACCAAGGCTCTCTCTAGGAGGCTATAAATATATATGTTTTCCTTTTTTCTGTCTTTAAATGGTGAGTTAACACAAACAGACCTACGTACACCAGACCCCAAGGTATCAATCTGGATCCCTTCACAGGATCCTTTGAAATTTTCCATTCACAGAACCAAGAAAAAAAAGCAAACTCTGAAGCCCAGCCCTTCCCTCCTCTATTCCGGAGCAGGCAGCTGATGGGATGCAAATGGAGCTGCTGAGCTGCAGGGTGGAAATGGAAGCCAGTGCCTTGTGCTCCTTGTGATGTGAAACATGTTGCAGCTGCGCAGAGAAATGAGAGTTTTCACTGGACACAGTGCAAGGAGCAAGCAGGATGCCTTTCATGGACAGAAGCTGCATCTGTCTATACTTCCGCCATTCAATCAACAAACATTTCATGATCATCGGTTACTGCTATGAAAGGTAGATGTTGAGGGTAAAACAAGGAAGAAGATGAGAATGCCCCACTCCAATATGGCACATGTAAAAGCATAAAAGTCTATCTGAATCGTTTTTGAAACAGAAGGCCCATGACATTGCCTGCTGAGTCCACATTGGCTCTTGTTTGTGGATACCAGCACATATTAAAATTATCTGAAATATTCAGTTGTGAGCCCCCTCCCCTGATATGGTTAGGCTTTGTGTCCCCACCCAGATCTCATCTTGAATTGTAATCCCCATAATCCCCATAATCCCTATTTGTCAAAGGAGAGACCAGGTGGAGGTAATTGAATCATGGGGATGGTTTCCCCCATGCTGTTCTCATGATAGTGAGTTCTCACAAGATCAGATGGTTTTATAAGGGGCTTCTTCCCCTTTGCTTAGCACTTCTCCTTTCTGCCACCTTGTGTAGAAGGTGCCTTGCTTCCCCTTCACCTTCCACCATGATTGTAAGTTTCCTGAGGCCTCCCCAGCCATGCTGAACTGTGAGTCAATTAAACCTCTTTCTTTTATAAATTACCCAGGCTCAAGCAGTTCTTTATTGCAGTATGAAAATGGACTAATACAGTGAGAAAAAATAGCTCTGGAGGGCTGGGTTACATTCAGGACATGTACTAAATATTTTAATGCATTTTTTTAGCAAGCATGTAAAATGTCTCCCCCAAGGCTTTAAGCTCTCTTTCTACTTCCCTAAAAGTTTCCCCATCAAAATAGGAAATAAATATTGAAGCTAGAAAAGGCTTGTCCCCTTCAAAGTAAGTAAGGGCACGCTTCATGACAGGCATATCTTTCTTCAGACAGTGGGGGAGGAAACTTAATTCTTTCACCTAAGGTAAAAAAAATTACAAAACAGCAACCTATGGAAACAAGAACATGGAATCAATGCATCTCCTGAAATACTTCTCTGTAGTCCTGAGGGTGGTGTTTTGTTTGGCTTCTTCTCCTTCCCACCTTTTTATACCCCCCAAGGATCCTTCTCATTCTGTTGTAGCCAGGGCTCCTAGAGAAGGCTGTCAACATTGAAGGGCCCAGATCCCTTCTACCAGTTTTTCTTGTGCTTCCTAAGTGCTTGTAACTGTGAATCTCCTGCTTTTCAAACAACTCTTCTGCCTTTTGTATGGGTATACATTAAAGGGGAAAATCAGCGCCTCTTCACACTACTCTGGCAAAATCAACCTGAACTGCTGGATTATAGGTCTTGGCATCTGGAGCTGCCCGCTTGAGCCCTGGCAGGTCTGGAGGCTTGGGGCTCTTTCATTGACTCAGGAAATATTTCTGCTTCCCACCCAGGACTTCTGTTGTCTCTTCCTCCCTTCTCCCCTGCTCTCAGGACTCTTAGATGTAGCCCAGGTTTGCTTCCACACAGTTGACATTGGCGGTGCACGTTCTCCCCTCTGCGCCCTCAGATCTCCACGCCTGTGCCTATGACAGGTGCCACCTGCACCTGTGTTGCCAAGCCTGGCTCCTCATCCGTGGCCACTCCTGCCCCCACAACCTGCCAGTTCTGCCTCCTTTTTGCCTGCCTCCTGCCTATCTTTACTTCACTGATTTCTTTGGCTGGAAAATATTTCTACAACTTCCCCTCCCACACTCACCTGGGGCTATGACATTGTTGTGGGCACTGGTTGGGCCTCGCCCCTGCCACCTAACAAGGACATCCTACAGGCCCAGGAGGGCATTATCTGTGGTTTTGAATTTCTAGTGTCTCGAACTGTACTGGCCCAGAGAGGACCTCAAATATGGAAAACTGAAGTGCTTGCTTTCTGCACGCGTTATCTATGCACCCATGCATAACTCACACAAACTTACTGAATCTTCATTTACTCTTCTGTAAAAGGGGAGTAATCAAAGAAATGCACTTTACTAACAACAAGAGGATAGCATAGTTTATCTTTTAAACTGATAAAGATGTTCTGAAATAATAATCTATGTTTTCAAGGGTACAGGACTTTGGTAGTTACACCATGACAGTAAAGATGCATATTTTAGGAACTTGGTGGAGGATAATTTGACAGTACACATCTACATGTTTACATTGTACATATCCTTTGACTGACACTCCACTGTTAGAAATTTGTACTAAGGAAATAATCAGACCTACAACATAAGCACTTAGCTATAGGAATACTGGTCAAAGAATTGTTGATCATACTCAAAAATTAGAAACAATCTAAATATGCAATAAGAAATATTTAAAATAAATTATATTGCATTCATCTGATGTAATATTATACAGACATTTAGAAAGCTCTTGTAGTCAAAGGATAAGTAGGTTACCTTTGGCATATTCAATGAGTAAAACTGATACTAAGTTGATATACCCATTGTGATATAATTTTCTTTGGTTCTTAAATATTTTTATATACCTAAGGAAAAAGATTAAAAGCTTATGAAGCCAAAATATTCGCAGTTTGGTTATCACAGTCTAGTGTGATTATGGGTAATTTTTATTGTTTTAATTTCATATTTTTCTGTTCAAATTTCCATTGCTTGTTTAATTAAAAAAAACTTTTAAATAATATTATAAAATGACCCTCTCAGAAAAAAATATCATTAGGCAATATTGCCATGACTATAGACCTTTCTCCCTACAACTGTTGTTTCTAAATGCCATGAAGGAATTTAAACTCTCAAGCTATTTCTGGCCTGGGCAGTGCTGAGCTATATCTTACTCTCTGTAGGAGGACGAGTGTGTGAGCTCCGTGGTATTTAGGAACCCAGATATCATTCATTTGCAGCCTCTCCATCGGCACGAAGGCCACGTTTGCACTGTGACAGGAATTTCAAATATGAGTTATTTCTTATTACTTGTGTATTGGGTTTCAAAAATGCGCAAGCTTCCCACCGCATGCATTTAAAGAACCTCTTTCAAGATATCTTGCACCCAAAAAGGATCAGGAGCTCAAAATGCCCATTAATAAAGAGAAACTATCCATATCCATGACACTTTCAGGTTTAAAACACTTTTCACATAAATGTAAAGACAAAATTAAAAATTAATGTCTATTCAAATTGAATGTAGTAACTCTGTCCACAGAAGGACGTGGACAGGCCGCACTCAGAAGAGGCTTAGTTCTCCAGTAGGACGTGGAGCTCCTACTGTCAGTCACCTCACAGGCCATGGGCTCCACTGTGTGGCACATCTGTCCCACACCAACTCCCTGTTTTCCTGACAAGGAAGCTAAAGTTTTGAATGAGTCCAAAATCACATAGAGAGGAATCAGGAGGATGTCCTTCTGTCTCCAAAACCATGCTCACTCTAAAGATGGGGAAATTAAATTAGAGCATGCATTAGTAAAATGTACTGAATATTACCGGCAATAATTACACATTTCCATCCCTCAAAGAAAGCCATGTCTCATCTATACGCAAAACTGACACCATTAGGAGAAAAACGTGATTAAGCCAAATTATACTATGGGATGATTGTCATGATACATAACCAAGTACCTCTGCATCATCAACGCCAATCTCAGGGCAGGGAGCCGTGTGGCTACACACAGGGCAAGTCCCACCGTGGAAACCCCCGTGATAACCCCTATCATTGAATCCTACCCCAAACTACCCCTGCAAGACTCCGCTTGCCTCCTGTCCCTGTACCCACCTCCAAACTCTTCCCACTGCCCTGGCCAGCACTGAGCTTCTTTGCAGTTCTTCCTCAGCCCTGCACCCTTCAGGCTGGATCTTTCCTTCCTCTACTTCTTTCCTTCCTGAGGCTCCAAAGAGCCCCTGTTACAATATTAGATACTAATAGCAATGTCTCAGGGAAGCCACATGTATGGCATGCCAAAATAGAGAAAATAAATTGAGATAATAAACTTAGGCCAGACGTGGTGGCTCACGCCCGTAATCCCAGCACTTTGGGAGGCCGAGGCGGGAGGATCACGAGGTCACGAGATCGAAACCATCCTGGCTAACACAGTGAAAGCCTGTCTTTACTAAAAATACAAAAAATTAGCCAGGCGTGGTGGCGGCTGCCTGTAGTCCCAGCTACTCGGGAGGCTGGGGTGGGAAAATGGCGTGAATCTCGGAGGGGGAGCTTGCAGCGAAGGGAGATCATGCCACTGCACTCCAGCCTGGGCAACAGAGCGAGACTCCGTCTCAAAATAATCATAATCATAATCATAAAGTTAAAGCAACAGAAATCTCTAAATACCCTTAAAAATCATAAAATCAGTGCACTAAGTTGCATATTTTGCTTTTTAGGAAGTGCCTCAAACCCTTATTCGGAAACTATATATTTTTACTTTAAATGCAATGTTTTAGGTCCTCATTTTCCCCTTTAATGTTTAACGTAATTGCATTGAACCTTATAGTCTTGTTGTGAAAAAAAAAAGCAATTCTTTACCTTTCTTTTGTCTATAATACATATGATGTGTATACGAATTTTTATAGATAGCTGGATCTGAAATTTTGTGAGGCAATACTATTTAAATAGTTGTGCTAAAATCTTTCTACAGATTTCCTTTCTTTCCAAATTTTACTTCAGTTAATTCTCATAGTATTATTTCATACTATATAAAAAATCATATACATATATTTCATATTACATATTCAAATACACATATGTATATGCTATTGGGGAGTGTGTATAAAATAAAAAATATAAAAATTACTCCCAGAATTATTTCTTATTTAATAGCGTATATAAATGCATTTTTCCTATTTATATTTCTTCTTTATATTTAAATTATTATTTTTTGTTGCTGAGATAACTGGCTACCCATATACAGATTAAAACTGAACCCCTTCAGGCCGGATGTGGTGGCTCACACCAGTAATGCCAGCACTTTGGGAGGCCAAGGCGGGTGGATCACAAGGTCAGGAGATGGAGACCATCCTGGCTAACACGTTGAAACCCTGTCTCTACTAAAAATACAAAAAATTAGCCGGGCATGGTGGCGGGTGCCTGTAATCCCAGCTACTTGGGAGGCTGAGGCAGGAGAATGGCATGAACCGGGGAGGCGGAGCTTGCAGTGAGCCGAGATAACGCCACTGCACTCCAGCCTGGGCGACACAGTGAGACTCCATCTCAAAAAAAAAAAAAAAAAAAAAAAACCTGAACCCCTTCCTTACACCATATACAAAAACTAATTCAAGTTGAATTAGAGACTTAAATGTAAAACCCAAAACTATGAATACCCTAGAAGACAATCTAGGCAATACCATTCAGGACATAGGCATGAGCAAAGATTTCATGATGAAGACACCAAAAGCAATTTCAACAAAAGAAAAAATTGGCAAATGGGACCTAATTAAACTAAAGAGCTTCTGCACAGCAAAAGAAGCTATCAACAGAGTAAACAGACAACTTACAGAATGGGAGAAAATATTTATACACTATGTATCCAACAAAAGTCTATTATCCAGCATCTATAAAGAACTGAAACAATTTTACAAGAAATCAAACAACCCCACTAAAATGCAAGCAAAGGACATGAAAAGACACTTTTCAAAAGAAGACATACATGTGGCCAACAATCAGGTGACAAAAAGCGCAACATCACTGATCATTAGAGAACTGCAGGTCAAAACCACAGTGAGATATACCATCTCACACCAGTCAGAATGGCTATTACTAAAAAGTCAAAAAAATAACAGATGCTGGCAAGGCTGTGGAGAAAAAGGAATGCTTATATACTGTTGGTAGGAGGGTAAATTAATTCAACATAAAATTATGTCTTGTTACATGGGCCACAGAGTAAGTGTTGTGTTAGTAGGCAGGAAAACAACATCAGGGCCCTTGCACATCTACACTTTAGACCAGGTGCACTGTCAATGAGCAGTAATGTTTTGGAAGGAATCTATTTCTCAGAGCAGCAGGTGTCAACAGTGGGCTTATAATATTCAGTAAACTATGCTGCAAACAGATGTGCTGTCATATAGGCTTTTTGTTCCATTTACAGAGGACAAGCAGAGTTGATTTAGTATAATTCTTAAGGAACCCTAGGGTTTTCAGAATGTTAAATGAGCCTCGGTTTCAACTTACAGTCACCAGATGCATTAGCCCCTAACAAAAGAGTCAGCCTGTCCTTTGAAGATTTGAAGCCTTGTATTGACTTCTCCTCTCTAGCTACTAAAGACTTAGATGTTATCTTCTTCCAAAAGTAGGCTGTTTCATCGACACTGAAAATCTGTTGTTTATGTAGCCACCTTCACCAATTATCTTATGTAGATCTCCTGGATAACTTGCCACAGCTTCTACATTAGCACTTGCTATTTCACCTTGCACTTTTATGTTCTGGGAACAGATTCATTCCTTAAACCTCATGAACCAACCTCTGCTAGCTTCAAACATTTCTTCTGTGGCTTCCTCACCTCTTTCAGCCTTCGTAGAATTGAAGAAAGTTAGGGCCTTGCTCCGGATTAGGCTTTGGTTTAAGGGACATGTGTTAGGCCATTGCTGTAAAGAAATACTTGACGATAGGAAATTTATGAAGAAAAGAGATTTAATTGGCTCATGGTTCTGCAGGCTGTACAGGAAGTATAACACTGGCACCTGCTTCTAGGGAGGCGTCAGAAAGCTTATATTTATGGCAGAAGATGAATGGGGACTAGGCTGATCACATAGAGCAGAAGCAAGAGAGTGGCATGGGAGGTGTCATATAAACAACCAGATCTCATAAGAAGTCACTATCACAAGGAGAGCGCTAATGGGATGGTGCTAAACCATTCGTGAGAAATCTGCTCCCATGATCCAGTCACCTCCTACCAGGCCCCACCTTCAACACTGGGGATTACAATATTCAACATGAGACTGCATTTCAACATGAGACTGGGGCAGGGACACACACCCAAACTATAACAGGAAGGCTGAGGCTTGTTTGATCTTCCATCCCGGACACTAGAACTTGCTTCATGTCAGCAATGAGGCTGTTTCACTTTCTTATCATTCCTGTGTTCACTGGAGTAACATTCTTAGTTTCCCCCAATAATATTTTTCCTTTGCAGCCAGGTGCAGAAGCACATGCCTGTAGTCCAGGCTACTTGGGAGGCAGAGGAGGGAGGATCACTTGAGCCCAGGAATTTTAGGCCGGCCTGGACAACATAGCAACACTCCATCTCAAAAACAAATGAACAAAAGTAACTTTTTCTTTTTATTCAAAACTTGGCTATTTGCCAGAAGAGGCCTAGCCTTTGCTCTCTCGGATTTCAACATGGCTTCCTCACTAAGCTCATCATTTCTAGCTTTTGATTTAAAGTGAGAGACATGCGACTCTTCCTTTCACTTGAAGACTTAGAGGCAACTATAGAATATCAATTGGCCTGATTTTAGTATTGCTGTGTTTCAACAAATAGGGAGGCCCAAGGGAAGGGAGGGAAATGGGGGAACAGCCTGTAAGTGGACCAGTCACAATGCACAGATTTATCAATTACACTTGCTGAATGTCACCTGCATAGTTTGTTGTGCCCCAAAACAATAACAATAATAACGTCAAAGATCACTGATCACAGATATGCTATGACAGACACGATCATAATGAAAAAGCTGGAAATATTGCAAGAATTACCAAAATGTGACACAGAGACAAGAAGTGAGTCCATGCTTTTAGAAAACTGGTGAGAATAGACTTGCTCAAAACAGGGTTGCCACAAGCCTCCAATTTGTAAAAAGAAAAAAAAAATGCAGTATCTACAATACACAATAAAGTGAAGCACACTAGAACAAGGTATTCCTGTAAGAACTGAAATCTGTAGTTTACATGAGGGTTAACTCTTTTTGTATTACATTCCATGGATTCTGACAAACAGATAATGTCCATCATTACAGTACCACCGAGACAATTTACTGCCCCACAAACCTTCTGTGCTCTATCTCTTCCTCCCTCCTTCTCCCCTACTCACTGGTAACCATACATCTTTCTAGTGTCTGTAGCCTCTTCCAGAACATCCTATAATTGGAATCATACAGTGGGTAGCCTTTTCAGATTGGTTTCTTTCACTTAGTACAATGCGTTTAAGAGTCCCCATGTCTTTTGGCGGTTTGCTAGTTCATTTATTTTTATCACTGAATACTATTCCATGGTGTGGATGTGCCACAGTTTGTCTATCCATTTACCTATTGAAGGGCATCATGGTTGTTTTCAATTTGGAGCAATTATAAATAAAGCTGCTATAAACATTCATGCACAGGTTTTTGTATGAACAAAATAATTCAACTCATTTGGGTAAATACACAGGAGTGATGGAAAGGTAGAGCATAAGGGATTTTTAGTACAGTGAAACTATTGTATCATATTGTAATGACACATACCTGACATTTTGCATTTGTCAAAACCCACAGAATGTACTGTACAACACAGAGGGAATCCTATCAGAAACTATGTAACATTCGTAATAATGTGTCAATATTGGTTTATCAATTGCAACAAATGTGCCACAGCAACGCAAGGAGAAACCACGTCTTGAGAAGGATATGGGAACTCTCTGTGCTACTATTCCATTTTTCTATAAGTTCTATAAACTTAAAGCTGCTCTAAAAATAGGGTCTATTAATTGTAGAAACTCGTATGTGAAGTTGCTAGTCCAAGAAACTCAAATATGCGATCTTTTCTTGTAACTGATGCCAATAATAGATTCTGTCCATCCTCATCATTAATGATTCCCAAAATGTACACCTGATAGAAGAATCAGGCTGAAGCAAAACCATGAGAAAGCTTCGCTGAGATACTCTCTTCCTTTTGACAGTCCCTTAGTTCTAAAAACTTTGGTGACTTTGATAATGTCCCTCCTTTCTCTTTTACTGCAATTGATTTAATTGCTAAAAATAAAAATTTCCAACATTTATAAAAAACCTACCAAGTACCAAAGACTGTTTGGTGATTTACGTATGTTATTTCTGACTCTTATGACAACATTTCAAATTCAGTGACGTTACCACCACTTGACAGGTTGAGAAACTGAACCAAAGAAATTGAGGAACATGCCCAGGGTTATGTTGCTAGCAGAAGACAATCGAAGAAAGTAAGCCCAACTCTGATTACGAAACCTTCGTAATATCTCCACAAAACCTAACGACCCAATGCCTTTCAACCTTATCTCAAATGGCATTATTTGATTTAGGAGCCAGTGAGCAATTATAAATATGAAAAATACCACAAAGCTAGCATGTCTTGTTCATAAAGCCATAGAAACTAGAGAGCAAACTTCTCATGTTATACTTATGGAAAACCCAGAAATATTACTTAACTGGGTTGGCCAACACTCTGAAGGTGCCCGGGAGGACAGGCAAGATGGGAGCTCAATTTCCTTGATACTAAACCCATTGTTTTTCCCATGAAGTAACTGGCCTCTCTAGAGACCTCACCATCACCGCAATCATCTTTCAGGTTTACAGTGAGCTACCTAGTCAGGCTTGAACTTTCATTTGGTTCCACATTTAAAAATAATATTTTACATCCCTCTAAAGCAACCACCTCTTCTGAAATAACAGAAAAAGAGAAAGGATTTGCAGACCATTCTTTAGAGACCATAAATTTCCACTGAAGTATTAACACAATCTATTAGGTCATATTATAGTCAATTGTGCAGAAGAAGAAAACCTATTCAACAACATTATTTAATGGCATTTTGATGTGCTATTTGCTAGACACAATGATGAATGCAAGGATTGAGCAATAAAGTGGTATGGAAAGCAAACAGCTCTCCTGTGATGTTTACTTCCCAGGCGTAAATGAGCTCAGTGCTCACAAATGATTTGCCTTGACATTGGAATCCAACTGGAGTCTGGAATTACTGTAACTGTTTTCGGCTTGGGTGATTTAATCAGCAAATCTTCAATAGTGTACTATGCATGTACTGAACTGATTCCAGACTGCACAGCCTGATTTATACACACTACTTGCAGACAACCATTTGTGGGAGGCTCACTAGCATCTGTTCGCCTGCATCTTTATAAGGCAGATGCCCGTGGTAATGTGTCAGAACAATTGAAGTCTATGCTTTATATCTGTAAACCCAAACAAAGAGACATACGAGGAGATGCTTCGAGGGACAGGATTTTTGTTGGTGGTGGTGTTTTATGAGTTTTAAATAAATCTAAAATCATTCATTCACTTATTTAACAAATATTTCTGTGCACTTACTCTATGATCAAGCATTGTGATAGGCCCACAGAAGTAAGGGCAGAAGGCAGAGAAAATGAGAGGGAGTTAAGAAGTGGCTCCTCCAAGCATAGAATAAAAGTGTCAGGTCATATCAATCAGTTGAACACAATCCAAAAAAGAGAAGCCTCAAAACATTAGGACCCCTGATCACCATTGGAATGTGGGTTTCTCACATCTGTGTGATGGAAAGAGGCATTCAAAATATTCACGGAGATTTATTTTTCTCTGGTCACTGTGTTTTTTTTTTAATTTTATTTTACTTTAAATTCTGGGATACATGTGCAGAATGTGCAGGTTTGTTACATAGGGATACATGTGCCATGGTGGTTTGCTGCACCTATGAGGGTTGCTGTATTTTATACTCACTGCTCCCAATCCTGCTTTTCATGCTAATTGGTAGATGAAACGCCCCACTCCCAGCCTCCTAGAAGAGATATATCAGGGTCCACAAAAGGACACAGCCTGCCAGGCCCCTCCTGGCTTTGAGTTCTGAGTCCTAATGCCTTAAAGAAACATAGGAGACAGGAGACAAAATGTTTCAGGAAATGGTGTTTGACAAGAGTGGCTTTCTCTTTTCTCCTGATCATGCCACATGCCCACTGTTAGGAAGATTCTCTAAGGTTTAGAAAGGGAGAGAAAAGGTGGGAGTGGAGTTATGGACAGTGGAAGATCCTGTGCCTCGATTTCTAGCAGAAACCCCGCAGATGCACCAAAGCCAAGACAGGGATTAACTCGAAATTGGATCGCAGGAGATGGGGCTTTGGACAGCGTTAACAAGATGTTCGTGCTTTGGTGTTGCAGAGAGAGGCAGGAAGATCCCACTTGTGTGGTACCTGGTACAGGAGAGAGTGACCATCCCTGGGGGCATAAGGGGAAACACAGAGGCAATCGCTGGTGGCTGACAGCAGGACTGAGTGTAATCATGACGGGCTCAGCGGACATGACTTGTCAGCTTAAGTGACTTCAGGACTGGATACATCTTCCCCCAATGTCTTACAACATTTGCCCATAGACCCAGCCATAGGGAAAAAGAGGATCCTAAATATCTGAGATTAAATTTATGCCAGCTCAGTTAAATGGAAAACTCAAAACAAAAAATTACCTTGAATTATGGAAAAGCAAGAAGAAATTTGTATTTCTTGGAGCATCTCTGTTATGGAGTGAGACACAAAGCTATTACACCTGACGGGTAAGTTTTAAGGAACTCCAAAAAATTAAAGTTTCAAGTCTTTTTTCCATCCCAAAATTGAAGAAAAAAAGAGATATCGTTAAAAAAATCCCTTCTCTAAAAAAAATTTGAGAAGTATCCTCCCTATCCCTTTAAACAGCTCAAAAAAAGGAAAACAGCAGTGGAAACAATTTCAGATAGAATCAGAGTTTTGTAAGAGGATGTCATCCTGAAAAGTGCTTGGCTTTGCAGACTCCTATCGATGGAACCAGCCCCAGGCCTTTCCCTGACCAGCTGCCCACATAACCCACTGCAGGTGGCTGTGTCCTCACTGTGATGCAGCTGGGCAGTGAGCTCTGCCCTGAAAAGGTCCTGTGTGGACCCAGACCCCCTCCACATGCTCCACCCACTCCTCTGAGGACACCTGTGGGCAGAGGCTCACAGGAGTCAGGGGCCTCTCTCTGTACAGGAACTCCAGCATCACTCAGGTTTCTTACATTACAGAAACAGAACCAGCGGGATAATAGAGACAGACACGGTGGGGGAACTTATTTTTAAAGGAATTGGCTCACATGACTGTGGGGTCAGCCAGTCTGAAAAGTGCAGGGCAGGCTGGAGACCCAGGGAAGAGCTGTTACCATCAAGGGCACCTGAAGGCAGAGTCTCCTCTTCTCCAGGGACCTCAGTCTTTCCCTTTCAACACCTTCAAATGATGGGAGGCTCATCTGCTTTACCCAGAGTCCACTGATTTAAATGTTAATTACATCTGAAAAATGCCTTCCCAGCCACATTTAGTCTGGTGTTTGACCAAACATCTGGAAACCATGGCCTAGCCAAGTCGAAGCCATGCAATGAGGCACCGTGGTGTAGAGACAGAGCTGGAGCCCCTGCTGCTGCTCTTGGTCACAGCCACAGCAACACTCACTATCCCCATGCTCTGCTTCTTCTCTAGACCCTCCCCCTGCTCAGACCTGCCTGCTGGCCTCAGTGACTCACCTCCCTCCTCACACCCTCATCAGCCTCCAGCCACACCCCTTCTCAGACCAGGGTTACTCTCTGTCCGCAGTTAGGATCCCATTTAGCGAGGGAGCATCAAGGGGTGCCCAGGTAGATCCCTAGGGGTACAAGGGTCTCCTCCTGTCCCCACCCTAAAGCCCTGTGAGCCACATTTGCAAGAGACCCTTCAACCATCAGCCCTGGCCTACGGAGGAGAGAGTCGCCCCACACTTGTAGCAACGCTAGTGCCACTAGCTCCTGGAAACTGATGGTCCTGGGCCTTCCCGTGGAGCAGAAGGATGCACAACCTTCCTGCCATGCAGTCCAGTGTCGTGCTCCCAAAGATTAATTCTAAATGACAATAATGGTGGTAGTGGTCATAACGATGATAATGGGGGTGATGAAGAATAAAGAAATTAGTTCCCATTCAGGCGAGACACGGTGGCTCATGCCTGTAATACCAGCACTTTGAGAAGCCAAGGAGGGAGATCACTTGAGGTCAGGAGTTCGAGACCAGCCTGGCCAAAATGGTGAAACCCTGTCTCCACTAAAAATACAAAATTTAGCCGGGCGTGGTGGTGTGTTCCTGTAGTCCTAGCTACTTGGGAGGCTGAGGCAGGGGAATCACTTAAAACCGGGAAGTGGAGGTTGCAGTGAGCTGAGATTATACCGTGGCACTCCAGCTTGGGTGACAGAGTGAGAGTCCATTTGAAGAGAAAGAAGGAAAGAAAGAAAGAGAGAAAGAGAAAGAAAAGGAAGAAAGAAAGAAAGGAAGAAAGAAAGAAGGAAGGAAGGAAGGAAAGAAAGAAAGAGAAAGAGAAAGAAAAGGAAGAAAGAAAGAAAGGAAGAAAGAAAGAAGGAAGGAAGGAAAGAAAGAAAGAGAAAGAGAAAGAAAAGGAAGAAAGAAAGAAAGAAGGAAGGAAGGAAGGAAGGAAGGAAAGAAAGAAAGAAAGAAAGAAAGGAGGGAGAGAGGGAGGGAGGGAGGGAAAGAAGGAAGGAAGGAAGGGAGGAAAAGAAAGAGAGAAAGAAAGAAAGAAAAAAGAAAAGAAAAGAAAGAAAGAAAGAAGAAAGAAAGAAAGTTAGTTCCCATTCAGGTATATTTGCTTGCTTCCAAAATTCAAGAATTAACTAGAATAAGCATACTGAGGCCTGACACAGATGTAAGGCCACACACAGGCCTTACTTTCCACTTTGAAGGAAAGTACGTTATTTTCATTAAAGCCAGTTTGTCAGATAACCTCAGGTATGTGAAATTTAACTCCAGTTTACTCACCAAAAAAGAGACGTCAAGTAAATGCAATAGGAACAATATAAAATGACTGTGACCTCTTTCTGGAAGATCACATGTAAACATGCAGACAATTTTATCCAACAACTTTGATATTCGTTAAACCTAAATGTTTCTTTATGAAGAGAGCCTTGACACAGACCTGGAGCTATCTGGGGAGCCCACAGAACCCTCAAGAGCTGACAACAGTCAACATAAGCTACGCAATGACTTTGTCATAAAACCGGTGGTAAATTTTGATAGCAATGATAAAAGATTATTCCAAATCTTCTACCCTTACGTAGTAATTAGTATTAAAGGGTTTCCTAGGTTGGTAGATTTTTTCTGTGGTACATTTAATTTACAGATGGTTTGCTAAAACGAAAAGCAGACATACATTGAAAATCTATAAATGCATTTGTATGTAATGAATTGAAGCTGCTCCTAATTAGTAAAGGAAGAAAAATGCAGAAGGCGGAAGGATTTCTTTGGCCTTGGACAAAAGCATCTGAATCCATTTTACTTCCTTTAATATGCATGTGCCATGCTTTCAGAGCTCTTTGCAAGGGTTGATATCAGAGCTGTGGATTGGAGGTTCTGCACCTCCCCGGGATTATACCTGTTTGTGTCCTTGACAGCTACTGGAAAATCATACAGTCCTGCAAATCCCATGAAAGAGGAATTTAAACACGTGTGATATTAGGAGCAGCCGTTTTGTTAGAACACCACCAAGAAAATCTCTTTTTTTCTTCCTGTGTCCCCATTTACAAAGAGGCAAATGATTAAATTTGCTTCACTGAATTAAACTTATCCAGCTTCCTGCTGGGTGCCGGGGAGCGTTTCTGGAATACCACCTGCAGGGCAGCTGCTCTTTTCTACATGGCCTGAATATCATTAAATGGCATCAGACTCCTGACATGCTGTTGGAAATTTTGGCTTGCCACAGTGCTACTCTCGGTTGTGGGGAAGCGGCAAAGGCGTAACAGCCACTTTCCGGGCAGACACAAACACCCACAGTGGTTTGGTAGAAAAGCCAGTGAGGAATCCAGTGAAAAACCTGCCATGAGGATGACTTTGAAAGGAAAGAAAGAGAGAGGGAGGGAGAGAAAGAGGGAGGAAAGAAGAGAGAGAGGTGAGAGAAGGAAGAAAGGAAGAAGGAAAGGGGGGAAAAGGGAGGGGGAAAGGGAGGAAAAGAGGGACGGAGGGACGGAGGGAAGGATGAGAAATAGACCCATTCTTCTCTTGCTCTGAAGGTTACATGAAGTGGTAGTCCCTATTTATATGTGAATATACCTGATTTCATCTTTTTTTTTTTTTTTTTTTTTTTTGAGATGGAGTGTCACTTTGTAGCCCAGGCTGGAGTGCAGGGGCATGATCTCGGCTCACTGCAACCTCCACCTCCCGGGTTCACGCCATTCTCCTGCCTCAGCCTCCCGAGTAGTTGGGACTACAGGTGCCTGCCACCACGCCCGGATAATTTTTTTGTGTTTTTAGTAGAAACAGGGTTTCACCGTGTTAGCCAGGATGGTCTCGATCTCCTGACCTCGTGAGCCACCCACCTCGGCCTCCCAAAGTGCTGGGATTACAGGTATGAGCCACTGCACCCAGCCTTGATTTCATCTTAAGGTAATACTTCGAGATGCCATCAAAGTATCCAACGAGTGGAAAATGTGTTGTAAATATCCCATTTGTGTTTATCTTCATTCAATATTCAGCTCCCCAAGAGTCCTGTGTGTATTTCAGCATCCCAGCCTCACTGGCGATCTAGGCCTATGTTTCTATGGGAACAGAGGCCTTGGTTTAAGTCCAACACAAATCTCTGGCATGATCGTGGGCCATGAGCTCCCTGCCCACAGGATGCTGTGATTTTAGTTTAGCATAATACTGACCATACACACTTACGCCGAGAGTATGGAAGAAGACCACACATCAGAATCTCACAGAATCTCACAACATGTTACAATTATCCATTTGCTATCTCATAATCTCAGTTAATGAAGATCCTTGTTACTAAGACCTTCAATTTACCAGAGGGAGAAACGGCTGCACTTGAATTGCAATAGAACAGAAGGGCTATAAATAAGCAAGTGCATGCTAGGACTTGGTAAGAAAAAAACCCAGCAAATTGATCTAAGACAAGAAAACCACCAAGGTTCTCAGTACTAAAGTACGACTGCATTCACCCTAAAATAGTCGACAGTGTGATTGATGGTCAAAATTCCATACCCTTAGGATATTAAAATGCACTCAATCATTAAGCACAGAAAAATGTGTACTTACATTCACTGTGCTATAATTATCAGCAAAATACACTAAATAGGCAATATCTAAAATGTATGTAATAAGAGGATTGTTCAGGTCCTGCTAATTTTTAGTTTTATTAACATTTATATTTCATTCATTGTGGCGGTCACAAAGCCATATTCCATAAATGTGAAATGATCAAGGGATGAGAGGGTAATTGCACCAGGAACTGATGCAGGAAAACCAGGGCACAGTCATTACTGTCCATGAATTTACTTTAGACCAGGAGACAAATTTAAATATTTACTGATATTTGACAACGTGACTCCTTTGATTTTGTAAAATATTAAGTACAGATGATTCTTACCTAGTACTGAATAAAGAGCACCCAGGGGCCTCCTTAAATTGAAAATAATACTCTTTCCACCTTCCCCATCTGTTGAAATCCTACTCATCATTCAAAGCCAACATCAAATATCATTTGCTTTTTGAAGCTTTTCTTGGCCTCCTAGTCAGCATGAATCACTGCCTTCCTTGTCTTCCCCAGCAGGTTGTTACGAACCTTCCTATGCAAACACTCCCACCGTAGGACAGATACACTTAGCCATCTGCATCCCCGACTCTCCTAGATTGTGAAATCCTTGCAGATGAGAACCAAACTTTTTGAAAATGCTGCTCTTCCTTCATCTACTAGACAGCATCCTGAATTTGGTAGATATTCAATAAACTTCTGTTAAAATGAGTTTTCATATGGGCTCTGGAGCCAGGAAAATTTGAAATTGAGTCAGGCTTTACCACATGTTAGCTGTGTCACATTAGTAAAGTGACTCAACTCCTCTGAGTCTTAGTTTCCTTATCATTAAAGTAGAATTTCTAATCCTGACTCTATTAGGTTACCATGAGGACTAAGGGAGGTAAATGAAAAAAGCCTCATATGTATTAGGCTTAAGAACTTCTTCCTTTTCCTTTCTCTTTACTCTCGTCTCAAGGTGGTACAGTTTAGGAAGATCTCCATGTCCGTTCACACCTGCTACCATAAAGAAATAAACAGGTTCATCTTCTGAGGGAATTGCAGTCTCTCTTTCTCTCTTTCTCTCTTTCTTTCTCTTTCCTTCCCTCCCTCCCTCTCTCCCTCCCTCCCTTCCTTCCTTCCTTCCTTTCTTTTCTGACAGGGTCTCACTCTGTTCCCCAGGCTAGAGTGCAGTGGTGTAATCACAATCCCAGCTGACTGCAGCCTCAATCTCGTGAGTTCAAGCAATCTTTCCACCTCAGCCTCCTGAGTAGCTGCGACTACAAGCATCCACACCACCACACAGGGATAATTTCTTTCTTTTTTTTTTTTTTTTGGTAGAAACAGGGTTTCGCTATGTTACCCAGGTCAATCTCAGACTTCTGGGCTCAAGCAATATGCCCACCTCAGCTTCTCAAAGTGCTAAGATTATAGGTGTGAGCCACTGCACCTGGACTGTTTTTGTTTGTTTGTCTTTTAATGGAAGTTTTTCTTTTATATAAAGTCAGGGAAGTTGAAAAGAGTTTACATTACCATAAAAGAAATTTCTCGGCCAGTTTTAAGGAATCACTCTTCTTCCATGGCCTCTATGATTCTCACCTATGACAAAATATAGGGACAGGTGCAGCCTATCTCAAGAATATTGGACTTCACAGTAGAGACACAGTGGTCTAAAACAAACATGTAAATAGTCCTGATTGTAACAAAAAGGGAAGACTGGATGGGCAAGTGAGGTTTGAAAGGTGATTTCTGTTCACACTGAGTTGTGAGGCTTTCTCTGCTCTCCACTGACCCAGCAGATTTACCCAGAATCACCAATATAGTAACTCTGCATTTCTGTTCCTTTCTAGAGGATTCAACCTCAACGCTCTGCTTATGTAAAAATAGTGCAAGGTACACCCTCCACCAAGGAGTGCCTATAACTGGTTCAAACCAGACCACGGGGGAGCAGCACCCTACATGCCACTGCGTTGACCTCCTGGATTTCCGTTTCACTGTTGTGCAAGATAATTATGCCATGGACTCACTCACACTGAAATATTAGGAGAAACAGAGGCACTTGACCTTGGATTTACTTTTTCGAACTAGCATGGCAGCTGCTCTTAGCAAAAGTGTTTTCTCATTAACAGATTTCCCAGGGAAAACAATTCTCCCATGTCAGTAGCAAGAATCACTCTTGTGCAGGAGCACCGGTTTATTTGATGTTCTGGCTGCCGGGCATCGAGGAGAAGGTAGTGCCCCCCCTTTTCTGCTCTGGCTTCTGGCTAATTCTGAGCCACAGGTTTGGCCTCCTGCTAATCCTGGGCCTCAGAGAACACGTTTTAGGGACCACACTTAACGATTGTTATATGGTCTTCTTCTTACCTTATTTTTTCTTTGTCCAGAATTTCTCGCTTTTTTATTTTCATCTATTATTAATTCCACTTTGATGATACGGAAACGTATCTTTTCCTTTAGCCACCAGTGTTTAGGTGGAGCGCCCGCCGGCAGGCTCGGGGCTCAGCTGGGAAGCCAGCTCTGGAAGCGGCCTGGAAAGGAAGGCCCAGTTCTTCTGGGGCCTGTGTTGGATTGTGTCCTCAATTGTGGGGACTGTGGGAATCTAGGAAAGGTGTTGGAGCAGGGCAATGACTCCCGGGAGATCTTTGGTTTCAGGAAGGGTGGCTTGGGGTGCTCCTCAGTAGTGAACACGCACAGGAGGCCCCGGGGATCGGTGGGACGCACCTCCTGATTGAGCGGGTGAGAGCGAGGCCAGGGCCTCTGCATTTCTGGGAAGCTGCCAGATGGTGTCAACGCTGCGGGGGGCCGAATCCTATTTGAATAGCAAGGGCGCAGCCTGAGTGAGGAAGAGACTAGCGGCAAACAGATTGGACAGAAGCGGCTTCAGGACGCGGGGCAGTCACAGCTTGATCAGCCGCCCCTGTAACCTGGTGGGGCATCCCCGCCCTCCGCTGCCCTGGAAGGAGCCCTTGGCTGGGTCAGGGCCGCGGAAGACCTGGCCAGGAGCCACCTCCGCCAGGCGCGGCCGCTCCCAGGGGCTCCTCCTGCGTCCACAGCGCCCACGTCCCGCCCCACCTGGCTCCGCTGCACCTGCAGCCACAGCGCCCGCCCGGGACACCTGCCCCTCCACGGCCGCGCGGGCGGAGGATGGCACTGCAGGTGGCGAGGCTGCTGCACTGGGCTTCCGAGGAGGTCTGGGGGAGGAGGCAGCTGGCAGAAGGAAAGCCAGACGGCGGCGGCAGCAGCTTAATAAAGGGGGTCTCCGGAGAACTGTGATCCAGGCAGGTGGCTGGGAGCCCGGTGAACCCTTTCAGAGAAGGGGGAGCGCTGCTGTCTCAAAGAGCAGCTGAGCCAAAAACAGAGGGGCCGGGGGTGGGGGGACAGAGGGGTCATCACTGCCTGGACAGAGCTGCGTCCTGCGCGGGACCGGCAGCCCGAGGCGGAGACGAAGGGAGCCCACAGGGACTCCTGGCCTTGCGTCTTGGGAGAGCGCACGCTGGCCTGCGCTACACACACACACTTCACAGTTGCGCTGAAACAGAGTCGGGTTTTCTGTACAGGAGATAAAATGACGGTAGTGTGTGTGTTTTTTGAAAGAGCTGTTAAAAAGCTAAGTTCTTCTCATTTCAGTGAGAGTTCCCCCTTGGATTATTTGTGCGTGTATTCAATTCAGCCGCTGAAATCCCTGGGATTTTTAAAGCCCATTCCTTCCAAAATGAGTCATCCTGAATGACATGTGGAATACTTAGCATAAAGATCTATACTCGAGTAGTAACTTAAGTAGTAGATCCTTTCTTTCCTTCCTTCCTTCTTTCTTTCTCTTTCTTTCTCTTTTTTCTTTTTCTTTCTTTCTTTCTTTTTTTTTCTTTTTTCCCTTTCTTTCTTCCTTTCTCTCCCTTTCTTTCTTTGTTTGCCTTTCTTTCTTTCAAAAATTTGTTACTAATGTTTTTTCCACTCCTTTTCTGCTTCTCTTTTTCTTTCTTTCTTGTGTGAAAGGCATAGAGGCAACTAGCTAAGACTGTGAAATTCGAATCTCTATTCTTCCTTTCTCTTCTTCCTTCCTTCCTTCCTTTCTTCCTTTTTTTCCTCCTTTCTTTCTTTCTCAAGTGTTGTCCAAACATTAAATGCCAGTTATGTATCCCATGGAGATCTCCCTTGAGATTTAACCTCAACAGCTACTCTCACTTTCCATGAGCTGTTGGGTCATGCAACCCTAGTTGAAGGACTGCATGAGTCTCCTTCCTAGGAAATAATTCCCTGGGATTTACTGTTACATGAACACCAACACGTTGGTAAGTATTAATTCTTTAACGTTTCTATTTAAAGAAAACATTACTCAAATGCCAGAAAAGGAGGTTTAGTTTTATTGATTTGGATTAGAGAGCTGGTGAAAACATTGAGATTCCTCTGGACATGCATGTAGTATATGGCTGTGGGAATAGGACAGATTAATGACACTGCAAAAAAGCAAATGTCTGCCAAACTTGGAATGTGGATACACCAAACGTGGGAAAATAAGTGTAACAGTCCTGGACACAGTGTCTATCTAGTAGTTTAAATGATCTGCAAAATGGTACTCACTTTCCCAGGCCTCGCCCCCACCTAATCCTACTCCAATCTATCCTACCTCAGGAAATCTTTAATTTGGGATAACTCTACTGAATCCTACATAGACATTACTGTTAAAAACATCAAGAAAGAGCGAAAAATCTCCCCATCATGCTTGCCACTGTATCAAAAGGAAACTAATTGACTTACTTATGTAAAAGCTGGCTTGGGGAGGATCTCTTGAGCCCAGGAGTTCAAGACCAGCCTGCATAAAATGGCAAGAGCCTATCTCTACAAATGTATATATATATATATATATATATATATATATATATATATATATATGAGCTTGGCATGGTGCCATACACCAGTGGTCCCAGCTACATAGGAGGCTGAGGCAGTAGGATTGCTTGAGTCCAGGAGGTCAAGGCTGCAAGTGGGGTGTGTCCGTGCCACCACACTCTAGCCTAAGTGACAGAGTGACACTCTCTCTCAAAAAAGGAGCCTGGGGGGGTGTGGGGCAGCGCTGATAGACTCAAATTCATTAACATGCACTGAGAAATTCATCCTACTTTTTAAAAGCATATGTATAGGTATGGAATTTGTACACAAACATTTCCCAACCTGGATCTTAAACCCTCTTGTTGCCCATTTAAAAACACGCAGACACATGCATGCTGATCCTATGTACTTAAGCATAAATGAGGGTCTTTTGAAAATTAAGGAACAAATAGTACTTCCTTGTATTTCCTAGATTATGCTGTACTTTACAACACTCTTACAAGCAGTTTTCACCTAGGCCTTTATGCAAATCTAGAGAAAGACAATGAAGATTTTATCACTCCAATTTTATAGATAAAGAGGCTCAAAGCAATTATATCACCTTCGCAAGGTCAACTGCCGTAAAAAATAATGACATGATTGGAATGCTACTTTGTTTCGGGTGCACTTTTGTCACTTCATGATTCTTGGACACAGGCTGTCAGAAAAGACATTAAGGACAAATAGTGCCTGGAGTCGAGCTGAGGTTTTTTTTTTTTTTTCCTTTGAGGAAGAAAAGGGGGCTGTGTAGGTGCAGTGGAGCATGCCCGTAGCCCAGCTACTCCAGAGGCTGAGGCTGGAGCTTAAGCTCAGGAGTTTGAGGTCAGCCTGGGCAACATAGTAAGACCCCATCTCTAGAGAAACAATTTTTTTAAAGAAAACAAAAAAGTGGGAAAGTAAAAAGTATCAAGTACATTTCCTTTCAAAATGAGCATATCTGCTTTGTGGAAAATACTGGAAAGTAATTCTTAAATGAAGTTATTCTCCAAAATATCCTATAGTATTTCTTTTTAATTGCTATATTCATGTTTAACATGTTCTATATGTGTATGTGTTTCACCCAACAGAATTATGAGTTCTGTGAGGCATGAATTCTGAGTTTTCCCCTCTATGTCCCCACCACTGAAACCAATGTCTGTCACATAATACATGACTCTACATATGGGTTGAATTGAAGTAGAAACCACATTTTTTCGTTAATTTTCTGAACATGGTGGCTGGGACAGAACACACATTTAATAAGCATTTATTTAACAAATAAATAAGTGAATGAATGATTAAAGGATATTGATACTCCCTATCAGAAAATACTAAGACACATAGTGATCTGAAATAATATACAGATAAATGGTTCTCTTTTCTTGTTTAATGTGGAATATGCTGTAAATAATCAAAATATCCTAGATTCTTGAACAAATCCTATTGGAATGACAGTAGCAAGGATTGAACCCATTCCAAACAAGATTGACTCTTAATGGAATTATAAAAATCAGTAGGAACTATATCTCTTAAGCAAACGTGGTCATTTTGTCCTAGTGGCATAAGCAGGAGCCCTCCACGTACACAACATCCATCAGGGAGTCCAAGCCTGCAGTGAGCATATGATTTTGGATCTGCACTGCGATCTTCTCATCATCACATGTTTTATGGACAGAAACAAGTATTACATCAAATATACTGACTGAGTCCCTGGAGACAGCAATGGAACAGAACTCCCTCAGCTGGCATGCAGGTGAAGGAGAGAGTTGTGTTTGTCTAAGATGGAGGTACTGTGAAGTTTGGAGTCACATTGCCTTTCTTCCAACTCCAACTTTAGTTAAAGGTGGAAGTGACCACAGATGCTGAAGGACAACATTCATCATCTGTGAGGTATTCTGTATTTACTGTATCATTTATTGATGATCCTGTATTTTCTGTCAACTCTCCATATAGCTGAAATTGCAAAACTTTACAAATAACATAAACAGGACAGAGAGTAAAATGGGCATGGCTTAGGCATCATGCGTAGCATGGCAGTCCAGCATAGTTAGTCATGCCAAGACTGTTCCCTGCTGGCCTTGCCTCAACCCCTGCCACTCCCTGCATAGCGAGGGGCCCCACACTTTGCAATTACTGCTACTGGAATTCCATGCTGTTGGAATTCCATGTCTTATTTTCAACTAGGCCCCTAGCCTATCCAGAAAACATTTCCAAAGTGATACTAGCAGTTAATTTTTTTCTCCTTCCCTTCCACCTCTAGTTTCCAGAAATATTCAAAGATTTCTACATAATAAAAACAAAATACTCATGTCTGTAGAAGAAATGGCTAAAATGCTTTCTTTCCTGGGTTCTACCACAGTTAGCAAAGTGTCTCGGTCCATTTTTGTAAACATGGTTTATAATCACACAGAAGCTTCATAAAATATTTTTGTATCCTATTTTCAACCTCACAGTCTCCTTAGATGTAAGTAGGAGGTATGGAGCCATTTTCTTAATGATAAATGAAGGTTCTGAGCCATAAACTCCTGATGGAAAATTCAGTGTACTAAATACTCTGTAGTGTACCCATATGTTTCAGAGCGCAGGGTGCATGAAAATGTGCCTATAATTTGGTCAATATCAAACCCCCCAAAACAGTGCTTATGTTCTCTAACTGTGTCCTACTGGTTAATAAAGAATATTGTAAAAAGATTATGTGGTCTGCTTCTTTTTTAAATAAGCAACCTAGTTACCATACATTGTCTTTGGATTTAAGGCAGCTCAGTTCTTTGTGTGAGGGCAGTTCGCATCATTCTCATATTTGCGTTTCGGGAAAATATGATCAAGTGTAAACTTATGTCAGTGGAGTAGGAGTGTTTCTACCTATCATAAGCTTGGTCTTCAATATGTAGTAGAGAACAGCTCCCTAACCATTTTTGTGTGGGGCATAATATTATTCTACAGAGTTGTTGCAATCAGCATTAACATAGTCAACAAGCTTCAGCTGAGGTAGCTGTGCAAGTAAATGTATGACCAGGAAATACTATAAATATCTTTCCTTTTATACTTCAGATCCTATTCTTCACAGTTAGAACCAGAAATAGACACACTAATATTCCAATCCTGTTCTCATTTATTTACCCAGGCTAGCATTAGCTATCCCTTGCCCTCTGGTTACAAGAGGTGAAATAGCGGCATGCTACATAGTATTAGGACAGGCAGAGATAAACCCTGGGAAGAATATCAAATATGCATGAACAAATCATACAACTCCTCCAAGAGCTGGAATGAGAGAAATGAAGGAAAAACATGTACCTAGCTTTGGAGAATCCTAAAAGATACTTAAAAACTGAGAAGAAATTGGAACTATTGCCTCTCTGAGGTAAGGAATGCCACCCTGCAGTAGATCAGATGTCTATTCATTCCCTGGCTCTGGGGAGCACATTGAGTTGGAGGGTGGAGGATGTGAGCCTGCCCTACCTCCCTCTCAAGCCTATACACAAACTCATCTGGGATGCATCTGCCCATCACACAGAGTCATACTTGCTGTGAGATGTCCTCAAATTGCCCACTATCAGGGTCCCAGAAATTCTTTCGAATTCTGTAATTACGTGTTTCAATACATATATTTGTATATATCTTTATGGTTTTAGGGGCTCCCAGGAATCTTGTTTCCTAAATGATGGAGAAAACTCCTCGGAAAACTCATTCTAAGGGAAAGAGATTCAAGGTGCTGAAGCTCTGTTGTTGGAAAATATACTAGGACTGGGGCAAACTAATGCATGTAAGTACAATACATTTTGTGTTACACTAGATTTTCTTCTGGACCAACCCCTATAGACCCGTGCAAGAGGGAAAAAAAGCCTGCAAGAGTGAATGTTGATTCACTAAAATGTTGATAAGACATTGAAAGCATCACACTGCGTTACATGGAAAAATAACAACTAAATTCCAGGGGAAGAGTGGTGTTGAGATACCCAGCACAGTGTCTGGGCAGTGGGTGCGGTCACCATATAGGGCAGGAACGGAATTGTGAGACAGAGAAGGGGGAGAGCCTGTGTTCCTTTCTTTTTCTTAACTCTTCTTTTTTTTCCTTTTCTTCCCACTCCCTCAGAGTGACTTTAAGCTTGGGTTTCCTTCTTCATGT
This sequence comes from Gorilla gorilla gorilla, assembly GCF_029281585.2. NCBI lineage: Eukaryota > Metazoa > Chordata > Mammalia > Primates > Hominidae > Gorilla > Gorilla gorilla. Next base: position 134,242,881 of record NC_073236.2, on the reverse strand, counting down.
CTTCATGACTCCATTTGTTCATTTAGCCAAGCACCAGTGAATGCCACACAGTACCCAGCCCTTAGCTAACCTCAGGATAGACGCAGATCAACAAAACATGCCTCTACCTTTAGGAAAACTCACAGTCAATAGCAAAGGCTTCCTTTCAGCCCTAATATCATTTTATAACTCTATATATAACACCCGCAGTAATGGTGATGACAATGTTGGTGAACTAAGATACACATTGTCTTGTGTTTGTCAGTGCTTCCTGACTGCAAAATACCACAGGGAATGGGCTAGAGGAACTTCACTGTGTCACAGCATCTTAGCACTAAAGCAAGTCTTGTTTTTGAAACTTTTATTTTAAGTTCAGGACTGCATGTGCAGGTGTGTTACGTAGGTAAACTCTTGTGTCATGCGGGTTGTTGTACAGATTATATCACCCAAGTATTAAACCTACTACTCATTATTTTTCCTGATTCTCTCCCTCCTCCTCACATCCCCCATCCTCCAATAGGCCCCAGTGTGTGCTGTTCCCCTATATGAGTTCATGTGTTCTCCTCATTTAGCTCCCACTTGTAAGTGAGAGCATGTGGTATTTGGTTTTTTATTCCTGCATTTGTTTGCTAAGGATGATGGCCTCCAGCTCCAACCATGTCCCTCACTTTTAGATGGCTGCATAGTGTTCTGTGGTGTGTATGTACCACATTATCTTTATCCAGTCTATCACTGAGGTCTTTGCTATTGAGAATAGTGCTGCAGTGGATATACACGTTCATGTATCTTTACAACAGAATGATTTATATTCCTTTGGGTATGTATGCAGTAATGGGATTGCTGGGTCGAACAGCATTTCTGTCTTTAGGTCTTTCAGGAATTGCCACACTGTCTTCCACAATGGCTGAACTAATTTACACTCCCACCAACAATTTATTAGTACTAATTTTTCTCTGCAACCTTGTCAGCCTATGATATTTTTTTTTGTTTTGACTCTTTAGTAATAGCCATTCTGATTGGTGTGAGATAGTATTTCATTGTGGTTTTGATTTGCATTTCTCTGACGATCAGTGATGTTGAGCTTTTTTTCATGATTGTTGGCTGCATGTATGTCTTCTTTTGAATCATGTCTGTTCATGTTCTTTGCCCACTTTTTAATAGGGCTTGGATTTTTTTTCTTGTAAATTTGTTTAAGTTTCTTATAGATGCTGGATACTAGACCTTTGTTGGATGCACAGTTTGCAAAATTTTTCTCCCATTGTGTAGGTGGTCTGTTTACTCTGTTGATAGGTCCTTTTGCTGTGTAAAGCTCTTTCATTTAATTAGATCCTATTTATCTATTTTTTCTTTTGTTGCAATTGCTTTTGTCATCTTTGTCATGTAATCTTTGCCTGTTCCTATATTCAAGATGGCATTGCTTAGGTTGTCCTCCAGGGTTTTTATAGTTTTGGGTTTTTCATTTAAGTCTTTAATCCATCTTGAGTTAATTTTTGTATATGGTGTAAGGAAGTGGTCCAGCTTCAATCTTCTGCATATAGCTAGCCAGTTATGCCAACACCATTATTTGAATAGGGAACCCTTCCCCTGTTGCTTGTTTTTGTCAGGTTTGTTGAAACTCAGATGGTTGTAGGTTTGCGGCCTTATTTGTGGGTTCTCTATTCTGTTCCATTGGTCCATGTGTCTGTTTTTGTACAAGCCCCATGCTGTTTTAGTTATTGTAGCCCTGTAGTATAGTTTGAAGTCAGGTGGCATGACGTCTTTGGTTTTGTTCTTTTTATAGCAAGTCTTTATAAATTACCTGGAGGAATCACTTGCACTGGTTGGGAATGTGCTTTATGACATTCTTCAGTCCCCCCTAATGCTTCTGTAGGATCTTCCATAAGGCCTACGTGTGTCAAAGTGAATAGATTTGGTCCCTGGGAACATGGGGTATAAATGTGATAAATGCTATAATAAAGGCATGCATACAGTGCTACAGGGGTTGAAGTGATGAAGCAACAATTCTGCCTAAAATAGGAGGCTTGGTCAGAAAATGTAACTTTATGAATGTTGTGCGCGTACACTCTCAAAGCACTGTACCTCAATGATCTTTCCCTTACTGCAGCAAAAAGACAAGAGAGGGAGACATTATTCCTTCTACACACACTTTACAGCCCCGCCTTACTTAAGTTAATGAAGTTATCACCTTTGAACTGAATAAGATGTTAAACTGTACTCTTCAATTTCTCACAGAATGTTGCCTGAGACCCAAAGCCAAAAGGGGTAATGCAGTGCCTAGGCATTTTGAAGCTGTGACCACTATGCACAGCAATAAAATCCTGCTATGTATGTGGTCACTGGACCTTCCCTCATCCACATATATCATTGACTTATTGCCTGTAAAAGAGGGACTATTCCTAAGAGCCTATATTTGGAAACAACCTAAGTGTTCATCAACAGATAAATGGGTAAAGAAAATGTGGTACATATACACCATGGAATACTATGCAGCCATAAAAAAAATGGAATCATGTCCTTTGCAGCAACATGGATGGAACTGGAGAACATTATGTTAAGTGAAATAAGCCCAGCACAAAAAGACAAATTTCACATGTTCTCACTCATTTGTGGGAGCTAAAAATTAAAACAATTGAACTCATGGAGATAGAGAATAGAAGGTTACCAGAGGCTGGGAAGTGTAGCGGGGGTAGGGGAGAGTGAAGATGGTTAATGAGCACAAAAATATAGTTAGATAGAACTAATAAGATCCAGTGTTTGATAGCACAACAGGGTGACTACAGCCAACAATAACTTATTGTACATTTTAAAATAACTAAAAGAGTGGCATTGGTATATTCTTAACCAAAAGAACTGATCTGTGCTTGAGGCGATGGACACTCTATTTACCCTGATGTGATTGTTATACATTGTATGCCTGTATCAAAACATCTTATGCACCTCATAAATTATACACCTACTATGTACCCACCAAAATTAAAAAATCAAAAAACATTAAAAAGTATGTAAAAAAAGAGGGGTCTATGGTTTGGGGACTTCTTTTCTGTATTAGTTTGCTAGGGCTGCAGTAATAAATTAACACACACTGGCTGGTTTAAGCAAAATAAACGTATTCTTTCCCAGTTCTGGAGCATGAGATCGCAGTGTTGTCGGGGTGAGTTTTCCTGGGGCTGTGACGGAGGATCCCCACCAGGCCTCTCTCCTGGGCTTATTAATGGCCGTCTTCTATCTCTTTACTTTATCCTCCTTCCACGCATGGTTCTCTGTGTCTACATTTCCACTTTTTTTTTTTTTTAATTGCGACAGTGTCTTGCTCTGTTGCCCAGGTTGGAGGGCAGTGGTGTGTTCTCAGCTAACTGCAACCCCTACCTCCCGGGCTCCAGCAATCCTCCCATTTCAGCCTCCGGAATAGCTGAGATGACAAGCTCACGTCACCACGCTTGACTAATTTGTGTGTGTGTGTATTTTTAGTAGAAACAGGTTTTCACAATGCTGCCCAGGCTGGTCTCTAACTCCTGAGCTCAAGTGATCCTCCCACCTCAGCCTCCCAAAGTGCTGGGATTACAGGTGTGCACCACTGCACCAGGCCCATTTCCCATTTTTATATTGTGTTTGGACCCACCCCACTGGCCTGGTTTTAAATTGATCATCTGCAAAGGACCTCTCTCCAAATAAGCTCCCACTCTGAGGTATTCAGGAATTACACCTCAAAGTATTTATTTTGAGAAACATAATTCAACTCATAATAGCCCATTATCTGACCCTATATTTACCATATCCCAACATCTCCAAGAGCCTGAACGCAGTCCAGCGTGAAGCCTAAGTCAAAAACCTCATCTAAATAGCTCATCAAATATGAGTGCAACTCAGGCTTTGATTCATCCTTCAGCAAAATTCCCTTTCAGCTGTGGATCTATGAGACTAGACTGCATATCTACTTCTAAAATACAATGATGGAACAGGCATCGAATAGACATTTCCATTCCATAAGGGGGAGATCAGAAGAGAAAAAAAAAAAAAGGATTACAAATCCCAAACAAGTCCCAAACCTATCAGGGAAAATTCCCTTCAATTCCAGACCTCAGAAGAATCTTCTCTGGCTAGATTCTCTGCCCTCTAGTCCTCCAACCCTTTCATTGTCCCCTCACCAACTCTTGGGGACTTGGTGTGGGAGTCAAGACTCATCAGCGCCAAGCTGTGGGCTTTCAACTTGGTGGGGAGTGCAGAGGAGATTGGGACACACAGAGACTGGAGCAAAACTCTCGCCTGAACACACGGAGGTTGGGGCCGGGCAAGAGCTGCCCTGGAAGGAGAGCGAGCAGTGGCCTCTCCCACAGTCGGGTGGTGCAAACACTCCGGATATGTCCCTGAAGCAGAGGCATGTGATGGAAGGAAGTGGAACAGAGCCACCCTGGAATGACCTTGTCAGAGCAGGCCGTGTTGTAAGTGACTATATCAAGGGCGTCAAGCAAGGGTGTTCACACCTAGGAAGGGCACCCAAAATGGAACCTCAAGGATCATCTGGAGATGCAATTCCCCACAACAGAGAAGGTGGCCCTGCTGCGATGGGTTCATTCTTATAATGACCCATCAAGGAGGCCCAGCAGCTGGAATCCTGGCATGTCAAGGGGCATTCAGCAGCCAAGTGAGAAGCACACAGCATCGGCTACATGAAGAAAGACCTTTGCCCCTTTCTCTTCTGAGCCCTTCCCATCTCCTGGTTCCCCAGCAGCCAGGAGGCAGGACGGGGAGTCAGGAGTGTAAAACACCAGAACTGCCACCTTGTCTCTAACTCACAGTCAGCCCAAGCTAGACCTGAGGGGGGATCTCTAGGCTGGTGGGAAGAGAATCACACAGCTGTGTCCTGATCACACTGCACTTCATCCAGCCTGTCAAGTGCACCATTTACACACCCAAGCACAGATCCAAATGGTACTCGGGACCAAAGGAAAATCATGTTAACTTTTTTGTAACATGGACTCTCCGTTGCCGTGGGAGAAAAAAATAAAGAGGAATCTGATACTCACCCAGGTTAAAAGAGCATTACTGGGACTGAAGTAGGCTGTGGATATCTGTAGGCAACTTGGATTGCTTTATGTGCCTTTCTTACATTCCACATTTCCATGGGAAATATGTGCTGTCTTTAAATGGAGGAAGAGAAAACAATAAATACCGCAAAGTACCAAAGTCACAACTAAATAACTATACTTTAACATATAATGAACCCACAGACTTAAGAGAATGAAACCAAAATAATTTTCCCCAGTTTACGATTCTGTAGCAGTGACATTTTTCATCCTGGAAAAGCTATGTAAGGTTCAGTGCAGAAGTGACCTTGGAAGTCACCTAGTCCAAAATGTTCGTGCTAGAGGTGAGGATTTTAAGGGCCAAGGTGATCAGCCCCTGTTCCTAAGATCACGTGGCTGATTTATGTAAGGATGGGGGCAGGAGACAGTCTCCCTGGCTCAGACCCCTCTTCCCTCCCAGGTGTGTCTCTCTAAGGCGCTACTCACCTGTTAGTAGAAGCCTGGGTCCTCTTGCCATCCATCCTCCCCTCCTCCCCCTTGTCTGCAAATGCCATTCGATTTTGCACAGCAGCTAAAAGCTACCCTAATGATGACCACAAATTGGTAGAATTTTTAGTGAATGCCCTCTCCAAGGAAAGGTCACTGTATTTCTTGTTCATGTTATGATTACTTAGAATTTAATGGTTACCTGTGCTTCACACATCTCTGCCTATACCTTACATTATTTGGAATAACACAAGTAATGTAAGTGTTTTCAAAGCTGACAGACAGAGACAGAGTACAGAAAGAGCTATTGATGCATCGAGGGCCAGAAAGAAAAACAACAGCAGACACCTAAGTTCAAGAGTCAATTACAGCAAAATGTAGTTGATTACAGGGCTCATGGGTCGCGGGGAGTGGGTAAAGCAACCTGGCCACACAGCTTGGTGATTTAGAAAGAGTCCTGACTAGGGCTTTCCCTCAGCCTATCAAGGTGGAGGGGAGAAGCTGCACCTGACAAAGCCGATGACTCCCTGTTCCCGGTGAGGCCTATCCACAGACACCCTCCTCCTGCACTTGTGCTTATCAAATCCCAGAAATCTACCGGACACGTGTTTGCCTGAGTTACCAGCTCTCCCCATCCCCTCTTGTCTGTATCATCGAAAACAATGACACATTCATAGCTATTCACATGGATGTTTTCTCTAGCTAAGAAGTGATTAAGACAAACAAATCAGGATAATAGCCATGTTTTGAAGAAACCAGATTTGGCAAATTTTAAAATTGTGCTTTCAAAATTGACTATTCATTTCTTTTTATATTACACTTCCAAACACACACATACACACTTACAATCACACATTTGGAACCATACATGTCTTCTTTGGTGTATAAGACAAAGATGCTGATATAAAGGGAACAATGTCTCCAGGAGACACTGGCCCCTCTCCCTTCATGTGTAGACTGCAACTCTAGGACTTGCACTCCAGCACTGGTGCAGGCTCTGCCTCTGTCTTTGATTTAGATGGGAGAGGGCAGGAGCCATCTCCCCACCCCAGCCCGTAAAGCCCCCCGCTCTCTTTTTTGGAGCTGAGGGAGCAGGCCACACTGAGTGATAGTGCAGCTTGCTCAACAAAAAAAAATAACTGTTTCGGGGGAAATTATTTAACTTCATTTAAAAATTCCCTGAGTTTTCTAGTTAAATGTCTTTTTTAGAGCATATTCCTCCCACTAAAAAATGGTTGAATAAATATATTTTTAATAAAAATAAGGTTTGTTTAAGCTGTAAAAGATAGGAAGTTCTAGCCAATGCCTGGTTAACAGGAACAGTGTGAACATGTGAAACAGTGTGATCATGTGAAACAGTGTGATCTGAAACCACAGACATCCCTCTTGGAGTTAGCTCCAATGTTGCATGTGTATATTCTGTGTGTGTACATCTGTGTGTGTGTGTGTGTTCATTTGTGTGCTGGGTCATGATGTAAAAATCCATTTCATATGTCAGATCATAGTCAAAATAAGTTTGAAGCCCCTGCCCTGTGCTATCCTGCCCTACTGATACTCTGTGTTTTCCTTAATTGTGATAAAGATGAAACTACAGAGGCAAAAAGAGAAGAGTCATGCCTTGCTTGCGTTGCAAAGGGATGTGGATTTTGTCCTAATGGTGAAGGGCATCCTGAGCATGACGCTGGCAAGTCCCATGGTCCCTGTTTCATGTTGGAATGAATAGTCTGTTTGCAGAGTGGAAACAGGGACATCAGTTTGGTGTCCATTACTAAAAAATGTGTAAAGCACAGAGGAAAACTGAAACATACACACTGATGGTCAAAACATGCAGGAGGAAGTGAACTCAGGAGTGACTCGGGTAGGAGAATTGACTGAGCTTACTGGGGTATGTGAGCAAATATGAAAATCCCTTCATAACTTACACAATAGTTACGGTATGCCAGGAACCCTTTCAGGCACAGAAGAAGAAATATTAAAATAATAAAGACTACATTTGTAAACATTCTACTGTGTGCAGCACTGTTCTAAGCACTTCATATGTATTTAATCATTATAGCAATTCTAACAAATCAAGCAGGACCTGGACTGTGTCTCTGCACGCATGAGTGTGTGTGTGTTTGTGTGTGCGCGCGCGCATGATGGAATGGTTACTGGTATCCCATTTTATAGACTGGAAAACGAAGGCACAGGATAAGTTAAATAACTTGTGTAAAAGACACTATCAAGAAAATGAGAAAACAAGCCACAGAGTAGGGGAAGTTATTTAAAAAAAAAAAAAAAAAGACATGTCTGATAAAAGACTGTTACCCAAAATATACAAAGAAGTCTTAAAGCTTCACAGTAAGCACATGAAAAACCTGATTTAAAAAAATGGGCCAAAAACCTGAAGAGAGATATCACTAAAGAAGATATACTGAGGGCAAGTAAACATTTGGAAAGACAGTCCATCTCATATGCCACTAGGGAAATGTAAATTACAACAAAAATGAGATAGCACTTCAGACTGAGTAGAATGGCTACAATCTAAAATAGTGACAATAGCAAATTCTGACGAAGATATAGAATAGTAGAAGCTCTCGTTCATTGCCGTTGGGAATGCAAAATGGGACAGCCACTTTGGAAGACAGTTTGAAAGTTTCTTATGAAATTATACAACCTCTTACCACATGATAGAGCAGTATCACTCTTTGATATTTACCCAAGCAAGTTGAACACTTACATCTACACACAAAGCTGCACAAGGATGCTTATAACAGATTTTATTCATCATTGCCAAAACATGGAAGCAGCCATGATGTCCTTCTGTAGGAGGATGGATAAACTGTGGTATATTCAGACAATGGAATGTTATGTATTGCCAAAAAGAAATGAGCTATGAAGCCATAAAAAGACACGGAAGAACATAAAATGCATATTGTTAAGTTAAGGAAGCCAATCTGAAAAAGCTACATACTGTATGATTCCATATATTTGACATTCTGGAAAAGGCAAAACTATTGCCATAGTAAAATAATCAGTTGTTGCCAAGGGCTTGGAGGGGTGAAGGATGAATAGGTGGGTGGAGGCCAGATGATTAGGGCCATGAAAATAATCTGCATGACACTATAATGATGGATACCTGCCATTATACCTTTATCCAAATCCACAGAATGTACAACACCAAGAGTGAGCCTACTGTGGACTACGCATGTTGGATGATTATGATGTGTCATTGTGGATGCACTGATCGTAACACATGTACCACTGAGTGGGGGTGGTTGTGTATGTGTGGGGATAGACACTATGTGGAAGGCTCTACATTTTCCATTCATGTTTGCTGTGAACCTCAAACTGCTCTAGAAAATAAAGTCTATTTAAAAAAATAGAATATATATCTCATATGAATAATTTCAAAAGACATGAATTTTGGAGGCAGTAAGTTTGTGGAATTCTCTGGGCATTGATAACTAAAAGTCAAGCGCTCCATGATGAGAGCCACGCGGGAAAAAGAAAAGATAGTGGAACCAGAATTTTCAATCCAGGGCAGAATGCTTCTGAGCCGTAACTCTGAACACCTAAGCCAGTGTTTTTCAAACTTCAGTGGTGCCTCATTAATAGTGGGTTTTAACTAGCATTTACAGAAATGGAATGGAATGGAATAGAATAAAAAAGAGTGCGAATTGCACATAAAAGAGAGATACTGATTTGTGACGCTTTGGTTTCTGCTTTATATGTGTATAGCATGAGTACTGGGTCATGATGTAAAAAGGTGTTTTATAAAATAGGTCACGATGAAAATAAATTTCCAAGCCGCTGCCCTGTGCTGTACTGCCCAACTGCTCTGGCTTTAATGGATCACACTCTGCAGTGGTCAATTCAGAGAATAAATGAGTGAAAAGATTAACAACATTATTTTAGCTATTGAAGCATGTTCTGATGAGCCAAGCAGGGTAACAGCATCCACTGGTTCACTGTGTGTGTGTGTGTGTGTGTGTGTGTGTGTGTGTGTGTGTGTGTTCAAGGTAGGATTGTTCAATCTATACTCATTACCAGATCTGAGGAACACTTAAGAAGGAATAAGAAGGAATGTCCAGTAGACAGAAGATATCCAGATCCAAATTCAAGATTTAAGGCTGAAGCTGAGATAAACAGATACAGCTAACAATGAGGAGTGAACTCATTTCAGGAGAATAGGTAAAGGGAGAAAAAAGGAAAGGATCCTACCTTATAACTTCATTTCAGAGATGGGGAATGCATGTGGTTGCAATATTTCTAAAAATGGTGGTCAATCCATCAGATAAGTCAAATATTTACCCAGTGATATTTTTAGCATATTATTTGCTTAGAAAAATGCTTCTTTCCTAAGAAAAAGGGACACTTCTTACCCTGGCTTGTTATAATTTTGAGAGATATCGTGAAATATCTTATCTCTTTATGTAATAGTCCTTTTACGTGACATTTTCTTTGTAAAGATGGAATTACGAAAAGGTAAAAATCACCATAAAAATAGAGTCATTTGTGACTCTAATCAGATGTGACTCTTAAGATTCTGAACATTATGTATCCAACAATGTTTATGGTTAACAAACAAACTACATATCTTGCTTATAAATAAGTATATAGACAGACACACACAAAAATGAAGTGAATATTGGCTCTAAAAAGATAACCAATGATCCTAATTATGACATACATTCAGTGGTTTAAAAAACAGTAGACATATTTCCATTTTACTAAATTAGGTTTTCAAGAGGTGCATTATTAAAGGCTATATTTTCTATTTGGTAGCCTAAAATTTCTCTAAATAGTTGGTTACTGTTAATGGCGCAAACATCTGTTTTCAGAAGTAACTATTATTCCTGTAAGAAGCATGTGTACTCTCAAACATGTTCCCATATATTTTTTAAATGCTATACTTATTTAAAAATTTTCCCTTAGGGAGCAAAAATAAAGTATACAGATTATCATTTTTTTCATTCTTCACTCGACTACGTCTAACAACATTAAGTATGTGGGGTGAGTCCATGCTGCAAAATAGCAATCTAGTTAATCTCTTGTGAAAATTGCCTGGCCTCTCCTATGTTACAGGGGGGATTCAGCTGTAGCACCCGCCTGTGCCGCCTTCAGTGCCTGCTTTAGCAATCCCAATCTTTGCTTTATCTTCTCCAACAAATGGCTCATGTTGCCTTGAACAGAAATTATATTTCTTGTTCGAAAGAGCAGATTTTAACTTTTATTTCCTCTAAAAAGATCGCAGCGCTATGAGAATAAAATCTATTATTTTTCACTCCTACTATATTCAGATCATTCTCATTTTAAAGCTAAGCATGATTTTTGCTATAGCGTAAAGATAGCAAATCAATATGGAATTTGCCAAAGATTTTCAAATGCATTCTTTTTCCGAGGCCAAAATGGTAGGTGCCCTCACACTTTGCAAGCAAATAATGAAGCTGAGCTGAAATATTTCAATCCTTTTCTCTAGAGTGTGGATTTGTCCTGCAGTTGTGGGGAGGTGGGTGTAGATTCACCTTGTGCTCCACCCCACCCTCCCGCCCGTGATGTTCCCAATAGCTGAAAAACGTGTGAGCTGTAAGAGAAAAACAAGACCTAGTGCTCGCCGTGCGGGAGTGAAGATGAGTTTTCACACACTGCCTTGGATTTTATACATCTCCAGACTTTAAGTCACCCAGTATGAATGACTGTAAATTCTTTTGGTTCCTATGGCCCTGGAAAGAATAAATTGCCAGCATTATCAAGATTTAAGTTGGTCTGAATATTCCAAGTATTCGATGCAGTGTTTTTCTTTAGGATGAGTCGGGGAAGTGGGGGACGGGGGCGGGAATGGGTTATGGCAATGGCGGTAATTTTTTCAAATCATGATCTGTGAAAAACACGGTATTATTTTATGATATTAGAATCCTCAGAGAAGATCCAATACTTAAGAAATGTAGTATTATTTGCAGAAGGGCACCTGAAAGGAAGCAGATTTGGATAATTTTCCCAGTCCTACACGGCTGATTTCTCTGGTGAAGGGATCCGGGCAGTGTCTTAGGAACTGCTCAAAGTTCCCAGATACCCAGCGCTGGGGGGTGTGGAGAAGGCGAGGGTGGCGACAGACAATACCTAGGAAGCGGTGATTTTCTTTAATTGCCCCCAGAATATCCGTAGAGGTAGTAGGGACTCAATAAAGAAACACAAAGGAGACGAACACAGCACGATCGCCGGGGTCCGCGGTTGCTCTGCGGGGCCCAGCGCGCCCCAGGTCGCGGCTCCCCGGCCGCCAGCGCACCTTTCCATCTCCAGGGAAAGTATTTAGACGGGAAACTCGAGTGCACCTTATTTTCTCTTTGGTTTATGAGTGACCCAGAAGGCTTCTAGCTCACAATCGCACGATTTCAGGACGAGGCTGCCGGAGAAGCGCTGGCGACCGAGGATGGGGGAAGGACAAAGAGGAAGAGGAGGCCTGGGAAGGAGAAAGGAGCGGCGGAGGGGCGGGGAGAGGACGGGGCGGGGAGAGGAGGGGCGGGGAGCAGACAGAGGGAGAAGGGAAGGAGGGCGCCGGGCCCCTCGCAGGGACGCCGGGCGGGGCGCGGGCGTGCTGGAGCCTGCGGGACCCAGACCCCGCTCCGGAGCCAGCCCTGGGAGTGGCCAGCTTGAACCCGAGGGCCCCGCAGACCGTTACTCCGGCCCCCGCCCGGGGCGGGGCGTGCGGGGGCGCGGCGCAGCCCAACCCGCACAGCCGCGTCCCCAAACACCACCGAGGAGGGAAAACAGACGGAGAAAAAGGACAAAACAGAAAAATGCAAAACGGGGGAGGGAGCTCACCGCCTCTCGAGCTTTAAATTGATTTCTTTGCCTTACAAAAAGGGAGAAAGGGAAAAGGAGAGCAGAGCCCACGTGCCGGGAAGGTTGTTGTCTTCAAGCGCCACCTTCCGTCGGCCAGGGCCGCCGCGGGGCTACCGGGCGGGCTCGGGGCGGCGACGCGGGGGAGCGGCCAAGCCCCGCGAGGGGCTCGCCGGGGAGCAGCTGCGCCCACCCCGGGGCAGGCCGGGCGCGGCGGACCGCGAGCCGGGCGGAGGCCGCCGTCTCAGGCTGGGCGCGTGCCCGAGTGTGTGCACCCGGGGAGTGAGCGCGCGCCGTCCGCTGTCGCCGTCGGGCCTCCCGGGGACTGGGCACAAAGGCGCGCGGGGCCTCTCCCGGGACCCGGTCCTCGGTTAGCGCCGGCGCCCGAACCAGCCCGGTTCGCCCCGGGCCGCCCGCTCCCCGTGGTGCCGCGCGCCGCTTCCGAGCGTCCCGGGAACAGGCGCATCTGTGCACACACGCGGATTTTTTAAAAATAACATATTTCTAGACATGCCTCCTCTTCCCCCACCCCCATCTTTGCAAAGCAGCCCGGAGGGCGGGGTGGAGGGGCGGGGCCTCCGAGTTAATAAAGGGAGATGGGCGGAGCCGGCCCCCAGCCATTGGCTAGCCGGGGGAGTGATGTCACCCATATGACACCCTGATAACTAGTTGAGAGAGAGACCTCAACTTTTTGCAGAAGGAGCGCGCGCGCCTGGGAGAGCTCGGGGTCCGGCGCTTGCGGTGGGAGCCACGAGCCGGAGAGAGGGGTCCCGGGCTGCCTCGACCGCCGTCGCCACCGCCTCTCCTGTCGCGACCGCAGCTCCCAGCGCGCCGGCGGCCGTCGCCGCCGAAGCCACCACAGCCGCTGTGTGCAGCCTGGAAGGGGGGGCGGGGGGGAGGGGGGGAGCCGCGAAAGCGGGGTGCCGAGGACTTTGCAACTTGCCCAGGAAGGTGGAGGGGTGGGAGGGGGAGGGGGACCTCCGCACGAGACCCAGCGGCCCGGGTTGGAGCGTCCAGCCCTGCAGCGGATCATGGTGCAGCAGGCAGAGAGCTTGGAAGCGGAGAGCAACCTGCCCCGGGAGGCGCTGGACACGGAGGAGGGCGAATTCATGGCTTGCAGCCCGGTGGCCCTGGACGAGAGCGACCCAGACTGGTGCAAGACGGCGTCGGGCCACATCAAGCGGCCGATGAACGCGTTCATGGTATGGTCCAAGATCGAACGCAGGAAGATCATGGAGCAGTCTCCGGACATGCACAACGCCGAGATCTCCAAGAGGCTGGGCAAGCGCTGGAAAATGCTGAAGGACAGCGAGAAGATCCCGTTCATCCGGGAGGCGGAGCGGCTGCGGCTCAAGCACATGGCCGACTACCCCGACTACAAGTACCGGCCCCGGAAAAAGCCCAAAATGGACCCCTCGGCCAAGCCCAGCGCCAGCCAGAGCCCAGAGAAGAGCGCGGCCGGCGGCGGCGGCGGGAGCGCGGGCGGAGGCGCGGGCGGTGCCAAGACCTCCAAGGGCTCCAGCAAGAAATGCGGCAAGCTGAAGGCCCCCGCGGCCGCCGGCGCCAAGGCGGGCGCGGGCAAGGCGGCCCAGTCCGGGGACTACGGGGGCGCGGGCGACGACTACGTGCTGGGCAGCCTGCGCGTGAGCGGCTCGGGCGGCGGCGGCGCGGGCAAGACGGTCAAGTGCGTGTTTCTGGATGAGGACGACGACGACGACGACGACGACGACGAGCTGCAGCTGCAGATCAAACAGGAGCCGGACGAGGAGGACGAGGAACCACCGCACCAGCAGCTCCTGCAGCCGCCGGGGCAGCAGCCGTCGCAGCTGCTGAGACGCTACAACGTCGCCAAAGTGCCCGCCAGCCCTACGCTGAGCAGCTCGGCGGAGTCCCCCGAGGGAGCGAGCCTCTACGACGAGGTGCGGGCCGGCGCGACCTCGGGCGCCGGGGGCGGCAGCCGCCTCTACTACAGCTTCAAGAACATCACCAAGCAGCACCCGCCGCCGCTCGCGCAGCCCGCGCTGTCGCCCGCGTCCTCGCGTTCGGTGTCCACCTCCTCGTCCAGCAGCAGCGGCAGCAGCAGCGGCAGCAGCGGCGAGGACGCCGACGACCTGATGTTCGACCTGAGCTTGAATTTCTCCCAAAGCGCGCACAGCGCCAGCGAGCAGCAGCTGGGGGGCGGCGCGGCGGCCGGGAACCTGTCCCTGTCGCTGGTGGATAAGGATTTGGATTCGTTCAGCGAGGGCAGCCTGGGCTCCCACTTCGAGTTCCCCGACTACTGCACGCCGGAGCTGAGCGAGATGATCGCGGGGGACTGGCTGGAGGCGAACTTCTCCGACCTGGTGTTCACATATTGAAAGGCGCCCTCTGCTCGCTCTTTCTCTCGGAGGGTGCAGAGCTGGGTTCCTTGGGAGGAAGTTGTAGTGGTGATGATGATGATGATGATAATGATGATGATGATGGTGGTGTTGATGGTGGCGGTGGTAGGGTGGAGGGGAGAGAAGAAGATGCTGATGATATTGATAAGATGTCGTGACGCAAAGAAATTGGAAAACATGATGAAAATTTTGGTGGAGTTAAAGTGAAATGAGTAGTTTTTAAACATTTTTCCTGTCCTTTTTTTGTCCCCCCTCCCTTCCTTTATCGTGTCTCAAGGTAGTTGCATACCTAGTCTGGAGTTGTGATTTTTTTCCCAAAAAATGTGTTTTTGTAATTACTATTTCTTTTTCCTGAAATTCGTGGTTGCAACAAAGGCAGAGGGGGCGGGGCGGGGAAGGGGAGGTAGGACCCGCTCCGGAAGGCGCTGTTTGAAGCTTGTCGGTCTTTGAAGTCTGGAAGACGTCTGCAGAGGACCCTTTTGGCAGCACAACTGTTACTCTAGGGAGTTGGTGGAGATTTTTTTTTTTTTCTTAAGAGAACTTAAAGAACTGGTGATTTTTTTTTAACAAAAAAAGGGACCATTGCAACTTTTGTTAATTTAATTTTTTTTTTTTTTTTTTTTTGGAGGGAGAAAACTGATGTCTTCTATGCATCCGATTCTTAACAAAACTGCAGGGAGCTTGAAAAAATGCAGACTGTACAAACGCTTACAAAAAAAAAAAACTGTGAACTGACTTAAGATCAGAGTTTACTTTTCAGATCAAATTGTTTATGGTTTTACAAATGTGATTTCTACTTGCCAACTTTTTTTTTGTAACTTGTTCCCTTATACCTCCTTGATTGAATACCAGACAGCCTAGACCTCAGTACAAAAGGTATTGAAACATTTTTGATACATAACAGACCTCAGTCTTTTTTAAAAATTAATATATTTTCAGGCGTATTTTTGTACAGTGAAAAGGGAACATTCTTGCTGTGTTTTTTCAGTAAGACTTTCAGGCACTTCTTCCCTTTTGATTTCTTTTTTTTCCTCTGTTTTTTAGCATGCAAGTATGTTGGTACGTTATGTCCTGGTTTAAAAAGGATTAAAATTTTAAAATAATCCTTACATCTAAAGGCCTTGTGGTTTAAAAAAAAAAAAAGCAAACTTTTTTTTGTACAGCTATAGTAGAGATTTGTTCAATATTTGTAGGTAAAGATTTATTGAAAATGGTGATATAGACCTCAGAGCTGTTATCTTAGTTTAAAGATTGTATATGTACTGTACTATAGTAGGACTTTATGTATCTCATACGCTGTGATGTGGATGGGGCCCCAGATGGAAGGTTTGAAACTGGATTCTCGATTTTTAGCAAAAAAGAAAAAAAAAGGCACATAGTTTAAAAAGTTTCTCATTTTGTGCAATATAATCTAAATAAAGTACAGACCATCTGCATATTTTGTAGCAAATGGTGGCAAAGCAGACTCAATGCACTGTCGACATCATTGCCTGTTTTTTTTTTTTGTGCTGGAAGTCTGTATCTTGACAATTTTAATAAATCAGCTGGAACTGATAGAAACTCGCATCGCCAATAGTCTCTATGGAAGTCAAACTGGAGGTCCTGTTGTCGCAGAGCATTCGGTGGTGAGGCTGTTGTATGCGCGGATGAGGGGAGGTGGCAGGAGAGAATTCTACATTTAGGGGGTTAGGCTGAAAAGTGTTCAATTAGCAGGCTGATTTCTTTTTCCTTTTCCGCTAGTTGTGAAAGACAGGGGAAGGGTGTTCTTTCTCTCTGCCCTCCCTTTCCATCTCCAGCTCCCCATTTCCTTTCTCACCTCCTCCTCCACTCCCTGCCTCTTCTCCCCACCCATCCTGGCGGGCGGGCTGCGCGGAGGCTCGGGAGCTGGCCGGGGAGGGGCGGATGGAGGGGCCTGGATTGCCAGCTCGCTTGGTCGGGGTCCTGTTCGCTGGGGCTTGTGTGTTCTCTGCGGCGGGCCGCGTCCCCGCTGAGCCTCGCGGTGACAGCCGCCTTTGGCAGCGAGTGCTCGGGGCACTTCTATCCCCGCCTCTCAAAGGGTGGGGACAGCCGTTTCCAGATTTGAATTTTTTCTGTTCTTTATTTTTAACGCTGCATCTTCGCGTGTGCTCAGAGGTGGTTGTTGGCGGAGAACGCCGCCGCAGTGTTTGACCTCTAGCGGTGAAGGGGGAAGGGGAAGAGGAAAGGAGAGAAGTGGTCGGTGTCTGTTTCCTTCTGTCCCCCGGGGCCGTGGAGCTGTCGGAGGGAAGGAGGACGGTGCGGGGCCGCAGGGGGCGCGGGGCGCGGCGGGATCCAGGCTACGAGCGGGAGGGAGGCGGGAGTCGGGGGAAGACGCGGCAGGCCTGCCGAGGGCACCCCGAGGAACATGGCATGGCCTCTGTGCGATCCGAGTCGCGGTCTCCGGGGTGCCTGGGAGGACCGAACCACTGGTGAGGGCGTGGGGAGCAGGGGGTGGCAGAGGGCACCCGGGCGGTAGCCCGGGACGCACAAGGCAGAGCCCTGACGCTCCGGGTCCCCGTGCCTGGCTCTTCTTGCCTCGCCACCGCGTGCTCCTGGGCGCGCCCCGCCGCGGGCCCTTGAGGCGCGCGGAGACACCAGCGCTGGCTTCCCGGGCCCGCGGGCCGGGGAGGCAAGCCTTGGGGCTGCGGGGTGAGAGGAAGAAAGCAAACCCGGGGAGCAGGCGGCTGCCGCACCCGCGCACCCCGGGCCCTCACCACGCCCTCCCCGCGCGCCGGCTCAGGGGCTGCCCCGGAATCAGCTCCCCCGGGCCGCCGCAACAAAGGTGGATCCGCATCTTGATTGTTCTCCGGGAGCCTCCTGGGGGCTCCGGCGGCGGCGCGGGCGCGACCCATCCCGCTGGCGCTCCCCGCTCGCTGAGCACCGTTTGCCTGTCCACACCCCTTCGCTCCCCACCATTTTTCCTGACCGGCCTGTGTCCCCGAGCCCTCGCGGCAGGCCCGAGCAGGCGATCGCGGCCGGGCACGCGCGCCCCGGGCTCCCGCCCCGCTTCCGAGCATCCGCCGCCCCTTTTCTGCTGGGTCCGGGAGGAGGGAGGCTGGGAGGCCGCTCGGGGCCCAGCGTGCCAGCCCCGGAGTTCAGCCTCCCGAGCTGCGGCGCCTGCAGCGGAGGAGGTTTGCTGTGGCTGATTGAAACTCACTGCAAAATCACCACGACTCTTTCACCTACTGAAATGATTGACCGAGGTTTGGCCTTCCATTTTTACTGAGATTTGGCGAGACCGAATGGAAGCGTCCGCACAGTAACTGCAGCTGCTAGGCCAGAGGGGCCCCGGCGCCCTTCCCGCCTCCCCTCCCGCTTGCTTTTGCCTTACTGGATCTTACCACCACCCCACCCCCGGCCCCCCGACTGCGAACTCGGGCCTCTCACCCGCCCCCCAGCCTCCCGCTCTGGGCGAGCCTCCCCAGCCCCCACCCCTGGGATGCGAAGCCAGCAAGCTTTTGCTGCAGATGGACAGGTTTCTTTTCTGTGGCTTTTTTCTTTCGATAAACCATCAGATTTCAGTAGTACATTTGGGAAAAGAAGGGGCTGATGGCGTTAACCAGGTTCTCAATATAGAACTGGATTTCTGGAGTTGTTTACCTTACCCCACACCCCCTCAACATGTAGACTAATGCAGCCATTGGTGGTACATTTATTTTAGCCACGAATAATTGAACCAGCGGTTTACAATGGACACTTGCTCCGTGCTGGTGATTTTATGTGGCAGCCCTCTGCTGCAGTTCCGAAACTTGTTGGCAACGTAAACCCATTGATAGGCTGATCTATGTATTTTGAAAACCTGAAAATTTGGCATGTATTTTCTGTTTTAATCATAGATGAATCTTGGACATTTTCTGTGGTGAGGTGGAAACTTTAAGTAAATTAGTAAAGTAATAATTTGGCTTCAGAATGGGAAGAGATAGTCAAGATTTTTTTTTTTAAAGCCATGTGGCCTAACTTGATACAAAAATAAAAGTAATTGGTTGGCAATCTAAATTTAAAACCTGTCAGAACTCAGGACAGGCGCTTCAATGCGCTTTTTAACAATATTTAAGGCTGTTTTGATGAGTGCATTGTGAGAATCATCTTAATGAATTCTATATTGAATGTCTAAAACATAATATAATACACACGGTATTCTTGCCACTGGATAGTCTTCAATAAAAGTTTAATTGATTTTTTTTTTTGTTGGTCTCTTAAGTAAGTCTTATTTTTAACTAAGCATTGACAGAATATCTTAAAATGGTAACCTGGGGGTTGGGGGTGGGCGCTGTGTGCACGGCAGCCTAGCCAGTGGGGATCCTGCTGTTTATTATAAGTAGTTCACAGACTCTGATGGCATTTTGGTAAGCTTTCCATCTTTAAGAAATTGAACCAGCATTCTCTTATTAATTCTTTAAACTGTGGAAGTAATTTCCAGTTATTACACTCTGATATGCATCCCTTTTATTTAAAAAAAATGCTAATAAAAGGCAGTGTACTTAAACTGTGCTTTGCAAATATTATGTATGTTATGAATGACTACAGACACTGGGCAAATTATTTGTAGAATGATTATCCTTTAGCTAGAGAAAGAAATCATTACAACTCTTTTGGGCAGAGATGTTTCTTTTTAATGTTAATCAAGGGGAAGTGATTTAAATATGCATAAATGTAGCAGTCAGGGTGATTTAGTTGCTTTTTTCATGAAAGAAAAAGACTCAAAAGACAAGACATTTTTCTCTTCTGGGACTTGAAATCATAATCATCTGATACTAGTACAGTACAAGAAATTTACATTTGTTTTTTACTTCAGAATTTAAGTGACTTTTGCCCAAGGAATTTGAGAAATAAGGCAAATAAGTTGCTCTATTTTAAAGTAGTCATTCAATATAAATATATTATATCAATCTTAACTTTTTTATTCTCTGATATGATTAATAATATGTATATTCTTACTTTTCTTCTAATGGGCATATGTATCCTTGTGGACACTTTGAGAGAGATTTTCTTGGACTCTCCCATTTATAGAATCTTTATACTCTTTTACTGTGTGGTTCCCTGCTTTTAACGAATTTCTGAGGCAAATATATTTGTGCTTTTTTCTTATGTAGGAAGACCAGCGAAAATAGCTTACTGAGTTGTCAATTTTATCAGTAGATAAGAAACTTTCTTTATTACAGTTTCAGGGAAGATTTTTTCAGGATATTTCTCAGTTATTCTAAGGGCCAAATTTTGTAAAATTTCCATTAGGAATGTCAGTTTCAAATACCCTTTGTATAGCCTAAGCCTGTGAGGATAACAAGAATGAGCCTTACCTATCCTAACACAGGGATTTACAAGTTCCCAAAGTAACCGTCTCCATGTAACTCTTGACATACTTTTCTGAGATTGGGCTTATTTTTATTATTGGTTCTTTCTCACTGTTCATTCTATTTGATTTATTCTACAACATCCCCTTTTATTTGATGATCTGGAAAATTCTGCTCTTTGATAACAACTCAGGATTTTTTTGTTCAGTTTTGGTTTTTGCCCTTTCCTGTGGAGCCTACGTTTTCAACCACAATAAAGATGAAACAAAATTTATGAAACTGAGCTCTCTTCCATTTTACTTACTGCTGGCTTTTTTTTTTCCTTGATTCCTACCATACCTTCGTTTTTTTCATTGTATTTTTTTAACACTACCTATATCCATTAGCTGCCTAATTAGTTTTATCGGTTCCATGTGGATGCAGTGAGTTTATAAGAGAATTTCACAAACAAGTAGTTTTTTAGTGAACTTAAAATAAACAGAATTTTAAAGGAGACCTATTTTTATACTCAATAAAAGCACAAAAAGTGCAGAAAGTATAAAACGGCTTACAAAGGGAGACACAAGTTCATAGTGTTCCATGTATAAAAGTAATAACTTTATTGGGTAGAGATATTCTTACAAGATCTAGCACCTCTGCCAGTGCACAGATAGGACTGTTTTAAATGATTTGGGAACTTCTGGTTGCCTGCAGTTGTGAACAGAGAACTTCTCTACAGAGAAACAAACCACTAAAAGCAATATGACCGAGTTGAGATGTGGTTTCCAATGAGCAATTGGTGAATTTAAGCAACCTGGATGTGCATATGTGGAGGCTCCCGTCTCACTGTTTGATCAAACTTCTTTTATGTAGTCATGTAGACTTGATTTTTTCTGCTGTGAAAATGAAAAAATAAAGCAATATGACAAAAAGTTTAAAAATGCATAAAAAATAGGATTTCCTCTAGGCTCCTCGAAGAGATTTTTTTAATGTGATGCTTGTCTTACTTTCTTAGACACATTACATTTCCCCTTCCAAAAAAAAAGGACAACTGGAAGTAATTTATCATATAAAGAATTTTGATCAAATAGATATTGACAAAGGGCCCTCTGTCACATTTTTCTTCATCCAGCTTTTGTTCAGAAACAGTATGCCTCCTCCCTTGAATCACATAGGGAGAAACGTTATACTCCATTCTCATTAATTTCCCATTTTGTCTACTTTTACTCTTGTACATATGTTGTGGGTTTAAGAGTCTTTTGCATTTGTTCTGTGACACCTTTTTTTGAATTGACTGTTTTAAAACGGAGGCCTATTTTTTCCGGTTTGGGACTCCTAGTGGTTATGGCATCCCATAATGCTTCGTGACGGCCACCAGGACAGAACCACCTGATGTTTTAGAGCAGTTTTCAGCATGACACTGTTAACAAGTGTGTATTTTCCAAGGCCACATGAAACTTACTTTCTTAGCCACTCCAGGTTTGGGAGCAGAAAAGCTGAAAAACCCTTTTGTGTAGAAGTCTGAGTGGTTTGTGGGGGGGACCTTTTTTAGAGTTTGCATGCCAGCGCACGACCTATTGCTGTGAAACAGAGAGAAGGTAAAGCTACCTGAGGCAGTGCGCTGGAGGATGAAGTGTTTGATAGCACTAGGGGGGAAAGAAAATGCATGGCAAAGTTTCGTCTTCTCGTAGACTATCTAGCATGCAGAGTGTAGTGTGTTGAAACGGTGTATGACATTGCTGTATCAAAGTTGTAAAATTAAGCATTATTTATTGAAAACTATGTATTTTTTTGTAAAAACCTGATCACATAGAGAATATCAGTGGCTTGTGCTTGTGCTTCGATCGAACCAGCTTCTTGACCCACCCCCCCTTGGTATGCAGTGTTAATGCTCAGGGTTGAAAATAGTACACTCCAATGTCTCTTTTGCAAGAGTTTTTCACAGAGGATTACATTTGTTCAAAAGACTCTAATAAAATTGTGTGATCAATCTTCACTCGTGGTTTTTATGTGACTTTTTTCTAGTTTTGCATTTGATAACTGCTGTTTAATTCTGAAAATGTTGTCTCAAACCAGATGTCAGGGACAGGCTTGAAGATTCCTGATGTCTCAGCACCCAGCACGGCTGTCAGCCTCGGCAGGAGGAAGACCACGGAAAGTGAGTTTTCTGGGCAGGTTGGAGAGCTGCTGACAGTGGGAATGAGCATGGTGATTACATCTCAATATATTAAACTGGCTGATAGAGCGAATAAAACCACAGACAAAGTGTAGAGGGTAGATTAACATGTTTTGTCAGAAATGTTTGAAGTAGAAAATGAAGGAAAAATATCAGGGGCAGTTGCTGCTATTGAATTCAATGCCAGCAAACTCCATTCCTCGGTGTCTTTTTTTTTTTCCTATAAACAATTTACAGTGTAAATGTATTTTGACATAGAAATCATTCTGTATTGAGATTCTTGATATAAAATGCTTTTATGAGAGCCTGTAAGTGATCCTTGGAATTATTATCAGATTTTTTAAAAGATGTGTTTACATGGTGAGTGTGTGTTGCATATTAAATTTGGTTTTGTAGAAATGTTTGTGTTGTATTGTAAAAAAAATCTCAAAGTGCACAATTAACACAGCTGCTCTTAGGTTCTTGGTTATGTCAATTTCCACTACAGACCAAAGAACAAACATCAGACCCATCTATGGCAACTTTTTCTAATAATTACATCATTTATTCAATGTTTTGACCTCATTTCAGAATATTTTTGAATGTCTTTCATCTTGGTAGGATTTTATTTTTATTTACCTTTTGAAGGAAACAAAACATAGACCCTGTAGAATTTTTATCTAGCAAAGAAGTTCCTTGCAATGAACACTAATAGATCCTCAATATGTGTCAAATTCCCCACTGGGACTCCTTGTACTATTTGCTACACAATTTGCCTTTCAGTGATGTGGTGTTTTTCTTAAATAGATTTTTTTTTCTAAAATTTAATAAATTTATTGACACCTTTGGTTAAAATGTCACTGATACAATTTTTAAGAAAACGTAAAATGTTGAAACATTGATCTTCTCCCAGTAAGTCTAGGAGTGAAAGGAAGAGTTGAAGGGATCTTTCCTTCAGTGATAGCTTATCTATAGATGTCCTAAATATAGTCTACGCTCACACAATGTCATGATCCAAATACGGATAGTAATAGCCTTGTCAGAGAATATGTTGGTTCTCCTCAAAAGTAAATTCTTTCATAAAATGAATAGCTTGGTGAACTTGAAAAAATTGAATCCTGATTATAACATTGGTCAGAGCACATACTATTTCATTAAAAAGGCCATTCTTTCAGTGTGTTGAGAACATGGAGAGTAGTAGGAGGTCCTAGCAGAGCAGCTCATCATGCCACTTTATACTGAGTCTTTTGATAGCACTGAATTGCAAAGCTACACGTTTTGTGACCTACCATCAGACAACTGAATCTAACCATTAAAGGCAGTACATGAGAAAAAAGTTAGGAGAGATAAGATTTTTGAACCTTTAAAGATTTCTTTCTGTTAAATAATCACCAAGGTGCGTTTAGCCTGTGTTTAAACACCATAGGTGCCTATCATTTCTGCCATCCTTATTCTGTTCTGAAGGATTTTGCAAACTCACATTTCCAGCTGGACTAAATGACCATGTTCCACCCAGTGCCCCTTGGCTACTAACCAAACAGCAGCTCATGGACAATAGGCTTGCTCAGAACCTGGGACTCACTCAGTCTGTCCGAAGATTTGTACTGCACTAATAACCAGACTCCTCTGTCCCAGATTTGCAGTTAAGAAACACACACACAGGCCTAGTTCTTGGTGAGAGTGGAGTTAGGAGGCCAAGAGGAACTCTGAAGCCTGAGGTAGCCGTAGCCACCACAAGCTGAAATGAGGAGGTTGGAAACATGAGGAAAACCTAGAAAGCAGTGAAATCATAAGGGAGAACCACAGGAGCCCTGAGAGGAGGAATCTGGGGTATCTGGGAGAGGTGGACTTTGGCAGCCCTCTGCCCCAGCTCCATGGGGTTTCCTGCAGCAAATCTGTGGCCAGGCTGCTGGCAGACTGGGAGGTATTTGGCTATTCCTTGTTACTAACAAAAACATATTTTTTTGTTTGAATGGCAACAAAGCCAGACAAAAAATTACATTCCCTTTCCTCCCTTGCAGAGAGAGATGACCATGTGAAATAGTTCTGGTCAATGAGGCTTTAGTGAAAGTTTTTCACTGAGCCCTCCAGGAAAACCCCTCTACAAGGAGGCATACTTAGTGGGTATGCACCTTTCTGCATTTGTTTCTTCCTTCCATCTGGGATGTAGGTGAGATGGCTTGAGCTGCAGGTGTGATCTTATGATCATGAAAGAGGAAAAAGAAATTTCAGATTCCTTGACCAGCCATGACAAACTTGAGCCACTGAATCACTGCCACCTGCTGCGTTGTGTTTGAGTAAGCTGCAGTTACTTGGATGTAAATGTAGCCAAACCAAAACTCTAAAAAACTTCTATTTTCCTGAGATTATTTGAGTGGATTTGTGTTTCTCTTCCCCCATTGAGTAAAACTACAAAGAGTTTAAATAGCTGAAGAAGGAGGAGGATGTTTTAAACACTGTATTAATATTAAACTATTAATACATGGAGAGACTTTAGTGAAACTCACAAAAGTTGATGAAAATATTTTTTAAAAAGGTAAAGAGAAAAAGAAAGAAATGTCAAGAATTTTTACAATCACAAATAGGACACCAGATTTCCACTTACATTTTATGTTTATTTTATATAAATATTTTGATTAAGATTTGTTTGAGAATTGCTTATACATTTGCAGAGCTTCTCAGCTTGGTGATGATACAAGATCACTCCTTGTCTTCACATCTCAAGCATTTCCTGTTTCCATTGCCAGCATGTACCTCTTCTAGGTGAATAGTTTCTCACTAATCTAATCCTGTCAGATTAAATTAAGCTTCACTTGATTCGGTAGATGGCATCATCAAAATGAAGGGGCCCTCAGATACTATTTACTCCCATTTTTTCCCAACAGTTAAAAATTTTGGTTTTCCAACTCATAGAATATTGCAAGCAATAGACATTGAACACCAGGAAGGGTGAGAGGGCAGGAGAGGGGTGAGGGGTGAGAAATTACTTATTGGGCACAATGTACATTATTTGGGAGACAGTTACAATAAAAGCCCAGGCTTTACAACTACACAGTATTTCTATGTAACAAAACTGCACTGGTACCCCTTAAATTTATACAAAATAAATAAGAAATGGAAGGCCAATGTAAGCATGCTTTCTCGAAAAAAGAAAGAATATCAAAGTAATATATTTAGAGTGGTGAATTGAGAACCTGAAGAAAGAGCCAGAAAAAAAAAAAATTATTAACAAGCAAACAAAAAGCTAAAAAGTCTGGGATCATTTAGTTTAAAGATAAACATCTCTACTCAAATGACCCCTGAGTGCATCACTGTGTTAGATAATGTTACAAAGATCAGTGTTTATAATATTGGCACTAACTTCTCAGAAGATGCTTGCATCGTGTTCATTACGGCCTATTTACAGAGGCAGGGAAGTATGAAATCTTGCTTAAGTATTCTACCGGACATTTTAAATGGAACCAAAAAGTTTAGGAAGAATCACTTTTGGCAAAACCCTCTCACTTGAGAGTATTCTCTAAATGAACGTATTTTTAGTCCAAGAGCTAGCAGAAGATAACACAGGGAAGAAGCTTTGCTTTGTGGGCACTAAAGAGGTGGAACAGAATACTCCAGTGAAGTCACCCCATGTGATGAGATCCTACAATTCAGTCCGAGTCTGCATAATCCAGAAGATGGAGCAGAGGCAGATGAGATGGCTACAAAACTGGTGGGAATGAGGAGTGCCAGCCCAGCCCCAAGAAGGAAGGCTGGGGTGGTGGAGCCAAGGAGGCGGGGATGGAGGATCCAGGGAGGCTGGGGTGGAGGAGCTGAGAAGGGGTGGAGGAGCTAGGGAGGCCAGGGTGGAAGAATTGAGACCTAGGTAGAGGAGCTGGGGAGGCTGGGGTGAAGGAGCTGGGAGGCTGGGGTGGAGAGGCTGGGGGTACCAGGTTGGAAGAACAGGGGAGGCAGGGATGTAGAAGCTGCGAGGACCAGGGTGGAAGAGCTAGGTGAGTAGGGTTGGAGGAGCAGGAAGGCAAGGGTGGAGGAGCAGGTGAGAAAGGGGTGGAGGAATAGGAGATGCCAGGGTGGAGGAGTTGAGGAGAATGGGGTGGAGGATCAGGGGAGGCCAGGGTGGAGGAGCTGACAAGGGGTGGAGTTGGGGAGGCTGGGGTGGAGGAGCAGGTGAGAAAGGGGTGGAGGAATAGGAGATGCCAGGGTGGAGGAGTTGAGGAGAATGGGGTGGAGGAGCAGGGGAAGCTGGGGTGGAGGAGCTGGGGTGGCCGAGGTGCAGGAGCAGAGGAGGCCAGGGTGGAGGAGCCGAGAAGGGGTGGAGTTGGGGAGTCTAGGGTGGAGGAGCTGGGGTGGCTGAGGTGGAGGAGCAGGGGAGGCTAGGGTGGAGGAGCAGGGGAGGAATGGGTGGAGGAACAGGGGAGGCAGGGGTGGAGCTGGGGGGACCGGGGTGGAGGAGCTGGGGAGGCCAGGGTGGAGGAGTTGAGGAGGCTGGGGTAGAGGAACAGGGAGGCTGGGGTGGAGGAGCAGGGAGGCTGGGGTGGAGAAGCTGGGGAGGCTAGGGTGGAGGAGCAGGGGAGTCTGGGGTGAAGGAGTTGGGGGGACTTGGATGGAGGAGCAAGGGAGGCAGGCGTGGAGGACCTGAGAAGGGGTGGAGTTTGGGAGGCTGGGGAGGAGGAGCTGGGAGGCCGGGGTGAAGGAGTTGAACAGGCCAGGGTGGAGGAGTTGAAGAGACCATGGTGGACGAGCTGGGGGCACCAGGGTGGAGGAGCTGGGGAGGTCAGGGTGGAAGAGTTGAGACCTAGGTGGAGGAGCTGGGGAGGCTGGGGTGAAGGAGCTGGGAGGCTGGGGTGGAGGAGCTGGGAGACCAGGGTGGAGGAGTTGAGGAGGCTGGGGTGGAGGAATTGGGGAGGCTGGAGTGGAGGAGCAGGGGAGAAAGGGGTGGAGGAAAAGGGGAAGAAGGGGTGAAGGAGGAGGGAAGGCAGGGGTGGAGCTGGGGGTACCGGGGTGGAGGAGCTGGGGAGGCCAGGGTGGAGGAGTTGAGGAGGCTGGGGTAGAGGAACAGGGAGGCTGGGGTGGAGGAGCAGGGTCAGTCTTTCCTGGGGGTGGCGGCTGGGGCAGCCACACCGGGTAGGACACACTGGGTGGAGGTGGTGGCGGAAGGATGAATTCAACGTGAGTAAAACATGGAATGTGGTTGCGTTTGGAGTAAGGGAAGAACTGGTGTCTGTGAGTCTGATGGCGAGCTGGGAGGGTGTGACCTGGAAGGGCGGGCAGGTGGGCCAGGGCGCCCCGGAGGGAGCCAGGAGCCACTCGCTGGACACTGAACCTGCTGGTTGTGCCTGGGACGATCCCGGGCAGCGCCCCTCCCTGCCTGCGCGGGTCCCGTGGACGGGGCCCTCCTCTCTCCGTGCGTCCTGTCGCTGTCAGGGCATCGGCGGTCGCGGGAGGTCTTGGGTGTTCATGCGGGTCACGCGGCAAAGGCCTCTGGTGCCCGGAGGAGCCTGGGCTCTGAGGCCTGAACGACTTGGTTTCCGGAATTCCTCCCGCTACTTTCGACCGCGGGACTCTGGAGCTTTGCTAACCTGCCCCGCGCTTGGGTCTCCCCTAGGTCAAGGAGAGGGTGTGGACTGGAGGAAATCTAAGTCCGTGGAGACGTAGCCCTCTGGCTCTAACCTGTGAGGACGGGGTTCCCCCGCCTCGTGGGCTCTGCTCTCCAGAGCCTGGGACCCTGGCAGGTGCTTCGGATGAAGGAGCCGGGAGGAGCCGACTGGCTTTCCTTCCCGCCGGGATCCGCGAAAACGTGTGGTCGGGACTCCGAGCGCGGAACCCACAAGGGGAAGAAGAGGCCCCGTGGGGAACGCGCACCGTGTCAGGGCCGGCACCAGCTCCGTTCTGGAAAAGAAATTGCGACGAAAAGAGACGGCAGCCGTGACGTCTGCTCTGTATTTCCTTCCTCTTCGGAGAGGAAGATGGAATTTAGTAGTTTATTGAGGGGCGGGAGATCAGGCTAGCGCAGAGTGTAGCCATCGTTTTCGGCTCTGACACACTCGAGGGCTGTCATTCACATGTGTAATAGATACGAATTCGGAAAGATCCAGTGGAAAGAATACTGCAACAACTTCTCGCAACTACTTCGATAATTCGCAATTGCTCTGTTAACATCGTATCAGGAATGGTGGGTCACTTTGGACTCTTGTGTAGATAAGATAGACTAAGGGTTAAAGGACGTTCAGCCTCCCACCCACCAAGAAACACATAGGAGAAAGAGTGAGAGGAAGAGCTGGAAGTGATTTTAAATACACTGTGATTGCTAAAGCAAGTCAATCATCTCCAAACTGTGGTCGGCTTCAATTACTAGTTAGAAATGATTTGTGAAAGACCTCATAGGAGACTGCCCACACCACGATGCATTGAGAAATTGTTTTCTAGTACAGTGGTCTTTGAAAGCAATTGCTACCGTCCTCAGAAACTGCGCAGGATCATGTATAGGGATGAAGAAAAACACAAATTGGAGTGCTTTATTTGTACTTCTTTTCCAGCTTACAAAAAATAAAGATATTATGCTTCATTAACATTTAATGACTAGATTAACAGTTGTACATGTGTATGATTTTTAAAATAATACATATATTAGGGATACCTGCTTAAAAGACTTAACGGATAGAATTGCCTGATGAGACTAGATTCCAAGACTCTGTTCTAGAACACAGAGCAGATTCTATGCTATACTGGAAGGGCAGTGGATGAAGAATCCGAAGAATGGCTTTCAATTCTGGTGAGCCGCCAGGTCAGCTGTGCAGTATTAGGTAACTTGATTTACCTTTCTGGTCCTTTGTTTTCTCGTGCATAAATTGGTGGCTGAACTAGATCATATTGGAGGTTTCTTTCAGGTCCAATAAATAATGCAATAGCCACTACTTATTTGCACTCAGAGTGCCGGCTTGGAGGCACCAGTATAAATTCAGCTTCCACATCTGGGAGGGAGAGCGAATGAAGAGATAGGGCAAGACAGTGAGACTGGGGCCTGTGGAAACAGGGGAAGGCAAATTTCAACTAAGGATATTCACATTCAAAACATTTAAAACACCCAGTGGGTCACACTGAATGGCCATTGGCCCCCTTATCTTGGTGCTTTGGGGATGGTCAGTGGTTTTGAAGTCACTGGTTACTCTGCTCCCAGACAGAGCTATTGTGAACTTTACAATGGGGAGAAGAGAAGCAATTGTCTTCAGGACAGCAAATTTTCAAACTCAAGTTTGAGGTAATTAAAAAACAACAAAAAAGCTTCTTTTTATATCGTTATTTGAGTTAACAAACTCTTTAACTGAGAGAGCATACCAATATTATAGCATTAATAAGATACTATAATGTTTCATAAAACAGAAATCTCATTTCTAAACTTACCAAACAAACATCAAAATCACACAATCAAAAGTACAGATTTCTGAATCTACTTCCCAGAATACAGATTCCATATGTTTGAAAAAAAGCCTGGAGTCTATATCTTTAACCAATGCATTCAACTAACTCAAAGGCTGTTCAGCCACAGACCAGTGGCTGCCAATCATAGCTCTTAAGTCAGTGAAGGAATGACACACACACAATCCTTTTGTCAAAAATCAGTTTCTCTGAGCCAAAAAATAAGTTTTCTATTAATAAGCACAATCTGCCTCACCCCCTCTATAGCTTTGGTCATGCCTCATTCTACAAAATTGTGTTGTGCGTGAAGCTTTGGGTGTTGTTGAGCACACCCAGATGAAAGACGGTTCCTGTCTCCAGGGGCTTGTAGTAGCCAGATGTGTGAGAGCCGAGTTTGAGAGGCCATCTGCAACGCTCACCTGCACACTGAGAGCTGGGACTAGAGTGAACAAGTCTCCAGCCCAGAAAGGCAGCCCCAGCTGGGGAGGCAGGAATAGTGCCTGAGTCTTGAAGGTGCATGGAAGGAAAAGGACAGAGGTGGGCTTTCCAGGCAGCTACTGGCAAGAAGTTGGAGACCTTGAACGTGGCCCTGGAACTGTACGTTGTATGCTCTTCCCGGGCCGCAGAGCGGGAGAATAGCAAGGCACCATGCAGATAGCCAGGACATACGTGCTGGTTGCATCCTTGGTCTTGTTCTGACACAGGACACTTGTGTAGAGTTGGATCCCTGTTTTTTAAGTCTCTTCTTTTAACTGGCCCCTGTGATCAGACCTGAGACCCATGTTTTACAGATGTGGTCTGAGAGTTAGGGTAAACCAAGTCACATGAAATGCACACCTGGATTTTTCCATTGCTGGCTCACTGACTAACAGTGCTGTATTGGGGGGAAAGTTGAGAAAATAAAGAAAAATGGGAAACCCCAGAGGCCTGTGAATAATCTGAGTAAACCTGAAGTTTGAATAAACCTCTGATACAGAAATGGACCTCTCAGTCCATTTTCTCATCTGCAAAGTGGAGCAATCACGCTGCATACTCCAGATACTGACACCGTAAGGCACAGCCACAAACACGATTGCAGTTTCTTAATAATGGCCAGCTATTCATGTCACTCAAGCTTTGTGTGTTTGGAATTTTCCCCACCTGTGAAATAGGGATCATCATCCTTGTCTCACAGGGCTGTTCTGTCGCATAATTAATTAACATTTGTAAAGCTTTTTGAGACCTCCTGACTTACATTAACTCTATGAAAACTGGCGAAGCATGATACGAAGCCCTAGAACTAAGGACTAAAGGAAAGGGGAGAAATGGAGCCATTCATTTTGGGAAAGACAACGTGTTTCATGCTTTAACACGCAAAGTGAAGCAGAAGCTAAAGATGGTTCTGCAAGACATGACAAAGAAGACAACGAAAAGGACGCTTGCTACATAGTTGTAGGGAGCAGATTAAAAACAAAAAAAACTAGCCCCTCTATAATTATGTCAATTCTGGGGGATTATTTCTTCCAGATTGTTGATGGAAGGCTTCTCAGAATTGGAATGTCAATACAGGCGCGTCAAAGAGATAGGAAGAACAGGAGGAGGTGATATTGTACATCAAAATGATTTATCATGCTAATGAGATACAATTTGTCAGTGACAGTGGTGTTTATACACTTCAGACAAAAAGAAGAATGAAAAACACACGTGCACTTCCCACACGAGACTGTCACCCATTGACTTGGGGTACACACAAACACACCCAACAAGAACAGAAGGTGGCTTCAGAAGAACCAAAGCCCAGATCATGCATGTTGAAGTCCAAGATCAACAGGAAATTATGTGAAATGGAAAAACATGCAAGGAATTGGCCAGGCACAGAGAACAGAGTTAACCCCATCACACAGGAACCCAGATGAGTGACGTCATCAAGGCCCTTTCCGTATGGCTCCATTGCCGGGGTGGTTCCACATGGACACTCAGATGGCAGACGTTGCTCAGCTGGCACAGGCAGTAGCTGGGGAGGGTAAAAAGCAGGACACCACAAAGAAATACAGGAGGCCACAGAAGTATCTTCCTGCTGATAGGAGCCACCATTTCCCCAATCAAATTCCACTGACACAATTACTCTTTAGGGCAGCTCCGTTAGAAGGTTTATTTATCAGGGTTCTCCAAAAAAAATAGAATCCATGGGATGTGCATGCATATAGAAAGAGATTTCTTTTAAGGAATTGGTTCACTTGGTTGTGGAGGCTTGGTAAGCGAGTCCAAAATTGGATGGGGGAGAAGGCCAGGGTGGGGACAGGGGAAAGAAGGGCAGTTTGAGTCTGAACGCCATTTGCTATGGGACCAGGATGAGCTGAGCTTGCAGATGAAGTCCAAAGACAGGCTGCTAGAAGGAGCTTCTCTTCCTTAGGGGAGCCAGTCCAATCTGCTTTACTCAAAGTCCACCTATTTAAATGTGGGTTTCATCTCAAACACCATTACAGACACATTTAGAATAATGTTTGACCAGCCAAGGTGACACATAAAATATACCATCACCTGAGGTGAGAGACCTGTTATTAAAAGAAGGATACAGGCCAGGCACATTTTGGGAAGCTGAGACAGGAGAATTGCTTGAGCCCAGGAGTTCAGGACCAGCCTGGGCAACATAATGAGACCTCTTCTCTACAAACAATTTAAAAATTAGCCAGACTTGGTGGCCCATGCCTGTAATCCCAGCTACCCAGGAGGCTGAAGCTGAAGGATCTTTTGAGGCCAGGGGGTTGAGGCTGCAGTGAGCCCTGATCACGCCACTGCACTCCAGCCTGGGTGACAGAGTGAGACCCAAGACCCTATCACAAAAAGAGAGAGAGAAAGAAAGAAAAAGAAAGAGACTTTGCTGAATCTCCTTCTTCAAAACAAACTAACAAAGAAACCAACCCTCAGTAAAGTCTAAATAAAAAAAGAAAGATATAAATGTGAAAAGGATCTATCCCTAGAAAATTTGGAATTCTGCCTGAAAGAGGAGGTGATGTGATATAAATATTTCCAAATCTTTTTGGACCTGCTGTAGCCACTTAGGGAGCACTATGTATGATACTCCCTAACCTGTCATTCAAGCTTCTGCTACCTGGTACCAAATCATTTCCCAAAAGTCAACTTGTTTTTACTGTCATTTTGGGAAAGCACTCATTCTGTGACATCTCTCTGTATTTATTGCCCCTTGCAATATAATCCCCTGCTTCTTTTTTGCCCCTTTTTCTTTATGCATCTCTTCAGGGCCTGGGCAGGTAGGATGCTGTTGTAGAAAGAAGCCTGACAGGGAAACAATCATGATGACACTTACTGGGTGTCAGGCACCACTCTTTGTGGGTTCACATTAAATAGCTTGTTTAGTGTTTACTGCAATCCAGCAAAGAAGGGGTTGCTATTCTTCCAATTTTGCAGAGAAGGACTCAACAATTTGCTGGAGGTCCCGAAGTGTATAAGTCCATTCTCTCACTGCTGTAAAGAAATACCTGAGACTGGGTAATTTATAAAGAAGAGAGGTTTAATTGACTCATGGTTCTGCAGCTTGTACAGGAAGCATGACAGCATCAGCTTCTGGGGTGGCCTCAGGGAGCTTTTACTCATGGCAGAAGGCCAAGTGGGAACAGGTGTCTTCACACAGCCAAAGCAAGAGGACGAGAGAGAGAGAGGAGGGGGCACATGTTTTTAAAATGACCAGATCTCACGAGCACTCAGTTACTATCACAAGAACAGTATCAACAGGGAAATTTGCCCCCATGAGCCAATCACCTCCCACCTGGCCTCACCTCCAATACTGAGGATTATAATTCAACCTGAGATTTGGGTGGTGACACAGGTTAGACAATATCTCACAGCTAGTCAATGGCAGAGCTGGGGATTGGACCTAGGCAGTCTGACTTCTGCAGACTTACTTAGAGTCCAACTTTCTCCCTAACATGAACTAATGCTATTCCGTGACTTTAGACAGAATTAATTCTGCGATTCTATAGTTTGGAGAGTTGGACTGTAGAAGATTCTAAATCCCGTATTTTTCATGAAGCTATCTGTGGTGGATATTGTGACCACAAGCTGAACATCTACTCCCCTCCACTAAGTAATTCCAACCACTAACCTCTCCACCTTCTTTCTACACACCTTGAGAGGCTCTGGTATTTGGCCTTTGCCTGAATTATTAGCATAACACCATCCACTGTCTACAGCATTGGTCAGAACTAGGCAGGCAACCTGATTCGGGCCAAGGAGGGAAGCTTGCTCACCCCTTCTGGATGGTAAAGTGGGAATTTTTGAAGCCTGGAGTGGCTGCATCCATTTGGCTATCAGAGGGAAAGCCAGATTGAAGTGAATCTAATGCCCTAAGTGGCAAACAAGAAAAACCAGATGAGTGTTGACGTCGTTAGGCCTCCAGGGCAAAGGAAACTGAAGCCACCTACTTCTAAACTTCTTGGGTGAGCCTGTATGTCCCATCTCTTGGCTCAGCCAGTTTGAGTTGGGCTTGTTATTGAGAGAATTCCAATAAATCCTAATCACTCAACCTGTGGTGATCTCTACTTTTTCTTAGAGCCTCATTAACTGTTTAACCCATCATTAATTTGGTATAATTGTATACTGCCATTTACCATGGATGGTGGTATTTACCACTAGGTGTTTCATATCAGAATCATGCCTTATTCTGTCATGTAAATTGTAAACTAAGATTCTTTATTTCTTCCAAGAATTTATAATAGTAGTTACTTATTAATTGTTGTAAGAATGAGTTTTGGAGACCACCGAATATAATCAAACCATCTTTTCCTAAATAAATCTAGGGTAGCAAGTAAGATCAATGGGGTAGCATTGGTTTTAATGTGTGCGATTTTAAAATTCAGGTAATTCTATCCAACCTTAAGGACCGGATGGGGATAGAAATGTCACCGGTTGTTAAAACAGAATCTTACAATTAGACAATAGTCTCAAGCTTGGGCCTGAGTTATTTGGGCCAGTTATACCAATAACAATAAAAGCTACAATATCCTAAATATCTTCAATGTACCAAACATATACATATACAAATACAGTGTACCAAACATATACATATATATGTATACATTATCTCTGTAGCTATTTTCCTATCTTTGCAAAACTGGTATTACTTACTTTTATGAGCAAGCCGCATAGCCTGACTAGCCCATGGCAGTACAGATAATTACATGGCAGAACCAATACCCAAACCTACAACCTCTCAGTTCTACAACATGTGTTTCATCTACTAGACCACACCAGCATTGCACATGCCGTAATTGATAATCTACCTGTTGTGATGATATTACTTCCTTCTTTAAAACTTTCTATGGCTGTGATTTGGGAGGGCATTTGTATTTTCAAATTCTTAAACAAGTATTTGTGGCATGAATGGATGAGCTGAGAAGTACCATATTTTGCCTTTCTTTTACATGAAAGTAAATCCCGCACAAAAAGAGATTTTGAGGTTTGTTTTTCTTCGGAGAGAAGCTGCTATTACAAGATTTACCTAACAACTGCTAAAAGATGCATGCCTTCCAGAATGTGTGCATGATGCTGACAGCTGTCTACTTCAGCACTTCATTTTCCAGGAAGGAGCAACCAAGAACTTTTAGAGAAAATATTGGGAAATCCAGATTGGACCCTCATTTCTATTTTCAAACACTAAATATCTAGAATGACAGCTCCACTATTTCTAACTGGTCTACCCTTGAAAACCCCAAACAGAAAAAAAGTTTGGCAGTTTTTTAAATAGTAGTTTAAGTTTTATATATATCATATATATATAAATATATATTTACATATATCATATATATATAAATATATATTTATATATATATTTTTTCCCCTGAGAGGTAAGGTTTCAAATAGTCTAAGAAAGCAAAACAATTATAGCCCTATTGCAGTGATGGATTGTGGTTCTATTAGCTCTGGGGTTTTGTTGGTGGTCATGGTGGTGATTTTTCTTTTCATTTGTAAAGGCTTCTAATATTATATGTAATGGATTTTAGTAGTTAATTTTTTAAAAAAATATGCAAAAAAACATGTGTTGTATTTCCTAGAGAACTATTAATATATTAACGTAGCTATAAATTTACTGTACCATAGATAGAAAAATAATATTGAATACATTATGTAGGTAAATAACAAAATAAGACAACATGATGGCTTACAATAGAAAAGTAAAAATACTAATGATTATGCACATAATTCTATTTGAACTTCTCTAATTATTCCACAAAGAAGTCATAGGAAACAGCAGACACAGCATTGAGTAATGGCTGGATACTGAATGTGACTCTTGCTACTTTTGATATATTTGGCTTTCCCATTAGTGAGATTCAACAAATGCTAATAAAATATTTATTAGCTATTACTTTTCCTGACCTATTAGTGGAGTTCACTAATGGACTCAGGCTTCCTAATTGGAGAGCTGTATTTCTCTCTAGCATCTAAGCCAGTACCGCTTGTGCATGGGGTGTCTGCAATATTTTCTGAACTACAAGTTCATATGAGTTTCCAGGTCACATTTGGTACTGAACTGAATGCTGTCATGAAGCCCACTCACCTCTTCACTCCAGTGGCAAGAAAGAGAAATCAATTCTGGTTAACGAATGGAAAACAAAAGTTATTCGAGACGTGTGGATCACTTGAGGTCAGCAGTTCGAGACCAGCCTGGCCAACATGGTGAAACCCCGTCTCTAGTAAAAATGTTAAAAAATTAGCCAGATGTGGTGGCAGGTGCCTGTAATCCCAGCTACTCGGGAGTTTGAGGCAGCAGAATCACTGGAACCTGGGTGGCAGAGGTTACACTGAACTGAGATCACACCATTGCACTCCAGCCTGGGTGACAATGAGACTCTGTCTCAACAAAGCAAAACAAACAAGCAAACAAACAGAAAAGCCAGAAAACAAAGTTATTGAACAATAGAAACTTTAGGAAGTCTGCAGATCCTGGTATGGAAACAAGGAGGAGTCCAGATACAGCCACCACCACTCCAGAAAATCCTGCCACAAAAGCAGTTCTATGGGCCACCCTGGCTGCTGTGACAGTCCCCAGTGCCACAGCTGGAACCCTCTGTGTCAGGACTAGATACAGACCCTTACGTAGTCCTTGCAGCTGTCACTACCTTGGAAATGTGGTGTCACTGCACCACCCACCACCCTGGAATTCCTCCACAGGTCTGATCCACATTCAGAACAAGTGCAACCGATTGGCTGGGAACCTGGTCTTTTTTTCAGCTTCTAATAGTGATAGGCGGGCTTTTCCCTCTTCCTTCAACACTACCCCCACCCAATA
The DNA here is from genome assembly GCF_029281585.2 of Gorilla gorilla gorilla. Lineage (NCBI taxonomy): Eukaryota > Metazoa > Chordata > Mammalia > Primates > Hominidae > Gorilla > Gorilla gorilla. The sequence goes on along the minus strand of NC_073236.2, from coordinate 134,206,048 downwards.
CTTACAAGGTAGGGAATTTCCTGAAGCTAGGAAGAGGATTTTAATGCAAGAGGATTATAATGCTGGGAGAAATAAAAAACAAATAGACAAATGTTGTATGTGTATGTTTGTACCTGTGTGTATGTGCACATATACGAACTCACACATTCACGTGATCACACATATATAATTTACACTATCAAAATATATATATTATTTATATGTAATTTATGCTATCATATATTTTATATATTATACATACCATATGTATATTATATATGTAATATATATCATATATATATATAATTTCCCAGGCTTCTGAATCAGTTTTATTTTGTATTTGTAAAAAAACACAGAAGCTCTGCTTTCCGGATGGTCTAGTAAAGTTTAACACCAGAAATCTCCTATGAAAATCTTGTATTATTTGAGGTACCTTTGAAGGAAGAAAATACAACTAAAGAAAATTTATGTTGTTATTTTTTATATACATACATTATAGAGTATTTCAGAATACGGGAAATAATAACACAGAAAATAAAAAGTTCACACAATTACATCCTCAGCATCAATCATGGTTAAAGATTGATATAGTTCTTGTTCCTTCTCTAAAGACATGCAAACATGTACACCTATATAAGCAGTATTTTTAAAAATTTGCAGCATGCTAAATATGCTTTGGCATCTCTTCTTTAGTCACTCACTATTATACAGTAGGCTTTTGATATTACTTTTTTCTTCAAAAATAATCTCAAAAGATTAGTGTAATATGTTTACACTATCATGTAATTAATCTTTCCCCTGTTACTAGGCATGTAACATAGTTTTTGCAGATGGGTGTTTTCTAATGGAATTCAACCAGAATGTCTTTGTGTTGTTAAGCATAGAATATCTGCACCTACCAGCCCTAGAAAGTACCTGTATTTCCGGCCAATGACAGCAGGGCTTGCTTTAGCTACCTTTTTTTTTTTTTTTTTTTTTTTTTTTGAGAGAGAGTCTCCCTTTGTCACCCATGCTGGAGTGCAATGGCACAGTCTTGGCTCACTGAAACCTCTGTCTCCCTGGTTTAAACAATTCTCCTGCCTCAGCCTCCCAAATAGCTGGGATTACAGGTGCCTGCCACCATGTCCAGCTAATCTTCGTATTTTTAGTAAAGACGGGGTTTCATCGTGTCGGCCAAGCTGGTCTCAAACTCCTGACCTCAGGTGATCCACTCACCTTGGCCTCCCAAAGTGCTGGGACTACAGGCGTGAGCCGCCACACCCAGCCTACTTTTGCTAGATCTTATACTGTTGTGCTTGAACCACAGGCATTTAGGTCAACATAAATTGATTAAATTATTTTTTAGCCTGTTAACACAATCAGGAGGAATACAGAAATAAAACAAATGAATACAGTTTATAGTTAATTTGAGGAAGACAAGTGTTCATTCTGTGGCTCCAAAAGTAATATACACATTACGTTGTTGTTGTTGTTGTTGTTATTATTATTATTATTATTATTATTATTTGAGATGGAGTCTTGCTCTTTCACCCAGGCTGGAGTGCAGCAGCACGATCTCAGCTCACTGCAACCTCTGTCTCCCAGGTTCAAGTGGTTCTCCTGCCTCAGCCTCCCAAGTAGTTGGGACTACAGGCACATGTCACTACACTAGGCTAATTTCTGTATTTTCAGTAGAGACAGGGTTTCGCCATGTTGGCCATGCTGGTCTTGAACTCCTGACCTCAGGTGATCCACCTGCCTCGGGTGCTGAGATTACAGGCATACATATTGCATTTATAAGAACGCTGGAGGAGAGCACAGGTGTGACCGGAGCACACCACGGGAGGGCAAGACTCCACCCAGGGGTCTGGGAAGTGATCCTTGAGGCTGGACCCCAAGTTTGTTCAAACTTGTTTTAAACCCTAGTTCTGCCCGACAGCCCCCTGATAAGTCCCTACATGACTCTGAGTCTTTGTGAAACGCTTTAGAAAGCAGGCGCTGAGGAAGACCACAGTCTCTGGGTCCGCGATTCCCACGCGCAGAGCCGCTGGGGCAGGAGGGCCACCAGCGCTCCTTCCTGGGAGCCAGTTCGGGCCACTGCCGCCAAGGCCTTCAAGCTGCTTTGTCAGGGCACGTCAGTGTGTGAGGAGTCACAAACCGTGAATTTGACCCTTGCAGACACAAGAAATAATTGGCTGGACACCTTTTAGTGGAAAACATGTGTTTTCAATGTTTCCAGGGAACGAAGTGCTTACAAGCAGCAAACAAGCTGGAAGGTGGGTTTATATTGACAAGTTCTCCCACCAACATGGCGCTTCTCGGGAAGTTCCTTCTGAGACCTCAACTGTGGAAAAACAACCTAGACCTTGGAAGAGGATGCTGCTTTCCCGCCTTCCTCACTTGCACAAGCCTCTGGCTAGTTGAAACCGACAAAGCAGTCTGTCCCTCATAACCTCATTAACATGACCTGCAGGAGACCTCCTCCGTGTCTCCTGAATGATATATTTACTCTGATCTTAGAAGAGACCTACCCATCCTCCCTGTGTCCTTCAGGCAGAGCATTTTTACTGTGCACCTCTTTGTGACGAGATCGTCACAAGATTCTGGGGAAACAACAGTGAGCACAATGGACAAAGCCCTTCTTTTGGAACTAGTTTAAGAGACACTCAATGAACAAGGAAATGTGTATCTATTGGTGTAAAAACTGTATGTTTGGATGGGGTATAGAGAAGGTTTGTGTGGGAAGGATAAACTCACATAGAATGGGCAGAGAAGGTCCCTATGCCCAAATGTCATGTGGGCAGAGCAGGAGTAAAGGATGGGTCCAAGCCATAGAAATAGTTGCCAGAACCAGGAAGAAGAACAGCAGGTGCAAAGGTCCTGGGGTGGGGGTGCACATGGCACAGATGAGCAGCAGCAAGGGAGGTGCTGCCGCACAACGTAGCAAGACAGGAGATGGGATGTGGCTGCTGGGGAAGAAAAAGGACAGTGAAGAAGGAGGTTGAGCAAGGAGCTAGAAAAACTAACACGGACATGAGGAAGAAGCAAAGATAGTCATTTTAGGACATTTGGTCTAAGCCAGAACTGCCTCTCACACCTCAAGGCCATCTGCAGGGATTTCACTATATACAGTACGATAGTTGATGCTTATATGATCACCCCAAGTTGTTAACATGAGTTTATGTTTATATTCAGCATTCCATTTATTTCAATTCCAAACACCTTTATTGAGCCCTTAGTACATGGGAGAATTTATGTCAGACAGTGGGAATGGAAAGATGAGAAATTTAGCGTCATCAACCTCCCAGAGTTCATAATCTAGCTAGAGAGAAATATGCATAGCTTTGTACCCTGATTATGAAAACAAGAAAATGCTTCGTGTATTTAAAAAGCTCTCTATCTAAAATGATTTCACTTACATTTAAATAACTTAATACTAAAAGGGGAATCTCGAGTTGCTGAAAATTCACTGATATGGAAATCTTCAAACCCAACTATGCCAGGAAAAAAAAAAAACAGACTTGTGTATACATACCCACAGTTCTGTGCATAAAGCACTAAATGTGACATTAAAATCACATCTGAATAATAGCTCCAAACTGATCAAATTCATATGTTGAAATCTTAACCCAAAGTAACTTAGAACATGACCTTATCTGGAAATAGGGTCATTACAGATGTGACTATTTAACATGACGTCATAAAGGAGTAGGATGGGCCCTAATGCAATATGGCTGGTGTCCTTATATAATAAAAGGAGACATTTAGACATAGAGGCACAACCCAGGAAGAGCACCGTGTGAAGATGAAGGCAGAGATGGGCTTGAAGCATCTATCTACAAGCCAAGGAGCCCCAAAGGTTGCAAGCCAGGAGCAAAGCCTGGAACAGAGTCTCTGTTACAGTTTCAGAAAGAATCAATCCTGCCAACACCTTGATCTCAAATTCCCAGCCTCCAGATCTTCAAAACAATACATTTCTGTTGGTTAAGCCACTCCTTTTGGGGTACTTGTTACAGCAGCCGTAGAGAACTCATACAGCATGTTTACCAGCTCTCGGTTCGTTTGCAGACATAAAGGCACCCTCCCAATTAAGTATCTCCAACTGCACACCTCCTTTTTCTCCAAAATCCGACAGAAATGACAGTATGTACTTACGGTATCCATCCATAAGGGTGGAACAGTGAGAGACAAAGCACTAGTGGGTTGGAGATTTTGTCACATTTTTAGACAACCAAAAAGGAACTACTGAGAGCCTAAGCCGTTTAGGGAGAGCTCACCCCAGAACCCCAGGAAAGAAGGCTGCTGTTCAAGTGCTGCCTCATCAAGCACAGCATGGATATTTTCCTGAGAACAGCTTCTCAGCTTGGAAAAGTTTAAAAAGTCTGCTATGCAGTGATGAGTCATGTGCAAATGATATCAAACAGTTGGGCTTGTCATATCCAGGAACTGGTTTAAGACATAGAGACTGAATGACAACTCAAACCAGTGTCAGAAATATACCCTTTCTGCCACTCCCAGTGCATTTTCCCCCAAGACAATGTCTATCCGTAGTGACAGCTGGAGTGTCTGAGGGAGCGATTTGTATACCCGGCAGAGATGGAGGAGTGCAGTGCAGGGAGATGGAGGTGGCTGGGTGAGGGATCGTGTGGCTGCCTTCACCTCGGCAGCCTGGCACAGGGAGTATGTGAAAAAACTTGACAACATCCACAGGAGAAGCAGGAGCTGCACCATAAATAAATTATTTCACAAAGTGAGGAACTGGTCACAGGAGCAGCATGGCTTATGATACAATATTTACCTTCTTACCTGTGTCAACATGCCAGAGTTGCTTCCTCCCTTGTGAAAACCACGACAGCCCCCCTTAAAAAAATAGCATACTATTCTAAAGTAAATGTATTTTAAACTTTTTTTCTAAAATATTAAGTGAAACAAAAAGCTGTCAGTTTCTTTTGGATGTTAGTTTTCTAATCTGCAGCACAGAGTTTGCAGGAAAAAAGTCCACGAAGCTGGGGCTTTCTAAATGTCTTCCACATGGGAAAGTTACCTGAACCAGTCAGGACGCACTAGGTTGTTCTTCATGATGGAGAAGTAAACTCCAGGAAACAAACACCATCCCTGAATTCCCAATGGCCGAAAACCACAAAGGTGGATTTATCGCTCATGTCTCCCGTCTGTCATCAGTCAGGGACACAATTCCACACATCTCTCTAAGGCCCAGCCTACTCTTTGAAGAGGCAGAGGGAAAGAGTTGTAGAAAGTCTGGAATCAGCAACAAGGGTACTGGCTTAGAAATTATGTCATGTCTTCTCACAGCCATGGGCTCAAACCTGTTACATGCCCCCCCCCCCCCCCCCCCCCACCCACAGCCACAGTCGTCCAGGAAGTATGACTCTACGGGCAGAAAGTGAAAAGCTGCACATATTTACAGAAAAGCATTCAGGATTAATACATTGTTTAGGTAATGTCTATTCTATAAAGTGAAAAATTGCAATTAACAAATGCATTATGGCTGGGCGCAGTGGCTCACACCTGTAATTCCAGCACTTTGGGAGGCTGAGGTTGGCGGATCACCTGAGGTCGGGAGTTTGAGACCAGTGTGACCAACATGGAGAAACCCTGTCTCTACTAAAAATACAGAATTAACCAGCTGTGGTGGCGCATGCCTGTAGTCCCAGCTACTTGGGAGGCTGAGGCGGGAGAATCGCTTGAACCTGGAAAGCAGAGGTTGCAGTGAGCCGAGATCACGCCATTGCACTCCAGTCTTGGCAACAAGAGTGAAACCCCGTCTCAAGAAAAACAAAACAAACAAAAAAACACAAATGCATTATGTAATACTAATAAGCAGGTAAGATTCTATAGGCAAGTTGGTTTTATGCAAACATCATAATTTTCTTTGTTTTCCATTTCTGAACACAATTTCTCTATTAAGCTCTTGTTTTGCATTTTGGTAGCACTTAATATTGGAAATTAGGGTCGGTTTAGTCAAATAGATATTTATTTTTCTCAGGGTTTTATATAAATTGCAGTGATGAATTAGATTTAGTGGTAAGGGATACAAATTCCCCAGTAATAGACGTAAGACCGGTAGGGTGTTTTCTGAAGTGTTCATTGCACTGTGGACTGGAGGCACCTATCCACCATGCTGCTGGGAGTGTGGGAGTCCTCATCTCATCCCGATCATGCCTTGTTCTCAGCGCCATTGAAAGGGAAAACAGTTTACTTCATTTTTGATGAACTGAGGATGCTTTCAGAATGCTGGAGATGAGATCAACCCCGCCACCAAGCATCACTTCTCCTTCACAGTGCTCATAGCTGGCTGGTGGTCATGAGAGAACGTTGGCCCCTTGCTAGCTTCAGCCTGGTTGATGGGGCTAGGCTGTGGGGTAGAGGGGTGGGACTTGGGGGGATGGGGATGGGGATCGGGAGTGAGTGGCTTGGTCTCCTGGAGGTGGTTGCACACTCACTCTGCAAGTATTTCTGCAAATCTAGACATTATTAGCCTAGAAAAGCCAACAATTGACTGCTTATGTTTCTATGTTTACATTTCTTTAATAACAACTCTACTCTGAAGACAGTAAAAGTCAATTTATAATTTGAATGGAAAGGTTGGCAAGGTCAAAAGGCATTATATACCACTTCATGGATTAATCCTTGAAAATATTGTCCAGACAAACATGTAGACACGTCCCAGGAAATGTGTAATCTCAGTAGGAGATTTTCCTATGTGACAACTGCAAAATCTTGGGATTCCTATAGGCCTAAGATCCCATCTCTAGTCAGCCATTTACTAGCTACTAAAGATTGGGCAAAATATCTCACCTGAGACTTATTTTCCTTGAAAATATTTGGTGTAGGCTAGCACTGGCACAGAACGGATATTCACTGAAGAGCAATGATCCATCTCGGTGGTATGATAGGAAATTTGGTGGTATCCAATCTGTACTTTACAGAGGAAATGTAACAGAAATTAATCATTAAAAACCATTGGCTGACAAGTTCTTCTGTATTAGTGTAAATATATAAACAGGACAATTTAAAAATCATTGACATGATGTGACATTTGGGGTTTGCTTCAAAATGATCCAGGTGCTGAGCTATTACTGAGACCAGAATAGCTGGGAATTATTGATTATTGAAGCTGGACGATGGAAACATGGCTTCACTGGCTCTATTTTTGTGTATGTTTGAAAATTTCTATGATAAATGTTTCAAATCCCTGGTCCACATGCCATATTTGAAGCCAAATAGGCAAGGTGTTTTATATTTATGAGTATGTTGAATAGAATGACTTTCATAAAATATCACCTCTTTAATTCCACTCTCCCCACATGGTCTCTTCTCACAGAATTTACCTAGCATTTGGAGAGCTTAACAAAAAATATAGTTATATTAAAGGTGACTTTGTTAGATAATATTCAGGGCAACTTTCACTTTAAAATACATATTTTTTAAGTCTAATGAATACTACACTTATATATATTGTTATTTTTATTAGATGTCTGTTTATTAGAGAGACGACATATAACTATGTATGAGATGTATTAGACATATATATTTACAATAATATATCTGGCATATTTTATTAGAACGTACCTTGAATAGCATTAGAGGCTAGTCATATTATAAGATTCTTTATGTACATTATCTCATGTCACCCCACCATGCACTTTTGCCACGATAATGGGAATATTCTGATATTCCAGGTAAGAGAACCAAGGAACAGAAGAGCTAAATGAGTAGCTTGAGGACACTCAGTTAGTAAATGACGTTGTGCCCAGGTCTCTTCAGCCCAAGCTCTCTCCATTCCGATTTGGCCAACACAGCTGTTCATGAGCCATTTAGAAGACATCCTTAAGTATAAATCTATAAATGAGATCATCCAATTAGGTCGACGCTGAGAATAACGTCTTAGAATCAGATGTAGGAGCTGTTTGTGATGGGGAAGTGTGCTGTCTGGCTTGTCTGAGTGCTGATTTTTAAGCTGCCAGGCCTGGGTGCATCAAGAGTTGCCCTGCCTGGGGGTTAATCGGAGCTCCTGGCTGTTCTGCATGGAGTGTACGGGTATCCGGGCAAGAGGGGTGGCCCACGCCTAATGGCTCTTGGTACTCAGTGCTCCACAGAGGGTTTCCTGCAAGCCACCTAAGCACAAGGGGATTCCTTCAGAGGCAGCTCGACCTTAAATCAAGAGAACAGCAGGCAGGCTTGCTGCTGACCATCTATGGGCAACCTGGCTACCCTCTGGCAGTCTTAACCCTTGGACTTAGGTCCTCTGCAACTGCATTCATCACTTGTGTTTATGTGTTTGTACAACTGCTTACATTGATTACAGGGTTCATGTCCCTTCTGTTTAAACTACTTTTTTGGAGGCTGTGGCCCTGTCTCATTAATCTCAGTGTCCCTAGCACCTCACGTTAGGCCTATCAGATGATTGGCGCTCAGCAAATGTTTGCTGCATGAAGTTGGTGCATGACACCTTCTGTGTTAAGCTTCTCCGGTCCGCCCAACTACACTGTGTGCAGCCGTGGAGATTCCAGCCCAAAATGTTAATAACAAACTGCATCAACTATTTTATAAAGTGGTGTAGTGTATCCGGTAAGTCAGAGGAAGGATGGATTGTGTGTGTGTGTGTGCAGGTGTGTATGTGCAAGTGTGTGTGCCTGTGTGTGAAACGCATTACCTTGCAGTTTGGAAGGCCTGGGTCCTGCTCTGTGGTCCCTAGCTAATCATTTAAGCTATTCTGGGCCTCAACCTCCTTATGTGCAGTTATTTGTGGTGGAGTGATTAAGTGTTAAGGCTCTAGGCCTAGAAAGAGAAGTCCAGGTTTGAATCCTGCTGACACTACTTGGCCCTTGGGCAAGTTACTAAGCCTCCCTCTGCCTCAGTTTCCTCATCTGTGAAAACTGAATAACAGTCTGTCTCCCAGCAGGTTCTTGTGAGGATTAAAGAAGATAAAAAATACAAAATGCTGAGCCTGATGTCTGACACAGAGTAAGGATTTCCCATTGTTGGGCTTCTCACTACTCTAATCTCAGGACATGCTGTGGCACCTGAACAAGATAATATAGGTGTGCATGATGGGTGTTTTTGAGACAGGGTCTCACTCTGTTGCCCAGGCTGGAGTGTAGTGGTGCCAACACAGCTCACTGCAGCTGACCCTCCTGGCTCAAGCAGTCCTCCCACCTCAGCCTCCCTCATAGCTGGAACTACAGGCATGCACCACCATGCCTGGCTAACTTTTAATCTTTTTGTAGAGATGGGGTTTTACTACATTGCCCAGGCTGGTCTCAAACTCCTGGGCTCAAGTGATCCTCCTGACTCAGCCTCCCAAAATGCTGGAATTGCAGGTGTGAGCCGCTGTGCTCTGCTAGGTGTTTTTTAAAAGGAGTTTTTTAAAAGGAGTTTTTAAAAATTTTTAAAAGGAGTACTACTAAAGGAAAAGGTATTAATATATATGTAAAGAATCTTATTCCTGGCCTCCATTTTTGCATGATCCTACAGTGCTAGAGAGAGTACAAATATTTTCCATACTAAAAGAGTAACGTGGTCAATGCAAGTTGTCCATCTAGTAATGAGTAATAAAGTATTCCAGTGATTTAAGGAAAAAAACAAATTATTGGTTATATTTTTACCTTCACCCCCTTTTAAACAATGTCTTTTATGTGGTATGGACTTAAGTCTCTTTCCCCCAGGAGTCCTCAGTCCTTTCGTTTTTCCTCCATCAGCATTCAGAGAATTCCCACTTGAGTCGCAGGGAACAATCACGTCAGTTAGGGAATGTAGAAATGTGAAACAACAATTTAGGAGGCGAAAGGGAGTATCAAGTTAGCGAAACTGCAAGGGAAACTGGGGGCAGCAGAGCGACCTGCCAGCGTCCGTGTTGGGCGGGTGTCGGGGGGACCCGGACACCCCGCCCTCCTTCCCGCAGAGCTCTGCGGGCCCTGTGGCATCCATGGAGACCCTGGCTCCGGTTTCACAGGAAGGGAAGGTGTGTGTCACAGCCCCTAATGGATCAGCTACCAATCATTAGCCAAGTCTTTCTCTTACTTTTCTCCTCGGAGAGAACCAAGCTTGGACAATAGCATGGCTTTCGAGGTGGGAAGGACCTCATGAAGGAGACGGAAAAGAGTGACTGCAGATCTTACATGCAGGATCTGGCGGAGCTCAGCTTAAAGCCGTTGCCACCCAGCCATGGGCATTTTCTCCACATTTTGCAGGCATCCTACAACTGAAAACTGGGTCGCAGGCATTTGAATTGGCCCAGAGGACCCCTGCACCGCCTAAGCCCTCCTGGCTTTGTCATGGTTTTCAGAATTAGAGGGGAAGCATGCATAAGAAAGCAGAGGGCGTGGGCAGGAGCTGGGGCTGCCTCCTTCCCAAACACTGACCGCTCCTGCGGGAGACTTGAAAATTCTGAGCGCTCATGGACATATTAGCATACTACAAATATCTAAAGGGGCTTTGAAATATCACTGAGAAGGTCTGTACATTGATTTTCTATATCTTTCATTGCAAATTAGAAGCAAAGGGAAAAAACTTTGGCCACTCCAAAGACCAACTCCAATACCGTTTCTCAGGCCTTGGAAAATAAATTTAACCCGTCCGGCCCCTCACTTGTTATTTTCACTGTTATAATGGGAATAATGGCAGCATGTTTTGTGATTCATATAGAAAAATATATGCTAATTGTTCTAAATCTTTAAATATATTCACAAATAACATATTCCTTATAGTTAAAGGTAATATAATTTGCATTACTCTGTTCTCCTTGCAGAAGTGTTGCTTATTAATTGCAGTACATTAAGAAAACATCAACAAGCATACAGAAAAAATGAAAATCACATGTAATTCTTCAATCCAGAGTTAAGCATTGTAAATACATTGTTTATCCCCCTTATAGTATTTAAGTGAATTTGATGTTAGATAGTACTTGTTATTTTTCATTTTTTATTTTATTTTTAATTTGACATTTATTTTAAGTTCAGGGGTTCATGTGCAGGTTTGTTATATAGGTAAACTTGTGTCATGGGGGCTTGTACAGATTATTTTATTATCCAGGTATTAAGCCTAGTACCCTTTCGTTATTTTTCCTGATCCTCTCCTTCCTCCCAACCTCTACCCTTTTTATTATTTTAAATTCATGGCGTTTACAGTTGCCTTAGAACTTTCCATGTGCCAGGCAGTGTTCTAAGTACTTTTCATAGAGTAAGTCATGTCATACTCACTACAACCCTATGAGGTAAGCACTGCTGTTACCATGGCATGAATAAACTGAGGCACAGAAACTTTAAGTAGCTCATCCAAGATTACTAAGCCAGTGGGTAAAGAGGAGAGATTCAAAACCAGGCATTCTGGAACCAGAAAATGTGCTAGGAATCATTAGGCTAGTAACCATTTGGCTTCATTTCTTGGAAGAGGAGGTGGTAAGTTTCTCTTGTATAAATGTTTTTATTAAAGGGAAATTGCAAATTTGATAATGAGTGTCTATCAACATTTAGATGTTCTCATTGGGCAGGCACTGTACTGAATATTTCACATACACACAATATGGTGCATAAAATACGTGGTTCGGTAAGTATTGATTGAGCTGCATTCAAGTTAAATTAAACCTCTCACCCAGGAAAGACCCACAACACACTGAAAGGTCTTCCTCCTGTACAACCAATTCTCCTTTCTGCAGGCCCAATGTATGCTTTTTGTGCTCTATTTTGTCTTGCCTGATAGTTTTATCTTCCATTAACTCTCTCTCCTCTGAATTCTTAGCGTATACCACAGACACTGCTTCACTCACAATTTAAAATTTACTTTTTATTTTATTAAAGTGTATGCACATAGTTTAAAAAGGAAGTAAATCTAAACTTTCGTAGCAGCATCCCTCAGGGCCCCATTTGTCACTGTAATATTCTGCACAGTCTGTGAAAACGGCATCCCCTCCAGAATCATGAATCGAACCTGGTCATGTCCCTTCATCTCTTTTCATCTAGAATGGTTCTTCTCAGGCCACTGATTTGTGGAAGAGAGCAGGTCAGCAGTCCTGTAGAATGTTCCAGGTCAGTGTTGCTTACCTTGTTCCTTTGTCCCCCGTATATCCTACAGACTGTAACACCTATAAACTGAAATTGACTTAACTAAAAGCTTGACTAGATTCAAGTTCACCAGCTTAGGAAAAAATAAACTATACATTGTAATTTTATTCTTTTGTAAATGACTTCTTTTTAAGTCTCTTTACATTAATAATTTTATAAAATGTCCCTTATAAAATTGCATGTGGCCTCAAAACACCATCATAATTATCCTTTTTATAATCTATGCTGCGTAGCAGATGTGAATATTATCCTCAGCATTATTTATTAAATCAATGAATGGATGATGGATGGACAAAGAATAGTAAGATGATTGATTTTGTTAGGGAAAATAGTGTAATTGGTATCTAAGCACTCTTTCCTCCCAATATTAGTTATAACCAGCAGTACAATTTGCTTTCAGCTCATTTGAAATGGCATTTAAGAGAATCAGTGATTTGGAAGGTGTCTGCAGAATCTATTAGCCTATCCCTGGGCCATGTTATAGATTAATACTTATCAACTATTGAAAACTTACCCTGTTTTTGGATATTTACAGATAAGCTTTCACATGCCCTCTGGAGAGTCACGTCCTATTCTGAGAACCCCCATTGTCTGAGCCAGCCCATGGGGAGCACAGGCTTCAGGTTCTAAGCTTGGTGGTCTGGGAAGTCCCGGGAAGAGAAGAACCGAGCCACGGTCCCAGGAAGAGAAAAACAGATAGTGGCCAGGCTCCATGTGTGCCCGCCCTGCTCTCCTCATCTCCCATGGATCCATGTTCCTGATCCTCACAGCTCTAGTCGTATTCTCCACTTTCTGCAGATGGGATTTAAACCCAGGTCTTCTGGGTCCAGCGTTCCCGCTCTTAATCATCCAGGCCTAAGGACGCGGGTTGAAAGTCATTCACTGCTGCCTCTGGAGGTTGAGTTGTTTTAAAGTGCTGCGATCTACTAAGTCTTCAGAAATTAGTTGATCCAACTGTAATCTTCTGAGCACATGAGCTTTCTTTTCTTGAAGACTCATTACACTTTCCTTCAGCTTGTTCTCGGCAGGATGAGTGACTGCCTGTCCTGGAGGCCTCCTCAGAAGCCTCATACCTGGCTCTCCGATGGAGCCCACGGTTCTTCTGTACTTCCTCCCTATGGTTCCTGGGCCTGGAGTGTGGGCTGGACAGGGCAAGGCCTGGATTGTGTTCATTAAACAAGAAGATAAGCTCATGGTTACCACAGGGATTTTCTGTTTGTGCCCCTGCTAGGGGTTTGCTTGGCTTTGGAAGCCTTTCATGTGCCCCGAATGCTATAAACCCTTGCAATAAATGTGAAGTGTATATAGTTTCTGCTACTTATGGGAGGCATTGAGGGAGTTAAGCCCAGTGGCTTTTGTGTCTGCAGATTTGAGCTGAAATTCCAGTTCTGCAGCATAGGGCTTAACAGGTTCACTCCCCTTCCCCATCCTCTCATCCCCCAGGGCTTTACTCTCTCTTCCTTCCACCTGGATAGATGTCCTTCTCATCTTCACACAGCAGAACACTGCTTGTTCTGAGAGCTCGCCCTGCTGATTCTTCTTCCATGAGTCAGAAACCCTACTTCGCTTATAGGATGAGAACGTGGATTTAAAATCAGACAAATCTGGGTTCATACCGTCCTTTTGCTAGCTAGACAATGATTGGAGTTTGTCAGTTTCCTTGAGAAAAAAAGGGATAATGATATTCCTACCTTTTAAGGTTACTGCAGACATTAGGAAAATATAAACATAAAATTATTAGTAGAGATTTGATGAGTAGCCAGTGCTCAGTAATAACCAGGCAATTCTTGATTGTGTCTGAATGAGTTTATGAGTGCATATGAGAGTGTGTGTATGTGAGTGTCATGCGTGCTCACACATGTGTCTGGTAAAGGGCAGATATTCATATAGCTGCTCAGGTTGGTGGAAATAATTTCTTTTAACTTTTATTCTATCGTTCCTCCCAGGACTGAGTTTCTGGCCTGTCTCACTTTTGACGTCTAATATTGCATTGGTTAAGAGTGCCCTCTCTCTCCTCCACTCTACAGATATTCAGAAGTAACTGTGAAGTAATTGTGGATGGGATCCATGTCTGCTTGGTATGTTTGTCTCCTGAGCATCTGTTGCCAGTGTAATTTCATGACAATCATCAATATGTATTGAATAAAACAATGGATATGTGAGTGGCTGCAGTATCCCCAAGTCATTTTGAACTGTGACTTTTACATGCCAGGGCCCTCATTAGAAAATATTTATGTGTTACTTACCTAAGTCAGCACAATGCAGGCCAGTGAATGCTCAAAGAAACTGGAAATTCAGGTCCTGCCCTCTAGCTCACCTCTTAAGGGGTTGCCCCGCCCAAACTCTGTTATCACTGGAAAGATTAATCAGTCAGGATGCAGCTCCCTTACGAAGGTTGATGGAAGAGCAGAGCCTTGTGAACCCAACACCATCTAACAAACAGAATCTGCTGTTGATTTCACGATGCTCCACTGATGATCTTTCCTAAGAACCATCCTCTAGTCAGTTACAGATGCAATGGGTGGTAACAGCTCCCAGCTGTGTGGGGCCAGATCACACCCCAAATGGCTAAGGAGAAGGTTTTGAAGCTTTCTTTCACCTCTGCCCAGTGGCTTGTCCATCAGTACCAGGACTTTAAATTCATCAGTCGTAATGAAATCACATTTTTTAAAATAACACAGAATGAGTTTCCTAGAAAATTAAACTGAATTAGTGCCGGGTTTTTGTATTTCGTCCTTGTTTACTGAGCATAGCATTAAATATACAAGCTGATCTCTCAAGCTAATCTTCCTCTTTATCCACAGAAACAGAAAGTAGATTAGTAGTTGCCAGGGACAGAGATAGGGAGGGACTGCTAATGGGTTCAGGGCTTCTTTTGGGGTATTAACATATTCTAAAGCATTCTAAAACTGTTCCTGTGCCCTATATTTACTGAAATATACTGAGAACCACTGACTTGTATACTTTAAAAGGGTGAATGTTATGGTCTGAATTATATCGCATTATCATTTTTACTTAAAAATAACAATCATGGAACCATGTTTCCATTTCCTGGTTCCCTGTTTCCTCCTCCCCTAGGAGGTGTAAGTCCGAGGAAGGATGTACACTGGATGTGAAAACCACAGCCGTGGTGACCAGGGACTGGGACCAGGAGTAATAATTTTTTACTTTCTTTTTTTTTTTTTTTTTTAGATGGAGTTTCGCTCTTGTTGCCCAGGCTGGAGTGCAATGGCGCAATCTCGGCTCACCACAACCTCCGCCTCCGGGGTTCAAGCTATTCCTCTGCCTCAGCCTCCCAAGTAGCTGGGATTACAGGCATGCGCCACCTCGCCTGGCTAATTTTTTTTTTTTTTTTTTTAAGTAGAGATGATATTTCTCCATGTTGGTCAGGCTGGTCTTGAACTCCCGACCTCAGGTGATCGCTCACCTCAGCCTCCCAAAGTGCTGGGATTATAAGTGTGAGCCACTGCGCCCAGCCAGGAGTGATGATTTCTAACTAACAATTCCATGTGCAGGGCAACAGCAGGAAGTGCCCGTTTGTGACATTTCCCTGGGCCAGATAAAGAAAGCATCTGCTTGTGTTGTGTTGTGCCTGTCTCCATTAGAAGGTGTAGCCATAGGACAAAGTACAGGATGTTTGTCATTTCAATCTCAAGCACACCTTGAAACTTGAGATGAAAGTTTGTTGAAAACAGACAACTTACTCATTAAAGCCAGGAAACGCCTTTTTCTCCCAGAGTCACATGCTCTGTCTTGGAGAGTTGGCCTAAAATTACTTAGTGACACTGGCTACTTTTGTTTAAATGCTAAAAATTGTTTACTGAAGATTCACTTGAAGGGTCAAGGGATTAGCAAGCCAAATATAGTTAGAAAAATACCTACTCTGTGCTTTTGGATGCAGGGTGCTTTCTGAGAAGTCCCAGAAAGGAAAATTCTATTCTCAGAGGCCAGTGAACTTTAGGAGAAATCAGGCTAGTCACTGGGGCCTCTCTCCCTCGTTTCTATGAAAGATGCAGTCATGGTCCTGAAATAATGCACCCTGTTTCCTTGGGAAACTTTTGCAGAATGAGCATAAAGGTAGATCCAGCATCCCCTTGGGTCTGTTTATGGGAAAAATCCTGTTTTTCTGGCTTCCTCCAGTGCCCATGTCTAGCTCAGTACTGTGGGACATGGGAGAAAAGCTGAGGATGAGGACCCCTCCCTGAAGGCGTTTACAATCTTAGATGGGAGATAACATTGAGTTGAAGATCAGAAGAATTCAAAACAATAGGTGGATTTAACAATTATTTTTTCTTTTGCATACCTACCTGTAGCCCCTGTGTAGGGCACACATGTCCTGGCTGTTCCAGCCCTTGGAGGGTGCATGGAGAAGTGGTGCAGGAATCACAAAATGAAACAACTCCATGTTCTGTGAGCCTGGGCATAGCAGAGTTAAACATGATGTTCTGAGTCACGAGGAGGGAGGACGTGGGGATGCCCAGGTAGGATGAGTATAGCACCTGAAAGAATAAAAGGTAGACTGACTTCAAATTATGCTACTAGGCTACAATAACCCAAACAGCATGTTACTTGTACCAAAACAGAGATATAGACCAATGGAACAGAACAGAGGCATCGGAAATAATGCCACACATCTACAACCAGCTCATCTTGGACAAACCTGACAAAAACAAGCAATGCAGAAAGGATTCCCTATTTAATAAATGGTGTTGGGAAAACTGGCTAGCCATATGCAGAAAATGGAAACTGGACCCCTTCCTTACACCTTATACAAAAATTAACTCAGGATGGATTAAAGACTTAAGCATAAGACCTAAAACCATGAAAACCCTAGAAGAAACCCTAGGCAATACCATTCAGGACATAGGCATGGGCAAAGACTTCATGACTAAAACACCAAAAGCAATGGCAACAAAAGCCAAAACTGACCAATGAGATCCAAGTAAACTAAAGAGCTTCTGCAGAGCAAAAGAAACTATCATCAGGGTGAACAGGCAACCTACAGAATGGTAGAAAATTTTTGCCATCTTTCCCTCTGGCAAAGGGCTAATATCCAGAATCTACAAGGAACTTAAACAAATTTACAAGAAAAAAACAAACAACCCCATCAAAAAGTGGACAAAGGATATGAACAGACACTTCTCAAAAGAAGACATTTATGTGGCCAACAAACATGAAAAAAAGCTCATCATCACTGGTCATTAGAGAAATGCAAATCAAAACCACAATGAGACACCATCTCTAACCTCTAACCTTGTTAGAATGGCAATCATTAAAAAGTCAGGAAACTACAGTTGCTGGAGAGGATGTGGAGAAATAGGAATGCTTTTACACTGTTGGTGGGAGTGTAAATTAGTTCAACCATTGTGGAAGACAGTGTGACAATTCCTCAAGGATCTAGAACCAGAAATACCATTTGACGCAGCAATCCCATTACTGGGTATATAGCCAAAGGATCATAAGTCATTCTACTATGAAGATACATGCACACGTATGTTTATTGTACCACTATTCACAATAGTAAGGACTTGAAACCAACCCAAATGCCCACCAATGATAGACTGGATAAAGAAAATGTGGCACATATATACCATGGAATACTATGCAGCCATAAAAAAGGATGAGTTCATGTCCTTTGCAGGGGCATGGATGAAGCTAGAAACTATCATTCTCAGCAACCGAACACAGGAGCAGAAAACCAAACACCGCATGATCTCACTCATAAGTGGGAGTTGAACAATGAGAACACATGGACACAGTGAGGGGAACATCACACACGGGGGCCTGTTGCGGGGTAGGGGGGCTAGGGGAGGGAGAGCATTAGGAGAAATACCTAATGTAGATGAAGGGTTGATGGGCGCAACAAACCACCGTGGCACATTATACCCATGTAACAAACCTGCACGTTCTGCACATGTATCCCAGAACTTAAAATATAATAAAAAAAGAATAAAAGGTAGAATTTATGGGCTGCAGTATGTCCCCCTTAAAAGATAAGTTCTTACTCTCAGTGAATGTGGCCTTATCTGAAAACAGGGGCTTTGAAGTGATCAAGTTAACATGAGGTCATTAAGTTTTATCCCCTAAACCAATATGACTGGTGTCTTTATGGAAAGAGGAAATCTGGACACAGACACGTGCACAGGGAGGACGCCATGTGAAGGTGACGGCAGAGACCGGAATGGTCCTTGCACACACCAAAGACCACCAAAGGTTGCCGGCAAACCACCAGAAGGTGGAAGAGAGGCTGGGAACAGAGTCCCTCTCACAGCCTCAGAAGGAATCAACACTGCTGACACCTCGATCTCAGACTTCCAGCCTTCAGAATTGCTAGACAACACTTTTCTGTTGTTTAAGCCCCTAGGTCTATGCTACTGTGATGTGGAATCCTAGCAAACTGATACAGGGAGGCTTGGATTCTGTCCAGGGAAGACGTCCAGAAGGATGAGAGGGAACAGCCTTCTCCACTTACAGAGGGGCTTCCTTGACCCCACGCATGGGAAGTGCAGGTGCATGAGGGTCCAGACAGGCTTTGTGAATGTCACTGGCTCAGCAGAGCTCAGACAGAGGAGAGCAGCAGCTAGGTCCGGAAGGATGGCCAGAAGTGACAGCACATTCTGAGTCGAATGGGCCTGGGAGGCAATGGGGGGCCTGCGTCGGTTTGTAAGCAGGGACTAGAGAAAGTGAAGGGGAAAGCTGAATATTTCATCTGGCAAGGATGGAGAACCCTCTGCAAGCTCTTAGAGCAGTCATGAATGTGGAGGGCAGGTGTGGGGACTTGTAATGTCCAAGAATGTGGCAGGCAGGTGTGGGGCAGGTGTGAGTGCTGTAAGCTCAGGAAACAAGCCGTTCCACATCAGTGCTGCTTATGTAATAATCCAAGTGATTTTATCTGGACCTCCCCACTCCCACTCCCAGCTCAAGGCACCTGGCCTGCCCCTGGGCCCTCACAGTGCCCTGCCACGGGCTTGGGGACGCAGCTGTGTCTGTTCTTTCTGCCAGCCATGGGAGTGTCGGGTGGGAGAAGGACCCTGCTGCCACTTGACCCTTACAAAGTCCAGTGTGGCCTGGTGTGCAGGTCCCAGGCTCTGGGACTCACTGTTCCCTGTTAGCCAGGGTCTGGCTGGAGGTGATCCAGCCCAGGTTTGACTGGGAATCTGTGGCATCTGCCCTGGGTGTGTCCTTTGTCATGACGGCCTGCACCCCCAGCAGTCCTGGGTGGCTCCATCACTGTGCTGCTGGCGTGGCTTTTCCTCAGGAAGAACACCTGGATGCATGTTGATGCAGTGACATATATCAGACGCTGCAGTAGCCCTTATCTAGATGTTCATTTCATTGCAGTCACTTGGCCCAGTTGTAAATACACCCCCGATACTGCCAACACCAGTTTGTAGGTGAACAAGAGAGGGCAGATGAGGAAACTGAGCACTCAGTACCCACAAGGAGCATTCACCAAGCTCCTCAGTGCTCCCACCAAGCGACTGGGAAAGGAAGTGCCCGGGAGCCCATTGGACTGAAAACCTAGAGGTGTTTGTCTTATGGCAGTGGATTCTTCTCCTCCTTTCCGTTTAGTGTTTGCTTTTCCGTGTGCAAGTCTTAAAGTATTTTGTAACTGGGGTGAATATTTTGGATATTGATGCTGGGAAAAGACAGGCAGTTGTCCTCAGATATTGGAACAGCTGAAATATTATTATCAAGTCAATGTGCTCCCCTCCTGGGTGTGGCGATAGTCACAGCGGGCCCTCCACTTTCTTCATGAAAATCCAGGCCTATGACTCAGGAGGTAGGAGACTCTCTGGAGAGAGGAACTATACTAAATCAGGGTTCTCCGAAGGCTTCCCTGCGACAACTAGAGTGCTCATTTTCTTCAAAGATTTTAGGGCAAAATGTAGACTGCTTAGCATAGATCCTTTGAATTTCTGGCATGGTCACGTGTGCCTGTGTGTGTGTGTGTGTGTGTGTGTGTGTGTGTGTGTTTAACAAGGCTACTTAAAAAGCTATCTCTCTTACTCTACATGATCGCCTTGTCTCTGTGGTGAACTTCTAGGAAATGTAAATTTGCTTTTCTTTTTTTTTTTCCTTTTGTGCATGAGAAAGTGCCAACTTTGCAAAAACAAGCCAGGCATCTGTTCACTTTTTGTAGAAATGGAGAAACAATATTGTGATTTTTTTTTTTTAAAAAGAGAGAAACTCCCAGCTCCTATAACAATTTTTGTTGAAGAAATATTCATGTTAGAATGACTAGCCATTATTACGCACTAATAAGGTATAACTGTGTGGTGCCAGACATTAAAAATATAAGAGTTTTCCCTAAAAGGAACATTTATTTCCAGGAGCCGGAAAACAGCAGCAGGGTTTTATGGTCCCACCGCTCATGCAGTGTACAGTAAGTGCTACAGAAACATTAGCTTATAAGTGCCCATTAGCCTCGCACAGAAGAATCCAGGGCCCATTACTCAGACTTCTAAAGGCTCAATATTGGATCACTGTTATCAAACTGTGATTAGCTAAAAATTTACCTGGTACTTCCTTAGAGATGACCTCATCAATTTAATACAAATTTGGCAGATGGGGTATTTTGTTATCCTGATTGTCAATTTTGACTTTTACAGGAAAATGCAGTCTTTGAAATCTTGTCTTAAATATGGGCATGCCATTTTTTTTTTTTGCCTTCTTTAGATACTTTGGGGTTTGAAGATTTACTCAAGCTAATGACCCACTTTTACTCACAGCATGCATTTGCATTACACAATTAGGCAACATTCACCAAACATTCATCAAACAATATGGAATCTGGACTTTTAGCAAGAGGGGAAAGCAACATCTGGATAAAATTATCAGCTGGATTTAGGGATGAAAACTCGGCTCATTGCTTTCTCAGTTTTACATTATAAAACCAGCCAGGCCCCTAAAGTGAACTGCTCAGGATAATCGTAAGCAGGGGCTTATTATTGCAGAGGCCACTGTACTTTAGAATTTGCTTGAGGATCCATTTATAAACAAATGCCACCTCAAGAGTCCTTTCTCATGGTGCTTTGCAACCATAATTAGACAAGCCGTTTCTGCAGTGGCCTCTAGTAATTCACTTGTAAAGAAATTTTTCTCAAATTTTTATACTTACTGAATTCTGTACATTTTATTTCAAAATAAATATATTCATTCATTCATTGTTTTCATCAATCTTTCAGTCTGCAAATGTCCACAAAAGGCTTGTAAGCAGCATGAAATAGACACAGAAACTAATTAATTTCACCACAGTGTGGATAAAGCTGCAACCGAGGTGGATGCAAAGCAGCTGGGAGAGATTTGATTAGCCCGGGAGGGCAGGAGCAACCCAGGAAGGCTTCCAGGGAAGGCTGTGATTAAACCGAATATTAAAGGTTGAGAATGAATGTATTCAGGTCGTCGCTGAAAAAAGGAGAGCTATTCTTAATTGACGAGCATGTTTGGAGAAGTCAATAAGCTGAGATAAAGGAGACAGCATGCTGTTGCAGAAGAGTGGTGGTTGATGCTGTCAAACAAATCTACGTTGTGCCGCAAGGTTCTGCTTGGTCTGGCCGAGTGAGCCTGGTCTTCTTATCTGTCAAATGGGAGTAATATCCCCATTTCACAGGGCGTGGCCGAGGAGGAAATGGAAGTGAGTATAGAAGGGCCTGTTTAGTGCCACATGCAATTATCAAAGGGTAGCAATTGACTTTCTGTGGGACATACCATATAAGTCCATAGTCTTGCTTTTATTTTCTTTCCATTCATTTCTCTGATCTTCCTAATACTTCCTTAACTTTGAAAAAAAAAAGTTAACGTCTAAACCTCACCTGATACACTGACTACGCACTTGGATGCCTTTGGGGATGAAAAAATGAGTAGGGGTGGGGAAGGTAAATATTACAATCACATTAGAGGGAATGGCCATTTGTCAGTGGCGAGGCTCCACCTTTCCCTTAAAACATGCAGCTTTCACTCTCCTTGAATGGAGCATGCTGAATGTTATTGCTAGCTACCTTTCAAATATGCACTATTATCACATTTTAAAACATTTTTGACACTGAGGTGTTCTTGAGTAATATTCCAACATAATCTAGTATTCAATATTTAAGGACAAATATTAAGAATTTGTGTTAAATTTTTAAAAACTCAGAAAATCTGTGTTTAAGAGCATATTACATCAGAGTAAAGGATCAATTATGAGTGTTCAGAGCCGATGATAAATCACATGGAATGGTTCACGAATTTATTATTTTTTAAAATCTTTTTTTATGAGAGAATCTCACTCTGTTGCCCAGGCTGGAGTGCAGTGGTGCAATCTTGGCTCACTGCAACCTCTGCCTCCCGGATTCAAGTGATTCTCATGCCTCAGCCTCCTGAGTGGCAGGATTACAGGTGTGCACCACCACACCCAGCTAATTTTTGTATTTTTAGTAGAGACAGGGTTTCACTATGTTGGCCACGCTGGTCTTGAAATCCTGGTCTCAAGTGACCCACTTGCCTTGTCCTCCCAAAGTGCTGGGATTGCATGTGTAAGCCACCACGCCGAGCCCTGTGGTTCACAAATGTAAATATGAAATATGAAGAATGTTTTTGGCTGTATTCTTTTAAATGCATATCTCTTAGTCTATAGTATCTTCTCCCATGGAAGTTCTCTCTAAGCCTCATGCCCTCACAGCAGGGCTCAGAGGCCTTGGCAGTTGAAAATCTTTCTGCTGGTAGCAAGCATCCAACCCTTATTTTGGAATATGGCTTCTCAAGCAAGTGTAACTTTCCCCTCCAAGGAGCACATGCTGGAGCACGATACGGGGGCTGGTACAAATCAGCATTTGTAAACTGACTTTCAGAGTCCTCCATGTGCCAGAGAATCCTTTCTAGGTCTCAGCACCAAGGCGTGGTGGCTGCTACTGGTGACCTTGTCACTTGATTCTCTTCAACAGTGGCCCAGGTGTTTCTCCTTTAGGTTAAGTGTTGAGTTGTGACTTTGTATTCTTGCCTCCCGACTTCTCTCCCACTCCTGTCACCTCAATGCCTAGATGTGATAAATACATGTTAGGTTCATTAATTAATGCAACACTAATGAATGCCTAAGACTTGCAATGTACAGTGCATAAAGAGAGTTACCCAGTTGGTGTCTTAGCAGCTAAGGTGATTCAGGGACAGGACTTTGCAATATGTATTATTAAGGGGCATCCAGCATCTCCCTGATGTTGCCTTAAAAGACTTGAGAGGTAGTTTAGCCAGTTTCAAAACCTCATGCTACAGTTTCACAAGCATGTAAATGTATTTCTATTCATTAGAAATAAGGGTAGGAGATTGGATCAAGTAGCAAGTTTGAACACATGATTTTATGGTACTATGGAGAGTTTGACTTTTCTTAAATTATCACTATTATCAAAGGAAATGCTCGCAGAACTCCACATCCAGGGAGCAGGACTCTATCTCCTGTGCAGACTGGTGGCTGTCTGATCCTCACAGCTGCTGGCCATCTCCCAAGAGTCCCTGGATGGCTCTCACTTCTGTGTCCATGGTAACCTTGCAAAAACATCCCTAATTCTGCCCACCTGTAGAGCTGGCCACCTGTCTCCCCATTGTCAACAGATCATTTCGGGTGTGTCACAGTACTTGGAAACCATAAGGTGCAATTTCTATCCACCTATTTTCCCAAAGATGGAAAACTTATTTTCCCTTTGGGCTTCTTTTGCTCTTGCAGTGGAAACAGCATCTCTCCTTCCGGCTGGGGCTAATTCTTCTATCTGGGTCCAAGCTCCACCCTTCCTGACACCTTTCTGGATTCACTTTTATCTTCCTTTTCTAAAATCTTCAACCTTTCCCTGCATGCTGGTTCCTTCCTGCCATTAAGCACATATCTCAAGTGTCAGCAAACATGAAAGAAAAAAACTCAAACCTCAAAGTCCCCAGAACACATTCCCTTCTAGTCACCACATTCTCTCTCGTCAGCTTCTCAGACATGTTTACACACTCTGCTCTTTCTTCCTCACCTGACGTCTCACTTCTATCCCGCCCTGAGACACTCTTGCCAAAGTGTTGGAGCTTTCTCTGCGTGTCCAAATCCAAGGGGTACTTTAAAATCCTTATTGTTCTTGGCTGCTGTGAACATTTGGCCGGTGTTTCCACTCTTCCTTTTGACTATGGCCTGCTTATCTAGGGCTATTGCTTTTTTGTTTTCTGCTCAGTCTTTAAATGAAGATCTCCTCACCCATTCTGCCTCTGCTTTTCTTCTCCCTCCGCAATCCCACTTTACTCATAACACGCTTCCCCACAATGTCTTCCCAGCCTGGACCTCTCTTCCTGGGATCCCCGTGCGCGGTTCTACTCGCCCGCTCACCTTCTCCTCTCAAAGGCATCCCCAAACTCAACATAGCCCAATTTGAGCTCATTAGCAACTTCTCTGTCCCCTGAAAAATGTGCCTTTTCTTTATTATCCTCCGTCTCCATAAATGGCACCACTCCTCCCCCAGTGCCCAAGGCAGGCATGAGACCCAGGTGTCATGAAGACAGCCATGGAAGCAAGCTCACCACTCCTATCTCACTCCCCCGCAGGAGATGACCACTGCTGGGAGCCGAGTAGCTGCCCCCAGCTGCTGCCAGGCCTCAGTGTGCTGTGGGCTCACGCTCAGACCATCCCCTCCCTGGCTGCTCCCTCCCTGGTTGCTCCCAGCAATGTCCGTGCCCCGTAGGATTCCTCTAATGGGCTTCTTTTTGCTCCAGGACACCCTGCAGCCTGGCCAAGACTGGCTGAGAAATGCTGCTGTTGGAAGCTCTCCAACCCAGCCTCCTTCCATCCTCTGCTTCCGCAGGCAGCAGAGCCTCTGGCATGTGTGAAGGCTCTCCTCCCGGCTCCCACTCCTGCTCTCCTTTATTTCTTGACATCTCTGTGCCACCTTCTTGTTCAGGTTGCAGGCAGATCCTCTCTCCAGACCCTTGAGACCGCCTCTTGCTTTGCTGCCTACCTTTCCTGTGCTGTACAGTGACCTTCCAAATGCAAACCTGACCAAGCCATGCTCCAGCTTCAGACCCTTAAAAACTCCCCACGATCCTCAGTCCAAACTCCTTCATTAGATTTATGTGAGCCTTTGGGCCTTTGCTGTGTGGCTCCCATTCAGCTTCCTGGCTTTGTCTCTGTAGTCCAGGCTTGCTGCCACATGGTGAACTTGTTTTAGTTGCTCAGAAGCTGAGGATAGGTATTTGCCATTCTCTTTGTCTACAGACTGGCTAGCATCTACTGCAAACTTGTCCCTCGAGTCTTACCTTATTTGTCCATTTCTCCAAAATGCTTCCATCCATGCCACGTGCCCTGTCTGCATTCCACTGGGCTTGATGCTCTTGTTTGAGCTTTCTATAGAACACTGCACTTGATTTTATGTCTTTTCACTTTTCAGGTTGAATTACATCACTTACTCAATTGTCCATCTCCTTTAACAAAATAAGGACAGAGAGGCACTGGCCCGATGCTTCCCTTGCTCATCAATGTATTTTGTGCAGCTCACACAAACCTGGCTCCATGGATATGTGTTATGTAAATGAAGAAATGAGGGAAAAAATAAATGTCTGCTTAAATAGATGGATAAGTGATTAAAAGACTTATTTCTCTAGAGAACCACGAAGGAAGGCAGATGAAGCTGTAAGGACATGGAGAAGCAAAATGCTGCAAATCTATTTTTTGGTGGAGTAGATGATTATGTGGCCAAGTATACTTCAGGCTTAAGAGTAGACAAAGAAACAAAAATATTTCTCTTTCCAGTTTTACATCTCCCGACCCCTAAAACACAGAACCTTTCACTCAGAGAGACTCTCATTCACTGAGCTGTGACTTGAAAGTATACATTATCACTGAGATAGCTATAACATACATACATTTTTTAATTTCTCAGGAGTAAACGATCCTAATTGCAGTTTATCTGTGGTTCATCTGGCTTCTTCTCACACCACCTCTGTTGACATGGGAGGCCTGCCGGCCACACATCCAGGAAGTATGAAATCAGCGGGGTTCCTCCCCTTCTTGCTCCAGGGAAGCCTGAGAGGAACTCTGCAGATTGCATTTGGAATCCATCTGCCAGGTAATGCTCTCTAGTCTTTGCCAAGCAGGAGCTGCAAGGTGGGGAACCTTGCTAGACAGAGCTCCTCGTTTTAGGCTGGCTTGTCACTTACAGTAAATCAGTTGAAGGCGGAGCATAAATACAGGCTTTCTTTCCCAGATCCCAACACTGCCTGGTTGCACAAGCCAAAACAAGATGAGGGATTTTTCTCCTTCCTCTCCGACAGGGCAAAACTCCTTTGGAGGTTAGACTCTTGGTATGTGCACACACCCAAAGAAGCCCTTCTTTATGTGAATTTTTGTGAATTTTCCTGCCCTCTCAAATGTGAGTGATTTTGGCAAAATATTGCGTTTCACCTCTATCATTCTCCTATCATTGTCAGTATAACAGAAAGTGTTGTTTTGTTCCTTTAACAGACTTCTCTATTTTAGTTGTCAAATAGAAACAAACATACACTTGAATGTAACAGCACATTATTCAAAATAAAACTAATAATACATAAATTTAAGTTGTATTTGTCATGGTACCCTTCATGGAGCTCTTGATATTTTTGCTTCATTTGATGGAAGTTTATGGAGTTCCTTCTATAATATGTGCCAGGTCTCATGCAAAGGGGTTTCTCTCTGCTCATGACCAACTTGGAATGGGGGTGTTGTTAAGTGCAGGGTGCAGATGAGACAATTGGGCCTCCATGACCTGACTCCCAGTGTGAGTCTCCTAAGATAGCCTCCCGGAATCCTCTCTCATCCCATACCATCTCTTCCTTATGAGACCTTCCCAAGCAGCTGCGTACCCTGGGTACCTGTTTAATATACTGGGTCTCTCGGTCTCTCTTGAATCCTCTTCAACTGTCATGTTATATTTTTTCTCAAAGCTTCATCTTGGCTCAGGCAGAAGTGATCAGGCTTTCTCAGGAAATCTCCCACAGTCTCCAGGAGAGAAGCTGAGGGTGGAGGCCAGAGATTTATAAGAGGAGGGAATTGAAAAGTAGCAGGCTGTAGGACTGTATTGCCAGTGCACTGGGGCATTCTGATTTGCTGTTTGCAGGATTCCTGTGGCCAAGGCCTGAGCGCTTCAGAAAGTGCAATGTGCCTCCTACCTGCATCAGCATCACCTGGCCTGCTTGTTACAAATCAGATTCCTGGTGCCAGGACCTCTTGGTGAAGATAGGGAGAGGCCTAGGCCTCACCTGCAGCCCAGGCGCCTGTCCAGCCCCTGCCCTGCCACCCTAGTAGTAGAGCATACAGGCAGGTGAGACAGGTGTGTCCTGGTTTGTGACCTGAGTTAGAATTGCCCTTTACTCCTTAGTCTTCTCTTCTCATAAATCTCTGGCCTCCACTCTCAGCCTCTGTCCTGGACACTGTGGGAGATTTCCTGAGAAAGGATTATCACTGCTGCCAGAGCCCAAGATGATGGATGCTTTGGGGGAAAAAAAAAAGAAAGAAAAAGAAAGAAAGAAAGAAAGAAAGAAGGAAAGAAAGAAAGATGCTTGAAGAAGAGGATGCAAAAGAGACCGTGTGGGCTTGTGAGAGGCAGAGGCGCTCCTCTGAAACCTGTGAGGAAATCTGAGCTGGAGAGAGGAGAAGCCTCAGCCACGGAGGGAGAAGTTTCCCCAGGGGTCTCTCATGGTGGCCCCAGGGTGAGGAGAGCCACTGAAGGAGATTCACCTGAGACACCACATCATGAAGGAGGACTGTGGCCATCAGAGGCACTGGGAAGGGAAGCCTGAGAGGGACCAGGCAGATTGCATTGCGTAATGTCAAGGTAGAGGAGCAGCCTGGATTCTCAGGTTACAGAGCTGTGGGCTTTGTGGGCAGGAGCACCTCGGCCTGAAGCCACTTCTGCATGCGCTATCCTCCTATCCTAGGCACTTCCACAGACCTTTCCCAGCCTAAATTTTCACATCCGTGATATTCAGATCACATTTGTTCCTACTCTAAGGTTAGAGTGAGGATTAAAACAGGAAATGCTGGTAGGGACTTGGCCCAATGCTGGGCCCTAACACATCATAGGCCATTAAAGAACATTGGCTGGGCTGTTTGTTGCCAGTGAGGGGGTTGTTTGGGACCCAGAGAGCTGCCTGGAGGACTTGATGAGCTCAGAAACTAGTCTGTGATATGAGGCGGATTAAAATGATGGCTAAGGGAAGGAATAAAGCATAGCCTAGGTGCTTACTTTATGGTATTTTCAGGCTAATTTGTTTTGTATGCTGGGGATGACATCTAGATGAGCCTTTCATCAGGGAGAGTTTCTGCATTTTGAATGCTGTTCTAGAGTCAGCTAGAGACAATCCCTGCAAAATAACTTATCTAAAAGCTCTTTCAAACTCCTCCCCGGGCAGCCTCACTATGCTCACCAGAATGCTAGATGTGAATGTGCATTCGGTGAGTACCGGCTGGGCCTGAAACATCGTCTTGTGGGATTCTGGAGACACCAAAATCCAAAGGACAATTTAAAGAGCAAAGAGCCATTGCTACCTTCAATGTTTTGAAGCCTTTGCCACCCTCAATGTTCTTGGCAACCCTATTTGCTTCAAGAGGAAAACAAATAACCAAAATAAACCCAAATGCTAGGAGAACAAGAAACTGTTAGATAAATGTGTCTCACAGATCATAGGAAAGCCCTTTTGGATGAGTGTGGCTTTGTTTTGTTGGTTTCAAATCTCAGCCATTTGCTAGCTGTGTGATTTTGAGCAAGTGGCCTGCACTTCCTGACCTTCATGTGTACAATAAGGCTGAACATACCCTCACTTACACTTTCAATCTGCAGATCAAATGGAAGGTTCAGTCCCCCCCCCACCCCCATCTAGTAAATACTCCAGGGCTTGCAGGTTTTCTTTTGCTTTTCTCTTTTCTTCTCCCCTTTCCTTGAAGATTGGTCAGGAGGAAGGATTTTGTTTTCCAGAAAGGGTTGCAATTGAATTCTGCGCCCACCTCACCTAAGGCTAGCCTTAAAGTTATTTAAATGCAGAAAATTAACATATTTTTTGATTAACTTAACCAACTTTTATAACATACCTGAAAAGAAGAAGGCCCAATACAAAGGGCCAGCTTTGAAGGCATCTTCTGAATGCCACTGAATGTGGTCTTGCTGGATCTGTGAGAGAAGTTCAAAGAAATGAGTATTTTTGTATGGAAAGTGACCTGACCTAGCCTATTTAAAGTTCAAAAGCTAAGTGTGTCAGGAGGACAGATTGCAGGGGCTGTCAGAACACCCGGGCAGCCACAACTCCACAACTCCTCACGGAAGCACACCTCAGGTGGTTCAGGGATTGGAAGGGAGGCAGAACGATGTTTGGGGCAGACAGGTGAGCTGTGTAAATTCCAGAGCTTATCATGGACTGTAAGGCACGGGTTCTCAGCCTTGTGGATTTCAGAGCAGAAAAATGTGCCGAAGAAGCCGGAGGACAGACATAAAGTTGACAGCTCCGCCTTTTGCCAAATAAGAGAATTAAGAAACAAGCTGCCCCCTTTTCATAAAAGAAAAAGCTTTCAATACCGAAAAGCAGAAGGTTACAGTCTTGAAGGACTGGAGCTTAAATGGACCACAATCACTTTGTGGAAAACTCACTCGATTGTTTCTTGCATTTCATTGAACCCCACATCAACTCCACCATGAGTGGCAGCGCCTGGAGCCACAGTTAGGAGGTTGCTTTCCTCTGCTTTTCTCTTTAAGCTATTCTTGGAAGGGCAGCCAGGCTTGGCCCAGTGGACCCTAATAACAGCTTTTTGGTTTGTGGATCCCCAGTTCCGTCTCCAGTTCCTTTCTCTGCTCTGGTTCAATACTCTTGGAGAAGAGGGAATGACGGTCTCAGCACGACCTGGGCTGAAGGTTTTCCCAGAGACTCTCAATGCTAATGCCAGGACACGGTCACCTTCAATTTTTCTCATTTTTAGATAAACCCCTGAAAATCAGAGAGGTGGGATGATTTGCTGGAGACAGCACCACCCTGGATGGCCAGATGTGGCATCAAAAACATAATCTCCATACACTTGGTTTGATGTTTTGTCCATCCCAGCAGTTGGACTTTCCACAGACGTTTTTCAGTGTCATTTATGAGCCAGCTATCACGAGATGGCCGCATGAATCAGCAACTCACTTGTTTCTAAAATGAACTCACACTCAAGTTCACATAAACTGTTAAGCCCTACATCCAGATAAATACTTTTGAAAGCTGTACCCTTCTACATCTGAGTATATCCTGGTTTTTATTATTAACATTAGAGGTTTCAAGGGTTTTCTTAGACACCCCATCACCTGGCAGTGGAACGTCCTGGAGTAAAGCAGTATGGCCATTGGAATTGGACCCACTTTTAATGCGTGATCTTTAACCTCAAATGGGCACGGATAGTGACCCAGCATTTGCCAGGGCCATTCACTCTCCTCTGCTAGACAACTATTTCATACCCCTCCCGCAGATTTGAACATCCTCCTCCATCCTCCATATCAGCAACCAATGATTTCATTTCCTTGTTGGCTGGGAAAAGTGACGCAGCCATGAAAACCTCTCACCAGCTCTCACGGCCCATCTCTCTTCCCTGCCAGGATGTGGATCCTGTTCTTGCAGATAAAAAAGGGCCCACCTTTTACCTGTCTCAGGTGCACGCCTCCTCTGGACCCACCCATCCCTAGGTACCCATCCCAGGACATCGCTGCAGACACTTCTCCTCCCATTTCCTGACCATAAACTTTTTCATCTCCATTGGAGCATTCTCATCAACCCAAAAACATCCTGTTCCTTCTGCTCTCTTCAACAAATAGTTAAACAATAATAATAACAAGAAAATCATGTTATTTACCCTATTTTCCCTTGAACTACAATCCCATTTAGTTTTACCTTTAAAACAAAACTCCTGAAAAGAGTTGTCTCAATTTACCTTCTCTAGTTCTTCTCTCCTGTTTCCTTTGAAACCTGTTCCCATCAGAGCATCATCCTACAACTGCCTGAAGCTCCTCCAAAGTCACAGTGGCCTCTCACTGCTGAGTCCAAGGGTGGGCTCACCAGCTACACCCTGAGCTTCAGCAGCACTGCCTGGCCCAACCGGCTACTCCTGCCCCCAGGAAAGCTCTTCACCTGGCTTTCCGGGCACCATGTTCCTCTGGTTTTGCCTCTAACTCAGTGGATGCTTTTCTTAGCATCCTGTGTTGGCTTCTCTCATCTTCTCAACCATTTAGCATTGGAGTGACCCAAAGTTCAACTTTGAACATCTTCTCTTTTACCTGGCTTGTTCTCCTGGTGACCTCATCTGTCTCTACTTGTTTAAATACCTTCAATCTGCTGACAACACCCAACTTTCCATCTCCAGCCCCAGTCTCACCCCCAAAATCCAGTTTCGTATGTTCATTGGCCTAGTAGATATTCTCCCTTGAATTTCTAAGAAACATCTACTTAGCATGAGCAAAGCTAAATTCCTCGTCTCCCACCCATGGGCCTTTATCTTCTGTGGTCTTCCCCATTTCACTGGTGACAACTCCATCTGTCGAGTGAGTCAAGCCAAACAATAACTTTTGAATCCTCATTTTCTCATACAATATGTGGACAAGCCCTATTGGCTGTACTTGCAATATATATTTTGAAATTGCAATCACTGTCATTCTGGCCCAAGTCACCATTATTGGTCCAAGTCACAGTGATGAATGATCTCCTGCCTGAATTATCCCTGAAGCCTCGGGAATAGGCCCAAGCCCCACACAGCAGGTAGCTGACGTGACCTGTGAGAACACAAGTCAGATTAAGTCATTCTGCTGTTTCAATCCTTTCCTCTCCCTAAAGCTTGAGCTGTAGAATACCCTGCAGCCCCCCACTCTGTACCCTGTTGCATCTGAGCCATGTGATGCCCTGCAGCCTTGATCTCTCTGTGTCCTGTTCCATCATTCCATCTGAGCCATGCAATGCCTGCAGCCCCGATCTCCCTGTACTTTGTTGCATCTGAGCCATGCGATGCCCTGAATCCCCCAGTCTCTCTATGCCCTGTTGCCTCTGAGCATGCAATGCCCTGCAGCCCTGATCTCTCTGTGCTCCATTGTATCTGAGCCATGCAATGCCCTGCAGCCCTGCTCTCTCTGTGCCCTGTTGCATCTGAGCATGCAATGCCCTGCAGCCTTGATCTCTCTATGCCCTGTTGCATCTGAGCATGCAATGCCCTGCAGCCCTGCTCTCTCTGTGCACTGTTGCATCTGAGCCATGCAATGCTCTGCAGCCCTGATCCCTCTGTGCCCTGTTCCATCTGAGCCATGTGATGCCCTGCAGCCCCTATCTCTCTGTGCCCTGTTGCATCTGAGCCATGTCATGCCCTGCGGCCCTGATCTCTCTGTGCCTCACTGCTTCTGAGCCATGCAATGCCCTGCAGCCCCTAGTCTCTCTGTGCTCCTTGCATCTCTCACATCACATCTTAAGATGCTACCCTTTCTCCATCCGCCCTGGACTCTCTTGCCTTCTTGCTGTGTGCTCTTTGCACCTGTTGGCTACAGGATACCTCAGGGCCTTTACTTCTCCTCCCTTCTGCCTAGGACTCATTCCCCAGGTGTCCTGTTATCCTACCCCTTTCCTTCAAGTCTGGTAAAATATTTCCTCCTGAGGGAGACCCCACCCACCCTATGAAGCTGTGGCACTCCCCAGCCCATCCCCTACTCCCTTTGCCTGCCTTCTTTTCAGCAGTGCCTTCTAACCCTCATTTACTATATCCTTTCCTTGCCTATTCTTTCCTCCCCACGAGTTTGTAAACTCATGTCTGTATGTATTTCCAGTGCTCTCTTGACTTCCCTAACCCCAGAGCCTAGAACAAGGACTGACACATAGTATTTCTCAGTTAATATTTGTTGGGTGAACTCATTTCCGAGGAATCTGAAAGCATTCAGTGGTGAGCCGCTAGAACCAAAGGTCTGAAACACTGATGAAGCCCAGGCACTGCATTTGCGGAAGGTTTTCCAACAGAATCACAACATTGGTCTGGTCTCAGAGAAGCAAAATGGGCTAGAGCCGAACTCCCGGCAGGAGAAAGGTCTTCTTCGGGCCTCCTTCCTGCGCTCCAGGAGAAGTCATAGGAACTCGTTCAGGTAAGAGGCTGAAGTTTCCTTCTTTGCTGAGTTCAGCGGCAGGCTTCTACAATGAAACCGCCCGCAGTGGCCTATCCCAGGTCCTGGACATTTTCTGAGAATAGTCCCATGCTTGGATGGTGGAGTCAGGGCAGGGCACGTCTGTCCTGCTGAGCTGCCACATTCATAATGCAGAGCCTTTGGCTTTTGGCCAGCAGTTGGCACCTGCCCCAGTTTGCTTGTCAGACGGTGCTGCCCATCTCTGGCTCAGGGACTTCTTTCACTCTCTTAATTTCCCAACCCATTTGTCACTTTTTGCCTGGGGCAACCCTGTCCCCCAAACAGAGTTTGAGATTGCTCTACAAATGAAATGTTAGCTTAGGCTCCCAATGTTGGCTGCCGGGCTTATCACCCAACGTTCTGCACACTTAAGATTTAGAAATTTTTGCCACAAGGAAAGGCCATTTTGAGAAGATTTTTTTTTAACTCCTTGACATTTTAAGATCATTTTTTTTTAAATTGCAGAAAATTTGATAAAAATAGCAGTCATTTTCACAAAGTGACGAAATGGGAACCTAAAATTAATTGAATGGAGAAGCAGTTCTCCCCATCTACTCCCCACAACCCACACTTGCAGCAGAGATGCCAGCATGCCTTTCACAAGAGCTAGTGCTAACCTTTGAGTCAAATATTCTCGAACATGCCCACAGGTTCTTCTGCTCAACAGTAACTTACCATTTTAAGAAAGCCACCAGGGGCGAGGTCGGATAGACTTTATTTTATTGGCAATATGGGAGAGTAGGTAAGCATACAGTGGGGTCACTTGATTCCAACCCTGGCTTTTCCATTTGCTTGTACTTGAACTTCGGGCAAGCTGTGTGACATCCTCAAGCCTTTACCCAGCTGTAGAATGGAAATAACATTACACACTTCGTAAAGGGGTTGTGATACTTCAATGAAATAAAACTTGCCTAGTGCCATTTTGAAGTACTTGTTCAATGGATAATTGTCTTTGACTCTCACGTCTGGTTTTAAACAGCAGCTTCCTTGAGCTCAGGTCTTGGTTTTACAGAAAGGCTTCACTGAGACTGACAATCTTGCTGGGATTCTTGAAGCTACAATAATATCAAAGACATAGCAATTAACTTCTATTTGTTGATTTGTTCACTCACCCTTTAAACATCAGGGACCTTCTATGTGCAAAGTCTTATGCTAGGTGCTACGGGGTTAGGACACATAACAGACTGGGGTTTTGCCCTCAAGAAGGATGTAACAGGTCCAGGAATATGGCATTTGGTAACTCAAGTTAAGAGGGATTACATTTGCTGGGAAGATCAGGAAAGGTTGATAAAGGTGGTAGCATCTCAGCTGGGCCTTGAAGAAGGGCTAAAATTGGGAGATGTGACAGGGAAAGAGATTTCCAGTAGTGAAGACAGTGTTAGTACCTTAGTACGTTCAGGTCTGTATTGCTTTAAAATTTCAACAACTTTTTTTATTATAGTAAAATGTACTCAACATGTAATTTACACGTCTTAATCATTTCTAATTGTACTACTCAGTAGCACTAAGTACAATCACATTGTTGTGGAACTGTCATCACCGTTTGTCTCTAGAACTCTTTTCAACATCCCCAACTGAACTCCGATCCCATTAAACAATAATTCCCCACTCCTGTCCCCTCAGTCCCTAGCAACCACTATTCTACTTTCTGTCTTTATGACTTTGACTACTCTAGGTACCTCATATAAGTGTATTTATACAGTATTTGTCTTTTTATAATTGACTTATTCTACTTAACATAACGTCTTCAAGGTAATCAGAATTTCTTTCCTTTTCATGGCTGAATAATATGAATAGACCACATTTGGTAAATCAGGGGTCCTTGTGCTATTTCTGTCACCTTTTGGCAATGGAATAATGTCCATCTCAACATAATTTTTGTGGTGATTCCTTCATTTGATCTACTAGAACATAACGTCCAGGAGGGCACGGGTGTTTGACAATTTTGTCCGCCACTGTACTCCTAGAGCTCAGAATGGTGGCTGGCATACAGTAGGCACTCAACGCATATTTATTGAAGGAACACTTGTTGAATAAATGGATTTAGCCCTTAAAATAATCCTGTAAGGCAGTTGGCGGAGACATTATTATGCCCTTAGTAGAGGAGGAAACACACTCAGCAAAGTTAAGAAGATTGCTTGGGTCACATGGCCAGCACATGTCCAAGGGGCCATGAAACCTTTGTGCTGGGTCTCAGCTCCTCCCTGGTGCACAGCAGGGGCTGCATGGGGCATCAGAAACAGCAGGGGCTCATTCATAAGCCCAGATGCTCTCCCCTGCTGGCTCTGTGACTTCCAACATGTTGCTTTACTTCTCTGAGATTTAATGTTTGCTTTATAAAATGCAGATTCTAATATAAATTTCCAGAATGTTTTGAGAAATAGAACAGGGTAAAGAATGTACCTGGTTTGTACTAGGCATTTATAATATAGGTAACTATTACCAGTATAGTCATTTTTCATAAAATAATTTTATTTAGGGAAGGCAGTTATTTTTATTTCAGCATGGTGTAATTGAAATAAAACCCAATAACTATTAGACAACCTACTTTTTCTCACCAGCTATTTCATTATCTTGTGTGTCCCCTTGAACAGGTGAACTAGACCCTTGGAGCCTCCATTTCCTCCTCTCTGAAATAGGAACAGACACGCTTCCCTTGCCTGACTCACGGAGTCTCTGTGGGAATAAAGTCAGAGCATCATCTACATCGTCATGTGCTGCATGAAAACATGGAGGCCATGGTTCTTACTCAATTAGTGGAAATGTAACTTATTTCCCAGACTATGGGGAACACATATTAAAAGAAAGAAGATTCTTCTGTGTTGCCTGCTATTGTTTTCCTGTGATCTGGCAGCTCAGTAGCTGGAATGAGAGCTCCAGGGTGAAGAAAAGCTACCAAGCTACCCAGTACCTTTCAAGTCCAGGCAGCTCATGCATAGCCACAACAACGTGCTGTTTGGGGAGGGAACACGAGGGCCTCCTTGCAGGACAAAAATTCCTCCATGAATCCTACCCAGATGGAGTCTTCTTTATTAGGGCTGTTAAATGACAAAACCACCCTATCCCTGAACAGCAGCAACAATACAGCAATCTGGGGAAGGTGCTGTTTGGCTAGAAAGAAGGAAAGGGACATTAACACTATGTTGCCTCCAGGAAGCCCCATAAGAGCATCCAACAGAGAGCCCCTGGCTGCTGCACAGAGGAAGGGTGGAGGCGGTAGCGGGGGAGAAGTTAGAGAGTCAGCAACAAAGCCTGGCTGAGAAGTCACGTTTCTTACACTCTAAATTTCACCCTTGTGAAAACTGAATGTGTGGAATTGCTGTTTGCAGTAATGAAACAGAGCATTTTTAAAATACTTTTTACAGATTTAGGGGTTACAGGTGCTGTTGTGTTACATGGATATATTACATAGTGATAAAGTCTGGGCTTTTAGTGTAAGCATCACCTGAGAAGTGTGTGTTGTACCATTCGCTGATTTCTCACCCCTCCACCTTCCTGTTCTGTGTCTCCAGCATCTTTTATTTCACTCTTTAGGTCCATGTGTGTACATTCTTCAGCTCCCACTTATAAGTGAGAACAAGAAGTACTTGACTTTCTGTTCTTGTGTTGCTTCACTTAAGACGATGGCCTCCAGTTCCATCCATGTTGCTGCAAAAGCCATGATTTTGTTCTTTTTTATGCCTGTGTAGTATTCCATGGTCTATGTACACCACATTTGCTTCATCTGATCAGCCCTGATGGACACTTAGGTTGGTTCCATATTTTTGCCATTGTGAATAGTGCTGTGTTAAACATACAAGTACAGGTGTCTTTTCCATATGATTTATTTCTTTTGGGTAGATACTTGGTAGCGGAATTGCTGGATCGAATGGTAGTTCTATCTTTAGTTGTTTGAGAAACCTCCATACCATTTTCCATAGAGGCTGGACTAATTTTATGTTCCCACCAACCATGCAAAAGTGTTCTCTTTTCTCTGTATTCTTGCCAACATCTGCTATTTTTTGATGTTTTAATAAGAGCTATTCTGACTGGTGTAAGATGCTATCTCATTGTGGTTTTAATTCACATTTCTCCAGAAAAAGAGGATTTATTAACAATTTTGGTTGCATCAGGAGGCCAGGTATTTGGTTTCATCAGGTGCAAATGAGGGACAAAGGGGCGTAAAGACCTGGCTCACACTCTGGTCAGTGCCGAGTGCAAAGCTATTGGAGAAGCTTGGGCTGGCAGACATGTTGCTCTCGGGTCCTCACTGGTTTTGTTTAGGCAGTGAGTCTCATGCCACCTATGGAACTTTATTTTTCTTTAACAACCAGGAATCCTGGAGGTACATCTAGGTGAAGGAAGGAAATTATTCTGCAGGAAGAAATTCGAGTACTCTCCAGAGGATGGGGCATTTGCTAAACGTTTTGAAGCATGGCCAGGAGTTCACTGGCCAGAGAAAGGGAGACAAGACTGGAAGAGAGACTCACAGACCCACGGAGCCCAGGGAGGGCAGGAGGCCTGCTTTTAGGGGAGGGTATTAGAGGAAGTGGCAGGGGTCTAACCCAGACATTTCTACAAAGGACCAGATCATTTCTTGAAGTACCAATTTGCACTTTGTTTTGTTGGCGTAGAATTGTGTAACATAATAAGAGCAACTTTTTTCTTCTCCCCCCACCTTGCACCTGTTTCTTATAAAGACAAATAAGTGTTTGCTTCAAAAAGGCCTTGGACAAAATAGAATTTTAACTCAAGGGGAGGGGTTCTGTGTGTCCAGAATCTTGTCCCTTCACAGCTTCCCAAGGAGGAGGCTGGACTGCAGAGAGGGCTGATACTGAGGAAGAGAAATTAAAGGAAACGAGACACTGGAGGTGGAGGGTGAGTCGTCCAGCCTCAGGCAAGCCGAGGGGCTGCAGCCAGACAAAGGGGCAATGGAAAGGACAACCTGGCTCCAGGGGGCCAAGCAGGACTGGCGCTGGAGTACATTCACAGAGCCCACATCCCGGGGCCCACTGTTCTGCAAGGTGCTTAACCCCAGAATCTTCACAAAATCCTGGGTTGTGACCAGGAGCCCCATTAATTAGTGGGATGACCATTTCTATTAGCCTGGCAGATGGGGACATCGAGCAGCTAAGCTTTTCTGTAGTGAGAACTGCACTGACTCCAGTGGCTGCCCCACAATGCTAATACATGGCTGGATACGTGCTGGGCATATGCTTCCAAACACTTGAGGTGCATATTGCTCCACTCCATCCTCACAACAGCCCAAGAGGGAAGCATTCTTATTGCCCCACTCTCCAGGAGAGCTCACATTATTTTTCCAAGGCTGTATGGCTTCTAGGCAGCAGAACGGAGATTTGAAATCAGACAGTTTGGCTCAGAGTTCAACCTATAAACTCCAGTCTCAGAAAATAAATAAGGAAAGAAAAATCTGGGCCTTTTCTTGCAATTCATACTCTGCATGTTCTAAAGTGTCTGGTACTCATATAGGCAACGGGCAGCTACAGAAGGATTTTAAGTAGGAGAGTGACAGGATCAAGTATGTGATGGACAAAGCAGAGAGAGGAAGAACTTTTCAAACACAGTTCAAGTTGTTGCCAGGTTCTATACAGAGAAGATGTCAGCTTGACATTGGCAGAAGGGATGTAGAGGAAAGAAAACATTCACGAGAACTTTCAAAGGTAGAAATCACTACGCAGTAGAGGGAGATGTACTGATGTCAAGTAATCGCATTCATTTATACGAGATTTTGAGTGCACTTAAAATATGGCTGACAAGGGTTTTAATTGGAGGCCTTGCAGAGTGCATAGCGTTCTGTTCCTCACATACGTCCCTACAGAAGAAGAGAAAGAAAGCAGGAGTGGTTGCTGCCTTCCAAGAGTCTATCCTCCGCTACAGAGGCACCATGATCAAACCACCCATTAACTTTTATGGCTCCTCACTCCTTGTTTCTGTTTCACTATGTGTTTAACTGGCTGGTGTGGGAAGGGTGGGGGCTATAGGCACCACATATGAAGGAGATAGAATCTTGATTCTGGCTGCCTAGTTTTTTTCAGGTGAACTGTGAGGGAGGAGAAAAAATATTTCAGCTGAAGTCTTATTTTAGTTGAGTGATTTATTTTTAGTGAATTAAAAGATTTTGCAAATTTTAGGACTCCATTTCATTTACATTTATACTGATAATTTATTCATCTACCCATTCATCCATCCACCCAACTATGGATTTGCGTGTCAAGCATTTACTGAGCACCTGCTTTATGCAGGCTATTGTTTGTGGCGTGAGTGAGGATATCTAAGACATTGTTTACCACAACACAGGAGAGAGAGATGCTTTCCAAAATCAGTGTTGGGGTGTGGAGGGAGTGGGGCTAACTGCCTTCCAAAATCAGGGTAGGGAGGTTAACTGAGATGGAGTCAGTGTCTGGGCTCAGCTACTGCTTTCCCCATTAACTAGCTGTGTGAACTCAGAGCCTTCAACCTCAGACTCAATTTCCTTACCTAGGAAATGAGAATATTGTTTTCAAGCTCACCATGAACTTGTCAAAGTTATAAGGTTCTCCATATACACAGACACCAGAAATTACAGCTTCCAGCTTTGGCAAAGACCCACCGTGCTCAGAAGTCACCACGGGTTCTTTTTCTTTCCTATTTTGATTAGTTGTTTAACAACTCTGTAGCCCTTCCCTCACAGCTGTACAGTGGGCTGGGCACTTATCTATGAAGCATTTGTTAGACAGCAGCTTGAAGTATCAACCTTGTGCCTGCCACCTTGGAGCCCTGGTGATCAAAGACAAAGGAGGCAGCGGCCTCCGTGCACAGGACCAGAGTGAGCGTCAGTGCTAGCCTGGCAACATGTGCAGACAGAGTCTGTTTCGTGTGTTCAGAAAAATGCAGGATCTTCTGGTCTCCGCTTCCCTGAATTACCTGTTTGGGCTTCTCTTTCTGCTGAGCTCAGGCCCAGGTCTCCTCTGTGCACGTGGTCCATCAGTGGTGGTGTCGCTGCCATCGGAAGCCGCCCTCAGTGATGGCTGTTTGTTCCTTCTTGCCGTGTGGGTTGCAGTCAGTACACCTTTCAGAAAGAGCCATAATCGGCTTGGAGCAGCTTGATGAAAGTCAGTCTCACGGTTCTCAACACACACACACAATCAATCACTGCTCTCTTTCAAGACGGACTCCACCCGACTTATTAGCGCAGTGTGGGAAAGGCATGGAAGGCGCTTCCTGAGAAAGCATGTGAAGTTTATGTGCTTTCAGTGAAAGGGCCCCATAAAAACACAAGCTTAAGCAGCATGTACCAGAGGACCCTGTCTCCATTCAGCAAGGCCGTAAAATGCTGATACAAGAGAACACAGCTCTGTCGGCCTGAATCTGGCAATCATTTATATTTACAGTACCATATCTCTCCCTTTCTTTCATCCTTGACTTAACAGTGTTTTCTTTTGGCTCTCAAAAGTAACTTTTAAGCCTTGAAATTAGAAATGGAAAGACCAGGAAAAAGATTGAAGAGACAACTAAAATCTTTTACAGCAAACTATAAAAAGACCATACAAAGCCTATATCCGTGACTTTTAAAGAAAATTTATTAACGGGTTTTAGGAGGAGAATCTGATTGAGATGTAACATCTTGTGTCTGAAGATGTTCTAGGATGAGAAAGCCCAGACAGAAAATAAAAATCTTTTCATCCCAATCAACCACTCTAGAAATGAAAATGCTGAATAATTTATATTAAGGACCCTTACTTTTACTCGCTAAAAAGATTTAACCTTCCTCCTCCAAAGGATAGAGGCAATTTATGTGAAGTTGGCAAAGATAAAAATTAACATAATGTTAAGATTTTATTTTTAATAACCTGCCACCCATATTCCCTTGGATCTGGCGCCGGTTTTGAGAGAGATTTGGCCAGAGCTGGCTGGGAAAGCTGTCCCAGGTAGGAGGCAGAGTCAGGCAGGGAAGTTACATCCTATTACTGATGGTTTATGGAAGAAGTTAAAACATAAACAGAAATGCATCTTAGCAATGTCTATGGCACAAGTTTCCCCAGCCACAAATTTTGTGCTACATATTAGTAATAAATGGTATTTAAGATGGTGATAAACGTACAACAGGGGTGCTATCAAAAACAACTCTTTATTTCAAATAATACTTCCTTTTATTTCATGTTTCCTAAGTGTCTTGCTAAAGTGTTTTCTGGAAAATATCCTTTATCCCCAACGGCTTTGGGTTGAGATGTTTTGAATCTTCTTGTGGGGCACCCTGGAATGAGGAGCCCACACCAGCGTGCCCGGCTAGCCCCCAGAGCTGTGCCATCGATGAGTCAGCTGCATGAATGTGCAAAGTCATTTAGGGCAGGGTTGTTGTAACCAAGTGAATCTGTAACAGGATTCAGAAGAGCTGAATTCAAGCTGTGGCTCTCCAAAATACTTACTGAGCACTGTGGAACCTGGGCTAAGTTGACGAGCCTTTCTAATTCTCTTGAAGTTGGTGGGGTTAAGACAAGTTCCCTACCTAACAGAGTTCTTATGAGGTCCATGAGACAATGGACTGAAAGGGCAGTTGTGAACTCACCTGTGGGCTGCTAGTTAGCAGATTCACTTCACAATATCTGTTGAGCTTTTGTCGTTCCAAGCATGCTTCTCAGGTCTGGTGATACTGTAGTGCGCAAAACATTTACAAATCCCTGTCTTTGTGGGGCTTAGTCCTAAGAGGAAGAACATACAGTAAACTAATAAATGATTTTATTTTTTTTGAGACGGAGTTTGGCTCTTGTTGCCCAGCCTAGAGTGCGGTGGCACAATCTTGGCTCACTGCAACCTCTGTCTCCTGGGTTCAAGCATTTCTCCTGCCTTAGCCTCCTGAATAGCTGGGATTACAGACACCCACCACACTCGGCTGATTTTGTATTTTTAGTAGAGACGGGGTTTTTCCATGTTGGCCAGGCTGGTTTCGAACTCCTGACCTCAGGTAATCTGCTCACCTCAGCCTCCCAAAGTGTTGGGATTACAGGCGTGAGCCACCGCCCCAAGCATAAATAATTTAAATGTATAGAGAAATGTTAATGGGTATTGCGTGAAATTAAGAAGAATAAAGTAAGGAGAAAAGAGACACAGTGCTGAGGAGAGAGGGGTTACAACCTTCCGTGGCAGTCAGTGAATGCCTCGCAGAGGTGTCTGAGCAAAGATCTGCTGGAGTTGCAGCCTGAGCCAAGCAGGTTCAGAATATGTTTGTTTCGTTGTTACAGACAGGTGGATGGTGCATGTGGGAAAAAGCTCATTCCACGTGAACATGATGCCAAGCAAGTGATCTTGATCTAAGTAGAGGGTCAGTTTGGCTCAGGTCAGCATTGGTCACTGAGCTCACCTGCCCTCATGACTCCTGGCTGAGGTAGGATGAGAGGCTACAAGCAAAATCAGGCTGAATGGCTTGTCTGCAAAATATCAGAGAATATCTGCAAAAATCATCACTGTGGGAGATGCAGACACAGTGGAGCGCTGGGGGATTGGGAGCCTGTGGGAGACCAGCCTTGGTGACTCCCAGGAGTCATTCAAAATGACGTTTCCTTTGGAGCCTAGAGATTCCTGGAAGGCTGGGGGAGCGGTTGGGGCCTCCTTTCCCCTAGTCCTGGTCCTGTGTCCCAGAGAACCCGGGCTGTGAAAACTGAGAGTGAGACTACACTTTTAAAGGGGATTCTAAAACTCATATCACCCAGGTATGGCCAGTTTACAACTATGTAGATTATTCTGAAATTTACAGTATTAAAATGTGTGACACTGAGAAGAATCTGGAATTCAGGATTTTGACTCTTCTCATTCAATGTATTGCCAATGATTTTTTTTGAAGACACCTCTTGAGCTGGGATAATGCCACCGTCCAGTGAGACTGGGTATTTATAGAGAATGCTCAGTAAATCATTTAACAGCTGTCGAAATCAATCATTAACCTTACTCTATTGAAAATCATAATTACTTATAGTAAATGAACAGAAATTTGGGTTGCAAACCTTTTTTCTTTATTGCATTAAATTGTAAAGATTGCCCGGCAGCCTTATTTAATCACTAAACATTAGCTCCAAACCAACTTCTGCTTTCACCATCTCAGTTCACGACACGAACACCCATCTAACCCATCAAATGAGAAATGCAACAGGGCTTCTCAAATCCTGTCTCCTTCATATGCTCCCAATCAGCACCAACGTTTTAAATTAAAATCTCTGCCTTTTTTTCCCCGTCTCTGTTGACAGGCTCATAAGTTTACCATATCTTGCTTCAACTTTTTCAGTGTCAACTTTCCCCCAAACCTTGTGTCTTAAAAGCCGTCTTGTCATTCCCCCGAGTCCATCCATTCACCTCTGTGAGGGTATCAGGTATAAATCTCATGTATCTGCCTGAAACCTCCGTGCCTCCAGGTTGTCCTCAGGAAGCACTGGTTACCAGGCCCTGCCAACCTCACCAGCCTGGTTGCCCATGCTCCTTGCCTTTTATTTTGTGCCCTAGTTTCTGAAAACCTTACAGTTCCTCTTTCACTTTTCC
Source organism: Gorilla gorilla gorilla (assembly GCF_029281585.2). Classification (NCBI taxonomy): domain Eukaryota; kingdom Metazoa; phylum Chordata; class Mammalia; order Primates; family Hominidae; genus Gorilla; species Gorilla gorilla. The sequence goes on along the minus strand of NC_073236.2, from coordinate 134,162,361 downwards.
CGGAGGAAAAGCAGACATGGCCTAGCTCATTCCTCCATATTTTTGGAGACTCTGGGGCTGCTGCTGCCCTAGGAAGCATTTCTGGACTCTCTGCTAGGCGCAGCTGCACACAGCCTCTTCTGAGGAGACGTGCAGTGTCCACATTACCTTCCAGTTTTCACCTCCCCAACTAGACTGTCAAGTCTTCAAGGGCAGAGACTATATTTTATTCACCTCCAAGCTTAGCATCTGGCAAATAAGAGGTGCCCGTTGAATATTTGAGTCATAGGTCTGAACTATTGAAAAGACAGCAGAGCTACTTCCTTACCACAGGTGCATCCTGGGGGAATCCTCTCTGTGTCTCAGCACTTTGCAGACACTGCTATTTTGGTGCAATCACTTATGCCTGAGGTGCGTGGGTTTGTGCTATGTCTCCTTGGCTAAAACATGTCTTCACCTCATTGGCAACAAACAGAAAGCTGGGAGAAGGTCTGTGTTTGTTGAATGAATAAATACGTGAATGAATGAAATGATTCCACATCTTACATTGCTTCTCCTTCCTACTTTGGCTTTCCCATTTTAAAGTTGCTTTTTACTGATTAATGAACTAGTGGCTTTCCCATTTTGAAGTTGCTTTTTACTGATAAATGAACTAGCTTAATATTGTATTAATATTATTGGATTATATGAATACTGAGTAGTGATTTTATGAGTATAACTATGCTCATAAAGGACATGTTTTTTTCTTAAACAAGTTTAAGTGCATTTTAAATATATATTTAGTATATTTATGTTATAACTGTGAAATAAATATATTTCAAAGTTTATGTTTTACAACTGTGAAATAAAATATGAGCAGATTTTATTCTTCTTCAATGAACTAGAACAACGGCTGAGCTCAGGAGCTAGGGCGTCTGGGCTTTATTCTCTTCTGCAGCGCTGGCTAGTTCTGTGGCAAGCCAGCTGACCTCATCAGGCCTCAGTTTGTTCGTCTGTCAAATGAGGGATTAAGCTATAGTTTTAAGATTGTTTTCCACCTTAAAGTGCTTTTCTTTTTTTTTTTTGGTTGCAATTTTAACTTGATTTTAGTTTCCTTGAAAGTTGTAGATGATCCTTATGCCACATGGGAATGCCTTCAGACCCACCCGTACTAGGACACATCATGGGGAGCTTTTACTCAATGCCAAAAACATCTTAATTACCTGCTGTTTTTAAAATATTCTTCCCAGTGGAAACGTATTGGCAGGGTGCTGCTGGAGGTACGAAGCCAAAGAGTTGGATGAACAGATAATGTTTCTAAAACCCCGCATCTGAGATGCTACTATTTTCTGTTGGTTCATGCATCTTTATTTCCCAAACCTGTGTCCCTAATTAAACAAAGAAGCCTTTTGGCAAATACAATGAAGAAATGAAAACTAATCGGTGTAAAGTAGTGTAGGGAGCACTCTTCCAAACATGGAGTCCAGCTTTGCAAGACAGACGCCACCACAGCTGGAGTGAGTTCTAGGTATGTCAATCAGAGTGAGGTTGTTCTGCAGACCGATAGGCATTTATATTTTTAGCAAGCAAGGGTTTAATTGACTTCATTGCTTTCTTTGGAGAGACCAGCGAATCACAGAAAGGCAGAATCTTATGTCAAAATCTGACATAAGGTGGAAGACATTTCATCATGTTTTTGTATGCCCAAAGCTATCCTTGACTATTGAAGTCAGGTTTGTCTTTTTTCTTTTTTTTTTTTTTTTTTTTTTTTGACAAGGTCTAACTGTGTTGCCCAGGCTGGAGTGCAGTGGCAAGATCATGGCTGACTGCAGCTTCAACCTCTCGGGCACAAATGGTCCTCTTTCCTCAGCCTCCCGTGTAGCTGGCACTACAGGCATGTGCCACAAAGCCTGGCTAGTTTTTTGTATATATTGTAGAGACAGGGTCTTACCATGTTGCCCAGGCTGGTCTCAAACTCCTGAACTCAAGAGGCCCTCCTGCCTTGGCCTTCTGACGTGTGGTATTACAGAAGTGAGCCACCGTGCCCAGAGTCATCTTTCTTTTATAAGTAAAATAATGACTACTTTTTTCTAGAAAACCTGTGAGAGATCACCTGGTCCTCCTCACAATAGTGATTTTCCTTTCATTTTATCCTCTGTCTCATTGTTCGTTTAGTCTTTCTTAAGCCTCATCTTCCTTTCAGAAACCACAGGGATTCCCATTCTTCCCCCTCTGCTGCCCGCACTACCTGCTCTATCATAAGGTCCACACTGAGTCAACGTTCGAGTCTCCTTACAGTGTGACCATGTTCCACCTATTCTACTCTGTGACCCAGTGGGAGCCTGCAGGGCTCTGCAGAGCTGAGCACACAGGTTTTGGAGCTAACGTGTCTCCTAGACATGCTGACTGTGAGGCCTCGGACACCTCACATCACCCCAGTCAGCATGGTAGCTAAAGAGCTCATTAAGAGACCCATTTCTCCCCAAACATCGAGAATGGCTAAGCACTGAGGATTGCAAAGAATTCGATTTTCCTCTTTATATTTTTGTGGGTGGCAGGAAAAAGAAAACCAACTAAGTTGGAGTGAGGAAGTTTGACAGCTTTCGGCGGTCATCCCTAGGTGGGCCCTGAGCCTCTGGGCCTCTGGGCTCTGCAGTATATGTGTGAGCTACACACTTTCTTTCCAAGCAGGTTCATGAAGGTTTGGAATCGAGCAAGCTCACTCCAGATGCAGTTGGTCTATCCCATATCTGGGGTGCTGTATATTCCTGTGTTTAAACAATAGATTTAGATTTAAACCTAGATGCTATCATCGTGATTGGGAAGAGGACAAAACAGAACTTGAGTACCTTCATTTCTGTCATTCAGTGAGAGCACTGAGAGTTCCTATTTGTGTCTAAAATTTCAAAGAGTAAGATGGGGTCCAAACTGGAAAGTGTCATACTTCTGTTTGGTAAATGCAGATTATTGTTTATAACACAAAATCATTCACTAAATTTGTGTATGTTTAAAATTAAAATTGATTCTTCTATTTAAATCATTGTTTTAAAATAAAGAATGACTAAAAAATGATTATTACTGACTTTTACATGATAGATACTGAAAACAACGTTGTCATATTGAGTGGAGGGTGTTAAATGGCCCTTCCTGGGTGTTGAGTAGGCTGAGTTACCCATGCCCAGTTTACCACTTCCTGCTCGGGGGGGAGGAAAGAGTCACAGCGGCTTTCTTCCTAACAATCTGGAAATTATAGATTAATCCGTGAAGTGTCTATAGATATGGACTTACTAGAGAATCTTCTTGCAAGATTCAATAAGTTTTCTCCACTGCCCAGTTTGCTTTGGACTAAACGCTCATGCTTTTTCCTTGACCTGGTTGAAAGCTCTTCTTTCCCCTCCTGATTCTGCCACTCTTCAAGAGGCAGAACAGCGAAGGAGAAAAAATGGTGAAGGAGAAAGAGAAGGATGTTTGAATTTGTGTAGAACTGGGTTTTATTTCCAATTGAGTGCCGCTGCGCTGAATTCTCTTTAAGCCTGTTTCCCCAGTTATAAAACAAAGCTAGAGAGCTGCCTCTTAGGATTTTCATATGGAATAGGGCTATTACAGTACAGCGGCTGGCACATGATAAATGGTACAAAGTACTAACTTCTTTGGGTAATCGCCTTTGTCCTTGATCCGTTTGAGCTATTGGAAGTGCCTGGGACCAGTTCTTGATGCTATCTTCTTTAGGTATATAAAATATCAATAGCTTTCTCTCTCTCTCTCTCCTCTCTCTCTCTCTCTTTCTGTCTGTCTCACTTTCAGTACACACACACATACATACATACATATCTATTTATTTTTATGTCTACAGATACACAAACATGTTTGCATGTTGAATATTTGCACGTGCTCCTGTGAATACACACATACACATACGAAATATATGATTATGTGTAGTTGCATAGTCTAATCTTATACTTTTCAAAAATCAGGCCAAACTCCTTTTAGGTAAACATGGCAATACAGGGGCTTCATTTATAAAATAGATCAAGATAAATTATTAGTCCACAAACCCAGAGTGAAAACATAGACTCCCACTCTGTTTTTGTTTTCTTTTCAACACATGGTTTTTATCAGGAGATTCTTTCTTGCCAGAGATTCTTATTTTAAACTTGGCTTTTCACAAGGCCAAGCAATTTAAACATTTGGGCAATCGTATCAATGCATATTTTCCACCTTGTAATAAAATAATAGTTCAGTTGAAAACTTTATTAATTCCAAATTTAGCACAGAGTCTGCTAGTGGGGTGTTTAGCCAGCAGTGGCCTTTGCTCTCTGGCGTCTGGCGGGAGAGGAGATGGTGGGAACAGCCGCCTTTGCGTTCCCATGTGGAAAACAGGTAATGATTTTTAAGACATGCCTTGTCAAGAGGGGATGAGATGTAAGACAGAACACCCGTCATCTGAAAAGCAAAAAGGACTTTTGTTTGATTCCTTTATTGCACGTGAAGAAGGCCATTTATTTCCCATGTACACTATTGTAAACTGGTGTAGGATGATCCTACATTCCCCATACCAAGATTTAGACAGTGTTTATCTCTGGATGCAGATGTTATGGTGATTTTTCTTATTTTTATATGCTTTTTTTTTTAAGTTAATGTTTAGCTCTAAGCCAGTTTTGTTTGGGCAAACAGAAACAAAGACATCAAAAACCTGTTTTAAGAAAGAAAGTTTTGGTGTGGGCAGATCTTGAATTCTAAATTGAGAGTATGTCTTTCAATCACTTGTAAACTGCTGGAGTGATGAAGTAAGTGATTACTCAAGCCCTTTCAGGCTCTATGATTTTTTAAATTTAAAAATGAAAAGAAAAGTGAACATCATTGAGTACATGATATATGTCTGGTTCTGAGCTATGTATTGTCATTTGTGCATTTTTTTTTTCAATTAACATATTGTATTAGTCAGGGTTTTCTAGAGAAACAAAACCAGTAGGATAGATGGATGGATAGATGGATAGACAGATAGATAGGCAGACACAGAGAGAGAAACAGACAGATAGGTAGATAGATAGATAGATAGATAGATAGATAGATAGATAGATAGAGATAAATAGATAGAGATAGGTAGATAGATGATAGATAGAGAGATAAATAGGTAGATAGAGGAAGATAGATAGGCAGACAGAGAGAGAGATAGGCAGATAGGTAGATAGACTGAGAGATGATAGATAGATAGATAGATGGATAGAGATAGATAGATAGATGTAGATGGATAGATAGAAGGTGATATTTTAGGGGAAGTAGCTCACATACAGGATAAGAAGTCCCGCCATATGACATCTATAGGCTGGAGAAGCAGGCGAGCTGGTAGCTTTGCTTTGTCCAGGTTTGAAGACCTCAGAACCTGGGTAGAGGGGGTGCTCCAGTGCAAGTCCCAGAGTCCAAAGGCAGGAGAACCTGGATGTCTGATGTCCAAGGGCAGGAGAAAAAGAGTATCCTACCTCCGGGGGAAAGAGAGAGAGCATTTGCCTTTCTTCTGCTTTTTGTTCTATCAGGGACCTCCGCTGTTTGGATGGTGCCCACCAACACTGGGTAAGAGTGGGTCTTCCTTACTCAGCTCACTGATTCAAATGCCAGTCTCTTCTGGAAACTCCCTCACAGACACATCCAGGAATAATGCTTTACCAGCTATCAGGTATTCCTCAATGCAATCCAGTTGATACCTAGAATTAACCATCACACATACGTTATCTCAATTCATTCTCACAATGGTCTGGCAAAGGGGTTATAATTATTCCTGTTATATAGGTCAGAAGTCAATGCCCACGTTATGGGCATAAGGGCACAAAAGATGGAACCAGGTCTGTCTGGGTCCATATCCCATACTTTTTTTACTACTGTCTTCAATGATTCCTTACACTTGGTGTGAAACATTTTGCAGGAAAGGATAAAAGTTACCCTATAAATTAGCAAATAAAGTCGGGGAACTATGATTATGCTTTTCCTGTTGTCACTAACTCATCATTCCATTTGGCTTCTCAGCTTAATGCAGACTTGTTAGGAATGCCCCTGGTTGCTGAGCCTTCGTTTGAGGTTCAAAGGGAAATTTCAGTTTGTTGAGTAATCTATTTCTTCCGTTTCTATCCAAACCACTAAATAAACTTGCTCCATTTTTGTCCTTTTAGGAAAAGTAATTGAGAAGAATCCAAGAAAAATGAACTTACAGTTGGCTCACTCACAGCTTAGCTTTCTTTTTTTCTTCCCTCCCATGAACGGCTCACAGCCCAGTTATCCAAAAGGGATGTTGCCTTCCACCAGATTCGCTCAGTGCTGACCTGAGCCCACAGCCACCCAGGGGAGAAGACACATTTACTTTGACTGCAGCCACACAAATTTGTGTGTCCATAGAAACCTGGGTTTTTTGTTTTTCTCCTTATGGCTTAGATCTGTGGTTTATTGTTAACCAGTTTCCTTTCTCTCCCTTTCTTCAAGGTAGATTTATTAGCACAAATATGTCATGCAAATGATGATTTATGAGGGCCCCACAGTCCCTGAGAAAACATATTGATTTAGGGGAACTCGCAATGCTTGCTACAAAGGCCTGTTTTGGGAGACTTGGATTCTTAAAGTTAAGTTGAATTCATCAGTCTGACAAAAATTGTCTTTTCTTCCTGAGACTTTCTGCTGCTACATTACTTTGCATGAGTTATACTTATTTCATCACTGCTATTAACATTCTGATTTCTCCCGTTCCTGAACAGCTCAAAGCATTATGACATTACCCTTGCATAGCCTCTGGTATGAGCTAATCAATAGAGAGATGTTTGTAACTAAGAGCGATGAAGAAATGTTGAGGAGGTGCACGAGGTTATCTCCTACTTTCTGATTCTGCTCTGATTCCCAGGAGAAATGATTTTTATCCCATCCACCCTGACATGACTAACCTACAGTCCTGGCCACGCATACTCACAATAGAACAGAGGGACAGGGAACAGCTTTCTCAGGTACACTTTCCTCTTGTGATGGTGGCAGTTATTTCTTCACCTCCATGAAATCTACGCAAAAGCATTTAGTGACCGGAAAACAGTGAGGGGGAACCGCCAATGCCTCCATCAAGGAGGGCCGGAGTGAGAGCATCATGCAGGAAGCAAAGAGAATCATGCAATTATATTTAATTGCAAAAGACGTGCAGGCCATGTGCTTCAGAACATCAATAAAGGAGCTTGGTTTTGTTTTCTGGGCTTGCCAAAGTGAGTAGGGATGGGAATACGATCAGTGGCATTGATCACTCTTTTCATTCTCATAATTTTAGACCCCGTCTTTCTGATCATTTTACTTTCAAAGTGGGAAACATGGGGTTATGTGACCCCCTGGGCCCAAATCCGCCATCATATTGACAATCTCCATTAATATTTGAGAGTCTCACCCCTTTCCCTACATTGCATTGGCTCACCTGGAGTCACACGGCAATTGGTGGCAAAGATAATTGCAATCTCAACATTTTTCCTTCTCTGTTTCACTTCTTATGGCCCACCCCCTCACTGTAAATCTTATCTACTTGGAAAAACAGGCAGCTATGGGCAGGGTACACTTGGTAAAAACTGGAATGAGGTTTTGGGGCAACAGGAACATTTTTGTGTTTTTTAAAGTTCTGATGCTACTTAAAAGATTTTGATTTTTAAGTTTCAGGCTTGGATATTAACATCATCCTTTTGTCTTTTCAGTGGCTTCCTGTTTACTGATAAAAATTTAAAAATGCATTTACTCAAATTTTAAAGTAATAGAAAGGTTACTAAAGAGAATTGTTAAAAATGCACTATGAATAAACAGTAAATTAATCTCACTACCCATGAAGAACCAATGTTAACAATTTGTGTCCTGTTTCCTTATACGTTTGTTTTCTCTCATCACATGTAGATGTAAAGTCACTCTTTGCATGTTGCTGCTACTGCTTTCAGGATCTCACACACCACTACTGCTTCTCCTTGCTTCTTGACTTCTGGTGTAGTCTCTGAGTGAACATCGGGAAAAAAAAAGGATGTTATTGATGACATGTATGGGTGTTCTTGGCTCTGTGTTTGGACAATTTAAAAACAGTATAAATATTCAATTGAGAAATGGCTGAAAAATGTTTTCCCTGATTTAAGTGTCTGACCTGGAAAGCAAAATCTGGAGGATATTTTTTCTTATGTTTTTTTCAGATGGGTAGAGTTGATTTATTTCATGAGACAAGGGTAACACATCTCTTTTTCCCCTCCTCTTTCTAATTCTATTCGTCTTGTAGTTGGAAGAAAGTTCATCCTTATTATAGGTATCTTTGCAGAATGTTTAGTTTAGTTTTGTGTTTTTAAACTAGTCGTTTTACTTCCTCTTTTCCCTTGTGGTTTTGTATGGAGATTGAAAACAAATTTGGTAGGAGCTTTTCTAAAAGCTCCTAGCCAAATCCCACATGACTTCTAAATTCAAGACTAGACTTGCCCTTCCTTCTTCCTAAAATATTTCTGCGACTCAAATTTGCCAAGCACTGTGCTGGTGCAAGGGATGCTATGATGAGAAAAATGCATTTCCTGTCATTCAAGAGCTCACGAGCCATCCAGCAGAGCAGGTCCTTAATAAACTGGGCAGGAAAGCATATGAGATGCTTCAGGCTGCCTTGGGGAGGTACAACAGGGGAAGATTCATGCTGGGGAAGACAGTGGGAATTTGAATTTGTCAGGTCGGCACGGGGACACGGGAGGGAGGCCCTTCCACACACAGAGAGTCTGAGAGGTTGGGGGAGTCACTGTTAAGTGAACAAGTGGGGCTCAAGTGAGTGAGGTTATTGGTGGTCCTGGGATGGCAAAAATATAAGTATTTAAATGTTGTTGAAGTAAAAATGTGTGAGATGAAGGTGTAGAATGCCTGTGGATGGGAACCTTCAAATACTGCAATGAAAATCATGAAGAAGAGAAGGAATGCCAATGTGAGGCTACAGAAAAGCCAGGGGAAGGAGTTCTGGAAGAATAAAACAGCTGGTGGCATCAGTAAGGGCAGAGGCCACTGAGCCAAGGGCCTTGGCGGCACTGGTGAGCTCACGTGAGAAGCCCTGGATGTAGAAGGGGCAGTGAAGAGGGAGGAGAGAGGGAGAGGGAATTGCTCCTCTGTGAGTGGGAGGATTTTTGGCAACCAGGGCCTGGGGGACATGGGGAAGTCAAGAAGGGAGGCGTGTGGGGGTCAAGAGACCCTGCAGTGGGCACAGATCCGGACAGATCCCAGCATGCATCCCTCCCTCCGACAGGGCCTTCACGCAGCTCTGTTTGTTTATCTTGGGAACAGCAATGCCTGTTCTCTTAGAAAAGCCTCTCCTAGAATTTGTTTTATAACTCAATTTAACAAATAACCATTTAGGTGGAAAATGTGCAAAAAAAGAGAAAGTTTTGCAGGAAACTTTATTCTTTAGAAAACATGTGAGTGAATATGACTGAGTCTGTAACTGTGATAATGAAAAGAAAAAAGTTCTGTTTCTCTTTCCCTATTTCACGTCAGCTTCACTTGGACCAAGGTATTCTCCACATCTTCCCAGAGAAGGAAATGTAGGCATCTACTCTCAACCAGGAAGTCAGAAGGGGACTGGAGATCACTGGAGGTCACAAGCTCTCCCCACAGTTGTACGCACCTGAGCTACTGTGACCTATACCCTTAAGGCCAGAGAACTGCAATACTATTTCCAGAATAATTAAACAAATAAAACAATAACTGTCATAATGATGACAATAGGAAAAAGTACATCCATGCAAATTCTCACTTTTTGTGACCATAGCTTTGTAGATAACTAATGCCTTGTGCAATTATTTCAAATAATTGTAGAATCTGGATCTTATCTCTACTTTTATGAATCTCTTCTGCAGCACCCTTGATAAAAAGTTATCTTTTGCCTCCTTTCATGGTCTCTGTAAACAGGAATTTCGTTACTTCTTAAAATCAATGCTATCAATTATTGGATACATCTTTTGACAGTCTTTATATCAAGCTAACATATCCCTCCCTTTGTCTAATTATCGACCCTTGATCTACTTTCTACACCCTGGGACGACCCCAAACACATTTAAGTTCCATTTTGCATGGTGGTACCACTTTAACTACTATCTGTTAAAAGTATGATACAACAGTAACCCCTTTTTGCTATTACTGATATATTTCACATAAATCCAATATAGTATTTTCTATGCATATATTTTTTCTCAAACCATTTTTAAGGAAGGATGAGTTCAGGTTCCATCTTTTAGGATAATTCCATCACTGGGAATATTTTCTCTTGCACAATACTTTCCCTACAAAAGACAAAGTGCATTGCAAGGAGCTTGTTGTGTGTTTCAAACAACCTTTATTTTAATTTGTTTTGTTTCACCTAGGAGTGGTGTAGTGTGAGTCAAGGCCCCAGACTTTGGATGCCACAGCTGTGCTCAGGTTTGTTGTTGTCACTTGGAGCCTGGAGTGTACTGGATGAGGCGCCACTGCCATCAATTAGTCAGGGACTTGGTCCCCATGAAACTTTGGAACTCCACAAGGGCATGGGATGCTAGCACTTATAGAGTGCTTGAAACGTAGCAGGCAGTATGTAAGTCTAACTAAAAGCTAATGCAATTCTAGAAATAGCCCTATGATGGCTATTCTTAGCTTCATTTTATGTTTTAGGAAAACTAAGACTAGAGATGCAAGGTCTTTGGAGAACTGAGATCCAATCCCAGATTTTTCTGAATCCAATTCCCATGACTTTCCCACAATATCTGCTTCCTCATTGAGCAGCTGGTGAGCCGGACACTGGTGCAGGACAGCCTGGAGTGGAAGAGGGTGACATAAACAATGTAACTGGAATTAACAGGTAGCAAGTCCATTCTTCAGGAGACAAGAGCACACAGTGTGGGCTTAGTAATGTCTGTCTGTAATACTGTATACATATACTCATCTGAAGATTAAAGATTACTATTTATGTCCTAATTTGACAGTAGGACAAGCCATTTATTTTGCCCTAGAATCTAAGAAAATATCCCTTTCCAAATGAAATGACAGTTGGGAAAGCACATTGAAATGCTAAAATGCTATGCAACTGTAAAACGATTCATTTTAACGTTTTCAGTATTGATTATTTCCAAGGGATGCCAATAGTTCTCAACATGTAGGAATTTGTCATTTTACTTTTCTAAGAACATAGTTGGTGCTTAATAAATGTTTCTTCATTTAATTAATATTGGATATTTCTGATACATAAATTTGGATCTTGCTCAAAAAGTCTAGTTCCAGAAAAAACAGTCACTTAGTAGTTGAGTGAGGCTGTCTGCCCGCTGAGCATCTGCACTTGAACGTGCCCAGGAAAATGCTGGTGCAGGGATCCAAACAGCGGAAGAAACTTGAGTACTTGTCTTGATAACAGAAATAAAGGGACAGTGGAGAGGGGATCTGAGCAATGACAGTTCTTCATTTTAAAAATAGAATGTTTAGATATATTAAGTGTGGAATGTCCACGTAGACGATTCTACCAGGCCTGTACCCTAAATGAGCTCACCATATGTGCTCCGTGAAACAAGAATAAGCCATTTTTGAAATTCTTTTTTTGAAATTCTTACATATTCCAATCAGTATAAAAATTGCTTATCTGTGGGAGATAAATCTGTAGTGAACGTTGGGAACATGATTAGCTCATGGAGAGAGAAAATTCCTTTGCACGTGTCACTGTAGACAGAAATAAGATTCAGGAAAAAGCTGGGATCTGGGATACAACCTGGGCAGAAACAAGCACAGCCCCTGAGCTGCTGCGTACCTTGACACAGGTTGGGTGGATAATCATAAGAATTTTGTCTTCAAGAGTGTGAAGTTAGGAGAGGTGGCGCAAGCTGCTGTCATTGCCATAAACAGATTTTCTGCCCGTTGAGCTGCTGGTTGAGGAGATTGAGGCTGAGGTGGAGCATGTGATCAGCTCTTTATTGGGAGAAGACTTTTCTGAAACCCCACATGCAGGGAGGCGATGTTTGGACCAGAGATGTCGGTGGGCTAAGTAGACACATGCCTCTACCTTATAGTGATGGGTAAGTCCAGGGACCCTGAGCAGCATGGCAGCACGAATGAGATACCTGTATATTTGCAACCTCCTAAAAAGCTTGGGTCCACATGCAAGTGATCTCTCTCTCTCTTTTTTTTGTTTGCTAAGCTTGTGGCCAGTGTTTTTAAGATAGTATAGTGTAGACAGTTTACAGATATGACAAAATCTATTATAATAACTTTTAAAATTTCCTTCCCACATGTAGAATCATGAAACATCTAACAAGGGCACCTGTGTCTGTGCCTGCTGAGCTCCATGGAGTCACCAACTCACAGAGACTTTGCTGTATTTTTACAGTGGCTTCTATTTTTTATCAGAGAAGCAACTTTCTGCATTGTTGATATGGAAATCTTCTGAGATTGTTTTAACTAAGATCTCTCAAACAAAATGGAAGGGAGGAAATTTTATTATTGTCCCATTTGGGTAGTAGCAAGAGAGTAACTAAATATTACTCACATATTAGTTTAACCAAATGCTTTGTCAGGGGAGGAGGGAAGGTTAGGAGAATTAGCTTTAAAGAATTTGTATCCATACATTTTGTATAGTAACAGTGAATTAAATCTACCGTGTATTTCTCATCATTAAAAAAACCCCATTGATTCTTGTAGTCATGGAACTGTAATAGCAGTGGCAGGATCATGCATGTGCTCTTGACTATAGTTCTGCAAAAGTTACCATTGGAGGAAACTTGGTAGAGGACACATGTGATGTCCTTGTATTACCTCATAATGGCATGTACATTTATAGTTATCTCAAAATAAAAAGCCTAATAAAAATTCTGAAAAAGTAACTTAATTTTCTTTCTTTCCTCATAGGGTATCACATTTCATGGAAGAAATTATATTTTTAAGTAATGTGCACATATTTAGAAATTCATGAGGGTTTTTTTGCATGTAGACAATCTATTATAGTATTTATGTTACCATTACCATATTGAAATAATTTATATTATTTACTCTTTCTTATTTGTATATTAACTTTCTAAATGGACACAGATGTGAAGGTAATAAGAACTCTAGAAATTTCACATGTATTCAGAAAACAAGACTTAACGGTGAACATTGGACAAAACCAGCAAGAGAGACCCACAGAGATGAGCCAATATGCTGCAGCTTGCTGGAGTTAGCAGAGGAGAGGAGAGGATCTTTTAACCAAGCCTCAGCTCTAATCAGGCCTCATGTGGCCAATGGACAGTCTCTCATAGTCTGTGCATCCTTTGAAATTGTGGGTAGCAATGTTGTATCTCAGTGTTTTACCTGAGAATGGGCCCATGGCTTCCTCCTGACTCTTGGTGAATGGAAAAACCACCCCCGAGCATCCCTTCCAGGGCCACACCTGCTTAGAACCCATAGTGGAACCTCTTTGTGTGGCAACGTGAAAAGGATGTGAGGCTGTGCAGCCCAGTTCCTGGCACCACCTCCTGCACCTTTCCTGAGATCCATGCGGTGGATGCCCAATAGGGATTCTGAGGCACGATCTACTCCAGGCAGAGGCGTCCTGAAACAGGACTTCCTTCTGCAGAACCCACCGCCTCCCTCTCACCCAGCCCTGTCCTCTGCTTTCTGGATGAGAAAGTCTTCTTCGGATGAGTGCTGGCTCCACACCTGTCAGGCTAACTCCAGCCAGCCTTGGCCTCGAGTAGCACTCCATCGCGAACTAATGATCATACTTCATTCAGGATTTGATTGGCTTAATGATAAAGACTATGTCTTTTCATTGGGATCCGATTTAATTATTTGCTTCTCCTATTAGGGTCTTTTGTGGTGTAGAACTTGATCCTCTTTTCTTTCCTGTCCATTTTTGTGTTTTCTAAAATTGTTAATAACATAGCAACAATCGAACTTTAAGTGCCACTTCACAGTTGGCTGAACTCTTTTTTATATAGATTTCTTTATTATCTTACTCTTGTATACATGTTTTTATTTGGCTGTCACTGAAAGAAGCAGAGCATGCATTATGCTCTTTTGCAAAAGAGGAAACTGAGGCTCAGAAAGGAGATAGGATGAGCACAGACCGTGCACTCCTGGCCAGGACTCAAATCCAGCTTTGCTGGTTCAACTAACACACTTTTCATGATACAACACCGTCATGATAAAAAAAAAAAAAAAAAAAAGCACATTTATGTATCCCATAAAGAATGAAAGAACGTTCACCCTCATCCATTCACTTGACCTGTGTGCAGTCCGCGTTATCCTCCCTTCAGTGGGAGGAAAAATTAGGCTCCTGGGGTGAGGAGTCTCCAAAGTCCCAGCCAGTTGCTGGAAGAGCCTGAATCTAGACTTAGGTCTTGTACATCAGTGCTCTTTCCTGGGCCTTGCATAACAGGTATTGTAGTTCCCCTTTTGAGCTTATTTTGGGGACGTTCAGTCTTTAAAAAGTATCCAGAATGGAAATTAGGAGGTCTGGGCTCTGTTCTTATCTCTGCTATTAATATGGTGTGATTTAGGGAAAGTTATACAATCTCTCTGATGATCGAGCACAGATATTTATTCTGTGCTTCCAGCTCTTTTAAGAGGTTTCTCTTTGTTCCAAAGAAACTGAAACTGCTCTTCCTCAGGTGGGAGGGGGAAGAAGGCCCCTCCCAAGGCCAGCGCACGACCCTCACCCTCCTGCTAGCAGCCTGTCCTGACGCCACCACTCAGGAACCTTGGGATTTTATTTTGATTTATTTTATAACTCAAAGGGTATTCTTTCTTTTTCCTTTTCCTTTTAGTTGACAAGTAATAACTGCACATATTTATGGGCTGCTGAGCGATATTTCTGTACCTGCATACAATGTGTAATGTTCAACTCTGGGCAATTAGCATATGCATCACCTCAGACATTTATTATTTATTTGTGTTGTGAACATTCAAAATTTTCTCTTCGGCCAGCTGCGGTGGCAAACGTCTGTAGTCCCAGCTACTCTGGAGGCTGAAGAGGGAGGATCACTTGAGCCCAGGAGTTCTAGGATGTGGTGAACTGAGATCACACCACTGCATTCCAGCCTGCATGACACAGGGAGACTCCCATCTCTTAAGGAAAAAAATCCTCTAGTCTAGCTTTTTGACAATATACAGTAAGCTATTAACTATAGTCATCCTACAAGCCAATAGAAAACTAGAACTTATTCTTCCAATCTAGCTGTAACTTTGAATCCATTAACCCACTTGTCATCATCCTTCCCTCCCCCTTACCTTTCCCACCTTTAATAAACACAGTCTACTCTGTACTTCTACGAGGTCAACATTTTTAAGCTCTCACATATAAATGAGATCATGTGGTATTTGCATTTGTGTGTCTGGATTATTTCACTTAACATTATGACTTCCAGTTCAATCCATGTTGCCTCGAAAGATAGAATTTCATTCGTTTTTATGGCTTAATCATGTTCCATTGTGCATATAGACTACATTTTCTCCATCCACTCATCTGTTAATGGCATTTAGGTTGATTTCATGTCTTGGCTATTGTGAATAGTGCTTCAATAAACATGGGAGTGCAGAAAAGCTTCTCCAGATCAAAGGAAATAACCAACAGAGTAAAGAGACAATCTGTAGAATGAGAGAAAATATTTGCAAACTATTCATCTGACAAGAGACTAATATCCATTATATGGAAGAAACTCAAACAACTCAACAGCAAAAAACCCTAACAATCCAATTAAAAAATGGCAAATGATCTGGACAGACATTTCTCAAAAGATGACATACAAATGGCCAACAAGTGTATGAAAAAATGCTCAACATCACTAATTATCAGGGAAATGCAAATCAAAACCACAATGAGATATCATTTCATTCGAGTTAGAATGGTCATTATCAAAAAGACAAAAAAAAACAAATGCTGCTGAATGTGCAGAGAAAAGGAAACCATTATGCACTGCTGATGGGAATGCAAATTAGTACAACCATAATGGAAAATAGTATGGAGGTTTCTCAAAAACCTAAAAGTAGAACTACCATATGATCCAGCAACCCTACTACTGGGTATTTATCCAAAAGGAAAAAAAGAAAAAAAAATTCCTTGGATTTATACAGGGCAGGGAAACTTCTGGAAGGCCCACAGATTGCTGGGCTCCACCCCCAAAATTCTGATTCAGCAGGTCTGCAGTGGG
Organism: Gorilla gorilla gorilla; assembly: GCF_029281585.2. Classification (NCBI taxonomy): domain Eukaryota; kingdom Metazoa; phylum Chordata; class Mammalia; order Primates; family Hominidae; genus Gorilla; species Gorilla gorilla. The sequence continues at coordinate 134,146,252 of NC_073236.2, read as the reverse complement.
ATCAGAGATTCTGCATTTTTAAGGAGCTCGCGGGGCATGCCCACGCTGCAGTCTGCCCACCTTATTTTGGGTAGCAATGTTGTGGAGCACAGTTGGAGAATCTTAATCTGAGAACAGTGTCTTAGTCCCTTTCTATGACTACATTTCATTGTTCCATTTTGGGTCACAGACTTCAAAGTTGTGAGCTTGCAGGTGGGGGTGCTGCATGTCCCTGCCTGACATTGAAAATAACCTCTTTGCAGGTATGTGTGATGGAGGAGTCAGATGAGCTTGCATGAAGCCTCTTGTCACACCTTGATATTTAAGAGTCTAGTTTCCTTCTAATAATAATTTTCAACATCCATGTGCCATTTACCAATTTATATTAAAGGAATGTTACTATAATATCATTTTGACTCAAACAATTCTCAGGAATAGATTGAACAGATATTCTTATCCTTATAATTAAGAAAACTGAGGCTCACAGATTCTGCTTTATACACCCATCTGATGTTTGAATAGGAATCTGTAGTTCACATATTTTTCCCATTTAATCCACGCACCAAACATCAATTCTTAATATACTGACAGAATCTCACATAGCTCCATAATTAAAACATCATTTCCTTATCACAATTGACATTACTTTGACCTTCATTTTTGCTTACTTTTAATACATAAAGGGATAAAATAAAGGGGCTGGGGAAAGAAGAGGGGTCTGGGACACTGAATTTTCTAGTGAATCAAGAGTTCACCGGAAACCATATAATCTTTGACTTGGCAAAAACATTTTCTACAAAGTTTGTGTCTGTCTGCCCCCATCCCCACCCACCCACCCGCTAGATCTGAAAATTATAGCTCAATCTTTGCACAGAAACGGAGGATCTTGACAGATTTCAGGGTATCCTCAGGAAGAGCAGCATCAGGGTGCAGGCCTGTGCCTGTGGAAGGGGTGGGCCAGGGCCTTTGCCTACCCCACCAACCCATGAGGCAAGCATAGCCTTTTCCTTCTCACCTGCTTCCTCTTTCTAAACTACAGAGCCTTTCTCTAACAGTTGATTTGGGGTTTCCAATTAGCTACGTTTCTAGTTAAGCAGGATTTTCCTGTTTAATAACTTCTACCTTGCAGGCAAGTGACTCACACACACACACACACACTCACACACACACACAGATGCACACACACACACACACACACACACACTCCACATTCCAACCTGAGTATTATAAAACTGCTACAGCTACAATGGATCCCGTCCACACTTTTGGATAATTTTTCTCTATAGGGACAGTCGGAGCTTTCCCTGAGTATTCTTTATTCTCATACATGACTTCATTTTCTCCCTTTAATCTTTCCAGCCATTAAAAAAAGTCTGAAAGCTGAGTACTTAAGCATTTTTCCTATAGTATGTCAGCCTCTAAGAGGCATATTATGTTCTGGAAAGTAACGATTTTGTTAGAGAAAAGGAGAGAGTCCTGCAAATACTTTAATAGGAAAGGAATAATCCTCTGAAATAGCACCTGGAAGCCAGCAAATGGATTGAATGACCTCAGAAAGTACTTTCCATGATTGTGTCAAAAAATAAAATCAGGAAGGTAACTTGTTCCTTTTTCAGGGTGGGTACCTTCAGTGTGAGAACCATGATACCATTGTGAATTCATTCAGTTCCACATCTGACTCGGTCCTGGCAGGTCAAATGATTCACCAAGCTTGTGCTAACTTCACATTCAAACGTATTTTTGATGGTATTTTCTCCTGGCAGTCTATTGACAAGTATATTCCTATGGTGGTTTTACTTTGATTTCTAGTGTTATGAATGTTAATGAAGGAAGCAAATAGATGATCACAACATTTATAATTGAATGTCTTTCTGGCAGCTGTTTTCTACCTATCAGATCTTGGAAGCTACGCTTGGGTAAAAGAAAGATTTCTAATTTTATCAATAAAAACAGATTCAGTATTGACTATTATTTATTGTGATAGTTAGAACAGTCCCAAAAGAGCATCTAATCCAACCTCTTAAATTTGCCTTTTACTTAAGGACAAAAATTTTCAGTCCACAGAGTTTGTGGAAGACCTGGTACAAGAACCCAAATCTACTGACCCTAGTGATGATTGTATGTCTCCTTCTCTAACTCCTACCCCTGCAACACATTGAATCTCATCTTAAAAATTTTTGGAAACTAGGGAAAAAAAAGGTGCCCATTATTTGTTTCATTTCAACCTCCTTTTGTTAATATGTGTATTTTGCATTCTGTTAATTGTGGTATTCATTCATCCCATAACTATTTATTGAAGTTCTGTTATATATCAGGCACAGTGCTAAACACTGAAGAAACAGCAAGTAACTCAACCTTGGCCCCAGTGAGATGGTAGAACATCAAATGCAACAAATACATAAGCAACAATCGCACAGTTTTGTTTGTTTTCCTTCTTAAGAAGGGCTGCAATTGCAGAAAGGGGAGTATTATGGAAGGTTTAGGAGGAATAGTGAGGTTACACTTGCAGTATCAGGAAAGAGAAGTAAAAAGTAGTCTTCATATGCCACGATGTTTTCCTCTCTGCAAAGAAACCAAGCATCTTAACCTCTATGCAAAGATTGAATGATCTTCCACTGTTTTCAATAAAGAAAAGAAAAAGAACTTTGTAATGAAACATCTTGATTTCAAATTCTGGTTCTTCCTTTGTGATTTGGGCCACATTAACTAACTTCATGGGCTGCAGTATCTGTTTCTGTAAAACTGGGTTGGTACCACACTTTCTTGATTAGAGAAAGCCATTTATTATAAGAGACAACATAGATTTAATAAATAGCTTGTCCAAATAAAGGAATACTTTATAATACACATATACATATATTCAACCAACTAACATATTCATAACACTTCTTGCCACTTTCTTCTGTAGCATCACAATCAACATATGAATCTAAACTTTCTTCTCATTTACAGCGATAAGATTCATCAGAATTTTTTTATGACAGGAAGTTGTATATTACATCAATAATAATTTTTTATAACCCATGATCATGTTCTTTTCTTTAACAACTTTATGTCAACAATTTAATTTTGAGTCAAAATGAATATGATGATTTGTCTACATTTCTTTTGAACTTACACTTTCAAGTTTCCTGTTAATAAAATTATACATTGCTGACAGTTAAACAGCTTTTTCTTAGTCAACAAATGAAGACTTCTAGTCTCAAAATGAGAATGAACACAAACTGAGCTTTCCCTCTTAAGTACTAAATCCATAGTAATAGTATGAGGAAAGCCAACACCATTAATGAGAGAAAACAGGCTCGATAAATGAAAGAACTCAAACAAAAGATAAATTTTAACAGTACTTATAAATAAATAAATCTTGCCAGGCACGGTAGCTTACGCCTGTAATCCCAGCACTTTGGGATGCCAAGGCGGGAAGATCATAAGGTCAGGAGATCGAGACCATCCTGGCCAACATGGTGAAACCCTGTCTCTACTAAAAATACAAAAACTAGTTGGGTGTGGTGGCGCGTGCCTGTAGTCCCAGCTACTTGGGAGGCTGAGGCAGGAGAATCGCTTGAACCAGGGAGTTGGAGGTTGCAATTAGCCGAGATCACGCCACTGCACTCCAGCCTGGTGACAGAGTGAGACTCCGTCTCAAAAAAAAAAAAAAAAAAAAAAAAAAAAAAAAAAAAAAAAAAAAAGTAAATCTGAGATCACTGGAGAAATAAAGAGATACCCATGAAAAAAGAATTGGGGGCTATAAAACCAGCATAGGCACTATAAGAAAAAAAATACTATTAGAGAACTAGGAAATAAAAGTAGATATATTGAAAATAAAGTTTAAAATAAACAAATAGGTTTAGAAAAATATCATTTTACATATGTATGGCAAACATTTAACAGTAGCAGCTAGAAAGAAATAGAGCTAGAGGGTATTACATTCAAACATTCTTTTCCCACAAAGAAAAAAAATGAAAAAAATAAACTTAATCAGATCACAGAATATAAAAAAAGGAAAATAAAAACAAGCATGGATAATAGAAAACACAAACTTGTCAGAAATGACTCCTAATATGTCAGAACCATAATAAATATGAAAGGATTCAAGTCAGCAGCTGAAAGTCGAAGATAAATATCTAAAATAAAATTTCAAAATGTCAGAAAACTAGACACCAGGGAAAGAATGCTTCAAATGCTAACAAATATTTCTCCAGCGCAGGGAGTGTCACCAAGAACAAAGAAGCATATTTATATGAAATAGATACAAACTTTATATTTTCAACAACATAGTTTTAAAATAAAGAAAACGAAGTGCTAGAGATACAATATAGCTAAGAAACCGACAAAGAAGATAATAATGTAATGTGGTTACAGAAGATTTAACTAACATGATTAAGGAGATTGACTTTTTAAATCCATAGTGAATCAATATTTTGAATCATGTATATGTATATATACATATATACTGAATATATATTTTGAAGGTGTATTTATACATGCATATGAATCAAGAAATTAAAAGATGAAGAAATGAACACTCCATAAAATGTATTTATTCTTTTTAAACACAAATGGGAGAGGTACAAAAAATTTACCAATAATAGCCCATTAATGATCTCTTAGCAAATTCCAAAACAAAATTGATCAAGAACTACAGTGAAAAACATTCATTTTTGAGACAAATACGTCCACACTCTCTCCAGTCCAAAAATGTCATTGTTATTGGGAACTTTTTCAAACATGGATATCTGGTGCCTGAGAGTTGACTTAAGTTCTCCTAGCACAGAAAGTTCCACGATTTATTCAGAGATACTTGGCCGTTGCTACATTTAATTGCATTGTTTAGTATGTGACATGCGGCCTTCTGTGTATACCATTCCTTTTTAATAGCAACACTAGAACAAAGTGTAATATTTTAATGACATTTTAGGTGGCAATTCTTTTTCTTTTTGAGATGGAGTCTCTCTCTCTGTCTCCCAGGATGTAGTGCAGTGGCGCTATCTTGGCTCACTGCAAGCTCCGCCTCCCGGGCTCACGCCATTCTCCAGCCTCAGCCTCCCGGCTAATATTTTTGTATTTTTAGTAGAGATGGGGTTTCACCGTGTTAGCCAGGATGGTCTTGAGCTCCTGACCTCGTGGTCCACCCGCCTCGGCCTCCCGAAGTGCTGGGATTACAGGCGTCAACCACCGCGCCCGGCCAAGATGCACAACTATTTTAAAGCTGCTACCTGAAGACATGAGCCACAGGGACCACGAAGCCTCCTACCCAGGGGAGTCATGGAGTCCTTTCCGCTGCCACAAAACAATGCACCACCTGCTGCACAGGGCTCTTCACCCCCAACCCCAGATCTCAGCAACCATCGCCCCACGCCCTTTCCTCACTGCTACAGATGTAGGAGTAATAAAATTGCATAGGTTTGAAGTTGATGCCAAACAGTTCTAATTGATTCCTTTTTATTTTTAGTCTTGAATTCCACTCAATTGTAAAGTTCACCAGGAGGAGAAAAAGTCATCGGAAATAGGGGGAAATTGCTGTAAACAAAGTACTAATGGGAGGTAAATTAACCTTTTCAGAAACACTTCTTTCGGGCTGTGCTGTGCAGGTCCGGCAGGAAACAGCATACTCGGGCTACTGAGGAAGCTCTGAGGAACCATTTCCAAGGGAGCAGGCGAGCAAGGCCTGGCAAAGCGCCCGTCCAGCAACACTGAGGAAAGGGCAGCCTGGATCTGGAGCCCAGGGATGGTTGCGGGGAGGGCTGCCCACTAGGGCGTGAGCCCGCAGGCAGCAGGCAGGAGACGCACCGCTTTCTCTCTCTCGGACCCTTTGCTTTTCTGCCAGGGCCTCAAATAGGCTGAGCCCCCCCGCCCCCGAAGCCTGAGGGCAGGGGAAGGGGTTCCAGGGATTCACCCCGGGAAGAGTGCGGGCTGGGGAGCAGCGCAGGGAAGACGCTCTGCCCCTTCTACAGGGAGGTTGTTGTTTCACCTCTATCGCTTCTGTTAGTGACCTCACTTTTCCTTCTTAAAGCTTTATCATGGTTCTAAAGAAGTTTGTTTTATGTAGTCATCTTCATTTGTCTTAACAGTGGAGTATGCTCAGTTATTTATTTATTTTATTTTTAGTGTAAACACAGTCACGCGCCACCCAGTGACGTTTTGGTTAACAAGGATCACAGAGACCACAGCGATCCCACAAGATCATAATGGAGCTGGCATTACTCATGTGTTTGTGGTGACGCTGGTGTAAACAAACCTACTGTGCTTTTTATTGTTACACTAGAATGTACACTTCTGCTTACATGTATGCGAAAAGCTAACTCTGAAACAGACCCAGGCAGGTCCTTCAGGAGGTATCCAAAAGAGGCATTATTATCACAGAAGACGACAGCTCCATGGGTGTTACTGCTCCTAAAGACCTTCCAGTGGGACAAAATGTGCAGGTGGAAGACAGTGATACTGATGATCCGGACCCTGTGCAGGCCTAGGCTAGTGTGTGTGTTTGCGTCTTAGTTTTTTTGTTTTTGTTTTTTGTTTGTTTGTTTCTTTTGAGACAGAGTCTTGCTCTGTCGCCCAGGCTGGAGTGCAGTGGTGCAATCTCAGCTCACTGCAACCTCTCCACTTCCCAGGTTCAACCAATTCTCCTGCCTCAGCCTCCCGAATAGCTGGGACTACACGCCTGGTTAATTTTTGTATTTTTAGTAGAGATGGGGTTTCTCCATGTTGGCCAGGCTGGTCTCGAACCCCTGACCTCAGGTGATCCATCCACCTCTGCCTCCCAAAGCGCTGAGATTACAAGCATGAGCCACTGCGCCCAACCTTATGTCTTAGTTTTTTACACAAATAGTTAAAAGTAAAAATTAAAAATAAAATTTTTTTAAATAGAAAAAAGCTTATCAAATCAGGTTATAAAGAAAGAAAATGTTTTTGTACAGCTATACAATGTGGTGGTGATTTAAGCTAAATGTCATTACAAAGATTCATGAAGTTAAAACAATATAAAAGTTTATAAAGTGAAAAAGTTACAATATACTAAGGTGAATTTTTTATTGAAGAAAGAAGCAATTTAAAATAAATTAGGTGTCTCCTAAGCGTAGAGTGTCTATAAAGTCTACAGGAGTGTGCAGTAATGTTCACTCAGCTCCCACTCAGTGACTCATCCAGAGCAACATCCAATCCTGAAAACTCCATGCATGGTAAGTGTCCTAGACAGGTAGACCATTTCGTATATTTTATACCACATGTTTACTGTACCCTTTCTATCTTTAGATATGTTTAGGTGCACACATACTCACCTTTGTGTTACAGTTGCCTGGAGTATTCAGCACGCTGACATACTGTAGAGGTGTTTAGCCTAGACATAACAGGCTGCACCATATAGCCCAGGTGTGCAGTAAGCCATACCATCTAGGTGCATGTCAGTGCTTTGGGGTGGTCTCACAATGACTAACGTACCTAACAAAGCATTTCTTGGAACATATACCCGTCCTTAAGGGAAGCATGACTGCTCAAGAGGACGTGGGTGAGGAACAAAATGGACATTTTAAGAGCCATCCAGTCCCTGTGAAAAGCACACTCACTTATTTATTTCATGTAATAACCCTGTGGGACCAATATTAGAGTTCCCATTTTATAACTGAAAATGCCCCCAGGTCTCACACACACCTGTGAGGGAGCCAGAAAGATAATTGCAAAGCCTCTGACTGCAAAGCCTGTGGGCTTCTCTGTCCACAGCCCTCTGAAATCTCAACGATGAGGTGGCAAGGGCCAAATAACTGGGTTTGTTTGCCTGTTTGACCATTTATATTGTGATCGTGGTAGACTTATAGAAGTGCTGCAGAAACAGCACGGAAGTAGTCCTGGGGGCTCCTCACCCAGCCTCCCCTAATGTTAGTGTCTTACATAATCACTGCACCATTAGTATAGTGAGAAATTAACCTTAGTACAGTAGCATTTGCTAAACTACAGGTTGTATTTGTATTTCCCCAGTTTCCCACTAGAGTCATTTGTCCTTCCAAATTCCAACCCCTGATCCCACCTCACATTTGATGGCCTCTCCCTGGTCTTCGTCTTCCATGGCCTAAACTAACTCTTTTGAAGAGCACTGGTCATGTATTTTGCAGTATCTTACTTGATTTGGATTCGCCTGATATTTTCCTGTGGTTAACTTGAGACCGTGCTGTATTGAGAAGGACACTGCAGCCATGATGGGCCATTCACAGGGCATCTTATGGGGGCACCTGATATCAATATGATTTATGACTTTTTAGTAACCTTGAGCACCTGGTTAAAATGCTGTCTGCTGGGTTTCCCCACTGTGAAGTTTCTATTTTTCCCTTTTAATTAATACTTATTTGTTTTGGCAGCATCTATGCAACAATCCTGCTTTTGATTAAATTTTCTCTTACTAAAAATATGAAAATAATACCATATCTGGTTTGTGGGTTGTATGAGATTGCTAGGGTTGTCAGAACAAAATACCACAGACTGGATGGCTTAAACAACAGAAATTTATTTTCTCATTGTTCTGGAGGCTAAAAGTTCAAGATCAAGGTTTGGTTTCTCTTGAGGCCTCTCTCCTGGGCTTGCAGATGGCTACCTTCTTGCTGTGTCCTCATGGTTTTTCTCCTCTGTGCTTGCATCCCTGATATCTTTCCTGGTGTCTAAATTTCCTTTTCTTCTAAAGACATGGATCACATTGGATTAGGGCTCATTCCGATGGCGTCATTTTAACTTAATCACCTGTTTAAATGCATTGTCTCCAAACGCAGTCACGTTCTGATGTTCCGGGATGTACTTCAACACATAAATTTGAAAGGGACACAATTCACCCCATAAAATGTGTGTGTGTGTGTGTGTGTGTGTGTGTATTTGCATGCATATATGTAGTCAAAATGCAATAAAATACATGTCAAATGTAAACAACAAATTCAGAATAATGGTGACCCGTGGCAGGCAGTAAGGGAGAGAAACAGAATTAGGTATGGTTAAACCATAGCCTTCAACTTGATCGGTAATGTATTATTTCCTGATCTGAGCGTGGGATACACTGGCTTTTCTAACATTTAGTTTTGTAACTTTTTGAATGTCTGGAATAGGTCTTAATAAATGGCTAGAAATCTTTTAAACAGACATTAAAAAGGAGACTACTGGGGTCAAGGGGAAAAAGTAACATAGAATTTTTTTCCCAAAATTGATTTTTTGACAGAGATGCTCCTATTTTGGAAGGTTAATTAAAGTCGAAACACTTCTGAAATCCCATATATGAAAGATAGACCAGCAGACAAGTACTGAGCAGATAGGCTGTCAGAATTAAAGAGCACAATTCAAATTCTTCTTAGGAAGTCAGGCTAGGCTCCTAAACCTTTGTAGTCAGCCCTCTTGGTCTGATAGCACGCTTTGACCGCCAGCCCCAGCAGGACACCAGGGACCGTTAGGTTCTAAGGCTTTTGAAAATTCCTGGGTGTGAGGAGAGTTCGCCTCTGTTGATATCCTAAATGCAGGCAGGAGGTTGGCCGTGCAGCGTGGATATGGGATGGAAGTAGGACCCGTCAGGCAGCTCCTGGGCGGGCAAAGCCTGGTTAAACAACACATTTGGCTTCCCCCCTGACAGCTCTTGTCCCAGTTATTTCTGTGCCTAATCATTTGTTTAGACTCTGCCATCTCTTCTACAGCTTACTCTGTAGAAATCCCAATAAATGACTATGTGGATAATGAGATATGGGCTAGAGTTTGTGCAGATACATGGAGTCTGCGGTGTGTATGCATGTGTGTATTTCTCTGTGTGTATTTACCACCATCAAACATAGCACATCTGCACTCTGTTAGATGTTACCAATGATAAAATGATAGGTAAGAGTATATGTGCATATTGTACTTTGGGGATTAGACGGGGATGGATTTCTCATTTGAGAGCCATACAAAACAGGTGTTGAAAAGTAAAGCTTCACTTGGACCATACCGTTGATTCTCTAGCCCAAATCCACATTTCTGGCTTCTTCTACCATCCCATATTGACATTTTTACATCTTCTTCCCTCTGCTCTCACTGACTGTCCTGGCTGTGGCATGAGCCCACATGCTGCCATATTCTTTGTACCTTAAATGTTCTTATCTTCCCTCCATTATTTGCATCCTTTTTTAAATTCAAAGTGCAAACCTAAGTCTGCTTTCTCTAACAGGCTTTTCAGACCGCCTACTTCCTCGTTTTTTATGAGCTCCCATGAAGAATTGTGTAATGAGCTCTCAGTTGCTTCTGTCCTTCTGCCTTGGATTACAGTTAATTGTTATGTGGCTGCAATTCATAAAACAACCCTCGATGAAGCACCTACTCTCCACCTGTTAGGTGCTGAGGAGAGAGTGGTAATCAAAATCCTTGCTATTGAGGAGTTTGCAGTCTGATAAGCAAGATAGAAAAAAAATAAACAGAAATAAGTAATAATACAATGGGATATGAGGGAATCTAGTAAGTGCCTTAGGAAGACAATTAAAGCTGGGACCAATTTACTAAGAAGCATTGGGAGAACTTCTCTTGAAAAATGGCAACTAAGCTGACAAAAGAAAAAGAATGAGTATGTTATATGCTGGGAAGAGACCATCTTGGTCGTGAGGCAGGATGCCTGGTGGCCGCAGAGCACAAAAGACCATGGTGTATTGGCATGGCTGAGGCCTGAGAGGTGAGAATGCGGGGGTATATAAGCAGTGAGGTTCAAGCATCAGGCAGGCATCGCCTCATGGAGGGACATATAAGCCAAGACAGGGTGTTTACATGACTTTCTATGTGCAACGAGTGTTTGAATTTCCCCCAAATTGGGAATTGAGCAAATGTGGATACCATACACCAACTGGCCTCCTGATAGGAACTCACACAGAAACATAAGATAAATAATATACTGTAAAACAGCTTAACAGACATTAAGGCAGAAGAGAAAGCTGTGAGAATTCAAAGCCGATGTGAGGAGCAGGCGTTCCTTGGGGTTCACAGTTAGGTATTACTGCATAACAAACTACCCTGAAACTTAGCTGCCTAAAGTAAAAATCCTTTATTATTTGTCACAATTCTGTGAGTTTATTGGGCTGAGCTGGGGCGGGGGTAGGGGGTGGGTCTCTGCTCTACCCAGTATATCTGAATCCACTCAGAGGCTGCATTCATCTGAGGGATGAGCAGGGACTGGAGCAGGCAGATGGCCACTCATCATGCAAGCCTACTCTCTCCATGGTCTTCTGCCACTGAGGTTGTGCAGTCTAGCTAGAGCATCATAAGGCAGGGCAGCTAATTCAAGACAGAACAAGTGAAAGCACAGGCACTCTTAAGGGGTAGGCCTCAGCTGGGTGTGGGGAATCATGCCTGTAATCTCAGCACTTTGGGAGGCCGAGGCGGTCCGATCACAAGGTCAGGAGATTGAGATTAGCCTGGCCGATGTGGTGAAAGCCCGACTCTACTAAAAAAAAAAAAGACAAAAATTAGCTGGGCATGGTGGTGCATGCCTGTAATCCCAGCTACTCAGGAGGCTGAGGCAGGAGAATGTCTTGAACCAGGGAGTCGGAGGTTGCAGTGAGCCGAGATCGTGTCACTGCATCCCAGCCTGGCGACAGAGTGAGACTCCGTATCAAAAAAAAAAAAAAAAAAAAAGGTAGGCCTGGAACTGGCCCAGTGTCATTTTCACATTCTGTTGGTCAAATCAAGTCACAAAGCCAGCTTGGATTCAAGAAAAGGGAGACTAAATTCCATCTCTTATTAATAATTCATAAAGAATTTGTGACCATCACTACAATGGGACTACCAAGAGAGGTATGGCCCTAATAAGGTATTAATGCTCACATACAGATAGAGAGTTGAAGCCAAAAACTTTGGTCATAGTGGAGTGCTAGTACTGTACTCTCTGCATAAAGCTTTCAGGAATATGCTACCATGGTAAGTGAAATGGGATGTGAAAATCTAGTTCCCTAGTTCAACTCTCTTCTCAGACCCTTAGCCCTTCAAGAAAAGAATGGAAAGAAACAGTTACATGAAATATATTAAAACATGAAACATATGCCTTACAGGTACATAGACCTTGAATTTTTGCCACTAACTAAGGTAAAAAAACGGCTAAGAAACCAACATGCAAACAGGTCTGGAATCAGTAAATCCCATATAAGTCTGGCAGAAGCAAAGACTAAATTGCTGCATGTGGATGTCTCTATAACTTTGATCATATGCAGGCACCAGTGGAAGATAATTCCCCTTGAAGCTGGACTCACAGACACAAAGCACGAAGAATCTCTTCAGAATAATGAAAGATAGAATTTTTACCACATAAACTATAAAAGTAATCAAAATTTTTTAATGATCTAAAATATTTTAAAAGTATATTTAAAAAATTAAGATAATAAAATAAACAAGATAATTCATAAGTAGGAGCAGAAAATACCATAAACATGCGTATTTGAGAAATAAATAAATATAAATTTTACCAATTTAAACAGTTACTGAAATAAACTTAAAATTGAAATATTCATTGAAAGAGATAAATTATAAATTAAACACAGCTGAAGAAAGACTTACTGACTTGGAAGAAAAATCTAAGGAAATAACCAAAAGCAGCACGGGGAGGTAAAGAAATGGAAAACAGAAAGGCACATTTAGAGACATGTTGGATGGAATGAGATCTTGCATATACCTAATAGAAGGAAAGAATAGAGGGATTGTTAAAAGAATAATGTTAGTAAAGATAAAGGCTAAGAACTTTCTCAAATTGAAGGAGGGTCCCTCAGACAAAAAGAAACTGTAGCTTTAATCCAAATTGTAATCAATCAATCAATCCACGCTTAGTCTACCATAGTAAAATATTTAAAAAATCATAATTAAGAGAAATATTAATTAATTAAGGTTAATTAAGAAAAGAGAGATAAAATGGATTACCCTTAAAGATAATAGTAGAATTTTCATCAGTAACAAAAGATGACAGAAAAAAAATTACATAGTTCTTTCAAGGTACTGATAAAAAATAAAAGCCAAGCTGGAATCCTGTAGTTAGCCAAACTCTCAGCTGAGAGTGGGGTGAGTACACTTTGGTTTAAAGCATACAAAGTCTAACATGGCTTTCACAAAAGTTGGAGAAGTGACTATAAAAAGACATTCTTCAACAAGAAGAAACATGAGTGCAGAAGGAAGGAGGGGAAATATATTCGTCCGTTTTCACACTGCTGATAAAGACATACCCAAGACTGGGTAATTTATAAAGAAAAACAGGTTTAATGGATGCACAATTCCACATGGCTGGGGAGGCCTCACAAACATGATGAAAGGTGAAAGGCACTTCTTACAATGGCTGCAGGCAAAAGAGAGAATGAAAACCAAGGGAAAGGGGTTACCCTTTATAAAACCATCAGATCTTGTGAGCTTTATTCACTACCATGAGAACAGTATAGGAGAAACCACCCCATGATTCAACTATCTCCCACAGGGTCCCATGTACAGCATGAGGGAATTATGGGAGCTACAATTCAAGATGAGATTTGGGTGGGGAAGCAGGCAAACCATATCGGGGAACATAAAGCAATGGTGAAAATGAAAGCAGTAAAAGTACATTAGAAATATGTAAATGTGTTTTAGCTTAAAAAACTTATTTTGTGAATATTAATAATGAGATTAAATAAAAATGTTGAACTCTATAACAACATGGAAGCTAGAAGAAGGTAATAAAGCTTTCTAGTTTTTTTTTTACTAGAATGAGGATTTTGATTAATTGGATATCTTTTGAGAAAAATAAAGATTAAGCACATATGTATTACTAGTAATCACTAGTAGAGTAGATATATGATACAAGTGCATAGACAAATCTCACTTAATAGTGATTACCTGAAATATAGGCGTATTATATATATAATCTCACAAAATAGTTGTTACCTGGCTTCTGCAATTGTCCTTTTTTTCATTTACACATGACTATTTCTCTGAGTTTCATGAGTGCTCAAAGTTGTACATTCTACAGTATAATACATTCATCATTTAATGTCTCCATTCGTTACAAGGCATAGACTTTTTAAATACATTATCACAACTCTAAATAATGTACAATTATTATATTACAATAACTAAGGCTTAGTGTGGTTGAAAATTGTGAACAATCATGAGGTTTTCAAAAGCAAGACTGGCATTCCAACCCAAGTCTGACTGTCTGCATCAAAACCCATCCTGTTTTCCACATGTGAGGTTGGCTTTAAGAGTTAAGGCAGCACCTTTTTGATCACAGCGATGCTCCCCTTCTCATAGTACAGATGGTAAAGGAGATGGATCTGGGGTGAGTAGGTGGTTTTATGGAGAAACTGATCCTCTCAGACAACTTTGAAAATATAAGCAACATGCTGAGCTTATTTTTCCAAATCTAAGATCTTCTAGTTAGAGCTCTCCAGCCTCCCAATACTCATGAGTTCACCCATTTGTTCATGTCTGCCTCTAATCTTCTGAACATTTCCATTATCATTTTCAGGGAGGGGTAAGAAGAAGCAGAGTGTCACCGGGTAAGAGTCGACAGTTTTGAAGACTCGTAGCTGCGAATCTTTCAGGAAATAATCCAGAACAGTCTCCTCACTGGACAGGAAAGGAAACCTGTCCTAGAGAGGCGAATCCTCTGTCATGGACGCGTGCACAGCTAATGGTCAGGAGAGGGGATTCTATGGGGTGTATTCGACCTGCTGCTGCAGGGCTCCGGTTGCCAAGAGTTTCCCCAATACCTAAACCCCTACTATTAAAGGTACATTCCTTTGTATTTAAAGCCTAGTGAATCCAGGAGCCCCCCTTTAAATGTAAGTACCTCTGTGAGTAACCCAATAAACCATTTCCGACTGTTATCGTTCTAATGTCAATTGGTCTGTAAGGGATTAACACACTGGCCACCTAGCAAATCTGTGCTAATTACAGGGCCATGGGTTTCCAGCCAACAGCATATGTATAGGCTTTGGAATCAGACAAGGATGGAGGGCTCATTCGGGCACTTACTTGCTGTGTTCTTGGCCAAATCACTTAATCCCTCTAAGCTTCCCCATTTTTTTCCCTATAAGATGAAAAAAAAAAACCATGTACTTCATGTGGCAACTGTAAATATTCCAATTAGATAAGATGTTTACACTCAGTATTGTCTTACAGTACATACTCAGGAGTGGGGGCTGTGTGTGTGTGTGTGTGTGTGTGTGTGTGTGTGTTTTCACTTTTTACAGTATTAAATGCCTATAAATGGGAAAAGGTCCTTTGACCAGGTGGTGAGTTCCTTGTTCACAGAGGTGTTCAAGCAGAGGATAAGTAATTCTTTGCTGGGACACATCTAGCATAGGGCTGGTCACACGGTGGACACTAAGGAAATATCTGTGTGATCTAAACATGGACTTTTGCCTTCCACCTGTTCATTCAGCACACCCTGCCCCTCTACCTATCCCAAGATCTGTCACCCCTAGCAAAGAATGTTAGGGTATGTGTCACATGCCTAGGGACCAATCCTCCATCAGGGACTTGTACAAAACCCAACATTGCAGCCTCTGAATCAGCAGACCCTGACTGCTGACTAACGAGGGTGACAAACACTGGCATTCCCCAGGCCCACCTCGGTAAGATAAGTGGAAGTGCAGTGGAGGAGATCAGAGGTGGAGGACAGCCCGAGCGCAGGTGCCTCCTGCAAGGGCAGCAATGATGGCCATGAGGGGATGTGCCTCAGTATCGTCAGATCTTTTTGTGTTTCAGGAGGAGCCTGGTTTCAACTGTTGTTCACTATTTCAAATATAAACCAGCAAGAGCAACAAGAACAACAGCATAAACCCAATAGAACATATTTACAGGTGACTTTGTGACCCCATCCTCAGGCCCTGTCTGCCTCCCCGGCAGCAGTGCCTGGGAAGGTGGCCAGGCACCTCCATGGAGGAGATGAACTCCCTTCCGTAATGTGTTAAAATGTCATCTTGTCCACAGAGAGTAGTAACTTGCCAAATGGTATTTCATGGTCCTTAACTGGAATGCTCAGTCTCGTGGAATACATTGTGTATTATTGTGTCAAGAAGGGATTTGGAGATTTTTAAGCTTTGTGCAATTTTAAAAAAAATTAACATTAATGAAGCTAGTACTTTTTGTAGTATACCTGTGAAGTGAACTAGCATAAGCAAAATATTTTATCTTTCGGTTGACTAGGGGTTATAATGACTACGAGTCTCCAGTTCATAGTGGCTCTCTTTTTCAGAGTAAAAACAAATTGTAAAGAAAGTAGACTCTGTGCAAAGAAAGACATATCAGCCAAGCATCTCATAACCACAGGGTGTCTACCTAGGCTTCAGACTGTTGATGCCCAAATGTGGTGAAACCTGATTTTCCCATTGAAATGTTCTCCTTTATCTCAAGGTCTGTTTCATTGACTTGAAATACTCAACTTTCATTGACTTCAGGTACTTAGTTTTACAGTGTCCAAAATCACCTCTATGATTTGTCTTTCAGGTCCAGATCTGTAAATAATTGTAATACTGTCTAGTAGAACAGCTGAGAGTGAGCATTTTTAAAATCCTATTTTCATCATTGTTTACCTAGAGTTTTAAAAATTAATCATATAAAAGGACAAAAATCCAATGACAAAATGAGAAAGAATTCTTTTTAATATTCTTTAAGGCCGGCGAAATCCCAAAGACTGATATGCAAGCAGTTGTAAGGTGCACGGTCTTAGCGGAAAAAAAAAATCATTTAAAAACATAAGATTTGGAATCATGCAATGCTGTATTTAAATTCTGATTATACTACTAAATATGTGTGTGGCTTTGCAACTTGTACTTAATGACTTTGAGTCTTAGTCTCCTCCTTTGGAAAATGGATTTGGGATACTGACCAGAGGACAGGCGAAGGTGTGACGTGCTGGAGCTTGTGTGTGTCTGATCTTGGTGGCCATGGTGTCACAGAAGCCGAGTGACTCCACTTTCTCTGACCACCCCTCCCTGATGCAAACTCTGGTTGGCTGTTTTTTTCCTCTGTGTCCTTGAACAGCTGGTTCCTCCACTATGCGCAGATCCCTTGGTTTTGTGGGTTGTGCAGCTTCAGGTAGCAGAGAGCCATAGACACAGTGGCTCACAGGCACTCCTGGAACATGGAGAATGGCCACAGACTCTTCCAAGCTTTGGACAAGCCTAGTACTTTTATTTCAGTCATGTAGAAATGAAAACTTACCGCCTGGGATGAGAGACCTGGGAACTCATGTCTGGGGGAGCAGGAGACAGACTCACTGCATTCCTATGACTCTTCCTAGAGTCAGCATCTGTGCCATTTCTTGTTTTTCAGAGCTTTGGAGGTTCCTCTTCCCTTTCCATGAAGCACTTGACTGCTAATACCTTCATTATGAGCAGTAACAGCTGTCCCTTGGTCCTCTTCATAGTCTCTGCACTATCTCTGTCCAGGCACAAAAGGCGAGCGCTTAGCAACTCTTTCCATATGCCTAAGAATTGACCACCTTTATGTCCATGTATGTCCACTGCTCAGCTCCCACTTAACAGTGAGAACAAGCACACATATGTCCTGAATCTAAAATAAAATTTAAAAACAGAAGTGACCAGAGTTTTCTTAGGGCTGCTTTCTCTGACCACCCCTCCCTGATGCAAACTCTGGTTGGCTGTTTGCTCCTGTGTGTTCCTCCACTGTGCACAGGTCCCTTGGTTTTGTGGTGATTTCTGGTCCTGCATCCTGTGCTGGACTGGCACCCCCAAGAAGTCAGCACTGCATCTTACTGGAGTCTGTATCCCTCCTTCCAGCAGTTACCTGCTTCAGAGTTGGCATCTGTAAGTATTTGTTGATTTAGGGGAGCTGACAAATCTAAGGTTTAGGTTAAATAGATATCTCTCAGAATCAGATTTAGGCTCCTGCTCCCATCCCCTTAAAAGCCCTTTTCTCTTTCAGCATCTTTCTCTTCTGATTTTTCCATAATGTATCTTCAACAATATGTCTATTTCAGACCCCACTAGAGCCAAGCCAATGCTCTGAACGGATCAACAGTTCACGCTGGGGAGGTAGTGGATTTCCCTGCACTGGAACTCTGGGGCGGTGTTGGCCAGGGTCATGCTGTTGAGCACAGCTCATCACTCACCACGGTCACTAGATTGCCGTCAGTTCAATCTAGATACGCAGGTGTGGCCAGTGGGGTAGCATTCCAGGGACAGGGCCCAGAGGAATTGCCAGAGCTACCTTCTGTCCAAAGGAAAACTGCCCACCTCCCCAGCAGCTTAGATTTTGCTGTGAGATATCCAGGTGAAATCTGATCAGGTCCACTACAGCCTCCTTTCTTGTTCCGTGGAAATTGGGATTTAACAGAGGCCAGGTTGATATAATCTTCTTATTGATTGCTGGAATTTGGTGGGTGGAAGGCAAGGGGGCTTCGGGGTTATTAGACAGCTGCTCCCATGGGATGTGGAAAAGCAATGTATGCCCTTCAAACAGTCATGAGAATTAAAAAAATGATTAGGCCAGCCTGTGTATCTGTGTATGGGGAGGTAAGTAAGCCAACCTTTTTTTTAAAAAAAAAACAAAAAAAACAAAAAACAAAACAAAACAGAGTCTCGCTCTATCTCCCAGGCTGGAGTACGATGGTGTGATTTTGACTTACTGCAACCTCCCCTCCCACGTTCAAGTGATTCTTGTGCCTCAGTCTCCAGAGTAGCTGGGGCTACAGGCATGTGCCACTGTGTCTGGCTAATTTTTGTATTTTTAGTAGAGATGGGGTTTCACCATATTGGCCAGGCTGATCTCAAACTCCTGACCTCGAGTGATTCACCCGGTAAGGCAACCTTCTTAGAGATGCCGTGTTACTGGTTTTACCATATTTTGAAATTCAACACCAGCCCAGAAGGACTTCAGCATTTTACACTCAAATACAGCATCAGTTGACATGGACTCACCATGCATACAATGATATCTAGCATTCAGAGAACAAATTGTACTTTTAATTAATTGAAAATTAAGCTTTGAGGATTGCTGTTAGCCTCATCATTCACTACATCGTGATTGTCTTCTAACAAAGTAACACACTGTAATTGAAATATTTAATTCATAATCCTAATAATTAGAGTCAAAATTTTGGGGCTTGAAAAGGTGCTTTTTCACAAGGAAGAATAAACACACAATTGCCCTTAATCATCTCTTTACCTAACGCATATTTATTGAGCATCAGTTGTGTGCCAGGCACAAAGTAAGACTTCAGGTTACATAAAATAGATAATTAAATAGGCACAATTCTTGCCTTGTATAGCTTTCTAGTTAGTATAAAAGAAAGGCATTCAGCAAATAAACACAAATAAATATATAGATGTACTTTGATAAGTGCCATGTGGTAAAATAAATGCACTTAGAATGATAGATACTAAAAATGAATGTAAAATCTCTAGTGACAGAGTTCAAATATACAAGAAGTAACTGGATAAAATGAGCATTCCTCCTTTTGTTATTCTGTTTCTTCTTGCTGTCAATCTTTATACACACACGAGACTCTTTGTGTCCTTAGAATGTAACCCATCACGCTGTGTTGAAATCACCTCTCTGTTCTTCATTCTAGATCGTGAGCTCCTGGAGGATAAAGACAAAGAAAGAGTTGGACTCATCTTTCGATTCAGTAAGTCTTATAGGTGCCTGGCTCAGAGAACTGCTTGATTGTTTAAAAAAATTTAACTTAATTTTAAGTTCCAGGATACATGTGCAGAAGGTGCTGGTTTGTTACATAAGTAAACGTGTGTCATGGTGGTTTGCAGCACCTGTCAACCCATCATCTAAGTATTAAGCCCTGCATGCATTAGCTATTTATCCTGATGCTCTTCCTCTCCCCAGCCCCTTGACAGGCCCCAATGTGTGTTGTTCCCCTCCCTGTGTCCATGTGTTCTCATTGTTCAGTTACCACTTATAAGTGAGAACATGCAGTGTTTGGTTTGCTGTTCCTGCGTTTGTTTGCGGAGAATAATGGCTTCCAGCTCTATTCATGTCCCTGCAAAGGACATAATCTCATTCCTTTTTATGGCTGCGTGGTATGCCATGGTGTATACGCACCACATTTTCTTTATCCTGGCTATCATTGATGGGCATTTTTGCTGATTCCATGTCTTTGCTATTGTGAATAGTGTGGCAGTGAGCAAACATGTGCATGTATCTTTATAATAGAATGAGTTATATTCCTTTGGGTATATATCCAGTAATGGGATTGCTGAGAGTCAAATGGTATTTCTGGTTTTAGTTCTTTGTGGAATCACCACACTGTCTTCAACAATGGTTTGAGCTAATTTACATTCCCGCCAACAGTGTAAAAGCATTTTTATTGGAGAGCTGCCCAGTTTAATGAATCTAAACATCAAGCTTTAAAGGAGTATTAAGATGAGCAGGCCCAGCCATCCGTACTACAGACAGGCATCTAATCACAACAGCAGTTTACCAGTTTGGGTCACAAATATGCCCATTCAGCCATGCTAAGTTCTTCTGGGAAGAATGGGGAAGCTAGAAAACTAATACTTTTGTCATGATCTTAACTTAGGGAAGGATTGCTGGAGGTGGCCACAGTGCCCGGCAAAGGTATTTACAGTCAGTCTTGGGAGATCATTGAAGATACCAGTGAGCAGAGCTGATAGGGATCAAGGGAGCTGGTGGTGTGGGCATTCATCAGACAGACTTAGATTTCTGTGTTCATTGTGTGTTCAAGCTACATCCGTTCTGTTTTCAGATCTGTTGAATGAGGAAAGTGAGTGAGTCAATTTCAAAGGCAGTATGATGTCATTTTAAAACTCCCAGACTTGGCCTGAGAAAACATGAATTTGAAGCTTCGGATCCATTCTATGTGAGCTCTACGAACTTCACAAAGCTACTTAATTTTCATGAGATTTAGTTCTCTCATGTATCAAAGGAGCATAGCAGATATATACTAAACAGCCTTTTTGATGAAAATCAGATGAAATAGTAGATGTAAAATCATTTGTTAATTGAATATAACATATCAATTTCAAGATCTTGTTCCCCTATTCTCACAGAAAATCATCACAAATAATGCCCTTTTCTTCGCATCCAAATCATTGCTTCTTTTGAAATTCCCAATATTCAGTAAAGTGCCTTAAGAGTAGCAGGTGCTGAATAACTGCTTGTTTCATGAGAGAATTAATAAAGAACTCAAGAGACATTTGCAAGGCAGCTGCTTGGGATTAGTGGGAATTTCTGAGGCCCCATGAAGCCGAAGAGCTCAATCCATAGGTGAAAACCTCGACCTTGTGTCCTTGGTTTAACCATTCCAAAGCCAACACTGAATGGACCAGTCCAAGTGGGGGCGCTGTCCTGGCTGTTCACTCCAAGCAAGCCTATGTTCTGCGAAATGGGGGGACCTACCTGTGCTGAGGAGGGTGGCAAGCGGGTTCTCCTACTAGTTCCACCATTTACTCAGCTCTAAGACAGTGGACAAATGAAAACAAACCATCCAGCATCCACAGCTTGATAAAGATTTCCAGACTGAATACTGATTCATTACACTATGTCATATGTACTTTTAAATTCTTGATCTTTGAAACGTCTTTTTAGTTTTATGATTAAAAGTAACATTTTATTCAATATTACTGAAAGTTCTATGATTAAATATAACACTTCCTTGTTTCACTGCCTCCCATTTCATCTTGTCTCCCTTATCAGAGGCAACCATTTTCACCTTTTCTGGCTTTTTCTTGGTCTTGAAAAAATATTTATATGCCTACTGTCTTTTGATTCATTAATTTTAAATATTATCGATCTAATTCCTATCATGACAGATGAGAATTTAATTCTCTTATACTCCCTTTCCCTCATCTTCTTTCACCAGTCCTCCTAAATAGCAATTGTAAAAATGTTAGTTTAATGAACATCAGTGTTATTATTATGCTATGCAAATATTATATATAGCTGCACATTGTAGGGTATTATGATTACATTTTTTAAAATGTTCTTCCTGAAGTTAGCAAGTATCTTGTTTTATCATTTCTTTAGAATTTTGTGCCCCTGGTTCAGTCTTTCCACATCTTCTTTGTTCTGGTTTTCAATAAGGTTCATTGCATCAGTAAAGGATCAGTTCATATGTTCCTTCCTGGGACACAAGGGAGATCACCAGTGCCTGTCTTCCAAGATTGGGTTCTCATGGATGAGGTCATCCATGCAGCCTCATCATGGGACTTCCCACCCAGTCATCCAAGGAAGTCCCCTTCTCCTGAATCAGATCCCTGCTTTCTGAGTCTTACGTCTTCTTTCTTTTGCTGTCTGGTTTATATTGTTGGGGCATTTTTTCAGTTGCATCATCAGGTTAATGGGATGGCATCAGGCAAAAGGCATGAGCATAGCCTGCTCAGTATGTCGGTGTCTTGTGTGCCACAGCTCCCCGGGCAGTTTGCTCCCAGGCCTGAGAAGAGTTAGTAGCTTGGGATCTCCCTCTACCATTATCCTAGAGATTCATTTATCTTCTCTCATATTGGATTCTTCTTTTCTCTATTTCAGATTATCCTTTTTGTTTTATTTTATTTTTGCTTTCCTCAACAACTTCCCAAGAAAGTGAGTATGAGAGGTAAACGTTTTGGGACCTAGCATGTCAGAAACATCCTTTCATTGTATAAAATTTAGGTTGGAATTATTTTTTTCTTCAGAAATTTGGAGGCATTTGGCCGGGCATGGTGGCTCATGCCTGTAATCCCAGCACTTTGGGAGGCTGAGGTGGGCAGATCACTTGATGTCAGGAGTTTGAGAACAGCCTGGCCAACATGGTGAAATCGTCTCTACTAACAATACAAAAATTAGCCAGGCATGGTGCCACAGGCCTGTAATCCCAGCTACTCTAGAGGTTGAGGCAGGAAGAATTGCTTGAACCTAGGAGGCAGAGGTTGCAGTGAGCCAAGATGGCACCACTGCACTCCAGCCTGGGTGATAGAGCAAGACTCTAAATCAATCAATCAATCAATCAATCAATCAATAAAATAAAAATAAATAAATAAAAATTTAAAAAAAGAAAAGAAATTTGAAGGCATTCATTGTCTTTTGGTTAGCATCGGGGTTCCTTTAAAGAAATCTGAAGTTATTCTGATGTTTTAATTATTTGTGTATGAACTGCTTTTTTTCTGTGAACATTTTTATGATCTTCTCTTTGTCCCTAGTTTACTGAAATTGATATTAATGCTTCTTGGTGGATTTATAGACCATAATTGTTGCAATAATGCTGCATAACAAATGACCCTGAATGTCAGTGGCTTTTCTCACTCATGGCTCTGCAGGTCTACTCCTTTGGCTCTGTGTGTATTTATGGGTCAAGTTCAGGCATTGCATTTCCCAGCTTGGAGCCCAGGCTGAAAGAACATTTGCTACCTGCAGGGTAAACTTCTCAGGGCACCAGGCAAGAGTGTTTAAGATTCATCCAAACACCATGGGCACACTTATAGCCTCTGGCCAGATGTAGGGTATACCAAACCCAGTTGTGTTCCATCGCTCAGTGCAAGTCATATGGCCAAGTCCAAGTCAAAGGAGCAATGAGGTTTCCCTGCCCACAGTGAACTAACACAAGAGTGAGGAGGGGAAAAGAACCATAAACCAATCACAAAATTTCGTGTTGTGTAGATCTGGTTTCATCCCTTGAATTGGGTATTGATGGGCCATTTCAGGCTGCAAACTCATGTCCCACAGTTCTGAGGAATTATTGTGAATAATTGCATTCATATTTTCTTACACTCCATATTCTTTATTCTTGATTTCTGGAACTCTTGTTTTCCCAGCATTGTACCTCTTGGACTTGTTTCTGATTTTCTCTTCCTTCCTATTGTTCACCTCCTAAGTCTTTATTTTTTCTACTTTTCTGTTCAACTTTATCTTCCAACCCGTCTGTCAAATTTTTCATTTCTGTAGTCATAATTTTTAGTGTGTGAGGACTCTGTCTTTGTTTTTGAATGTTCCTTTCTTAATACTGTGTTTTTAGTGCACAAATACAATAACTCCCCTTATTTTTTGGAAAACATAATATAGTTTGTTTTTATTTTTTCTCTCAGCACCATCTCTATTTCCTCTAAGTTGTATTTGCTAGGTATTTTCATCTCTTTCAGGTTAGGGAATTTCTTCAGGAATCCTTGGTCATCCGCATGTTTTTGAAGTCACGATATTAAAACCCTGAGTGTATATGTTGGGTTCTTGGGCAGATTGTGACAGCTGAGCTTCTTCACAGTGTAGTCTTGCTGAGGCATTGCTTGAAGACCCCCTGAAGTCAATATTTCTACGTTTTTGTTTTTTAGGCTCTTCAGGTTTCTTGAAAAGACATAGACTTCTGCGTGGAGAAGTGCAGCTGAAGGAGCACAGAAGGGATGGACAATCCTGTGTTCAGGAGGTGCATGTCCACATTGCACTCTTGTTTCATGTGAGGGTGCATCTGCCAACCGAAGATTTTTCCTTTTGTCAGCTTCAAAGAGTAAAATCCTCCAGTCTTCCATGGCAAGGGGGAGAAGGCAGAGACGGGCATTTACCCAGAGGCATGGAGAGGACAAACACTTGGCCCTGTGAATTAGCGAGCCTTCTGGGGACTCTCAGTGTACAATTAAGTTAGTTTTTGGCTTTTCCCATTGCAGGTTTAGGATTTGGCTTTTTTGAATCTGCTAAGTCAGTTATTTCTCATCCATTTGCTTTCCAGCTACTAAAATGTAGAATTATCTCCTCTTCCATTTGCTTCATTTTTGTAGGCTTACGGATGTAAAAATCTATTTTAAGTGTAATTTTAGTGGAGGGATGGGAGGGAACAAAAGTAGATATGTGTGTGTTCAATCTACCATTTACTTACAAGTAATTCTCATTTTTTAGTGTTTGTTTTAATCCAGATTCTTATTACAAAAGCAATAATAACATCTGCCCGAAACATCTTTAGCTGTGAAGGTTATGGGGGAGAAAAATAATATACTCCACCATAGCAATTTCAAGAAGCCTAATCCTTGAAAAGCATAGTAAAAACAGCTATCAGTTAGTGAATTACCCTATAGGTCAAATGCTGTCTTGGCTGATTTATATATATTGTATCCAGTTCTCTGTGGGCTCAGTTATTATTTATCTTTCCATAACAGATGGAGAAACAAAGGAGAAAAAATTGAATAAAATTTACTGAGGACACTCAGTTGGTAAGAAGTGAGTTTTCTTGAAATCCAGAACCAGATTCAAAGGCTGTTTCTCATATTCCATCTGATTTTTTGATTTGTCAGGGAATGTACCCTACAGATAACTAAATAAAAGAGAGTACTGGTAGAAGTAATGAAAGAGAGACACAGTCAAATGAGCAATTTGTTGATGACCGGTGTGAAACAAAACCATGATCAGAACAAGGGAAAAGGTGATGATGTTTTCCATCAGTGTTTTCTTTGTCTGTTTCTTTTGAATTAAGCTTGCTTTAAAGCCAATACTGGATTAAAGTTTTTCAGTGGCAGGTGAACTTTAAAGGAAAAGTCCATAAAACTTGCTGTTTTTAAACATCCATAAGACTAGTTGATTTTAACTGAAGCTCTTAAGCATGAAATCAGTACTTGCTGATGACTTCATTGAGAACAAATGGACTTGATATTTAATAGACTATAACCAATATGGCCGCCTCTGGCCTGATTCAGTTATGAACAGGGCTCAGGCTTTCTTTGCTGGGTGTTAGCAAACGTACCTCAGTCAATGGAAGACTTGTCCCTGGATTTTTCTTTGTTTTGCTGACTCCTTTCCATTAGAACAGATAGATGAGTGTAGAAGTTGTAGCATGGAGTCTGCCATTAGATATACTTTATTTTTAATTACAATTTGGCCATTCGCTAGGTATTAACCTTGGGCAAATTATTTACCTTTTTTAGTTTATTTCCTCATCAGAAAAAAATGGTGAAGTTAGGTTGCTTTGAGGACTAAGGTATTTGGGAAGTAATTGATATAGGACCTGGCTGTGAATTGTTATTTATATAATTTATTTATTATTTATTATTCAATGTATGAATACATTGTACTAGAAGCTGAATATTCAAAGATGAATACGATTTGATCTCTGATTTCAATCATCTCAGAGGTTAGTACAGGATGTAGAGTAGACGTAGATCATTCTAAGAGTCTCTACACTGTGAAACTGACTCCTTACTGACGCTTAAAA
Organism: Gorilla gorilla gorilla; assembly: GCF_029281585.2. Classification (NCBI taxonomy): domain Eukaryota; kingdom Metazoa; phylum Chordata; class Mammalia; order Primates; family Hominidae; genus Gorilla; species Gorilla gorilla. Next base: position 134,120,178 of record NC_073236.2, on the reverse strand, counting down.
TCCTGTATATAAACCACTGACTCTTGCATTTGTATATTCAGCCAAGATCTTTTCTCTAGTCTCCAGATCTATAAACTCAGCTTTCTACTTAACTTTCAGTATTTCATGCATATCTCAAATTCAACACATCCAACATGGCACTTTAAATTCTTCTAAACCTGGTTCTAGTACACGTTTTCTGTCTTTATGGCAGAGGCACTATCTCCCAATTGTATAAACCAGGAACTTTGGAATAATCCTTGTGACATGCCTACTTATGCTTCTCCCACATGTAATCCAAAGCTGAGTGCTCTAAATTTTAATCTAAATTTTACCCAATTCTGCTTCTTAATATTTCTTCTCTATTGCCATACCCCGAATAAGCCCCAGTCATTTCTTGCCTGTATTTCTACTATGACTAGGTTGCCAGCTAATATGGTTTGGCTGTGTCTCCATCCGAATCTCATCTTGAATTGTAGTTCCCATAATCCCCATGTGTCATGAGAGGGACCTAGTAGTAGGTAATTTAATCATGAAGGCAATTACCCTTATGCTGTTCTTGTAATAGTGAGTGAGTTCTCACAATATTTGTGATTTTATAAGGGGATTCTCCCCCTTTTGCTCGGCACTTCTTCTTGTTGCCACCTTGTGAAGAAGGACGTGTTTGCTTCCCCTTCCACCATGATTGTAAGTTTCCTGAGGTCTCCCCAGGCATGCAGAACTGTGAGTCAATGAAACCTCTTTCCCAGTCTTGGGTGTGTCTTTATTAGCAGTATGAGAACAGATGAATACACCAGCTTCTTCTCATGGTTCTTGGAGTTCATTTTCTTTATTGCAGCAAGACAGCTCTTTTCTTTTCACTGATCTTAAGGTGAAAATAAATTTCCTTACCAGACAGTGTGTGCTTGCTGAATCTGCTTTTCCCAGCCTCCCACTCTGCTTTCTCTTTTTTCTCTGCCCCGGCCAGGCCTCTCCAAACCCCTTTCAGTTACACAGGTATGTATTGGTGCCTTCTCACCACAGGGTCTTTGAACATGGCATTCTTCCCTAGCCCAACTATGTTTTCTAATTAACTCTAGTCTCCTCTAACAGCAACTCAAGCATCGTCTTCTCAGATAAAATTTGAATGTGATCTCATAGAAATGTTACTTTTCATCAATGAGAGATCATCACATATCCCTCATTATGCTTTTTCGATTAACCTCTTTTTCCTGTCAATGAAGACAGAATGTTGCATTCACTGCTGCATTCTAGAGGCTAGGACAGTGCCTAACACAAAGGGAGGGCTCAGCAAATATTTACAGAATGAACAAATGAGCTTTGAAATTTATGGGAGGTAGAGCTGAGCTTCCTTTATTATATCTACAGTCTAGCATGGGTAAGTGCTCCATAAATATGTGATTAAATAGATAAATGAGTGAAAGATTAATGAATAAATATTTTCCTAAAGGTGAGGTGGGGACATTTAGGGAAGCATTAAACCCCACTGAGAGGAAAGGGGAGGGACGTCAGGATGCCTTCCCAGAGGTGACAATAACTCAGCTAAAAAGGATCACCAGTTACGAGCCTGGTGAATGGAGCAGCATGAACAATGAGAAGAGGAGGCCTGGCCCATGGGGGAATCCCAAGTATTTCAGGCTGCTTGGGGAGTAGGATATGAGAAAGGGACTGGCATCTACTAGTCCGCTCCAAAGAAGACCCAAAATAAATGCAAAAATAATACCCCGTGAGAAGATCTGACAACAGCAGGGATGAGTCAGAAAGAAAGCAGGCAACAGCAATTTCCTTTTTGCAGAAGTCATGGATTACACACTCCTGTATGACTCCACGAGCTCCCGGGTGTTTGATCAAAAGACAGCTTAATGGGGGCTGAGGAAGGAGCCAAGACCGGCCCTGAGCTGACCAGGGGAATTGTAACTGAGCTAACGTGATTAGTCTGAATGGATAAAATGTGAATGGGCAGCATGAAGGACAGGCCTCAAGCACGTAAAATCAAGACAGGGAAACCTGTCTTGCCAGGTTTCAAATGAGCATAAATCTTGAATACCCCTTTCAGCCTGGAGAGCCAAAACAAGAGCTGGAAAACAGATTTCTCTTACACCCTCTGAGAATTGTTGAAACTCCAGTTCACAGTCAGAATTGTCCTCAACAAATCCTGAGAGTCTCCATGTGGATCCCCTACATGCGCTGACCCAGACAGCTGGGTCTTTACAGGGCACCCTCCTCCTCCGTGGGATGCAGAGGCACTGTCCCAGCTGAAGAAGGTATCCCTATCTCACTGCTGAAGCCGTCGAGGCTGTCTCTGTGCTTATGCCCTGTGACCTCTGTACTCTTCTTCCTCTCCCCGTGAAGTTTTGGCTGGCCCACTACTCAAGCAGCTGCAAGCTCCACTTGTGACCCCATCCTGGGCACCACCATTCCTTGCCCCACTACATAGTCCACCAAGCAGGCCTGCCTCGTGCCCTCAATATCTTAATCCCATATCACAGATATTTTACTCAAACAGTTCTTTTTGTTTTTAACACACGGTTGCTTTTCCAAAGACTCAGATATTAATTTATGAAATATGGACCTGAGGAAAATAAGAGTTTTACTCAGAATCACTCTTGTCTTCCTTGTTGGGGCATTTTCCTCATACCCAGCTTAGGCAACTCAATCCACTCTTTCCCGGGCCACAGTCCTTCACATAAGCAGAGCCTTCCCTCTAGAACCAGGAGTGGGATTGCTCTGAGTTTGCACTGCAAATATAGATGTCCATAACACCTTCGGTGATAGTATAATTTAATAAATGGGGAAGAAACCAAGTAGTTTATAGGAAATTCAAGCATAATACCTTATAGCTGCATGATGTTTTATAGCATGCAAAGCATATTTCTATATATTAGATCGTTTTATCCTTGGAGCAGTCTTAAAGGGAGGGCAGGATGTACAGACGTTTTATTTATTGAGTCAGTCAAATTCAGTTAGTATAATTCTTTCCAATTTTATGCTCTTCTGTCTTTATTGTTCATTATTCATGGAGATCAGTACTTCTCTAATTTCTACAAGAACACATCCTTGCCCCCCAGCAGCTAACATTCTTCCCATTTTCTGTCATTGCTCAACTGTTATTCCAGTTACAGCCCTTTCCAATCAATGCCTTCTCATGTAAACTCATTCTGCCACCCTGAAGCTTGTCCCCTCACCAATCTCATATCTTGCTTCTGTATCCTGGCCCCATCCACATCTCTGCTCAAGCTCCTCTCAAAGGACCCTGCTCTGTCTTCCTCATTCCGCTTGCCCTCTACCAATGAATTTTCCATGGTAAGCTTTCCCTGCCAGCATCTGCAGTCATGTGGAATGTTACTACAAGCTGTCAAGAAAAGCCAAATGTCTAGAATCTGGAATGGTTAATGTCTTATGTGGAGCATTCTGAACATAGAGGTGCTACAAATGTCTTATATACCCAGGCCAGTGACAGGGACAATGAGAGGATGTTGTTAGTTCAAGTTGAGTTCCAGAAGATTCCTCTCCAAGGGTCTCATCTGCTGGAGTCACTTAACCATTCTGACTTTCTCAACTACAAGAAGACTAATCATTGCTTGCATTTCTTGGCAAATTTTGGGGTATGTATGTCTGTGCATCTGCAAGAGTGAGGTTCATTCTTCTAAGGATGGCTTTGAAGCCCTTTTCTGCCAGTGGAATCATTAAAGCCATAGGATTCGTGCAAAGGGCGCTGGGTTCAGAACCAATGCCTTTCTCTACCACTTCTCATCTCCCCAGCCTTGAGCAAAGCAAATAACCTCATCTCCTGCTGACCATCAGCTGGCTTCTCCATAAAGTAGGAGTAGTAGCATCTGCTCCACTATCGTGGGTGGCTGATATAAGAGTGACAGGGGACCATGTGCGTAAAAATCCTGTGAAATTCTGTTGCAAAGTTAGTGTCCTCTATCCGTATGCTTGGATGCTGACTGTTGGGGTCTGGGACTAGAGAAATTGTGGGTGTCCAGTTATGAATAATATTACCAAACACAGAGAAATATTTTTATCATAGCGTGTATTATTAGTAGTACAATTCTGAACTTGAAATGTTCTCTTATACTGTCTAAAATAATGATATACTCTTTGCATTTTGCTCAGATTTTACAATAAAAAAACTCATAAGTGCTCTCGTGATCTTAGAATAGTACTTCATAATTTCAAATGGAAAACAAAAGCACCTCCCTCAATGCTATATTACATTGAAACAAACACAATTAATGTTTCTAAACCTATATTTAAATTTTATCTGGAAGAAACCTGAAAAAAAATGCAGTCAAATTCTATCATTTCAAACAAGAAGAACCAGGGCCAAAGCATAAGTACATACTTCAAGTTACGGAGAAAACGCGTAGCAGTCAGAACTGAAAGCCTGTGCTCATTCATGCCAGGCTAATGCCCTCTCCTTGATTGTCCTGTGTTCCTCAGTTTTTTCTCATATACACACGCATAAGAAGATTTGATTATAACTCATAAACATGAGTAATTTAAGTCTCCTCATCTTAAAAGTTTATAATACGGGCTAGGCACAGTGGCTTATGCCTGTGATCCCAGCACTTTGGGAGGCCAAGGCGGGTGAATCACCTAAGGTCAGGAGTTCGAGACCAGCCAGATCAACATGGTGAAACCCCGTCTCTACTAAAAATACAAAAATTAGCCGGGCTTGGTGGCAGGTGCCTGTAATCCCAGCTACTTGGGAGGCTGAGATAGGAGAATTGCTTGAACCTGGGAGGCAGAGGTTGCAGTAGGCTGAGGTCACCCCATGGCAACCAGCCTGGGTGACAGAGTGAGACTCCATCTCAAAAAAGAAAAAAAAAATAGAAAATTTATAATACAAGAATAATCTAATGCTTAAGTAGCAGCAGAATACAGTCTGCATTCATAATACCTTTTCTGGACTATCTGAGATTTTACATGGAACTTTTACCATATGTTTACATCGTTGCTCAGGCTACAATGAGGCACCCCTTGTACTGCTACAGAAGCCTTTCACAGGGTCTCCTTGCACTCACCCCTGCCTCTCACCAATCCACTCTTCACACTTGGGCTCCAGGATTCTCCTAAACACACAAGCCATGTCATGAGCCTTCTCCATTCAAAAGCTCCTTGGTTTTCCATCTCTCTTGGAATAAAGTCCAAGCTGTTTTTTTGTTGTTGTCGTTGTGCTTCCACCCACCTCCCCCCCACCCATCTTTTTCTGTCACCCAGGTTGGAGTGCAGTGGCGTGATCTCGGCTCACTGCAACCTCCACCTCCCAGGTTCAAGCAATCCTCCTGCCTCAGCTTCCCGAGTAGCTGGGACTACAGGTGTGCACAGCCACACCTGACTAATTTTTGTGTTTTCAGTAGAGATGGAGCTTTGCCATGTTGGCCAAGCTGATCTCAAACTATTGACCTCAGGTGAGCTGCCCGCCTTGGCCTCCCAAAGTGCTGGGATTACAGGTGTGAGCCACTGCACCTGGCCAAGTCCAAGCTGTTTTGAGCGGCCTACAAGGCTCCCTGTGATCCGGCCTCAGCAACCTTCCAGCCTCTGGGAATGTTGAGCTCCCTTTGCTGTTTCCTCTCTGACACTTGACTGTTTTCATTCCCTTGACTGGTGCCCACCAGCTGCTTCCTTCTGCGTCCCATGCATGACATGTGATTTCTTCCTGCCCATTCTTAGAAAGTGCTTCCCCAGATCGTGTATCTCTTCTCTAACCTTATGGAATCCTCCACATTTTTTTTTATCACACCATGTGGTTGTAAATATGGGCTATACTGTTTGCCATTATTTGCTTTGCGTTTAATTAAACTTTTAAATTCTAAGTCCCAGGTGGTGGGGACCAAGATAGTTTTATATTCCCAGGGCTTAGGAAGGTAATTGACACATAGCTGGGATGCAGACATCATTTCCCCCCAACTTTTAGCCTTACCTTGGTCAGTCTCTGCTGACTTTGGTAATTTCCAGTGGAGTCAGATTCTTAAGCTGGACTCTGGAGGAATTTGATGTCTACTGCTGCCCTGCTGTGTGAACTCAGTATCTGCCCCTCCATCCAACTCTGCCTGCCCCTGAGTTTAATGCACCAGGTCCTGACCACCTGTGCAAAGCTTCCATGCTGCTTGGCCATGGCCCAGCCTATCTCCATCTTCCCTGGCTTACTGCACAAGGTAACCTCGCCTGTAAGCAGGTCAGTCAAGGTACCGTGCACCACCTCCTCCTCTTGAGTGAAGGGCATTTTCCATCTTGACCTTTATTTCTGATCTGTGCCGTGAGAATTAGGTGAGAAATGGATAACAGCCTAATCCTTCCTCTGCCAAGGAGGGTCCTCTCTTAAAAGTTTCCCAGTTTGCAGCTGAACTGATGAAGCTATAACTGGTGAAAGTTCCTTTATCAGTGAGTAGATGGTCAACATTGAAACATACATCCTGGATATCTAATCTGCAGTCCATCAGGCATGCTTGTCCTGAGTTAGGAGAATGCAGTAAACGGTGAGAAATGTGACAGAATATTACAGCAACCAGAAAGAATGATGGCTACCTTTCAAGCACTTACTGTATTCTATGTGCTTTACATGTGATCTTGCCTTTGCTTTTCACAATAACCTCATAACATGGGGGATCATTCTCATTCACATCTTCCCAATAATAAAAGTAAGTGTGAGAAGACACAGGGGACCCCAACCCACGGCCACTGACATGACAGGGTCTCATTCCTGTTCCAACCACACAGCAGGGAGCTCACCCTCAACCATAATGATGATGTGCAAATTAAAACCACACTGAAACCATCAGAGTGCAAAAATAAATTCAAGCGATACCAAACGTCGAGGAGGTTATGTAACCATGGGAATTCTCTTACCTGCTATAGGTATAGCATGGCATGATCACACCTTAAGGCTGTCCTGACACTTCCTAGTAAAGTTGAGCTTCATAATTCCTCCCCTCACAGCCTGTCCTGGGAACTTTTACACACGTGCCAAGGAAACATGAACAAGGATGTTTATGGAAGCATTAATGGAAATATTTGATGGACTATTGCATGAATGCATTGTGACACCATGGCCAAACAGGAAAACTACATGTCCTACATGTCAGGAAAACTGAAGGAACCCCAGCAGAGCATATCAGTGTGGATGAAGCTCAAATGCACCATGTTGGCTAAAAGAGGTAAATTGCAGAGTAATACAATAGTACAGTCAATTGAGGAAAATGCAAAATTAAACAATAGATCAATTGGGGAGATAGAACGATGGCAAATAGTAAAATTTTGAAGGAAAGCAAGAAATTTAAATTTACATTTGATGATGTATCAACCTTTCTCTGAGGGGAAGCTAGAGTTTGCAACTGGGGAGTAGCACCAGGATGCTTCCAAATTATTGGTCATATTTCATTTACCAAGCTCCGTGCTGGGTATTTCTCAAGCTCTGGAGATTTAGTGTTCTTCTTCTTTTTCCTTTTTTTTTTTTTTTTTGAGATGGAGTTTCGCTCATGTTGCTCAGGCTGGAGTGCAATGATTCGATCTTGACTCACTGCAACCTCCGCCTCCCGGGTTCAAGCGATTCTCCTTCCTCAGCCTCCCAAGTTAGCTGGGATTACAGACGTGCGCCACCACACCTGGCTAATTTGGTATTTTTAGTAGAGATGGGGTTTCACCATGTTGGTCAGGCTCATCTCCAACTGCTGACCTCAAGCGATCCATCTACCTTGGCCTCCCAAAGTGCTGAGATTACAGGCGTGAGCCACCATGCCCATCAGTGTTCTTCTTAAATAATACATGTTATATGGACTATTTATCATGTGATAGTTTCTTATAAAAGTAAAAATTACAAAACCCCCAAAATGTAACTTCAGAAATGTATGCTATAGATGCTAGCATTTTTTATACCACAGAGAAATAAATTATCTAGCCCTGTTTTTCCATAATTTATAATATTCTGGCCAACTCCATCAAATAACAAGGCAGAATCTTCAGTTCCATTGAAAATGATGAGAAATTCAATTCCACCACATTATAACACAGAAGAAAAACCTTCCTGTTTTTGTCCATTTGTGCTTCTATAACAAAATACCTGAAACTGGTAATTTATAAATAACAGAAATTTATTTCTCACAGTTGTGGAGGCTGGGAATTCCAAGTTCAGGGTGCTTGCAGGTCCCATGTCTAGAAAGTGCCTGTTCTCTGCCTACAAGATGGCACCCGGTTTCTGCTTCCTCAGCCGGGAGGAGTGCTGTGTCCTTGTGTGGCGTGGCGGAAGAGCAGGAGAGCAAGCTAGGTGAACTGTCTCTGAAGCCTCTTTTATGGCATTGCTTTATTTATGAATGTGGAGTTCTCACGATTTAGTCCTTCCCAGAAGGCCTTACCTCTTATTATTACAGTGCGGATGAAGTTTCAACATGAATTTTGGAGGGAACATGCTTTCAAACCACAGCACTGCCCCCTGACAAAAATCACAGAACCATAGACTTTCTGATTCAGTACAAATCTTAGTGTTCTTCTAGTCCAAGCTGATATGAAATATCAAACCAATAAATTATATTTCTCTTCCTTTTGCATTTTTAATATACCTCTAATAATTTGATCTTAGTTGACTTCTATATTAAATATGTTCACAGACTGATTAACATAATTTACCTTCATTCATTTAATCAACAATCATTTTCTCAATACTTATTATGTGTGAGGCATGGGCGTTAGCCAATAGGACACCAAGATAAATAAGATTTGGGGCCAATCTTCAATTAGGTGACTGTGTAATGGAGAAAGCACACTGCAAAATAGAAATATGACAACATAATTTGTTAAAAGATGTGAGAGAAATGTCAGGTTCTCTGTGAGCACAAAGAAAGAGCATGTGTACAATTGGGAGGATCAAGAAAGTCTTCCTGGAGGAGGAGGGCTTCCGATCTGGGTCTTGAAAGAGAAAAGAAGGAGTAGCAACTCACACGGAGAAGATAAATATAAAAACATTTCCTAAAAAGGGACTGGATCAGGAAAAAAAAAAATGAGACAAGAACATAGCATAATGTTTCCAGGAAATATCAAGTATTATCATTTTGCTGGAAAACATATTATTTTGCCAAGTTGTAGGAACAAAAAGGAGAAATCCAGAAGAATGTCTGGCCTTGATTTTGTCTCTGGGTATGTAAGAATGACACCTGAGAGCTCTTAGCCTGAAATCAGGACACGGATTCACATCCCGATCTTTCACTTACACACTGTGTGTCCCTGGGCAAGTCCCTTGACATTCAGTGAATTCTATTTTCTCCATCTGTAAAATGAGGCAAAAAATACACAACTCCAGTGACCCTCTGGGTACCTAGCACAGTATCTGGCCCACAGCAAGATGAATTGTGAAGTTTAAATGGGGTAACAGACACAGAAGTATTTTGGTCAGTACATCGTGCAGGGATGAGTATTTGAATCGTGTGTTAGGATGACAGGGACTGTCCTTGCTGAGATGTGTATATGCCAACTTCTAGTGACAATGACCGCAGCAGGGGAAATACGGCTCCCTGAATGTGACCTAAATACACCATGCTGCTTAAACCCTGGTAACAACAAAGGCAATTCCCTCAGCATAGAATATTCACAGTGAGATCAGGTAGGTTTTACTCACCTCACAGCCTTTGGTCTCCTCTTAACATCGCAGCTGTTCAAAAACTATGTGAAAAAAAAAAATTAACTCGGCCAGCGTGGTAAGCTGTCCTGGGCTGATTTGCCTGGTGGACTTGAATTGTTCAAATCAATTAACTCCAGCTGAGAAGTTCTCGTTACAATGTCACCTTCAAGTTAAATAATATCGAGAGTCTTTGTCCTGAACGGTTGGTGTTTCCTGTTCCTTTTTAACCTTGATTCTGAGTTCTTGTAAGATTCTAACACTTACTATTTTGGTAAGATAATGTGCCCTAATAACTCAATCAGGACTTGAATTAGTATACCTCTGCTTGCCAGACACTAGACCAGGAGTTTTATAGACACTACTTTTAAAAGAATCTTCATAAAGGTCTTAGGAAGTAGTTATTACTGCCCACATTACAAGATAAAATCAGTGTGGCCCAGAGAGTTTGAGTAGTTTGCCCAGACACACTAGATCTCTAAAGGCAGGAATGAGGTTCAAAACCAGGTTAAGTAACTCATGTCCAGAGTTTTCTCCACTGTACACAGAGTCTCCAAACTTCCAGGAGCACCAATAGATTTAACGATTAATTGATGCAATCCCCTTGGATGTCATAATAGATAACTTTTTACTTTTAAAGCTGTTCCTAGCTGGGGTATCTTAACTTCCTGCTGATAGATAAGTGTCCCAAATGCATTGTCCCCAGTGGCAAAAGGCCCCTCCCCTGGGGTGTGACACACTCTCTTCTCAGCACTGCCAGGCTCCTGGGGTGGAGCACAGGCTGTGCACCCAGTCCGCTTCACTCCTGGAAGGGACCCTGGAGAAGCTAAAAGGGACCTTGGAAGGGACCCTGGAGAAGCTGGAAGGGACCCTGGATAAGGAGGAGAGGGAGCGGGAGGAGGCATCCTTGGCAGGTTACCCCAGCTTGATCTTTTTGTTTTGGTTTTGCTGCTAGTTCTGAATCTTCAGCAACAGGCAATGTTGAGGAGTGCATCTCTCTCCAGGGCTCTGACTGCCTTGTTGTCATTGTTTACGTTTGGAGTTAGCCTCCATGTGTTCTAGAACATTGGATTATAAACTCATTTTGACATATCCAGACTAGGACACATTTCACATTTACATTTTAACCTACTGTCCACAAATGCAAACAAATATTTCTCTCTCTCTCTCTCACACACACACACACACACACACACTCACACACACACACGCACACAATCTTGCACCGCACTCTAGTATTTTCTCTTTCACTCTCTTTTCTTCTATTGTACTTTATTTTATTTCATTCTAAGGAAGTCTGGTCACAACTCAGAAGATTGATTTCATCACTCCCCGGATCAGGACCTGAAGTATGGAAAATACTGCTCCAGAATAACTCAGAAACTCCTGAGTCTCTATGCATAGTTCAAATGAATCTCTGCCGCCCTTGAGGACACAGAGCCTGTGGAGGTTACTAGGGGCCTGCTTCTTGGTTCCCTTACACCCTGGCCAACTCAGTGTGATTTGCACACTAGGACTTGCTCGTCTGTACATGTCATTACCCCCATTCGACTAAGAATCTTTGAAAACCTAGCCTGGACATCATTGTGTTTATTGTATTCCAGATATATAATACATAAATAATATATATTGTAAATTCTATATATAGAGCTCACATATACCTCATATGTATGTTATCTTCATGTATATCATATATAATCTCATATATAGTATATGTATCATATAGTATATATATCATATGTAGTATAGTATTATATATAGTATATATTGTCATATATATGACAATATATACTTATATATAGTACATATGCAATATATAGTATATATTATCATATATGACAATATATACTATATTATGTATATATTTTCATCTATAATATGAAAGTATACATACATATTTATATGCCATATATAATATACCCTATCACATATATTACATGTAATCATACAGCATATATAATCATCATATATATATTTATATAATATGCATAATGTAGAGTCTACATGAGTACCACAGGAATATAGTACCCTTTCTCACTACTTTGTTTGTTTATACTTCTCCTTACCACAAACTCACACACTCCTTGACTTTCTTTCTTGCTTTATTTTTGTTTATAGAAATAATCAGCATCTAATATTACGTATATTTGATTTACATTTTGCTTATTGGTTATCTTTTTCCATAGAATGCAAGCTATGAGAAACTTGAAGAAGTCAGAAGTTTTGCATCTTCTACTCAGTACTCTACAGTGCCTGGCATATACTAGTCACTTAGTTACTGGCTGAATGAATGAATGAAGCAAAAAGTCAGTGTTTTTCCAGAATGGCGACTATTGACTCTTAGGCATTCACTAAACACTGGGAACTTGAGATTCAATCCGAGAATCTCCAGATGATTCTGTGGGGCTTGAGATTTCAGAGCAGTCCTGCTGGAAGAATCACACCCGAGCACACAGTAAAGGAGCCCGTGTGGGTCTCAGCCAACTCTGCCTTCTGGGGGACAATGAAATTCATTAGGCACTAGTAGTGGCCATCTCTGGCACATTCTTGACCCATATTCTTTAGAGAAATTAAGGCTAGAATGACATCATTGCTAATAATATGAATACCCTTCAACCAATATTCTCATAATATTTGCCCAATTGTTTTTAGATAAGTGCTATTTGAAAGAAGGACACAACGGTATTCATGAAAGTATTAGAATAAAATAGTGTGAGCATTCTTATCTGCTTTTAAATGTAACTGGATCAGAACAGAGGTCATAATTTTGTTATGATAAATTCTTCCTTCCTCTTTCCATTGCTCTCTCTTTCTATTTATTCTCTCTTTTTTATACATCATTGCTCCATCACATATGTTGAGCATCTTAAGGAGAGCACAGTATAATGAGATAGAAAAGCGAGCACCTAGTACAGTTTGCTAAGTGTTATAATGGAGGTAAATAAAAGGTTAAAGACTGAGCTTGCTGCTTAGAAAATGAAAGGCTCTGTGTAAATAGCAAGTCATTTTAATTTAATGTCCAGCCTAGCTGGGCTTTGGAACCCTAGAGACAGCCTGGAAAACAGAGGGAGGGATGATTTCATAAGGTTTATTGGATAAGGTAATGCACATATCCAATGCAGCATTTAAGGTTGTAATCATTTCGAGAATAAAAACAAACATCTGCATTCTTCTTCTTTAAGCAAAAGTGCCCAAGTGTGGGATATGGCAGGTGATACTGTAACTTTATTCTATTGATCAAATGCTTTGATCAATAGGTGGAAGATTGAAAAAAGATCAATAGACACAAAGAGAATTTAAAACTCTGTTTATATAATCAATTGATTAAAGAAATTGATTTGAAAGATACAAGCAAAAGAAAAGAACTTAGACGTAAAGCAGGAAAAATATTTCATATCTTTAAGGAAGAAAGGTAAATGTGAATTGGGACATTTGGTTTACAATAAATATAAATAAAATAAATATAAATAAATAAATATGGAAAAGGCAAAATTACAAGTAGAGCTCAGGTTTTTAAAAAGACATGCTCTCAATAGACATGCAGGATATATTGTAAAAGCATGAATATTTTAATTGCCATTTCTTATTTGCTGGCAGCTGACGGTCAACATCTGGCAGTGAAAAAGTCTCTGAGTTTCACTTTAGAAGATTATTTCAATCGTGGTTCTTCAAAGCAACAGGAAACAACTCCTACTGATCCAAGCAGAAAGGGAATCTATTGATAGGGCCAATCATGGTTCTTCAAAGCAACAGGAAACAACTCCTACTGATCCAAGCAGAAAGGGAATCTATTGATGGGGCATTGGATTGATAGCTTGCATCAATTACTCAGCCAACACAGCAACCTCATTTTTGCCCAGTTCCTCCAGTGTTTGGCCTCACCACAAACTCGTTAGTCATATTATTGCTGTTTCTTATGGAAACATTCCTCTCCCGGGGACCAACATCTTGACACCAACAGAACCTAGAGCAACAGGGTGTGGCATCTGATTTTTTTTTGAGTGTATCATTGAGCATAATAATAAAGGTCCCCTTTCCATTTCCTAGAACCATGTGTGGGAGAAAGAGAATATTGTTTGTATAGGAGAGACCCTCTCCAACCTCACAAGGTTTTCAACTTCAGTCATTCATTCAAATCCATGGAGTATGTGGTACTACAGTGAATAATACCATGAGCATTAACCCAGTGCTTTATATCTTTCACCAGAGAGTAAATTAGTTGGTTGAAGAAATGCTGTGTGATCTACGAGGATGGTGTTAAATCCTCCAGAAACCAGGAAAAGCAGCCATCACTATTTGCCATCTGAGCCAATAGAACTTTTAAAACATATATATGTATATTGAAATCAGAAGGGAGAATTTACAGAAGAAGAGTAGGATGGTAAAAAAAATTAGCAGAAAATGTTATAAGAATCTAAACATAGCCTACCTTTTTGTTTCAAGTGAATTTCAGCATACAAACATTATAATAAAGAAAGGATTACTGTCACACGTCCTTCAGTCAAAGTGGGATGGTTCAGGTTCTTGCCACAAAATCAAGATTGAGGATGTCTTTGTTGCTAATGAGCAACTCAATGATGATAGTTTATTTCCATTTGAAAGCCTGTAGCATCAGACTTCACTTATATAATCAACGTCCTGATTATATAGCATTATAGTCTAAAGCTGTGCTACTAGCTGTATATAGCTACTTATATTGAGATGACTTAAAACTCAATACAATTCAAAATTCAGTTGTTCAGTCACACTGGCCACATTTGATGTCCTCAACAGCCCTACATGGATACTTTATGGACAGTGCAGATAAAGAGCATTCGTCTCAAGGCAGAAGCACTGTTACATTTCCCTCTTTTTAAAGCTAAATAATGTTCCACTGCACGTATATACCACGTTTTTCAAATCTGTTTGTCTTTCAATGGACATTTAGGCTGTTTTCTCATCTTGGCTATTGTGAATAAATATATGATACCTAAATTATCCCTGGGGACATTATGTGAGGGATATGGTTTGTCTCTGTGTACTCACCCAAATCTTAAGTCGAATTGTAATCCTCATTGTTGGAGGAGGGGCCTGGTGCGAGGCGATTGATCATGGAGGTGGATTTCCCTCTTGCTGTTCGTCTGATAGTGAGTGAGTTCTCAAGAAGATCTAGTTGTTTGAAAATATGCAGCACTTTCCCCTTCACTCTCTCTCTCCTGCCAGCCATGTGAAGTGTGCCTGCTTCCCCTTCACCTTCTACTAGGATTGTGAGTTTCCTGAGGCCTCTCCAGAAGCAGAAGCCTGTGCCGCCTGCAGAACCATGATCCAGTTAAACCTCTTTTCTTTAAAAATTACCGAGTCTCACGTATGCTTTGTCGTTTTATGTTGTTTTTTGAAACAGGGTCTCACTTTGTCACCCAGGCTAGAGTGCAGTGGCACAATCTTGGCTCACTGCAGCCTCGACCTCCTGGGCTCAGGTGATTCTCCTACCTCAGCCTCCCAAGTAACTGGGATTACAGGCACATGCCACCATGCCTGGCTAATTTTTTTTTCTTTGTATTTTTAATACAGAAGGGGTTTTTCTATGTTGCCCAGGCTGGACTTGAACTCTTGAGCTTGAGCAATCCACCTGCCTCAGCCTCCCAGAGTGCTGGGATTATAGGTGTGAGCCACTATACCCAGCCTAAGGTTATGTCTTTATAGCCACTGGCAACCACATTTCACTCTTTAATTCTATGAGTTTGACTATTTTAGAGGCCTCATATAGGTGAGATCATGTGGTATTTGTCTTTATGTGCCAGTTCATCTTTACTGTCCAGTATAATAAAGGTAATGTTTCTCCCTGGGGCCTAGGATGGGTGTGCTTGTAGCCCATTATAAAATATATGGTTTCCTGAAGCCTGAGGCTCTGAAGCTGTGGCACAGATGCACTGCTGGGACAGTGCACACCTGGAATCCCCTGCAGCAAGGGGATCTAACACAGTTATGAAGCCTACACTGCTTTCTGTGCTTTGAGGAATAGTTTTTAAAATCTCAGACATGGGAGTCTTATGTCTTCTACGAACAGCCGTGAAACTGTGCTGAGCCAACTTGGTAGCTTGCAAGTGTGGTAAAATCTTAGACTCTGTAATTTTTGACGACCACTTGTGGCAAAAAGGAACAATGCTGAATTACTGGCTAAGTTCAATGGAAGTTATTAGTAGACTGCAAAAATAGAATCTCCAGTATTATTTTCTTTCTTGAAAGGTGGTATCATTGGGAAATGGAGAAACAAAACATCTGAAAGAAGACAATTTTTTTCATTGTATTATTCTTCTAGGTGATCACATTATTCTTCTGATTTCTTATCACTTGGGTTTTTTTTTTTTTTTTTGGCATAGTTGGAAATAATCGATGAGTGAGGAAGTAATCCTAGGATGGTAAAACACCAAAATGTTTCATACTGTAAAAAAAACCCTTAAGATTTAATACTGTGTTTTAGATTTATAAAAGGATCCAATGGACCCATATGGTAATTGCAAAGTAGAATGTGTGTGTGTGTTTTTTTTTTTTCTGTCTGAACAATGAGTAAAGTTTCTCTTTGTTCTTTTAAGGATCTTAGGCAGAAGTAAGGAATGAAATAGCAATTCTTACAAATGGCTATAACTGACTGAGAAAACTTCAGTGGACTTTGACGATATACTGAATGTCCAGGTATTTATGGATAGTGATGTTAAAACGTCAAGTACATGCTTATCCAGATGAAGCATCTACTTAAGACAAATCACTGCCCTTTCAGTAAGAAGGAGTTCAGTGTTTGCTCATGGCTCATCTTTGCTCAAGGCAAATTAGGCACCCCAAAGAGCAGGATTCAAGTCACCTTTAGGGAAGGGGAGTTTATTTTGCTTCACTCATGACTACCTTCCATCAATGTCTCAATAGTCATCTTTTCCTTCAGTTTGTTGGGCCATCACTGGGCAGCCGGAGAACTAGTTGCTTGATATTTACAAGGGAGATCATATTGTTCCCAAGTACACTGAAAGCCTCATCTACAATAGGAGATTTTGGTGACCATTTAAATAATATACACTCTGTTCCCCCATGGAAGGGTACAGCAGATCTATAGAGAACAGCCACTAGGGTAATTTTCAAAGATGCTGGTGCTACCATAACCAATGGCTTTCTCAAAGCCTTGGCAGAGGAAGTAGTGGACAGTCAGGTGGCAGGTGGGTAGGGTGCATGTGATACATCTTTGCCAAACATCCTGCCACCCTATGTGTTTCACTAGCCCTTCTTCATTTTTCTAAGAAATTTCTGGCTTCTCAGCTTTATTTTAATGGTGTGCAATTATGTTGAAGTTTTGCAAAGCAACTAGTCAAACAATTCAAACCACCTCTATTTGTCCTAGATAGTGCATTGAAACTAGAATTCTGATTATTGAAGCCACGTGATAAACACAGTCTGGTATAAGATTATTTTCTTCTCCTTGGTCTAAGCTAAGGAAGAGCAAACTTTCTTTAAAGAGCTAGACACTAAATATTTTAGCTTTTCCAGGCCGTGTAGCAGATCTCTGCTACAGCCACTCAACTCTGCCATTGTAGTGTGAGAGTAGCAATAGACAATATATAAACAAACGGGCATGGCTGTGGTCCAGTAAAACTTTGCTTACATAAATAGGCAGCTGGTCAGTTTTGGTCCGTGGACAATATTTACTGGCCTCTAGACTAAGCTGCTCAGATAATATTCTGGCAAGTTTTCTTAGATTATTGCCAAAAGAAATTAGCTAGGAATTGCAATTATGTTAGCCCTGAAGTTTCTGTGCTACACTTTGTACTTGTAGCCATCCTGTCCTGCAGCATGTTCCAGTCTGACTGTTGCTAGAGATTTGTAGACCTTAAGTACTGTGATGTTGGGACGTGAGACAAAGTGGCTTCTCCTTGTAAATGACCTTCCTTGGGTGAGGTTTCCTCAGAGTCTTTAATGTATGCAGGGATAGTCCCATTACATGAGTAGAAGAATATGCTTTGGCTGGCCAAGAAAGTATTAGGAAAGGGGAAAGCTGGAAGCCATGCTGAATTTTTTATATTCTTTTGTATGGCCGTATCCCAATCCTTGGCATCCATATTTTCCTACTAGATGCCCCAACTTTCAAGTAAGAGACCTGACATTAATATAAATTTAATGTATGGTAAACTAACCCCGTGCAGGATTAGAGCTATTTAGTTCTTAGCACACGTATTCCTGCAGCTACATAGGACCAGTGATTCCTTCAACATGGTTACTAAAAGTCCCTGGTACTCAGCCTATGTCTTGACCTAAGGATTTACAAGTTTGAACGTTTCATTTTCTTTTCATAAGTGACACTAACCAGCACCATTAAAAGAAGCCAGGCAGCCTTAGAGGACTTGAACTCCTCATGTTCCCTAATACATCTGTGGCAGTGACTGCTATTTCTCCTAAATCCTCGGCTGTAATGTCACTTTCATTCTAGGTGACTACAATCAATAATTCCATTAGGTCCTTTTTAATGTGCTGCCAAAGTTCTCTCTTAATAACATTTGAACATTTATTACCTAACCAAAACAGCCCAAAATATAAATTCCTGATTTCTATTATTTCTCTACATCTGTTATCAGTAAACATGCCTGGTATTAATTTCTGTATCCGGCAAAGTACTTGGTGGCATCCAAGAGAAATTGACAATGCACGGTTTAACCAGACAGGAAATGTATTCAATGTGTCCTGAGTAGTGCACAGAAAGGCCAAGGAAGTCAGGAGAACAAGGTTCAGGAAAGGGACAGGAACGGCGGCCTCTGGGAAGGAGCTGAGACCATGGCCAAAAACCACTGCTCCCACTCAGTGAGGACGCTATGGCCCTGAAGACAACCACAGACACAGGCCTGCTCTGTTGCCACCAACTTCTTCCAAACTGACTTTTTTTTAAATAACAAGTCTATTGAGATATAATTTACATAGCCTAAACTTCACCGCTTTCAATTGTACAGTTCGGTCTGTAGCATATCCACAGAGCTGTGCAACCATTATGATAATTAATTTTAGAATGTCTGTAACTCCCCAAGAAGAAACGCAGTACCCCATAGCAGTCACTTCTCCTTCCCCCTGAATTCCCTCAGCCCGAGGCTAATACTAACCTACTTCCTGTCTCTATAGATTTGCCTCTTTTGGACATTTTATATAAATGGAATCATGCAATATGTGGGGCTTTTTGTGACTGGCTTCATTCACTTAGGACAATAATTTCAAGATTCCTCCATGTTGTACTATGTATTGGTATTTTATCCTTTTTTTATTGTAAAATAATATTCTATTGTACAAATATATCATATTTATTTTTACCATTTATCAGTTTATGGACGTTTACGTTATTTTCACTCCTGGACTATTATGAGTAATGTTGCTATAAGCATTTGTGTATATGTTTCTGTGTAGTTATATTTTTAAAAATTTCTAGAATGGATTTTGAAATGACTATACTTCATTGCTGCATTATCACAATCAAAATTGTGTTTCTGTGTACTCGAATAGTTTATGCCAATGACTTTCCCATGGTAGTTGCACAGAAGGCTGAGAAAGCAAGATTTTGGTATATCAACATCAGCATATTCAATAGTGGAAAGGCCTGGCCTCCTACCAAAATTCAGAGTGGGGAGTTGTGCAAATACATAAAACAGATTCAGATGCTGAGCAGAAAGAAATGACCAGGCCTATTATAACCATCTAGGTTTGAATTTTATCTCTGCCACTTAGCCATGTAACCTTTTAGAAATGCAATTTCCTTACCTCTAAAACAGGGAGGATAACCATTTCCTTTCTCACAGAGCTCTTAGAAATCTCAAGTGGTTTTTAAAGCTCCAATTTTCATTTGTAACCTGGGGCCACGACCCATCTCGTGTGTACTCAGTGGATGCACTGCTGGCATTTTGAGCCGGTCATTCTTTGTGCCTGTCGGGGTTTAGCATAGCTGGTCCTACCTCCTCCCCCAGGTGACCCACTGCTGTCATTATAATGGGGAAAAAAAAAAGCCCTTGGGGATGATAGTACCCCTGCCCTCATTGCAAGCCTTGAAACATCCCCTTGCTGTTTCCTAGATTTAATGTTTTTGTTCGTTTGTTTGCTTTTCTTTTGTGATTGATTGATAGACTTATCAAGTGATCTAGAACAGTTCTTCAACAGTAGTGCTGCTGAGATTTTGTACTGAGTAGTTCTTAGTTATGGGGGGCCATCCTGTGTATTGAAGATGTTTAGAAGCATCCCTGACCTTGCCCCAGTAGACCACCAGTAGGACTTCTTCCCAGTCCTGACAATCAAAAATGTTTCCAGATATTGCTAAATGTCCCCAGGAGGGGCAAAAATTATACCCCAGTTGAGAGCCTGTAACGTAGTAGATAAAATATGAATTTTTAATCATTATATATCTTCAAATCGTATTGTTATTAATATTTCACTTATAATATTAGAGCCATAAAACAGTGTATTTCCATTTTCCCTTTTTGTGCTACTATTGTCATAGATTTTACTTCTACCTATATTGTGAATGCTTTAATACAATTGCTTTTGATTGTTTTCAGTTTTAACAGTGAATTATCTTCTAAATGAATTAAAAACCAAAGGAGAAGCATCTTTTATATTTATCTGCCTAGTTACCATTTCCAATACTCTTCCTTCCTCAGTTTAAACCCAAGTTTTCACCTGGTATTTTATTTTCAGCCTCACAGAAGGTTTTTGTTTTTTGTTTTTTTTGTAGTGCAGATATCCTGGTGATAAAATATCTCAGATCTGTTTTGCCTGGAAAGGTTTTCAAAGGCTGTGTTCACTATATATAAAGTTCTAGGTTTAGAGGATTATTTTTTTCTTCCAGTGTCTTAAAGATGTCAGCCCATCATCTTCTGGCTTGTATTAAGTCTGCTGATTCTTACTTTTGCACTCCTGTATTTAATAGGTCTTTTTTCCCACTCTTACTGCTTTTAAGACTTATTATTAATTTTTTATCAGCTTGGTTACGATGTGCATTCATGTGGTTTTTCTTCATTTGTAATACTTGGGTTCCTTGAGCATCTTGGCTCTAAGAGTTTATAGTTTTCATCAAATGTGAAAAATTTACAGCTTTTACATTTTCAAAAAAAAAAAATTTTTGTCCTCTTCCCCACCCTTCCCATTCTGGGATTCAAAATACACATATGTTATTGCTTTAGGTTACTATACAGAACATTAGTGTTTGGTTAGTTTGCTTTTTAGCTTTTTTTCCTCCTCCTATGTATTTAAATTCACTGATCTTTTATTTTGCACTCCCAATGTGTTGTTAATTCTATTAGGTAAGGTGTTTATTTAAAATATATTTTAGCTCCAGAAATTGTACTGTTTTTAAATTTGCTCCTCATGTTCATACTTCTCTCTAAATTCTCATGTATATTTTTAACCCTTTTCCCATTTAGAAAAAAAAAAGTGCAGCTCACTGCCAGCACTCATTCAATTTTACATAAACACACTCTTTGAGGCTAAAGCAAATCTGACTGATTTTCAATGTGAAAATAAAATATAAAAACTGTTCTTGGAGTTATTTCTAAACAGTACTAACATCAGAATTGTCTGAATCATCAGAATTGTATATTTCAGAAAAATCAGATTCATCAAATGAATTTTTGGCCCACAACTGTTCAAGAATGATGTTAGCATCATGCGTAGGAACGCTGCATTTTCTAGAATTTGACATTTTCAGCGATCAAGCATTACTATATTTTGTAAATGGAAATACTACTACTAAAAACAGAATTCTATAAATAGAATGATATCTTTTGTTTTCAAAGTTGATATACTAGAGTGACACGAAAATAATCAAAGTGTGATATTTTGTGGCAAAGTTTTCTTGGGGTAAACACTGCAGCTGCATGCGCTACTGGCAAGTATTCTTGGGGCAAATGGGAAAAGGGTTAATAGCCGCTTTAAAGTCCTGTCTGATAATTGCATCATCTCTGCCATTTTTTAAATGTTCCTATTTACTGATTTTTTTCCTGGGAAATTATCATACTTACCAGCTTCTCTTCATGCTCAGTAGTTTTGTATGGATTCTGGACATTGTAAATGTTATGTCGTGAGTGTCTGGATTTTGTTCTCTTCCTTTAAAGAGCATTGAATTCTTCTTTGATTGGCAGTTAAGTCTATGAAGATCATCTTGATAATTTCAAGTTCTGTATTTGTGTTTTGTAAGATTGCATCTAGACCAGCCTGGACTCTAGGCCAAATTTAGTCCTAATATTAAGCAATGATTCTGGCCGGATGTGGTGGCTCAGAGGTCACCTGGGCAGCCAAACCTTAAAAAGTCTCAGATGATTCTGATGTGCACCCCCAAATGATAACCTTTATAATAGGCAAAGATTTTAAGAAGAAAAATAAAAAGTTACATAATTAGAATTTCATACTTTGGGTTGGGTGCAGTGGCTCACACCTGTAATCCCAACATTTTGGGAGACCGAGGCAGGTGGATCACTTGAGGCCAAGAGTTCGAGACCAGCCTGGCCAACATGGTGAAACCCCATCTCTACAAAAAATACAAAAATATTAGCTGGGCTTGGTGGTGCACTGCTGCAGTACCAGCTCCTCTGGAGGCTGAGGCATGAGAACCACTTGAGCCCGGGAGGTGGAGGTTGCAATGAGCCGAGATTGTGCCACTGCACTGCAGCCTGGGTGACAGTGAGATTCTGTCTGAAAAAAAAAAAAAGTGATTTTGATGGGCTCACTGGTGGATGCCTTTCCATTCCATAAGTTGCACTTCTGGGGTTGTATGGAGTTTGGCTGTATGTCAGCCTTGTGTAAACTCTGGAAATTGTTTACCTTATAAATCCCTAGTAGTTCTTTTCATGGCCTTGTGGTTCACTCTATTGCACACATAGCTCAATAGTCAGCTACAGACCCAAGGGGATCTGCATGAAGATTTTCTGAGCTCCGTCTTCGCATAGGCTCCCCATCTCTCTACTCTTCTCCAAAATTTCTAGCTGTTTCAGCCACTCCAAATGCTGAGCTCTGACTTGTCAGTTCAGTTAGAATTATTATTGCACTCAAATGACAAACACAGCCTTGTGTAAAATTATATTCTTTCGTTCCGAATCTAATCCAAGGGTTGGCAAACTAGTCCTGTGAAGAACAAGATGGTAAATACCTGGCTCTTCCTTGGTTCTTCTTTCCTGAGCCATTGACCAGGAAGTGGCTCCAAACAGAATGCTGGTGTGAGGCTGCCTTACTTGATTCCCTTCTGTCAGGCACCAGAGTACTGAGCTGGTTGTTGTCGAATATTTAAAAACAGTTTTATATATTTTGTCTGGTTGTTTAGTTGTTCATACTGAGGTAACTAGACTGGATTCAGTTACTCCATCGTGGATTCACAGGACTTTTATAAATAAAAAATGGGATTATAGATGTGAATGTAATCTGCAAACTAAGATGGAAAGAATACATGAAGAGGATAATGACCTACTTCCTCAGTATCCTGCCCAAGCTCCCATATTTGCATTTAAGTACATATTAAAAAAAACAGAGGCTTCCATTTCCATCATTCTATCTGATAAATGACAAAGGACTACCTTAACCACATGTGTTCCTCCCTCTCCCTGACTTACTGCTATGACAAAGACATTCATCTGAGTAACGCCTGAATGTTAAGATAATTTGTTTTCAGAATGTCTAAGGTAAAGGCCAATTATGCCATATTGAAAGAACTTACTTAGTTAAGCCCAAGGTGTCCATTACTTGGATAGTCATCACCAACATCACCTATTTGTTGCTTGGATAACAAATAGCAAAAATCTGTAAGGTGATGAGTGGGCATAGGAAGCTGGGAGAAGGGAAGGCCTCAGCATTTAGGTTTTCCAGTGGCAGCAGTCCTTTATGATGGGTGACAGAGCAGACTTTCATGACAAGTGACCCTCCAAGCTCATCTACATAATCATGGCAGATTGAACTTCCGGGGCTGAAACTGTCACTTTGTTTCCACACTTGATCTTCTCCTCATCCAATCCTTAAAATGATGCTTTGGCCTATTTCTGTATTTATTCTGTAACCCTTTGCTCTACTTCAACCACTCTCCCTCCAGCCTCTACCAAACAATCAGTAAGACTTACTGGCTAAATGTTATCCATCTTCAGTGGTCCATATTAAGAGCTCCCTAGACCCTCTAAGATAGTGGTCCCCAACCATTTTGGCACCAGCGACTGATTTCCTAGAAGACAGTTTTTTCATGAATGCAGGGGTTGGGGGTTGGTTCCAAGATGAAACTGTTCCACCTCAGATCATCAGGCATTAGATTCTCATAAGGAGCACACAACCTAGATCCCTTGCAAGTGCAGTTCACTGTAGTGTTTCCACTCCTATGAGAACCTAATGCCAATGCTGATCTGTCAGGAGGTGGAGCTCAGATGGTAATGCTCTCCCAAACATCACTCACCTCCTGCTGTGCAGCCCAGTTCCTAACAGGCCATAGGCCAGTAGTGGTCCTCAGCCTGGGGTTGGGACACCTGCTCTAAGGAACCCTTTCTGATTATCCTATGTTAATTCACCTCCATTCTTTCGTGAATTTAACTTGACTGGGCACCTCCCCTATACTAGACACGGTGCTCTTCACTGGGGATAGGAAAATGAATGAAGGACTATCACCACCTTCTGAAGCTCTCCAGCACTTTTTCTTGTAATCTATAATTTTTCTACGTGGCACTTTCTGGTGAAAGTTTTAGATGTTTTAAGGCCCTGACTGGGCAAGACCAGCCTTCATGCTAAAGGGTCCTATCTTCATTCCTTTTAGATTCCACAATATTTCTGGCCCTTCAGAAAAAGAAGCTCCTTGAACATCTTTGTACTGAGTAGATCTACCCTGTCAAGGGAGTCCTTCTTCTATGAACCCATGGGGGCTTACTCTTTGTCTCTTCAGCCCTGGATTAGCACCTCCTGCTCGCATTTTCTACTGTAACACAGGAGCCCTTTCACTTTCTCTGCTCATCCCCTGGTTCTTCTTCCAGTTTCCTCAGCGTGCGGCCTCCTTCCTCCCCAGGGGTCTTTGTGTACAATCCAGCTTGCAAGAGTCCAAGCTGGTGATTCTTTATTTCACCACTTTATCCCAGAGCTTGAAAAGTTGGTTGGCAGATCACAAGTGCTCAAAAATTATTTGTGGAAGGTATGAACAAATTGCAAACAAGATGCGGGGGTATATTACACCATTAAGACCATAAGTTAGTCTCCTTGGCAATCCAGGACAGGCAGGTTGAAGAAATAAATGGTGTCCTTGGTTAGAGAGGATCCCTGACTCTGGGTTCCATGGAGAAAATCTGGTAAACTTTCCTGTCAAAATTTTTTTTTTCTTAAAAAAATTTGAATGGTCTGTATCACTGTTATTAGAAACATTTAAATCCTATTTTAAAAATATGCTGCATTTCATTATAAGGAGAATATAGCCTATTTAAAATATAGCCTATTTCAATCCTATTTAAAAATATGCTGCATTTCATTATAAGGAGAATATAGCCTAACTCCCCAAAAATATTCCCTAAAAATGTTAAGTTGTATTCATATATTATTCATTCAATATAGAACCATCTTGATCTGCTTCTTCTCACACAGAGGCTGTGTGTAAGGGGTAATCCCATGGCCCCAGGGGCGGGTGTGGCCCTGAGGTTTCCAGGGCACAGTCACCAGTAATTCTTGGATGGTAGTCTTTGGTCAGAATGCCTTTAAGTAATCCTGCTGAGATGCCACTGGTTCCTCTGCCTTACTTCTGGCCATCTTGCCCATTTTTCATTGCATTATAAATACTGAATTTCTTTTTTCTTTTTCTTTTTTTTTTTTTTTTTAGCCCTTTCACCTATTTACTTAACTGTTTCTGCTAAAGAGAAGATCAAAACTCTTTATAGTAGCCAGACCAGGAGCCAGAAGGTCTGAGTTCTCTCTCCTGGCCATTATCCCAGCTAGTGCTGTGTTCTTAGTAAAAATTCAGCCAGCTGGGACTTTTTTTACCTTACTCCTGGGAAGAGGGAGCCCCCTTCAGAATTAAGATTCTATAAATAGCCTTTTATGAGGGCTTTTACCAAGCCTGGTAGGTTATCGCCATCATTTAATTACCTAGCATTCGCTTCTTTAAACAAAATACCAACGAGTGTTCTTTTGAGTAATTCCTTTTTCTAGCCTTTGAGACCCTCCTGCTCAACTTTATATTGAAGAGTCAGCTTCTTGTACTTCTGTGGAGGTTGTGAGAAACTCTCTCTGAGGGTAGATTATGGAACAGTAAAACCAGATTGCAATTACAGCATCTAATAATGCAAAGCTTATTTCAGGAAAAACATCAAACAGGAAACTTGAAGCAGAGGGATGTGTAAATTAATATTTCTATCTGGCTATCTGCCTGGGCTTTCTGAGCTAATCTGCTTTATTACATATTTAGGATCAGAATTAAAACAGAGATATTTTTCTGTATTCTTTTCTACTCTCTTTCTTAGTCTAAGCTTCTCATTTTATTTATCTGTTTTTTTAGGCTAGTGGTTAATTTCATTTTCTCCAAATTGTGACATATACTTAAAATCGATCAAATATCTTTGTCTTGTTCACCCAACTTCTGATTTCAGCTTTCCAAAGACTTTCATGTTATAAGATTTTTATTTTAGTATTTACATTTGATAGTTCTAAAATAACATGTTTATATAGATTTTCTCCCATATTTAAATATTACCCAGTGACTTGTCACTATGGAACTTGAAAAAGCATTAGCAATTTCCTCCTCCACATTTCCACTCATGGAGTTCCCATCTCCTAATCCCCCATGTAATTAAAATGTCTATTTTTACCTAAGTCAATATTCAGTGATTGCATTAATATGTCTATATTGTTTATAGCTGAGTTACAATACAGGGACCACATTTTTATGATGCTTCCCAAATTAATAACTTTTCTTTCTTTTGCTTAATTGTCTATGCAAGTTGCTAATTCAGCTCCAAACTTATTTCTAGAATATAAATCTCTCAACTCCTTCAACCACATTAGGTATTCCATTATCTTTATCTTTTTGGTATCTCCTTCTTCTGACCCTCCTGGATCTGACAGCCCCCGAGGATGGCTGCTTGCTGATCTCCAAAACAACCTCACACTTCACCTGTGACCTTTGCTTCTCTCCTCTCCTGGATCACCTGTTTTCATCCTGTGCTGTCCACTTTGTTGGTTCACTTTCTTATTCCGCTAAAGTCCGTCCTCTAATAGCTCCTTAAGAAAGGATGCATGAGAGTACATTTTTCAAGAGTCTGCATTTGATATGACAGTTTGGTTAGAGGTTAGTGTAGGATTCGATGTTGGAAATTCTTTCCCTAACATTTTTAAGGTTTGCATCAATAGTCTTCTGAATTTCTGTGCTGTTTTTAAGAACTTCCTGGTTTCTTCTAATTTATGGTGCTTTGGCTACTTTAGAGAGGATGTCAAGTAGGTGGGCCTGGAGCCTACGTTGATATTTCAACCAGGAAACCTGTGAGTCATTGGGTACTATTCAGGGCCTCAGAGCTATGCTTTCACCTTGGCAATGACCATTGAGGACTGAGTCTCAGGTGCAGATTGTAGATATCAGAGCCCAGAATATAATGAGCCTAGGTAGCCTCCAGAATTTGATTTTAGTTGCTGTGTTTTTTGCCCAAATCATTGAGACTTTTGTGCATGTGATTTTTCCGTTTATCTTCCTTTTTCTTCAAACAACTCACCCAATTAGGTCTCCATATCATCTCCTTGGACAGATAAGGAAAGTGTCCAGAGTTGGGTATTCCAGGACTCTGACACTGGAGAGAGGGTTCGGACCATTAGGGACAGCTGACATCTCCTCTCCTTCACAGCCAGGGCACTTCTGCGTGCCTTTCTTAGACGCAATGTGTTATAATATCTTAAGAATTATCTATAGGTGGGGTGCAGTTTGAAAGAAAGGAGATGAACTCAGAGAGATGGGACTGTGTTGCAGGCAAAAGTCTCTGACTTCTTCTAGGCCTAAACTTGAGATCTGCATGAGCCTGTCCCATGACCTGGGAAATCCACAGGCTGGTACCTCTAAGCTGTACTTAATAAGAGATACTGTCCTCAAAGGAGTTAAGTGACTGTGAGATGAGAGAGACAAGAACTGGCACCTCAACTTCTTGCCTGTTGATGCTTCATGACATTAAGAAGCAGTAAATCCTGAACTGTTAAAGTATGACAACTCCACACATAATGCGAAAGCAATTTTATAGAATTTCAAGCCACAGGGATTTAACAACTCAAATAACAGAGGCAGAGTTTTTAAAGGTCTTTAAGTGATAAGAATTTCAAATAGATTTTTGGTTATGCTTTTTAAAGATTAATAACAAAAGTTCATGCTGCAAAGAAGAGTCTCTGCTGGAATGGCCAGGCAAAAATAGCTCCACATCATGCTTTTTTCTTCCACCTGAACTTCAAAAGGATGTATGTGCAGATTAAGATGACTTAAGGTAAGATGGGACTTGGTGATTGCCTAGAGACAATAAGGTAGTTTATAGCATTTTTCATCAAGAGTTCAGTGTGTTTCTTCCTTATGTGATCTGATGATTGTAGAAAATAGGCTTATGGAATTGTTTGTTTAGAAAAGAGCCATGGTAAAATTAGACATTGTTATGGACTGAATGTTTATGCCCCTCCACAATTCATAGGTTGAAGCTCTAACCTTTAATATGATGATATTTGGAGGTGGGGCCTTTGGAAAGTAGGTTTGGATGAGGTCATGACGGGGAGGCTTCATGTTGGGATTTGTATCCTTACAGGAGGAAGAAGAGAGGAGAGCTCGCTTGTCTCTCCAATGTATGAAGACACAGAGAAAATATATGGATGAGCAAGCCAGGAAGAGAGAGTCCGAGAGGAACTGAGTGGGCCGGCACCTTGACCTTGAACTTTCGAGCCTCGAGAACTGTGAGAAATGAATGTCTGCTGTTGAAACCACATAGTCCATGGTATATTGCAATGGCAGGATGAGCAGACTGAGTTACACATAAAAGATTTGAGTTGTGAGTGGAGACAACTCCAATTTCTACTCTACAACATAATTTTCGAAAGAAATCATTGAGCCCCAACTCTTGTGTAGAACAATACAGACGAATGATGACAGAATCAAGGCTAGCCACCTTAGTGGGCAAGTATATGGGACATGCGTTGAAAAATGATCCAGCTGCTAAAAAAATACCTGTTACGATTTCAAGTTCATTATTTTTCTCTTTACAGAACAAATCCTCTCCTGCCTTTTGCCTCCATTTCCCAGTAAATTTCTGTTAGGGTCAGGCCTTGTTTGAGAATGTTATAGATTCCCTTAATCAAATATGGCATTGCAGCCAGTTGCATACAGGCAACTGTTTACATACATCCTATCCTTTGAAATCTTTGAAAGGTTCTAGGAACTCTAACTCATCTTTTTAGTGTTTAATGTTCTACACCTTAGGAAACTGGCTCAGAGCCAAAGAGCAACTTAAAAATAGTTATGATGCATATAACAAGAAGCATTTATTGAAAGTACTTCAAACAGTGTGTACACTTTTGTTCAATCATTATGATGAAATGACGGGCTGGGCCATAATTAATTTTAAGTCATTGCCACATTTTCAGAGGAAACCAGGATTTGCATGGAGGTTTGAAGTGCATTGTCAATATTAATCTACAGAGTTGGACTCCTCTTCTAGAACAATAGAAAAAAGGCAGCACTAGCTTTGCCGTGAGGTGTACCTGAAATTTAATCCAGGGCCTACCACTCTGACCTGTGAATCTTATACGAAGTAAATAATAAAAGTAGTAAAATTCTCTGAGTCCTAAGCACCATGTCTAAAAGTGGCAGTAGTGATAGTGACCCCATCGGGTTCCTGTGAGATCGCATCTGTGTGGCTGGAGTCATGCCAGGCTAAGCTGATCTCCTTGTTGGATCAAATCAGGCCCAAAATGATTTGCACGGGTCTGGGGGGCACAGCAAGAGCCACATCTGTGATTGACTGCGATAGGTATGAGCATGTCTGGAGACTTAAGGAGCCAACACAAGTAAGCTAAAGTATACGTGGCTCGTGTTATATGGGCGAGGTTATGCTGTGGAATCCGTAAACACTGCATCTTAATGCAGACAATGTTCGTGTTTGCTCACGGAACAGTCTGATGTACGGCTGGTGGAGATTCTGGGTGGCTCTCCTCAAAGCAGTGACTCAGGGATCCAGGGTCCTTCTCTCTTGTGACATAATTTCCTTCAATATGTGCCTTCCGTGTTCACCAGAATGGATGGCAAAGAAAGCATGGACCATTCTGCCAGGCCTAGAAATGGTGTAGGTTATTTTTGTCCACATTTCACTGGCTAGAACCCAGTCATACAGCTCCAACCTCAATGTAAAGGAGGCTTAGAAATGTCATCACCGTTTGTGCCTAGGGAAGCCTGAGAATGGAAGCAGCAATCCAGTCCCTATCCCAATCTTTCCCTCTGGCCACAATTTCACTCTTGCTGCCACTCACAGAACACACAAATTCCCTCCGCAAGGCAACAACCCAACTTTCCATCCAGTCAGCAGCATGCTCAGTCCTTTCCATCAGGCCCAGATGGGCTCCTTTTGTTTTGGCAAAAGATAAACTGAAAACACAAATTGTCTGCTCCCTGTCCCAACATACTCCATACACAATGGTGAAAGAAAGACAGGATAACCAAAGTACAAAGGACCATCGGAAGGGGAGGGGTGGGAGACACATGGCTGCCATGGCTTTGGAGGACTCTGAGAGCCCACTAGAAGATGTGAAGTCCACCCAGCTTGAGGAAGAAAATTACCTTTGATTAAGACATCTTTTTATTTCCTGGGTGGAATTCCATTCTCTGCTATTCTCAAGGGCCTGGGTTCTGCCTTCTGGACAACTCTTTCTCCTCCTGGTTCCTCTGGGCCACACCTGAAATGATGTTGGGAGAATGCCTTCTTGGGGTTTCTAGAATTTCCAAATTCCACCTGTGACTGGTGAAAGACTGGGGGCCCAAGAAATTTTTTTAAGGTCTTGAATAATCAACATCTTTCTAAAATAGATATATGGTTTCCTTGGTGATTAATGGTCTCAAAATTTAGTTGGCTTCTCCCTCATTTATTTATTAATCAGTTCATTTGTCAGTAACTATGCCTATTATTCTTCCAAGATATAGATTCCAATTCTGCTTATTTTATTTTATTTTATTTTGCTGCTACCCTAATGCCTTTCTCTTTAACTTAATAAATCTACTCTGAGAATAACTGCCATGATAGATTAAGATAGATTTGTAATCTGGTCTTTCCCCTGAGTCACATTATTCAATTTAGAAGTTTTTCTGTGATTTTATTTCTTTTAAAATTCCATCTCTCGTGTTTTAGGACATGGAAGCTGTGAGCTTTTCCAACCTGCCACCCTGGAATTTCTGGATTATCTTGAGTCCCTTTCATGTATGTCTTGCAAATTGGTTAATTTCTTCTCTCTTTTTACTAATATTTTGGTTATGGAATTTTTTTCAACATGCAGCAAAGTTGAAAGAATCCTGTGGTGGAAACCCCTATACTGAGCACCTAGATTCTACCATTAATAGTTACTATGTTTGATATACATGTACATATCCATCTCACTCCTATACGTGTACCATCCATCACTTGACTCGTTCTTTCTTGAGCTCGCCTTCATCTTGTAATACCTTGTGCACACAGCCAGTAATAGCCAGCATGCACAAATGCTCTGATAGTTCCAACCGCGTAGCTTGGAGCTATAAGCTGAATCTGTGCACGGCTTGCCTTCCAAGTTACCACAGATGGTTACTTACCAACCAATTTGCCATTGCTTGGTTCAAGTCTCCATCTTTCCAGTCTCTGATATCAACTTTCTATTCCTCTGCTGCAAGAATCGTTACCCAAAGTTGTCTTCAGGTTTGCGCTCCCTCCAGAGGTGTTAGAAGACAATTTGTTTCGTGCATTTTTCTTAGCCTCTCAGGATGGAGTAACCTTGGCATGACTTGTGGATGCATCACTCCCATCTCTGTCTCCATTATCACATGGTCATCATCATGTGTGTCTGTGTCTCTGTGTCTCTTTTCCTTTTCTTATGAGGACACAAATCGTATTGAATTAGGGTCCATGCTAATGGCCTCCTCTTAACTGGATTACATCTTTCAAGACCATATCACCAAATGAAGTCAAATTCACAGGTAAGGTGGTTAAAACATCAATATATCTTTTGGATGAGGGGGGCACAATTCAACCTACAAGAGGGAACATCTGCCTAGCCTCATCACAAGGTTTCAATAAAGAATCTCTCCAGCTGGGTGCAGTGGCTCAGGCCTGAAATCCCAGCACTTTGGGAGGCCAAGGCAGGTGGATCACCTGAGGTTAAGAGTTTGAGACCAGCCTGGCCAACATGGTGAAACCCCGTCTCTACTAAAAATACAACAAAATTAGCCTGGTGTGATCGTGGATGCCTGTAATCCCAGCTACTCAGGAGGCTGAGGCAGGAGAATCGCTTGAACCCAGGAGGCGGAGATTGAAGTGAGCTGAGATCACACCATTGCACTCCATCCTGGACGACAAGAGCGAAACTCTGTCTAAAAAAAAAAAAAAAGAAAAGAAAAAAGAAAAGAATCCCTCCTGTACCTAAAATGATCTGGCCCTTGAAGCCAGCTTGGGAGCAGGTCATGGGCGTTTGATGGGAACGGTGTTTCCATGTCCCACCATGGTGCATCAAGCTTATGTCTCAGGAGGGAAGATAAAATAGCTAAAATGTATAGAAGACTGAGTAGACTGTCCTCTCTACTAAATTGTCACTCAGACCTGTGATCTCAGAACAGAATGAGAATCTCTGTTTAAAAAAATTGTTTATTATATCTGTAATTCAAAAGAATGATTACTATAAGGATGCTCAAGTATTCATAGCAGAATGGAGGAAAAGCTACAGGGATGAAAAAGGCAGATCCTTCTCATATTTCTAAAAGCAGGATCTCCATTTCAGGAAGTGCAAATCTGGGCAAGGAAGTGCATCATTACCCTTTTATATTTTATCTGGAATACACAGTGACACTTTCATAGCTTCCCCTTTTCAGCTTCCTATAATCCTGCATCCAGAGTGGAGCTGTCCATCTCTGCTGACAGGACCCCTCTTTGTGGAAGCTATCACTGTTGTATTATGAATATCTATATTTGGTAATTACCTCATTTCACAAACATCTATGGTGGGACTGTACTGGAGCTCGTGAGGGCCTTAATGTCTGTTTCAGACTCCCTCAGTGGACGGAAGGAAGGGCACAGGGTGCACATCTCCTAGCACCCAGCATGGTGTCTGCACATCATTATACCATGACTGTTTGCCAATCAAACGAACAGAGGAATCCATGAACAAATAGATGGATGATTTTCAGGAAGTGGAATATTTATAATAGGATTCACCAGAAATAATTAGGTCAGGTGCCCTGTTGTGCCTTCAGCAAAACCAATAAAACCTATCTACATATTTTCCTAATTAAAGCATTTCTACCTTAATTGTATTTCTTTTCTTTTGAACTGCCATAATGGAGGCTTAATCAATGAAATGTTTATAGTGGCAATATTTTCCAAAATAATAATAGGGATACATATTTGGCACAAATATAAATTCCGAATTATGCATTTTTAAATGTAGAAATTCTACAGATATATTCAAATATCATCAGGCAATCTTTGTGAAAAGCATTCTGGCAGTGTGTACCAAGATCTATTGAAAATTTTAAATACTTTCATCTAGCAATTTTACTGCTGGGAATGTATCCTAAAAATCCAAAGTACTGAGCCTGCTTTATGAATAAGTATATTGCAGTATTATGTGTCACAGTGAAACTTTAGAAATAGTCTAAATGTCCTACAATAGAGTAATAGCTAAGTAAATTATAGGACATAATTACGCAGTCATTAAAATAATGTTTATAATGAGTTTGTAATAATAATATGGAAGAAGTTATATTATAATAAGGAATAAAAGAACAGGAGGCAAAATTATAGTCTGATGACATCCACATTAAGTAACAATAAATCTATGCATAAAACTCTTAAAGGTAGTACACAAAAATGTCAATAGTTATTGTTTCTAATGTGTGGAACTTGCAGTGATTTAAACATTTCTTCTTCCTGCTTTCCTTTATTTTCCAAATTTATCACACTGAGTATTTTGTAATGGGAAATGTAATAAGCATTTAGAAATAAAGGCACAAATGAGGTGAAAAATTAAATTGCATTAAATGTTACATTTATTAAAAAGAGGATCATAAAATTAGCAATGCATTGGAAAACTCTAAGTTCACTAGGCATTGAGGGGATAAATGGGAAGAATAAAAATGTTGAAGGCCATGATTTCAGAATTTTTGCAGGCACTGATTCATTTATGGAGACCTGAGGATGATGCAGGATTTGAGTGTTAGGCATTTAATCAGAGTCTTGCTGCTGGAATTCACAGGCGACTGATGGGGCCACACTTGACGTGGGTAGGTGCGCAGTTCCTCCAAAAAGCACTGTCCCTCGGTTCTTCATTCCCTGTCCCTCACTGAGTCAAACCTGCCAGCTTCTATGAGCTCTGACAAGATAGATGTTGGCAGGGGAAGATGAAACAGACTGACAGCCATTGCATTCAAACCGGTCACTTATAAAGGAAGCGAGTGTAACAACATTAAGGTTGCAACAGTCATTCTAAATGTCAATCTCCCTCCTCATGTGGCTGAGAGAGCATAGTCTCTTGTTTTTATTCATGGCTGATTCTTTATGTGGCTAAAGGAGGCAGTATACCCTCATTGAGACCAAGTGCCTAACGCTGCTTGTGTTTAAAAAGAAGTTCATGTAATCCCAGCATTTTGGGAGGATGAGATGGGTGGATCGCTTGAGGTCAGAAGTTTGAGACCAGCCTGGCCAACATGGTGAAACCCTGTCTCTACTAAAAATACAAAAATTAGCTGGGCATGGTGGTGGGCACCTGTAATCCCACCTACTCAGGAGGCTGAGGCAGGAGAATCACTTGAATCTAAGAGGTGGAGGTTGCAGTGAGCCGAGAAAGCGCCACCATATTCTAGCCCGGATGACAGAGTGAGACCCTCACTCTGCGGAAAAAAGCAACAAAAAAACCCGTGCATTTTCTACCAGGTGTTTTGATAAAAAGGTAAAACTTTTTGTCTCTCTCTTTCTTTGGTTAAAAATATATTATTTTATACTTTAAATCATATGTATTGAATGTCAAGTATCAAAAAAATGTAACCAAAAACGACTGTAAGAAAAGAGGGGCAAAAACTCCAACAGCTGGATCATCTGTCATGCTTGCCTCCAAAAGAAGCTGATAAAATTTATCTTAATTTTTTAATACAAGGTAATTTGCTTTTTCTAAAACTACAGAGTGAGAGGACATTGAGTAGTACATGATTTTGAGACTTAAAACAGCAACAGCACACACAGTTCCACACAGTACTTGGGGCCTAGTATACTTAAACACACACCAGCAAGTTTTGAGGGGAAAAAGCGAAGTATTGGTAGAGAAAGAAACCAGCATTTGTGTTAGTTTAAGAAAGAAAGCGGCTGGGCGTGGTGGCTCACGCCTGTAATCCCAGCACTTTGGGAGGCCAAGGAGGGTGGATCACGAAGTCAAGAGATGGAGACTATTCTGGTCAACACGGAGAAACCCTGTCTCTACTAAAAATACAAAAATTAGCCGGGTGTGGTGGCGTGCACCTGTAGTCCCAGCTACTTAGGAGGCTGAGGCAGGAGAATCGCTTGAACTCGGGAGGCGGACATTGCAGTGACCTGAGATCCTGCCACTGCACTCCAGCCTGGCAACAGAGTGAGACTCTGTCTCAAAAAAAAAAAAGCATGTGAAAATGTTAGCCTGAAAGAGTGACAGCACAGTTTAGGGAAAGAGAACATTTTGAAAATATTTGGGTGTCATCTGAAGCAGAGGTCCCAGTTTTGTACATTTTTTTTTTTTTTACTGTGGTTTCTAAAATAATTAACTTTTCACAGGGTATGGGGCTAACTCTTACTAGAACTGGAAACTGACAGATTATAATGTTTAGTATATTGCAATGTTTGAACAATAATCAAGCTAACCCCTTCCATCCTTCTGCTAGGCTTGGGTTTTCTACATCAAGCAAATTGTCCAGAAATGATGAGCAACTCACTTAGGTCATTGAAATTTCCTCAGTAGTTACAGCAAACTCAAGAGACAGAAGTGAACAGAGAATACATAGATTCAACCCATGCTTTCCTTGTATCAGTAATTCCTCCTAAGAACTTTGAAAATTCTTTGACTATCAAACCTTTATCTTTCTTTATAATTAGGATGGTTTCTGCTTTTAAAGATCATATCTATGTTTGCATTTTGACAGGTTGTAACTGTTGCGGAAAAAAATTTCTGCACTGAGAGTTGTTCAATAAGAAAGACGCAGACAATATTTGGGTGAAAATTTTGCAGAACGGACTCAGTTGAGGAAGACTTTATTATGAGTCACCTGAGCTTCCTATAAACATGGGATCAAGGTCCAAACATGGAATCTTTTCTGAGTCTCCTGGTTTCTTTGAGATGCTTCTGCAAAAGGCATTTGGGAGGCGAAGGCCTGGAACCAGGAGTCAGAGCCTCATACATTTGAAAACTAAAGACTTTTCTCCCAAAGCTGGCTTCCTGCTGATTGATATCAAGGTCATTCATTATGCAAGATCATTAGTCACATCACATTACCTCTGCAATCAGGCTTTCGATGATCAGTTTTAAACTTGAAAAAAAAGAAAAAAAGTACATTTCTCAACAGGCCCAAATGAGATGGTAAATCTGCTTGGTCCATTATGCTTCTGTCATGTTTCTCATTCTTGTGCACTCTTTTCCATTCCTAGGGACGCTACTCTGTTTTACGCCCTTGACGTTTCTTTTCCTGACAATTGTCACTGTGTTTTAATAGCTCATTCTGCCTCCAGGACCTCTGCCTTCTGGAGGAATCTCGAGTCCTGGTTGCCAGAGTCATCCACCTGGACCCTCTAAGTACTCCATGGAACCTGCTGCTTAAACTCCTAACTTTTTTTTTTCCATCTGGCATTAGATTCTTTGTCTTTTTCTCAATATTTCTTCTTTAAATTTCAGTCTCAAAGGGGCATGGAACCAAAGTCTTGATGTCTTCATTCTTAAACCAGCTCAGCCACCAACACATAGTGTGACTTAAGATAAGACCCTTCCCTGCTCTCTGCTTTGACGCACAGAGAAAGGACAGAAACAATGATGTAAAGGTTCCTTGCAAAAACAAAAACAAAAAAATCTGTCATTCCATGATTTATTTTTATTTATTTACTTTTTTTTGACTGAGTCTTGCTCTGTCACCCAGGCTGGAGTGCAGTGGTGCGATCTCAGCTCACTGCAACCACCGCCTCCTGGGTTCACTCCATTCTCCTGCCTCAGCCTCCCAAGTAGCTGGGACTACAGGAGCCTGCCACCACACCCAGCTAATTTTTTGTATTTTTAGTAGAGACGACATTTCACCTTGTTAGCCAGGATGGTCTCAATCTCCTGACCTCGTGATCCGCCCACCTCGGCCTCCCAAAGTGCTGGGATTACAGGCTTGAGCCACCGCACCTGGCCCATTCCATGAGTTTTAAGTGATGAAAGGAAATGTCCCTGCCCATCTGAAAAGCCTAAGCATTTCTCCTATCAGAGCTTTTGGAAATGTACGGCTCTGCATGAGATTGTTATTATTTTTTTCCCCTCCTAAATCACACATGTCTTGAGTGCAGGTGGAATGCATTCAGGGGGGAGGTCCATGGAGGCATTTCACAGATCATCCCTGCTCACAGCTTTGCATTTGTGAACTGTGCGGGCAACACTGGGAGAAAGAGTTTCTGACCATGCTTGCTCTCCTCTTATGGGCTGTAGAGGCGATCTCCATAATGGGAAACAGAAGAGACGGTGCTTGTCCAGCCTGTGGGTTGCCTTGGAAACGGCTGGTGGGGAGCCGGCTTTCCCTTCATTAATGGGGCCGTCCATTTATGGCTGATTTTCTCCTAGATCCCTCCTGCTATTTATGCCACTTAAAGAGACCCTAAAAAACCTTACCCTATTTGTAAAGAATGAAAGTGACATTTTGTCAGGGCTTCAGTGTTTAAAATCCTAACAGATAATGTGTGGTTTCGATAGTAATGCCGATTCACAGAAACCTCTCAGGGGCACATGTTTCTGGTCTCCATGGATTCACAGGTTTTGTAATTATCTATTTTCTCCCTCTTTCATTCTTGTATCTTTTCCTTTTCTTCTTCATGTTCCACTGTCAAAGATGTCCTGCCACTTAGTCTGTCTGATCTCAGTACGATGATCAGGTTACTAGGATCCCTTCTGTGAGTTTAGGAAGTCACAAATGTCCAGATTTGCAAATTTAAAGAGCAACTTTTGCCCAACATAATAAATAAAAAGAGAAAATAAAATATATAAGAAGATGTTTTATAAATGGTGAAGCGTGATAGAGGTATGGAAAATTGTTATAAAAACCACTCAGAGTTTCTGCAATCCGACACCCTTTATTTTTCCACAATAGAATTGTGGAATAGAAACCGCTTTTTAAACTGAACATTTAAAAAGTGGTTTCTTGCTGGGCGCGGTGGCTCACACCTGTAATCCTAGCACTTTGGGAGGCCAAGGTAGGTGGATCACCTGAGGTCAGGAGTTCGAGACCAGCCTGGCCAACATGAGGAAACCCCATCTCTACTGAAAAATACAAAAATTATCTGGGTATGGTGGTTCATGCCTGTAGTCCCAGCTACTCGGGATGCTGAGGCAGGAGAATCACTTGAACTCGGGAGGTGGAGGTTGCAGTGAGCCAAGATCGGCCATTGCACCCCAGCCTGGGTGACAGAGTGAAAAAAAAAATTTAAAAAGTGGTTTCCACTTTAAAGAGCATATTCCTGAGCATTGTTTCATTTGATTCTATTTAAGCATTTACATTGGGTGTGGGGAGTGCCGATCACTTTTTTCTTTTTTTTTTTAATATGGGAGTGACTGGCCCACGGAGCCTATCTGTACCTGCTGGAGACAGCTGAGCATTGCCCAGAAAAGCTTCCCTTAGAGCTGATGCAGGGACAAGATGCAACTCTTAGGTTCCTCCCTTGGGGGACGGTGAGCATTTTACATGTGTCAAGAAGGAAGCCTACAGATGTCCCATGGCCTGAGAGGAGACTGTGGCAGAGACAGCGTACTAAGCCTGAAGCCATGCTAAGCTGGACTTATCCTTGGGAGGTGGTTTCTGAGCACAGTCTATATTTCCCAGCAGCCCTTGCAGCTGTGTGTTACCAGAATGATTGTTTAGGCTTCACAGTGGATTCTAGGTGGAGCTGATGTATATCTCTTTTTGAACCAGGTTGTAAGAAGCAGGAATCCACCACATACTCCCTTTCCTCTTCTGTTGACTTTGTGCAGGAAACAGCAAGTCTCTAGACATGATGGGGTCACAGGATGGAAGGATGCTGCAATCCCCTCCACCCCAGCTCTCACACACAGCTGAGCAGGGCTGTTTCTGAAATAGGGTAATAGGGGCCTGGGGGCAGGGATCTGGCAGCTTCCAAAAAAAATGCTCTTTTTCTATGGGGTCTGCTGCCTCGTGGCCACTGTCTCTGGTCATGGCTGCAAGCCAGACTCTCTCCAGCAAGTGAGCCAGAGGTGGACTGAAGGAGGAGCCTGCTGCCACACCCTTCCTCTTTCAGATATGTTTGTTGATTTACTTGTTTGTTTTTAATCAGCATTCCCCCAATTCATCTTTATGTTTTTTTGTTTTGTTTTTGTTTTTTTGTTTTTTGGTTTTTGTTTTTCTTTCCTCCTAAACCAGCCAGTTCCTACTGTTCAGGGCAGTCTTTCTGAAGTGGCAAATCCTTCGTGTGCTGCTGTTTCTACAGACCTTTCTTTGACAGGGAGGGGACACAGATGGCCCAATTTGCCATTGAGGGTCTGAGGAAAGCCCAGGCTTGAGATGGGCTTTGAATGGTGGGTGCTGGTAAGAGGGGCAGCTTTCTAAACCAAAGATGTGCCTTGTGGAACAGAGAGAGAAAGTCACAGAAGAGCAACGAAGGGCAGAGAAAGACGGGTGCAAACAGGGAAGGAGGGGAGGAAGGAAGGAGGAGGGAGGGGAGGATGAAGAGAGGAGGGAAGGGAGAAATAAAGGAGGAGGGAGGGAAGGATGGAGGGATGAGGGAGGGGAGAAAGGAGAGAGGAGAGAAGGAGAAAAGAAAAGAAGACGGAGAGGAGGGGAGGAAAGAAGGAGGTTGCAGAGGAGGGAGCTGAGGCAGGGGAATAGTGCTTAGCAAGGAGGAAAGGAGCCTGGGAGGAAGAGATTGGGGGAAGAAGAAGTGGTGAGGGAGAAATTTCTATTTCCCACCTCCATCTGCACACATGCAGAGAGGTAATAATAAGAGAGTGTCGCAGAGACAGCGTTTCACTGCGCTGAGCACACCCTGAGTCTGCCATGGCCTCATTAAGTGAGTGAAGAGGCTTGGTGACTGGGGGACTCCAGGTCACCGGCGATGGAGGGCCTGGTAGGGCTGGATTTTTCCATTCTTCTACACCTGTCATTTGTGTGACCTTCCAGGAGAAACAGTTAGCCAGGGCTGAATTAGGGCCAAGAAATTATGATATTATGTTAAGCAGCTGAGAGACTCATCAGGTCCGGCTCCTCCAGAGGGAGGGGGGTTGCCGCCCCGGCCCTAGGCTGAACTGAGGCCAGGCCCCGTCCGTGGACAGTGAGATACCATGGGGCAAACCTCTCTGGCGAGCATGAGGAGGAGGCTAAGGATGGCCGGGCAGGTGTGTCCTCCGGGTTTTTGAGCTAGAACGGTCCCTAGAGATCATCGGACCTGACAGCAACTGCTGCTTTCTCCAGGAGACACATCTGCGGAGGCTCCGGGAGCTGGAGCCATTTCAGGGCCTGTGCAAAGACCATAGTCATGGCAGGGTCTGGGCTACAGCGGGCTCCTCGGTCAATGCCATTTCCACCACCCATAACTGCTTCGGAGCCCGCAGCATGCTACACGGGATTGAATTGCACGGAGGTAGTAGCAGGTCGGGGGTGGTCTATTGTAAAGGGAAATGGTGGAAAATGGTGGGAACAGGGACCGACTCCCTGCAGGTGAGCTGGGCTGCTTGAGGCATCAGAGGAAGAACAGAAGAAGGATCCCATGTGACACGAGGAGAATGAGGATGAAGAGCTCTCTTGTAAAAGTGCTGGGTTGCGCTGACATCATGAGACAGAAGAACTAGGCCGACAGCCCTGATTAATTCCTTAATATCCCTCAGTACTGGAGGATCTCCTGAGGAAAAAATTAGAAAAGTATGTGTAAACAATCCTAACTCGCTGTTTTACAGTTTACAAGTCGAATCACAATAAAACATAGTTTCCATTTTATTTTAGAATTACAATTCACTTCGTGGTCAGACCTCTGTTCATATCCAGCAGGGAGTTTGAAGGATCACAGGCTTCACCACCAGATGGATCCAGGTTTGAATCCAAGCCCTGCCACTTCTTAGATTTGGAGACAGTATTTTCTTCAATGTGCTTTAGTTTTGTCATTAATAAATCGGGAACTATTACTGCATATCACATACATGCTTAACTATTTGAACAAAAAAAAAACACGTAGGAAATTGTACCTCCTTAATTCTGGGACGTATGATCAATTCCCTCACATAACATCAGTTTTAGATCAGGGAGTAATGGGTGCTTGCCTAACTGATGTCCAGCACTTTGCTGGGTGATGGGAATATAAAATCACACCAAAGAGGTCCTTCCCCTCAAGAAAATGATGGTTGAGTGAAGCACTACAATCTATGTCTCTTTGACTTTCAATGCTCTGTTTGAGAACAGGAATCCTACCTTTTAATCTATTTATTTCCAGAGGTTAGCAGTGTGAGTTACAAAGTAAGTGCCTGGACATGGACTTCATGATGTGCCTTGACATGGTCACAAAAGGGCCACCAGAAAATGTTTTCCAATACAATTAATGTAGATAGAAGTGCAGAGGAGGGCTGGGCGCAGTGGCTCACGCCTGTAATCCCAACACTTTGGGAGGCTGAGGCAGGTGGATCACGAGGTCAGGAGATCGAGACCATCCTGGCTAACCCAGTGAAACCCCCATCTCTACTAAACAAAATACAAAAGAAATTAGCCGGGCGTGGTGGCCGGTGCCTGTAGTCCCAGCTACTCGGGAGGCTGAGGCAGGAGAATGGCGTGAACCCGGGAGGCGGAGCTTGCAGTGAGCCGAGATCGCGCCATTGCACTCCAGCCTGGGCGACAGAGCGGAAAAAAAAAAAAAAAAAAAAAAAAAAAGTGCAAAGGAGAAGCTACCTGACGCTCCTTTTTAGACATTGAGGAGTTCTCCAGGAAGAAAGTCGGCATCGCTATGATGGGACCAGGATGAAGGGGAGAGAATGCATTCTGACACCCTCGTCCAACCAGCTCTACTGAGCATGAGTTTTCTCCAATATATTTCCCATGGAATTTAGAGGTCAGTGAAAGTGAAATATGGTTTATAAAAGTAATATAGATCCATGGAATAAACCAGATAATTCCAAAGCAAGATGAATCAATAATATTGCAGGGTCCCAGACCTAATTAATAAGGGAATGACTTTTCTCCAAAAATACTAAGGGCTTGGAAAGAAGTTTTAAAGTGTGGTGATACTGGTACCATTTTCTCTAGAAAAAAATCATCAGTGAGGAGGAAAAACAACAATTCTTTGTTTCAGATGAAACAGAAACAATTTCTGAGGTTTTATCAGAAATTGTTATCACCAATTGCTAAAAGATGTGATTTAGGTACTGTTTTAAAGGAATTATCTCTACAAAAATAATTTTAAAAACAAATATATTAATTCAACTAACAATTACTGATCACCTACTATATATTCATGTCTGTGGTAGGTGAAACATAAAAGACAAGATTTTTTTTAAAAACCTGTTTTAGTCTCACGGTGCTCACAGTTTAGAGAAAGAAATAGGCTTACAATAACAATAACCCATTTCCCCAGTTTAAAAAAAAGACACTGACTTCACGTGGCCCAGATGCCTTTCTGGTGGATCAGGAAGCTGATAGCAGAACTTACATTGAACTCCCGATTTCTATCAAAATCCCGTGATTTTTCCACTTGACTGTAGTTTCCAAACATCAGTTGTTCATATACCACTTCACCATTTTGCCAGGTGTTGCACCTCCAGTGTGGTGTTTACTTAGTATCTATTATGCTGGATTTGTTCCCACATAAATATGTTTCAGTAATTTACTGTCACAGCTATGATGGGGCATGTTCTTGTGCTCCCTGAACTATCTCAGCTAACACTGGGGGTGTGTGCCATCCATTTGAGAGATACGCTCTCTACCATGCTGTTATCATGTTTGTAGAGAGAGCCAGAAATCTCTGGCTGGAGATGCTAAGACATCCCCACGAGGAGTTCTGTCCTGACTGCTTATGAGTTGAGAGCATGTTGATTAGTTTAGCCATGAGAAGGAAAAAATGATCTGATAGAGAAGCAGGTATTGAGTTCTGTCTTGAAGAATACGTAATTTATTGGATAGGAAGAATGAGGCAGTGGAGTGTGCTGAGGCACAGTGGGGAGCAGGGGAAAACAGAGGTAGTTGTTACTTTCAGGTGCCCGAGAACAAGAGGTCAAACAAGGAAGGCTGGAGTTGGAGAGTAGAATGGATTAGAGGCAAGTCTAAAAGGGGCTTTGAACATCATGCTAAGAAATTTCAGTTTCCAGCAAATATTCGGGTCTGGGCTTTTTCGAAAAAAAATTCATAGAATCATCCCTTTTAGAATAAGAAGTTAGATCATTAGTAAAGAAAGTGAGGGTCAGAGAAAGGAATTGATCTACCCTTGGTAACCCAGGATATTGGTAATAGATGATCTGAAAAGTAGGGCTCTGCTTCTTAACTTGCTACTCTTTATGCTACCTTTAGCTGTTTCTGATATTTATTATTTAGCAGACCATTGCTGATTGAAAGATTGGGTTGAATGGGAGATGGGTTCATTAGAAAGCATCAGATGCAGGTCCTGTGGACACATGGGAGGAACAACCACCTTTCTACTGTGAGCTGAGATGCTTCCCAGAGAAGATGACACAGATGCTGGGTTTTGCTGCAGAAGGTGCTGAACAGGAAGACATAAATGAGTAGAGACGTGAGGCATAGCCTCAGGAGGCGCTGGTGTACTAAGAGCTGGTGATTGCTGGAGGCCAGGGAGCATGCTTGAAGGTTGGATCTAGACCCTGGCTGTCCATAGCCATAGCTCACTAGGGCAAATAAATCTGCTTTTCGGATGTTGCTGTTAAAGCCAATGATGACAAAAATGCAAGCCAGAATGTAAAGTGAGAAGAATTTAGAAGGCTTCCTTAACCTCAGTGTGGTCAGGTCAGCAGTGACTTCCACAGGGCAGTGGCCATTTCTTATCACACTCCCCTTTTCCTCCGCATGGATGCTAATGCAAGCCTGTGGTTTCCCACACACACTTGCCAGCAGAGCTTCCTAAGCTTTGGAGATGTTGCTTCCCTGCCTGAAATATTTCAGCGGCTTTCTGCT
Organism: Gorilla gorilla gorilla; assembly: GCF_029281585.2. Lineage (NCBI taxonomy): Eukaryota > Metazoa > Chordata > Mammalia > Primates > Hominidae > Gorilla > Gorilla gorilla. The sequence continues at coordinate 134,076,043 of NC_073236.2, read as the reverse complement.
TCTCCCAGTAAAAAAATGTACAGACTGTGTAACATGGTTTAAAAGACCCCTTGCCCTGGGATTTACCCCTTCTCTGTCTCATTCCCCAGCTCATCCTGCCAGGGGACTTTTTCCCTCCCTCCAACATGGATTCCCCATTCTTTATGTCTACATTCCTCACTTTTCACTTGAGCATCCACCTGCCTTGACTCCCCAGGTAGGAGGTTCCATTAGACATGGATTGAGGAATAGAACTTGACCCATGGCTGGTCATCAGAGCCAATATCCATGCTCATTCTGCTCCAGCCTTTACTGGAGAAGAGAATCAGCTCTCAACAGCATTATTGAGCTTGTGTGGATACTTCCCATCTCTAGCAATGAGAAGGAAGCTCGTGTCTTCATAAGAACTACATTTCACCATTGGAAGACTGGAACAATCAAAATGTCCTCGTATGGATTCAGCTTCCTGAAATTTCTACCCATTGTTTCTAGTATCTTATGTCCAGGTATTCTTTGTTCATCCAAGAGACAATTTCTGTCTATGCTGTCTGCATAGACATTACGTTAGGTTTTGGGAGAGCAGAGCGAGCTCCAATGTCCTCTCCTAAGGAGCTGAAGAACTGAAGGGTAAGATAGATGTATAAACCCAAACCCAAAGTCTCTGCATGTGGTGACTAAGCACAAGACACGGCTGACTCATGCGCCTTCACAGAAATGAGGCCTGGTGTTCAGCAACCTGTGGGGGTTTTCCGGAAAGAATATAAAACAGGAGCTGTTTTAGAGGGAACTATGCATATGAAAGCTTGAAACAATTAACTCCCTGAATGTTCAGAGACCACTGAGAAGTTCTAAGTAACTGAAGCAGAGGAGCTTAAAGGCTGAAGGCTGGTAGAGGGGCACTCATGAGGACTGACGGACGGCAAAAGGTGATGCTGGACGTGCCACTTGGGCACAGACGACTGAGCGTAGTTGCCATGCCATAGAGCAATACTTTTAAAATTGTAGGTTCCTGGACCCCATGCCACAGCTTCCTAATGTTGGAGGGCTCAGAGTTCACCTGGGCAGCCAAAACCTTAAAAAGTCTCAGTTGATTCTGGTGTGTACTCACAAATGATAACCTTTATAATAGGCAAAGATTTTAAGAGGAAAAGTAAAAAGTGACATAATTAGAATTTTATACTTTGGGCTGGGCACAGTGGCTCACACCTGTAATCCCAGCACTTTGGGAGGCCGAGGTGGGCAGAACCCTTGAGGTCAGGAGTTCAAGACCAGCCTGGCCAACATGGTGGAACCCCATCTCTACTAAAAATACAAAAATTAGTCCAGCGTGATGGCAGGAGGCTGTAATCCCAGCTATTCCAGAGGTTGAGGCTCGAGGATCACTTAAACTGGGAGCTGGAGGTTGCAGTGAGCTGAGATCACACCACTGCACTCCAGCCTGGGCAGCAGAGCAAGACTCAGTCTCAAAAGAAAAAAAGGTTGAAGGTTGGATCTAGACCCTGGCTTTTTATGCTTCTCAGCTCCTCAACATCTAGTACCAGCTTTCCCACCCCTCGCCCCTGGCAACACACACACACACGAAGTCCTTTAATGATAGCTGAATTTTTTGTCTGAGATTTTATTGTACTCTGTAGTTAAGAGATACTGCGTCAAGTATTTTAGTGGTTAATAAAGTGAAAAAACATCAAAGCTTGTGAATGAGTCCAGGTAAGGAAGCCCACCTTGCTCTCTTATCCTGGTGCAGGGAAACTGCTTCATGCCACAGATTCTTGAACCTTTTGTTGTTTAACAAATTTTAGCTTTATTTTATAGGAAATAATACAGGTTGCAGAAAAATTCTGAGAATAGGTAAGTGAACAGTGCTACAAGGACTGATTACTGTAGTTAGATGCGCCATAAATCTGTCATTTGAAGACAATAAGAACATCTTGTAAATAAATTGAGAATCTGATGGAACAGGCATTTGCAAAGGAGGGGGATGTGGATAGGTGTGGGTTACAAGATGGCATGCTTTCATAATGATCTGCCTTACAGCATAATATTCACAAAACACTGGTGAACATTTGGAGATCCCTGTGAGGGGCTGCCCAGTTTAAACTGCTACATGATAATTTAATAACAGGTTAACAACACTATAGAAATGTTTTGGGTTCTCAGAATGCCGTTGCATTCTTTTGCCACTTCTTAAGGTGCTTTGTGTATACCTCGTCCCTAGAAAGGGACTTGTGTATTGGTAAAGGCTGCCCATAGAAAGTTCTCAGAAAAGCAGTTTTCTCTGAATTCAATGGGATATTTACATCTCTTCTTAGAAATGTCTAAGGATTTAGATTATATTTCTTGAAATCTTTTTGCGAATATCTTTTTTCAGTCTGACTTCTGCAATACTCAGAATATACTAATTTTTTCCCTCTTTATTCAGTGGGCCAGAAATAAGTGGGTCAGATGTGAAACAGAAAAGAAAAAGTGCATGTTTTTCTGGAAAAAAAAGTGCATGTCGTTCTGCGTGTGTGCGTGCACACACACATGGTGGGGGTGTACTTAGCATGGAGCGGGCAATACTTTGGTCTTGCCATATGGCTTATTTGCAAATATAGATTGTAGAAACTTAACCACACTAAATTAGGCATCTGTGCTTGACAATATTGCCTGAAGTTAGGCTTTCAAAATGCAGATAATCATATTAATGCTTTTACAATGAGCCTTTTCCTTTGGGCCTGGGGCTTAGTGAGTGGCATTCTGAGCTCTGTTCTTTGGTTCTTGTCTATGACCGTGCCTCCCACTTGTTCAGAGTTCTAGAGAACCTGGGGTCATGTTTTGCCATCTCTTCCACAAAGGTCAAATGTGAGCCCTTACTTTTCTGGACACCACTCAAGTGCCTACGGGATTGTATTTTATATGTAATTGTAACTGAAAAATTCTATCCTGGGAAAGGGAAAGGATGAAGCCTATTCCAAAAACATGCAATGTCCCAGGGATATGATGTTGTTCAAATGACATGTTGCTTGGAATCCATCTTCACTCTAATTCAGAAATAAGAATTATGGCATTTTCACAGTTTTACTCAAGAATGCAGATTCTTAATAAAGTGTGCTTTGGAGCAGAGGCTTTTATTTTCCTTTTATGTGTAACTAGTGCTGATGCAATGTCTCTAGGATGAAATTTAAACTAGTATTATAATCACAAATCACAACATAGGATGTCTGTTTGTTTGTTTGGTCAAAGTCAACACAGTGTCCTGTTCAGATCATCTGAAAGCATTAGTGCTGCTTTTCTGAGCTGAGAGTAGAACCATTTGCTGCCCTTTAATCAAGTCCCCTGCCATGTGTGTATACTTGCCTTTGGAAGATTGGGCTTATCTGTGTTTTCAGTAGTGTTTCCTTGGAGATAAGTAGGGCACACACCTTAATAACAGGGTACTGCATATTCCAGGCATCTGAAGACACATGCCACACATACCAGGAAATAAATCACATGTCACACTTCATTCTCAAAAAACCCACAGCTCCATCATCACCAAGGGCATAGCAGATACCTGACGGGACTTATTAGACATCCACAGGCAGAAAGCCTCCAGCAGGTGGGTCCAGAGTAGCAGCTGGCCCTCTGCATATGCTAATCGAAGATGGAAATTTAAGTGTCCAGCAACTGGCTTTGCTTTAAAAAGCCTTGGATTTTACGTGGGTGGTTGGTTAACTAGTGGAGCACATTTGAGACTTCAGAATAATGTAAGAGTGGCCAACACTCCTGAGAGTATACGGGGTTTAGCATGTACTGTGGTGACTTAGAGATAGAATGTGTTTACTCCAGATATTCTCTAGTGCTTCCTGAGCTCATAACAAACCTGTAAAGGTCATTTTTCTACACCTGTTCTTAGCCAAAAGGCGAAGAAGGGATCAAGATATTTTTCTAAATCCTCATTTTACAGAAGAAAGTGAGGCTCAGATAGGAAAAGTAACTGGCTCATGGCAGAAAGCCAGAAAGTAGCAGAGAGAGTATTTATTTATTTATTTTTCATTTTTTTAATTTTTATTTATTTATTTATTTTTTGAGATGGAGTCTCGCTCAGTCGCCCAGGCTGGAGTGCAGTGGTGTGATCTCAGCTCACTGCAAGCTCCGTCTCTCAGGCTCACGCCATTCTCCTGCCTCAGCCTCCCCAGTAGCTGGGACTACAGGCGCCCACCACCATGCCCGGCTAATTTTTTTGTATTTTTAGTAGAGACGGGGTTTCACCGTGTTAGGCAGGATGGTCTCAATCTCTTGACCTCGTGATCTGCCCGCCTCAGCCTCCCAAAGTGTTGGGATTACAGGCGTGAACCACCACGCCCGGTCGAGAGAGTGTTTAAATCCAGAAGTTTGCAACATTTAGTCCAGAACTATTTGTGCTATGCCATGCTACACAAGACTTTTCTCCAAGCAGAAGGCTCAACTCAGCACCAGTTCCCAAAACTCATGGGCAGGAACTCAGCCCCCATTTCATCAGGACAATCAGCCTCATGGGGGCACCCAGAAAGCACCTGTCCCCTCTGCCTAACACAGTGAATGGCTCTGGGCCATGAACCTCACTGGTTTGGCCTGGCCATGGAAGTCCTGAGAAGCTAAGATCAAGGACCAGATGGCTCTCACTTTATGCCTGAAACTTGCACAACTGCAAAACGAGGACACTGGCCTGGCCAGCTTTTAATGAACAACCTGCTCTTCAAAGGACGTAACAGTGGTAAAGGCTTTTTAGCTCTCAGCCACCGTGTGCCCGGGGCTGTAGAAAATCTATACTGAATGAAATTAATTGAAAGAAAACAAAGTAACCTTTTATTAATTGCCTCTGGCACAGATAGTGGAGTGATAGGGTGAAGATACATTTGTCTCTGTCCATAAACTTCTCCTGTTTGTAATATCCTCCATCCATCTCACTCACCTCTCTTCACCCTTCAAGCTCAGCAACATTAACTAGTTTCTCCATGAACTCAATCTACACTGGTATCTCCTGCCTCTAAAAATCTGCTCTCATGTTAACATTTAATTTAGAATTTATTTCATCTTTAGTAGTTTATGTCCTTTGCTCTTATCCAGCTTTAGAAGTTCCACAAAGTTAGAGATTTATGTATTTGTATGTATGTGTGTATTTCACTTCATTTGGTTTTAGCTTCTTACCACAGTATAAGCAATAGGATTAAGCTCATAACGAAGATGCAGTATATATATAGGCTAATGAGGTAATTCCTCCATAGCTTTAATACTGAGTCATCCTCTGTCCCCACCACCACCATTTGTCTCAGGATCTTCTGATGATGATATCAGAGTAACAGATTTCTATGGAAAAAAATATTTGTTTCAAACTTAATTAATACTTGAATTTGGACAGCAATTCCATTCTTGACAATAAAAACTAAAATGTATACTTATAGTATCCAACTAATCACAACTAAAAAGTGGTAGTTATTTGCACAGGAAACTTCAGCTCAGTAGACCTGCTTTGAGATGACACCAGGCTGACCTGTCCCAAGGTAGCTTTTCCCAAATTTATCCACCTATCCTCCCATCCCTCCATCCTTCCATCCATCCATCCATTTCATCCACCACCCAAAATCCATCCTACATTTAGTCATTCAGCAAATGTCTATGCAACAGTTATTTTATGCCTGACTGTGTCCTAGATGCTGGGGATGGAGCGATGAAAATGCTGGATAAAAAGTATGTTCTAATAAACAAAAAATGTAGTGGGGCTAAGAGAAAAAGTGAAAAGACAAACCATATAAATAAACCAGAAAAATGTCCAGTAGCAATAGCTGCTCTGCAGTTAATACAAATAGGATACGCGTTCCTATTGACTGGGTAACGCCTTTAGACTGGTAGGTCAGGAAAGCCTCTCTGAGGAGGTAAAATTTAAGCCAAGATAAGAAGGTTAAGAATCAAGTGTGCACTGGTTAGGGACTGATCCTCCCAGGTAAAAGCAAAAAGCCAATGCAAATGTCTTGTACAAGGAAGGAGCTTGGTGTTTTCCGGTAACAAAAAGAAAGCCAGTGAGCCTGGAATGGGAGGTGCAGGGAGGGAGGCTGCTGCTAAAGAGCTCGGAGAGCTTGTCCAGGCCCCAGCAGGAAGGCTTTCGTGCACCAGGCTAGGGAATTTGGATTTTATTCTTTGCAGGGTGGGAAGAAATGGAAGGTTTGATGCTTTAAGCAAAGCTGTGTGTATGATGACTATTTGTATGTGTCATTCCTAGGCTTAGGAATGCCCACGCAGATAACCAGTAAAATATTATTTGTGAGTGTGTCCATGAGGCTGTTTTCAGAAGATGCTAACATTTGAATTGGTAGCCTGAGTGAAGAAGACCACACCACAAAATACAGGTGAGTGTCCTCCAACCATCAATGGCCTCCCCACGCAATACAGGTGGGTGTCCTCCAACCCATCAACAGCCTCCCCGCACAACACAGGTGGGTGTCCTCCAACCCATCAACAGCCTCCCTGTACAATACAGGTGGGTGTCCTCTAACCCATCAACAACCTCCCCACACAACACAGGTGGGTAACCTCCAACCCATCAACAACCTCCCCACGCAACACAGGTGGGTAACCTCCAACCCATCAACAACCTCCCCACACAACACAGGTGGGTGTCCTCCAACCCATCAACAACCTTCCCACGCAACACAGGTGGGTAACCTCCAACCCATCAACGGCCTCCCCACACAACACAGGTGGGTGTCCTCCAACCCAACAACGGCCTCCCCGCACAACACAGGTGGGTGTCCTCCAACCCATCAACAGCCTCCCTGTACAATACAGGTGGGTGTCCTCTAACCCATCAACAACCTCCCCACGCAACACAGGTGGGTAACCTCCAACCCATCAACGGCCTCCCCACACAACACAGGTGGGTAACCTCCAACCCATCAACGGCCTCACCACGCAATACAGGTGGGTGTCCTCCAACCATCAACGGCCTGAACAGAACAAAATGGCAGAAGAAAGGAGAATTCCCTCTCAGCTTCAGGTGGGACGTACATCGTCTCCAGCCCTCAAACCAGGTGCTCCTGGTTCTCGGACCTTTGGGCCTGATCTTGGGCTTACACCATTGGCTTTCCTGGTCCCCAGGCCTCTGGACTTGGCCTCACACCACCAGCTTTCTTGTGTCTTCAGCTCGCAGACAGCAGATCACAGGACTTCTTGGCCTCTGTAATCACATGAGCCCATTTCCATAACACATCTCCTCCTATATCTCTATATATCCTGTTGGTTCTGTTTTTCTGGAGAACCTTGACTAATACAGTGTGTCTTATATATTCTATGTTTTTTAAAAATCACTCTGACAGTTGCCTGCAAACAAGTAGATGGGTGAAAAAGAGGAAGCAAGGAAAGAGGTTATAAAGATGTGATACTAGCTCAGGCTAGAAATGGTAGTGGCACAGTGACTAGAATAACGGCAGTTAATACAGAAAAAAACTGGATATGTTGTTGATTAAACAAACAGGAGTTGTCGGTGGATTACATGTGAGGGAGTAGTGTAGAGGGAAATAATAATCTCTACTAAAATGCAGACCGTGATGAAAACTTCCAAGTACACTGAGAACCAAGACTGATATCTACCAAATTATGGTAGAATTTTCAAATACTAACAGGCTGACGGAAGTGAATGAAGAAATGTATCTCTTCGTCTGTGTCTACTCAAGAAATGTGCCACATTTAACTGTAGGAAAGGTCTTCAACCTGCTCATCTCCTAACCCCCTCAGCAAAATCAGCTCTGTGCTGCCTGAATACCCACCAGGGAGGAACCACTTTGGAAGCAGGATCTCTCTCTCTTCCCACATCATGTCTTAGCTCCCTTACATCGCCATATGGTGACTGAGGCTCTGAGGACACACACGGATAGAATGCAGCAGGTGACTGCCCGCAGGGAGATGTACACCCCGGGTGGCAGCTTCAGCAAGAAGAGCTAGGGGCAGTGCATCTTGTGATTAGAACTTCTTCATGGTCTCCGTTGGATCCCAGCATGGTCAGCAGAGGCCCCTGTGTCCTTCATCCTGGCAGGTTGTGGAGCTGTTCCTCACCCTCTCCTATTCTGTCCGACCTTTGCACACTGCCTCACATTTCTCCTCAATGAGTGCTCCAGCCACTGATGACAAAACCTGCAGAATTATCCAAAGATGAGATTTTATTGTCATTCAGGCTGTGGGTCAAATCAGTGAGAGAGAAGATGTAGCCTTGTAGAATAGAAGTTTGCTAGGAAAAGCTTTTCTTTTTTATTATTATTATTTTATTTATTCATTTTATTTTTTTAGAAAATAGGGTCTTGCTCAGTCACCCAGGCTGGAGGGCAATGATGCAATCATGGTTCACTGAAGTCTCAACCTCCCTGGGCTCAGGTGATCCCCCCACCTCAGCCTCCAAAGTAGCTAGGACTGCAGGCACGCACCTCCACGCCCGCGCCTGGTTTTAAGTGATACACCCGCCTTAGCCTCCCAAAGTTCTGAAATTACAAGCATGAGCCACCGTACCCAGCTACTAGGGAAAATCTTACTAAACCCTCAGAACTGGGCCAGGTGTTGTTTATTAACTCATTCTGCAGCTAGTATAGATCTGAGAGAAGGATTGGAACATCATTCATAGAGACTTTAGCTACAGTCTAAATAATAGCTAATCTTTCAAAGTCAATAAAGAGAAGGAACCACTTTTGGGTTTTGATGAAAAAATAAAAATCCAGGAAAAGGGGACATTGCCTTAAATATCTAAAGAAAGAAAAATTGGGAAAAATTTGAGAAATCTGCTTAGAATTCCCAGTAGGACACGAGAAAATATATTTCCTATAAAGAGCAAAAAGACACATGGATAAAATAGACTGAGACAAAGAGACAGCATGGTCCATTTCACTCTCACCCATTTAGCCTGGCAGCAGCATTTAGTACAGGGGCTCATCCTTTTGGCTGCCACACATCACAGGCTCTTTGCACTCCTGTCTCAATGCCCATTGCTGCTTTCTTCTGTAGTGATATCTCCTCATTCCTCTGATCTAGAAAAGTTGGAACACACAAAGACTCAATCTCTGGACCTCTTCTCTCTTCTATTATTCTCTTGGTGATTTCATTCATTCAATAAATTGTAAATATCGCCTAACTACCAATCACTCTCTAATTTCTCTGGTACTGACCCCATCATTGACCTTCATATCTGTCTGCCTGTATATCCCTCTCCATACCAACAATATCCTCTTGAATATTAATAGACACTGAAACTCTCACTATGCCCCAAATCAAGATCCTGAAAACTCCTTTCTTATCACCCGCTGCTGGCTTCCCCATCTAGGCTGATGAGCAACTCCATTCCTTCAGTGACTCAAGTCAAAAATCTTGGAGTCATTTTCAACTCCTTTCGCCTCTTTTACTTTATATCTGATCCTTCACCAAATCCCACGGAAAATACCTTCAAGATTATGTCAAAAATTTCTTTTCACCCCAACTATCTCTCTGTGGTCTAAGGTGCTATCATCTTTTACAAGGATTGTTGTAATTGCCTTCTAACCCCTCTGAGATCTGCTCTTCCCCCTTTATACTCTGTTCTTAACACAGAAGCTGATGTAATGTTTCAAAAATAAAAATAAAATCATATTCTTGCTTTAAATAAATTTTTCCAAAGGCTTCCTGACTTACACAGTGGAAAGTGATGTAATTACAATTGCCTACCAAGCTCACACAAACTACTGTGTCCCCCACCACCTCTGATGTTTTCTCCCTGACTCTCCTTCTCTTTAGCCATGTTGCTTCCTGCTGTTCCTCAGACACGATGGGCAGGGTCCAACCTCAAGGTGCTTTTTTGTGAACCCTTTTCCTGGAATTCTTGGCATGCTCTTCACTTCTTTCTCAGTGACTACTGTCTCCCAGACAATTGTCTCTTTCTGATGATAACTGTTATATCTGATAATCTCACACACCGCAAACACACATACCTAGTTTGTTTGTTTGTTTGTTTGTTTTATAATGTGTGTCTTTTTGCTCCATGTAGACATGAATTTTTGTCTGTTCTATTGATTGCTCAAAACTCAGTGCCTGGAGAAATACCTGGCATATATGAATTAATAAATCCGTGAATATAAAGGCCATACACAAATATAAAAAAGAAACTGAATGAGCAAGGCAAAAGGAAAGTAAAAACAGTAAAACCAAACTGTGAACAAGATGTGCTAAGCAAATAGTGACACTATAAAATTAAAATTTAGAATTTTACTTAGAAATAAAACTTAGAATTTATGATTTAATTCTAATTTTTTTTTTAAAGATGGAGTCTCACTCTGATGCCCAGGCTGGAGTGCACTGGCAGGATCTTGGCTCATTGCAACATTCGCCTCCTGGGCCCAAGAGATTCCCACGCCTTGGCCTCTCCAGTAGCTGGGATTACAGGCATGCACCATCACGCCCGGCTAATTTTTGTATTTTTAGTAGAGATGGGGTTTCGCCTTGTTGGCCAGGCTGGTCTCAAACTCCTGACCTCAGGTGATCCACCAGCCTCAACCTCCCAAAGTGCTGCAATTAAAGGCGTCAGCCACCAGATCCAGCCACATTTAATGATAAATTTTACAGCTCTTCCAGAATGACTAGAAAATTCAATAGGAAATAAATTTTTTCAAATGCTATAAAAGGAAAGAAAACATACTAAGCTGTTAAATTTTAAAATTATTATGTAATTCAAATTAAACTGTAAATATCAGTGCAGAGAAAATCATCAGACACTATTGGAGAAACGTTTCCATGTAAGAATAAAATAAACACAGCTTAATGTGCAGATTAATTAGGTTTATTATTTATTATACTTTAAGTTCTGGGATACGTGTGCAGAACGTGCAGGCTTGTTATATAGGTATACATGTGCCATGGTGGTTTGCTGCACCCATCAACCCATCGTATACATTAGGTATTTCTCCTAATGCTATCCCTCTCTTTGCCCCCCCAACTCCCTGACAGGCCCCAGTGCGTGATGTTCCCCTCCCTGTGCCCATGTGTTCTAATTGATCAACTCCCACTTATGAATGAGAACATGAAGTGTTTGGTTTTCTGTTCCTGTGTTAGTTTGCTGAGAATGATGGCTTCATCCATGTCCCTGCAAAGCACATGAACTCATTCTTTCTTATGGCTGCATAGTATTCCATGGTGTATATGTGCCACATTTTCTTTATCCAGTCTAACATTGATGGGCATTTGTGTTGGTTCCAAGTCTTTGCTATTGTGAATAGTGCTGCAATAAACATATGTGTGCATGTGTGTTTATAGTAGAATGATTTATAATCCTTTGGGTATATACCCAGTAATGGGATTGCTGGGTCAAATGGTATTTCTGGTTCTAGCTCCTTAAGGAATCACCACACTGTCTTCCACAATGGTTGAACTAATTTACACTCCCACCAACAGTGTAAAACCATTCCTACTTCTCCACATCCTCTCCGGCATCTGTGGTTTCCTGATAATCATGTGGTTTTTAATGATTGCCATTCTAACTGGTGTGAGATGGTGTCTCATTGTGATTTGATTTGCATTTCTCTAATGACCAGTGACGATGAGCTTTTTTTCACGTGTTTGTTTGTTGGCCACATAAATGTCTTCTTCTGAGAAGTGTCTGTTCATATCCTTTGCCCACTTTTTGATGGGGTTGTTTGTTTTTTCTTGTAAATTTGTTTAAGTTCTTTGTAGATTCTGGATATTAGCCCTTTGTTAGATGGATAGATTGCAAAAATTTTCTCCCATTCCGTAGATTGCCTGTTCACTCTGATGATAGTTTCTTTTGCTGAGCAGAAGCTCTTTAGTTTAATTAGATTTCATTTGTCAATTTTGGCCTTTTTGCATTGCCTTTGGTGTTTTAGTCATGAAGTCTTTGCCCATGACTATGTCCTGAATGGTATTGCCTAGGTTTTCTTCTAAGGTTTTTATGGTATTAGGTCTTACCTTTAAATCTTTAATCTATCTTGCATTAATTTTTGTATAAGGTGTAAGGAAGGAGTCCAGTTTCCATTTTCTGCATATGGCTAGCCAGTTTTCCCAGTACCACTTATTAAATAGGGAATCCTGTCCCCATTGATTGTTTTTGTCAGGTTTGTCAAAGATCAGATGGCTGTAGATGTGTGGTGTTATTTCTGAGGCCAGTGTTCTGTTCCATTGGGCTATATATTGTTTTGGTACAAGTACCATGCTGTTTTGGTTACTGTAGCCTTGTAATATAGTTTGTAGAAAGGTAGCATGATGCCTCCAGCTTTGTTCTTTTTGCTTAGGATTGTCTTGGCTATACAGGCTCATTTTTGTTTCCATATGAAATTTAAAGTAATTTTTTCTTATTCAGTGAAGAAAGTCAATGGTAGCTTGATGGGAATAGCATTGAATCTATAAATTACTTTGGGCACTATGGCCATTTTCATGACATTGATTCTTCTTATCCATGAGCATGGAACATTTTTCCATTTGTTTGTGTCCTCTCTTATTTCCTTGAGCAGTGGTTTATAGTTCTCCTTGAAGAGGTCTTTCACATCCCTTGTAAGTTGTATTCCTAGGCATTTTATTCTGTTTGTAGCAATTGTGAATGGGAGTTTGCTCATGATTTGGCTCTCTGTTTGTCTATTTTTGGTGTATAGGAATGCTTGTGATTTTTGCACATTGATCTTGTATCCTGAGACTTTGCTGAAGTTGCTTATCAGCTTAAGGAGTTTTTGGGCTGAGAAGATGCAGTTTTCTAAATATACAATCATCTCACCTGCAGGCAGAGATAATTTGACTTCCTCTCTTCCTATTTGAATATCCTTTATTTCTTTCTCTTGCCTGATTGCCCTGGCCAGAACTTCCAATACTATGTTGAATAGGAGTGGTGAGAGGGCATCTTTTTTATGTGCCGGTTTTCAAAGGGAATGCTTCCAGCTTTTGTCCATTCATTATGATATTGGCTGTGGGTTTGTCATAAATAGCTCTTATTATTTTGAGATATGTTCCATCAACACCTAGTTTTTAGTGTTTTTAGCACGGAGGGGTATTGAATTATTTCGAAGGCCTTTTCTGCATCTATTGAGATAATCATGTGGTTTTTGTCTTTAGCCCTGTTTATGTGATGGATTACATTTATTGATTTTCGTATGTTGAACCAGCCTTGCATCCCAAGGATGAAGCCAACTTGATCATGGTGGATAAATTTTTAATGTGCTACTGAATTCCGTTTGCCAGTATTTTATTGAAGAACTTTGCATCAGTGTTCATCAGGGACATCGGCCTGAAATTTTTTTTTGTTGTTGTGTCTCTGTCAGGTTTTGGTATCAGGATGATGATGGCCTCATAAAATGAGTTGAGGAGGAGTCCTTCTTTTTCTATTGTTTGGAATAGTTTCAGAAGGAATGGTAGGTACCAGCTCCTCTTTGTACCTCTGGTAGAATTTGGCTGTGAATCTGTCTGGTCCTGGGCTTTTTTTTTGGTTGGTAGGCTACTAATTACTGCTTCAATTTCAGAACTTATTATTGGTCTGTTCAGGGATTCGACTTCTTCCTAGTTTAGTCTTGGGAGGGTGTATGTGTCCAGGAATTTATCCACTTCTTTTAGACTTTCTTGTTTATTTGTATAGAGGTGTTTATAGTATTCTCTGATGGTAGTTTGTATTTCTCTGGGATCGGGGGTGATCTCCCCTTTATCATTTTCTATTGTGTCTATTTGATTCTTCTCTCTTTTCTTCTTTATTAGTGTGGCTAGGGGTCTATCTATTTTGTTAATCTTTTCAAAAGATCAGCTCCTGGATTCATTGATTTTTTGAAGGGTTTGTCATGTCTCTATCTCCTTCAGTCCTGCTCTGATCTTAGTTATTTCTTGCCTTCTGCTAGCTTTTGAATTTGTTTGCTCTTGCTTCTTTAGTTCTTTTAATTGTGATGTTAGGATGTCGATTTTAGATCTTTCCTTCTTTCTCCTGTGGGCATTTAGTGCTATAAATTTCCTTCTAAACACTGCTTTAGCTGTGTCCCAGAGATTCTAGTACATTGTGTCTTTGTTCTCATTGGTTTCAAAGAACTTACTTATTTCTGCCTTAATTTTGTTATTTGCCCAGTAGTCATTCAGGAGCAGGTTGTTCAGTTTCCATATAGTTATGCTGTTCTGAGTGAGTTTCTTAATCCTGAGTTCTAATTTGATTGCACTGCGGTCTGAGGGAATTTTTATTATTATTTCCATTCTTTTGCATTTGCTGAGGAGTGTTTTACTTCCAATTATGTGGTCAATTATAGATTAAGTGCTATGTGGTGCTGAGAAGAATGTATATTCTGTTAATTTGGGGTGAAAGGTTCTGTAGATGTCTATTAGGTCCACTTGGTCCAGAGCTGAGTTTAAGTTCTGAATATCCTTGTTAATTTTCTGTTTTGTTGATCTGTCTAATATTGACAATGGGGTGTAAAAGACTCTCACTATTATTGTGTTGGAGTCTAAGTCTCTTTTTAGGTCTCTGAGAACTTGTTTTATTAATCTGGGTGTCCTGTATTGGGTGTATATATGTTTAAGACAGTTAGCTCTTCTTATTGCATTGATCCTTTTACCATTATGCAATGCCCTTCTTTGTCTTTTTTTGATCTTTATTGGTTTAAAGTCTGTTTTATCAGATGAGGATTGCAACCTCTGCTTTTTTTTTTTCTTTTTATTTGTTCGGTAAATCTTCCTCCATCTCTTTATTTTGAGCCTATGTGTGTTTTTGCATGTGAGATGGGTTCTCCTGAATATAGTGTGCATATAGCACTGCCCCTCATGGCTTCCCTTGGCTAGGGGAGTTCCCTGACCCCTTGCACTTCCCAGGTGAGGCAACACCCCACCCTGATTCTGCTTGCCCTCCGCAGGCTGCATCCACTCTTTAACCAGTCCCAATGAGATGAACTGGGTACCTCAGTTGGAAATGCAGAAGTCACTCACCTTCTGCGTTGATCTCGCTGGGAGCTGCAAGCCGGAGATGTTCCTATTCGGCCATTTTGCCCGGGATTCAGTCGTTTATTTTATTTTTGGCAAGATCTATAAAATTAGCCACACCTTGGTGCAGTCTGGTGTGTTTTAATTGTAGTGGTCATATCCTCTTAGTTTCTCACAAAGGGTCAACTAATGTAAGTCCTTACCACTCTAACAATAAATGTCCAAGATAATAGAGCACATCAGATAAAGGACCAAAGTAATTACAGCAAAAATTCTGAGCAAGATAATGGGAATTAGGACATACCCTCAGCAGACATTGATTTCTAGAGACAGTGCTATAGAATGGTTAAGAATGTGGCTTCTGAGATTTCAAACACCCGTTACCTGCTGGCAATGTTGGATTATATTTTTGCTACTTTAATGTTTGTGTCCTTTGATTCCATCACCCTGGCTGTTTCTGGATCTTTTTTTCTTGGTTGTTTTTTCTCCTGGTTATGTCACATTTCTTGCTTCTTCACATTCCTGATAATTTTTAGTGGATGTTTGACACAGTGAATTTTACATTGTTGATTGCTGCATTTTGTTGTTTTCTTTAAGTAGTGTTCGGTTTTTTCCTTGTACACAGATAAATGACTTCTCCAGCCCCACAGATTTTTCTTCTACACATGCACAGATCATCATCCAGCCAGAGACTTGGGGAACCTTGCTGTAGATCTCCAGACTCCTCTTTCTGGATAGTTATCTCCTCTCCAGTGTCTCTGCTCCACACACATTTTGGCTGCACTGGTCTGGCCAATATCTGAGGCTAAGGGAGGATTGTGAGCTTTGTATTGGTTTCTCACTTTGCATCATGGCCTGAAGGCTGACTCCCAGCAATGAGCTGCTGCTACTGTAGGATCTGCCTTGTCTGTGCTCCTCTTCTCAGAGACCAGAGTCCTGCACAGTCTGTTTTCCCATGTCCGTCAATCACTGTTTTAGATATTGATAAGGACAGGAAACAGACAAATTCCTGGGCAGACAGGAACAGGTCCCCACGAAACCCGACCTTGAAGCCAAAGATAGTTTAAAGCCAGAAAACCGAGCTGATGGTTCCAGATAGAGCCCACGACCAAAGTGAGAACTTCTATCCCCATCTTACCATCTCTCTCAATTGATTCCTTCTGGATCATGCCTTTCAACCAATTGAATAGTGCTTTTTCCCAAGCCCACCCATGGACCAATCAGCATGCCCTCTCCCATTCTGAGCCCATAAAAACCCCTGGACCAGCCTCACAGATGGCTACCCATTTTGGGGCCACCACTTGCAGCTGAGGGCAACTTGCCTTCAGGATCCCTTCTCGCACTTGAGAGCTTTCCTCCTGTCACTCAATAAAATTCTTCTCTGCCTTACTCACACTCTGACATCTGCGTACCTTAATTCCTCTTGGTTGCCGAACAAGAACCGGAAACTTGCTGAGCTGTAGGTGGCAGGAATGAATAAGCTGTAACCTACCCTCAGTTTGCCAAGCTGTGAGTGGCAGGAATAAAAGGGCTTGTAACATAGTCCCACTTGTGGAGCTATGGGAGTGAACAGCTGCCTCATTCCTTGGCAGCTGAGACCTTGGGACTCCCTGAGCAAAGGCTGCAACATATGTTGGGGCTCTGCGGTTGCGTCTTCGAGTTTTCGGATGCCACCGCGTTCCCCTTGTCTAAACACTGGCTCCCAACATGGAAGCTGCTTGCAGCATGCCTGCTCCATCCACAGGCTGAGCATGGAGTCCCTGTTCAGGTGAGGGATCCTGGCTGGAGGGCAAGCCGAGGGCAGCCTGCTGGACCAAGTTGGTGAAGTGACCCCAGTGGGCCTGAGCTAAGTCCTGGAAAAAGGCCATGGCAGCCACAGAGATTTCCAGCTGCTGACGTGGCAATGAAGGAATCCTGTAACAATATTTTTGTCTAGTGTTCTAGTTGTCTAAGGAAAAAGGGTAAAGCCTGTCCTGTTCCTCCATCATGTTAGAAGTAAAGTTCAAAAGAAGGCATGCTTACACCAACCCAACGAGGTGTAAGAAGAGTGATTTAGAGAATGTATTACAAAGAAGTCCTTCTCCCACACGTATCAATTTAGGAAAACAGGAAAGTTGGGAATCTGCATTTAGAACAACATCCCAGGTGCTTCTGACATAAGAGGTACCTAGACCCCCTTGTGAGAAACAAAATAGAAGATGATTAATTTCCCCCAGGCTATTTTGTCCTGACTTGTGAATACTTTCACATTAAGAAAAAATAACAAGCTCCAAACAAAACAAACAGGAAAACCCACTCCTCCAATCCTGAAATTAAGCATATCTCAATCTTTGATTCTCATCTCTTTCCACCAGATACCGCCCTTCCTTGCCTTGCCTTCACAGAGCAGGTGTCCTCCTGCACATGGAAGACAACACTACACCCGCTGGGTGACTTACCAGGGGAAGGGAGGGGCCAAGAGCAATAATAAGTAGCACACAACACACAAGAGAGTCTGAGCAGGTGAGGGAGGAGCTTATTCAAGTTTTATTTATCATGCGATTAATGCTTTCACTCGGTTCTACAACCCCATTATCATGGGTCCATTGTGTCTTCTCATCTCCTTTTGCTCTTGACTATACAACTTTGTCTTCTTAGGGTGGAAGGTGGGGGGGTTGGTGGCAATAAGGCAACACTATGTGACAATAAATTGATCATAAGGAATATTTGTTACCCTTAATCATCTTGCTATGCAGAGCCTTGAAATGGATACCAACTTTTTCAGGTCTGGAAGCAAAGAAGCTTTTTTATATGGGCTGCTGAGCCCATTGCTGAGACTGCAATGAACACAGACTGTCTTCCAAGATGCTGATATCACTCCACTTTTAGCTTTTATGGCCACTGGGCCAAGATCACTTACCATCAGGAGATAGGAGCTATCGTGATGTTCTTGAACTTCATTCAGCTGGGTATTGAATGGTAAGATGCACACGTTTTCTGCAGAGCATACACTCCAGTCACTGACGCTGGTCAGTTATCAATCAGAGCACTCAGAGCACAGTTTATAGAGGAGACAACATTTAAATTGAGTCTTGAAGAATGATAAGAATTCCCTGGACAGTGTGGAATGCCTCAGATTCAATGACCTTCTTCACCACCTTCAAAGAGCTTGAGCTTGATAGAGTTGTTGAAACTTTCTGAGTTTTGGTTTCCTCATGTGTATAGTGAGGACCATGATATCAAACTCACAGTGTTGTAGTAAAATTTAAAGGGAGCCATTTATGTGAAGTGTGTGACTTATAGTGTTAAAGATTGAATTATGTCCACCTTCAAAGAGATATGTTAATATCTTAGCCCCTAGTACATCAGATTATGACCCTATTTGGAAACAGCGTCTTTATGGACGTGATCAAGTTAAAATGAGGTCATTAGAATGGGCCCTAATGCAATATAACTGGTATCCTTAAAAAAAAAAAATAGGAAACTTGGACACAGAGACAGATATGCACAGAGAGAAAGCCATATGAAGAAACACAGGGAAGAAAAGGCCACATGACTACCGTGATGCAAGTCAAAAAAACCCCCAGATTACAGGGAGCCACCAGGAGCAGAAAGGGGCAAGGAAGTGTTCCTCCCTAGAGCTGACAGACAGAGCATGGGCTTGATGACATCTTGATTTTGTGCTTCTAGCTTTGAGAACTGTGAGAAAGTAATTTTCTGTTGTTCTACATCATCCAATTTGTGGCCATTTTTTACGGTAACCCTAGGAAGCAAATACAGATAATGAATATGGAGCAGGTAGTCAAAAAGGTGTGAGTAGGTGAGGTGGGAAGGCATGCTAACTTCTCATCCATGACGGAGCTTGCACGGGAG
Source organism: Gorilla gorilla gorilla (assembly GCF_029281585.2). Lineage (NCBI taxonomy): Eukaryota > Metazoa > Chordata > Mammalia > Primates > Hominidae > Gorilla > Gorilla gorilla. Next base: position 134,057,320 of record NC_073236.2, on the reverse strand, counting down.
CAGGAAAGTTATCAGGGAAAGAAAGAGATGGTCTTCCTGGGAATGAAAGATGGTCAGAAAACTCTGTGATTGGTGCAGAAGACACAGGAGCCTGCATGGGGGGAAGAGAGAGGGAGCCAGGGTTACAGTCATGAAGATTCCTGTTCCCCTTGCTCAGGAATTTGCACAGGTCACATTGTTTTGGTTGACTCAAGAAAATTAGCAGCAGTAGGCATTTATCAGACAAGAATTTGACTTTGGACATTTTCTGCTGCTACCTCCCTTATCTCTAATATTTTCTAAAGTGACCCAACTTGGCAATCTCAACACTAAACAAATCCATTTACTAAAGGGGTTAAGTTATGCTGATTGGCAACCACGTCCAGGCAAATGTTTCCAGGCCCCTGGGAAGGCCAGCTAGCCTCTGGGTGCTCCTCCCAGGGGTGAAGTATTCCTATAAGGGCTCATCCTATGCCCAGGTCACCAATAGTCCTACAGCATAACATGCCTTGTATCTTCTCCGCTGCAAAGCTCAGGGTTGGCAAAAGGGACTCCCATGGGAAGATATGGTGTCCGACTCAACTCTTGTTCTTCTGTGAGAATTCTGCAGAATAAAAAGTCAGTGCTCTCCAAGCCAGCATGGATACCTGGTATCCACTATATCCCAATATGAGAAAGTCTGCTCTCTGAACATTGAGTGTTTCTGGTTCTATGTGCTAATTTCCCCCACAGGCAGGGGATATTAGCTCCCTCCACACCAAAGCTTCTGTTCCATATTTGGAGCCACAAGACTGGCCAAATCAAAGCCAGTAAATGCCATCCCTTTCCGCACTTTCTCCAACCAGCTTCTTGGCCTCCTTACATTGCTTATTCATGTGTGTGTCACTCCCTTACTTTAATGTAAATTCCCTGGGAAGAAAGTGTTGTGTTTTATTAATCTTTGTCAAGTGCTTTGTATTAACAAGGAGGAGATAAAGGAAAAAACAGCTATGGCACTTTCTAGATTGAGAACATTTGCATGTCCAGTCATGTGTACATATTTATGCAATACTCCTCATGTAATTGCCTTTTTGACTCAACAATTACCTTCAATAATCTTTCCCTTTATTTTGCCTCAAGAGACACCAACTCAACTATAACAAAGGCCTACTGATGGGTTCCTGCCTCTATTATCTCCCTGGGAGCCTGGACTCTCAAGAAAAAAGTCAACCTTTTTTTTAGTTTGTTGACTCATTGCAGCAATGTTTCTTGAGTACCTGCTATGTCCCAGGCATTGGGTTATGTTCTTAGGATATACGAAGAGGCACCCAAGGAGCTCACAATCTGATGAGAAGACAAATAACTCTGAAAGAAAGTGCTGAGTTGCTTCGTGGGAGATGGCAGGGGAGGGTGCCCTGGGAGCACAGTCGAGAGGACCTGCCTCTACCCTGCTGGGTACAGCAAGGATTCTGTGAGCTCTCTTCCTCCTTAAGCTGCTCTTCCCCTGGAAGTTCATGCAGGTACAGGTCCTGACTGCTAGGGTCAATATACATCTCCTGATAACCTTTAGATCCAGGACACTGGAGGAAATCCTACGCTCTGGTGGAGAAATCTATGCGGGAGAACCTGTCATTCTGTTGATCTTGGCCTCTTCCTTTTCTGCTAGCTTTGCTCCAGTGTCTATGACTGCAGATTGCCAGCTAGCTAGCTGTGGATCAGTGCAGAATAGCCTGGACTCAGAAGGACCTCGAGTCAGAGTCCTGGCGTTGCCTTCTAACACTACCTCTTACCACCTCTCTGACCTTGGGCAAATCACATGTCTCAGTTTCATCATGAGTAAAACAGAAGTGATAATAGGACTTCCTAGGGTTGCCATAAGCCATAAGTGCATGAGCGTCAACAATGTTCTGCGAGCAGTTACTGCTTTATAGAACACTCTATGGGTGTTCCGCATCAGTATTAAAGAAAGTAGCACTGCAGTACAGAACAAGATTTACTTGTCATAAAGTGGGGCTCTCGATGTTGGCTCATCTCCCACCTGCCATATACTCTGAGGACAAACTGTTGTCTTTGCTGGACGGCGGCAAAGGATGAAGAAGGCTTAGTTACTGTCTTCATTTCCCTGCCTTCCGATTCAAAGCATCACCAATGTCCAATTTCAGAAAGCCAAAAATCCTCATGCCAAGAGGGGATTGCCTTCATTAAATGTTTACTGGACACTCCCAGGGGTGATCTTTGCATTATATGTGATGGGCTGGGCTGCCGGGCCATCTTTGTGGTGAGACTCTGCCTCTGTTCTAGACAACAGTGTGGGCTGCCTGGGTGTCGGTCTCTGGACTCCAGCAGGGTGGGGCTGCTGACCAGGCTCCACAAGTGCTCTGGGCGGCAGCTGCAGGCTCGACACTTCTGCCAAGGCGGCCTGTGTGGGCAGAACCAGGGCATGGAAATAGCTGAAATCCAATGGGCATGTGTGCTTCCGGCTGCTGCCCAGCTCATGCTCTCATCTAGCAGCCCCATCTGCTGCGTGGGAGGCAGCGAGGAGGGTGCAGTGTCTGGTGGCCGTGAGAACCCTGGCTGCCCCTGGGAGTCTGTGCCAGAGAAGGGCAGGACGGCAAAGCTGAAGCAACTGCTGAGGCCATGTTAGCCCCATTCCGCATCATACAGACCAAGCTGCAGAGGTCCAGACAGTGGGACTAGCATCCCCAGTGTCAGACAGCTGGTTGAGGTAATAGAGCTAGAATCAGATTTCATTGTGCACAGTGAAAACCATCTTGTTTCTAGGTCTTTCTAGACCAATTGCAACCTTTTTACTGATACTGGCATAATACCAGTTTTCCCAAATAGTCTGCTTATCATCTCACTCCTCAACGTTAGGCTTCATGAAGACTTCCTTTCCCTTCATTCCGCATCTTTGACACCTCTAGACCAGTTGTGATGACTCTAGAACAGCTGACCACAGAAACAGGCTAGGGTAATCCTACAAGGTGAAGCTCACAAGGCCAGTGCCTGCTTCCATGATGCCTACTGCCAGGCCTGCTATTGCCTTTGAGATCTGACTCAGAACACAATGCCAAGAGCTTTCCATTAGATACAAACACCCGACTTTGGACACTCAGTTACTCAGATTTTTTTAGTCCCTCACATAGAAACGCACCAGAATTGTCACCATACAGAGCAACTCCAGATTCAAGGACAAATTGTGTGCATCTGTTAAAAGTCTTACAACTTAAGTTACCATTGGCTCCAAATAAGGTCAGTTTGGATTCTAGAAAACGGAAATCATCATTACCTCCTCTCTTTTGTGAAAACTACCTTCTTGCCTCCATCTTTTATAAGAACTGTGTTTTACACTTACTGAATTCTCAGCACAGTAGAGTTTATTGAATCCTGGGATTTCTGTTCTCAGAGAGTCCTTGGGATCATCTAGTTAGAATTCCTTTCAACTTACAAATGCAGAAACTCAGCCCAAAATTCTTGTGTTCTTGAGGCTGGTTATCGATTTCACCCTCAGAACTATAATCTAGGTCTTTCTGCAACCCTATGGAGGGGTCTAGTGAGCTGCAGAGGTGTCGTGCTCTGCAGAAAACAGGGGAGGGATGGAGCCCTGTAGGACTGTCTTTGAAACCCCAATCCAGCTCCTTCTGAAAGGCAAGGCTGAGCTGTAATCTAAGTCTTTGCAGATATTCACTGAAGTCAGAACTGGTGCCAACCAACTCTAACCAATGAAGAGTCAAGTTTGCCCATTTGTGAGAGATGCGATGTGGCCTGGCCCTGTGCTTTCTTCCTGTGTGTGGGCTGCTCTGAGCAGGATACATGTGGCAGCAGAGACGAGGAGGTGCCAAGGCTCATGAAGGCCCCAGGACTACAGAAAGGACCACTGACTTTACTGTATCATGGCCTGTGTGGACATAAGTGGACATAGGGCGGGGGCCAGCCAGTCAAGGAGTCCCAGGGACCTCGTGTTGACTTATCTTCTGCCCAAGTGGTGAGAAAGGAGGTGGAGACATCTGTGACTGCAGTATCAGCCGGACACAGTGGCACAGGGAGCTTTCTACCCTGTCTGGTCTTCAGGCTCATGGAATAGTAGGCTACCCGGAAGCGTCTTATGATCAAAGCTTTTTGTGTGGCCTACGGTAAAATAAAGTAACTGAGGAACAGCTGTAAATAGGGTAGGACACTCTTCCCAAGAGACTTCTTGTCGGGTGGTTGTCAGAGGCATCTGTGCCCACACCCAGGAATGCCCAACAGGTCCCAGGGCCATGAGACTATGCAGAGGACTAAAAGAGGGTGGGCCAGGACACAGCTGTGGCCCCAGGCCCTGACACTTCCTTCGAGGAAGGGTGCAACTGCATTCTTGTATCGGTGTCCTCCCAGGCCTTCCGGGGATTGCCCTGGAAGCGGCCTGCTGGAAGTGGAAAGCTATGTGTCTTTTAATTGCTCCTGATCCCTGGAAAATCCCCAGGCGTGGTTGCCTCTGGGGATGTCTTACCCCGGAATAGGCAGGCATTTGAAGGTCTCTTGGCTTTCAGAGAAAAGGGAAACACGACACTGGTGGCTGTTGAAGCCAGAATCTCTCTTTCTTCTTCACACATTCTCTCTTCTCCTGTCCCTTACTCTGTCCATATTTCGTTTCATCTTTTTAGAGAGGTAGAGAAGTTTTTAAAATAGGATACTAGGAATCACAGAGCTGTAAATTTCTTTGCTTTCTTGCGTTTTAAAGATTTAAGAAGTGAGGCCCAGAGAAGGAGAGTGGCTTGTCCAGATTAGGAAAAATGAAGCCCAGAGCTTCTAAACTTCTCAATTTGGGATAGAGCCTCCTTCTTCCTCACTGACACCCACCTGTCCTGAGGCACCTGCACCTTATCTGCAGAACAATTGGATGTCCTGTTTGCTTACCCATTTATCCACTCAGTTATACCGAGGGTTTCAGATTTTCTGTGGCACTGTGAAACAAACCAAAACCACACAGCTGCCTGGATTTGGGGATCTGAGCTGAAAGATCATCTTTGCTTCTCTACTGGTGACCCCAAGCCTGTTATCCTCTGTCTCTCGGGGCTATTTCCTCAGCTTTGCCATAGGGAGGGTGGACTGCAAGCTCTGGAGTTCACTTGGACACTAATGCTTTATCATCTCTCAAATCACTTTCATTCCATCTGAGTGTTGTAGAAATACATGCTTTGCAGGGAGCACAATGTTTAAGACACCCCAGTCCACCAGGCCTGCGAAGTTGGGAGCTCTCACCAACTTCACCAGACTTCAGAGTTGTTGTGAGATCGGCTAGAATGTGAGCTGCATGACATATTGCCACTGCGGCCCCCACACTCTGACATTCCTGTGCACGGCCCCTCAACAGCTGCTCCAGTGAGAATCCAAGTATAGTTCCCCCTGTGGCCACATCCTATGCTGCTTTTCGGATCAGCTTTTGGGTACGGCCATTTCTGTGAAGGCCAACCAGCTCGCCTTCATCTTACAGGCAAGAATTCCCTCACACATTCAATTTCAATGACTTGGTTCAGAGTTTATGTTCTTTTTTTTTTTCAGTCTTGCATTTACAAACTCACAAAAATGCAACCTGCAATAGCGTTATCATGGTTGTGCTGAAATAGTCGAGGATCTGGCCGGGGAGAGCTTCATACTTCCTGCAAGTGGGAAGTTACGGAGGATCCTGCTGCAGCATGCTGGATGATTTATGAAAGGCAAGTGATCTGGAAAGCTAGAGTTTCTCGTTTCTGTTCTAGACCTTCAGTGTCAGGCCAAGTCTCGGGAAAGGTCTGCAGCTCTAGGACTCAAGGCTAGACTGTGAGCCGGTGCTCTCCAAAGGTCCCATAGCGTGACTGAGGTTAGTGCAAAGCCAGTCATGTTTTTTCCAGGATAGCTCTGACCCTTCACTCCAACTCTACCTTAATCAGTCACATCTCAACTTCACTCTGTTTCTGTCATAAAGAAAAGCATAATCTTTACTTTTAGACACATCTGAGCTCAAGTCTTTCTCAGCCATTTGATATAATTTTGTTACCATGGCAAGAAAATTAAGTAGCCTTGCTTACTCTCAAGTTCCAAAACTTTAAAATCCAGCCACTGCCTGACCATGTGCCTATTGTGAGAATCAAATAGAGTAACACAAGTAAAGTACCTGGCATGCATGTGAAGTTCCTTTTCTACTCTCAGTTTCTGTCTCTAACATTCCCCGTTCCCCCTTCCCCAGCCGGCTGTAGTAGAAAAAACCTGAGAACACAAAAACCTGGCTTCAGCCACCTAACGACCTCTGTGATTCTGAATAAGCTGCCTAATTTCCTCATTGGAAAAGTGGAAATAATAACAATACGGCAATTACAACTTTGATAGGATTACGTGATGAAGATGACAGTGATAATGATAGCTGATGTCTATGTTAAATAGCTTATTTACGTTTAGTAGTTGTGATTACTATATGCCAAGTAGTAGTTGTGATTACTATATGCCAAGTAGTTAATGCATCTCACTCACACAAACATATCACGTGGATCACTATAATAATGTCTATTTTTCTCATGAGCGACTTGAGGCACAGAGAAGTTAAGTAGCCTTCCAAGGTAACAGAGAGATGCTTTCAAGAGTCTACATTAGGAGTTCCTTTGTCTTTACTTACCTGCAGTGCCTGGCTTATCATCCTGCCCCGGTAAATGCCCTACCTGGGTGGAATGAACAAAGGTGAAGAAGGCGTCCTCCGCGTTCCTACTGTAGATGGGGCTTTTGTATTTTTGCCCCAGGCTCTGGCTGTTGAATTGGAGACCCATCATGCTATTTGGTTTTTTGCCTTCAGGTGTTCAGGAAGCCAGTGATGGAGGCTTCCTAGGACCACTTGCTTTTAATTCTGCTTGTTAGGATTTCTCAGGATCAAAGGCAAAATACATGCAGCTCTAAGTCTGTGACAGTGAGCAAATAGCGATCAATGCCTGGGAGAAAGAATTTCAGGTTTAAGGCCAATTCCAACCTCTCTCCCCCAGCTGTGTCCTCCTGAAGCACAGTGCCCCCTCCTGCCACTGCTTCTGCCAAGACACAGTTGCTCTGGAACGGTGAGAACTCATGTGCTCTTGAGCTTGGAAGAGGCTAAGACAATTATTTTCAGAAATGAACCAAGTTAATGAGTGTAGATTCAACTTCCTATGATAGGAATCTGTTGACCCAGTAAATGTTATAAATTTTTTATAGGTGAATTACTTCCTTCTAAGCATATTTTTATAAATTCCTCCAAGTAATGAGTTGAATGGTATAGTGTTGCCTGGTTTGTATCTTCATTACCTGCAGTACTTGAAATTTATAATATTAAATCAGCACTCTATGCATAAAGTTATATAGAGATATTTAATTAATGGAATTACTGTGTGAAAAAAATGTAAAGTGTTAATTACTACAGTGCCCACATAAATGAGAACTCCCAGGTGACCTGAGGCTGCAAAACATACATTTTGCACACACAATAATTGATGTCTTTTTTCTTTTCTTCACAAATGCACCTGTTTCTAGTCCAGCCCTCTGGCTTTCCCTGGAATTTCCTCTCCACTTGGAATCGTGGAAGTGGCTAAAAATTCCTTCTCAGATACATCTCTGCAGAACCTTAATTTCTACTTTTGGCTGCTATAAGTCTTGCTTCTTTGTTATCATGGCCTATGATGATGTAATGGACAGAATGTTGGAAGTAATTCTGCTAATTTAATGTTCATCCAAAGCTGACACATCGTCATTGCACCTTCCTTAGTTGATAAAACAGTCAAAAGATTGATCAAGTCTGTTTTACTGCAGTGAGCACATTTTCCTCTCCTTCCTAGTGTCTTTGATCTTTAAATCTCAGTTCCTCATTTTCTGTAGCAGGGATTCCCAAATTCTATTCTCTCAGCTGGCACTGTTCCGTAAATGTAAATAAATTTAGATACATATGTGTGTTCCTTAGTTGCAAGAACTACTATTTATTTTTAGAGTGATCTTTCCTATGTTTTAATGCTTAAATATCCTGAATGTGGGGTGATGATCAATTTTTGTTTTGTCTTGAATTTATGGATCTATTAATATCCCAAATCTGAAAGGCACTTGCGTAAGAATGCTGTTTTTCATTGATTTCCAAATACACTCTCCCTACCCCATCTTCTTATTTCTGAAACTGAAACATAACTTAGAGTCAGCAACACCTTAGTTTCAAAGAAATAGAGGTATATCCATTATTACAATCTTATCACACGTGGATAAGACGAATGTTTATAGACAGACTACTTTTCCTTTGGTTTTCTCATTGGAGTCATACAATTGAGTGTGTGTGTGGATGAACATACTCTCTGAGTTGCATCAAGATATTTTGGGGGTGGTTGATATAGATTGGATTTTTTTCCCTCAAAATCCATACATGGTATCCTTATAAGAAGAGAAAGACACCAGTCATACACAGAGGAAAGGTCATGTGAGGACAGAACAGGAGGGCAGCCATCGGCAAGCCAAAGAGAGAGACCTCACCAGAATCCAACCCTGTTGTCACACTCTTCTTATACTTCTAGCCCCTAAAACTGTGAGAAGTGATTTTTTTTCCTTAAGGTACCTACTCTGTGATATTTTATTAAAGCAGCCCTAGATGACTAATACAATGGTAAAGGAAGAGATCAATGTTGCCATGATGATATTGGGAATTATTCTGTGAATGAACAAGTGAACTACAGCTTGGCCACACACACTGGAATGGACAAATTACAGATTATTATTTCTAATTTTTAATTGCAAAAGTTCTCCATATGCATTGTATTAGTCCACACTCATCCTGCCAATAAAGACATACCCAAGACTGGGTAATTTATAAAGGAAAGAGGTTTAATTGACTCACAGTTCCACATGGCTTGGGAGGCCTCACAATCATGGCAGAAGGTGAAGGAGAAGCAAAGTCATGTCTTACGTGGCAGCAGACAAAGACAGCGTGTGCAGAAATGCTGTTTATAAAACCATCAGATCTCATGAGACTTAATCACAATCATGAGAACAGCATGAGAAAGACCCAACCTCATGATTCAATTACCTCTCACTGAGTGCTCCCACAACACATGGGGATTATGGGAGCTAAAATTCAAGGTGAGATGTTGGTGGGGATACAGCCAAACCATATTATCTATTAAAATTCAGCATTAAAATCTGAGTCTATTTATTCATTTAAAAAAAAAACTCTCAGCAAAGAAGAATAAAACTTCATCAAACTACAAAAAAGTATTTATAAATCCTATAGCTAATATTACACTTAATGATAAAAGACTGGATGCTTTCTTCCTGAGATTGGGAGTAAAACATGGGTATCAACTTTCACCACTTCTAGTCAATATTGCAAGAGGTCATAGCTAGAGTGATAATGCAAGAAAAATAAATAAAGGGGTAATAATTGGGAAGGAAGAAGTAAAACTGTTGCTTTTCACAAAGGGCATGATTATCTATGTAGAACACTCTAAGGAATATTAAAAAAAACTAGTAGGATGAATAAATGAATTTGGCAAGGCTGTAAGATAATGATTAATATATAAAACATAAACAGTGGAAAAATACTTTTATAAAATATCATCTGTAAGAGCCTCACTAATACTTAGAAATAAATTTTATGACTGATGTGCAAGACCTCTGTAAAAATGACTAGAAAACATTACTAAGAAATGATAGAAAAGGTCTAAATAAGTAAAAAGATAGACAATGTTCATAAAATGAAATATGTAATGCTAAGATATCCATTTCTCCAAATTGATTCATAGATTCATTATGTTTCTAATAAAAATTTCAGCAGGCTTTTCAGAGTAATTGGTAAGCTGTTTTTAGAATTCATATGGAAATGCAAAGTATGTACAATATCCAAAATATCTTGAAGAGTTGGGAAAGTTGGAAGACTTACACTAACTGATTTAAAGACTTACTTGGATACTAGGCCTAAATGGAGAAACTAAAAGTCTAAAAATTCTAGCAGAAAACATTCTTCAATTTTAAAGCAGTCAAAGACTTCTTAGACAGAACAAAAAAAACCATACAAATTGAAAATATATAAATTTATCTTATTCAAAGATAAAGTCCTCTGATTTTCAAAAGACACTGTTGAAAATATAAAAAGACAAGTCATCGAATGGGAGAAAATACTTTCAATCTGAATAATTGGAAAAGGGTTAATATCAAGATTACATAAAGCATTTGTAGAAATCAATTTTGAGAGAAAACTTCAACAATAATGGGCATAAGACTTAAACAGACACTTCATAAAAGAAGATACACCAACGTCCAAGAAGCCTAAGAAACTCTACTTTATGTCATTCGTTTTTAGGAAAATACAACTTAAAACCACAATGAGATGCCAGAATATACTCACTTGCATGGAGAAATTGAAAGGACATACCCATCAAGTCTTGTCAGGCATATGGAGCAACTGGAACTCTGATATATTGAACCTGGAAATGTAAAATGGTAAGCCATATTTGAAAATAAGAATTGGCAGTGTTTTGTAAAGTTATACATACACTTATTATATTCGTTTTTACAAATTACTATGTAACAAATTACTGCAAATCTAGCAGCTTAAAACCACTCACATTTATTACCTCACAGTTTCCCTGGATTAGGAGTCCAGGCAATGCTTATCTGGGTCCTTTGCTCACAGACTTCAATCAAGGTGTGGACTAGGGCTGAGGACTCATCTGAGGCTCATGGTCCTCTTCTAAGCTCATGTGGTTGTTATGAGAAATTCGTTTCCTTGCAGCTTGCTTCTTCAAGGACAACAGGGGAATCTCTCACCTTTAGAGCCTCTTTTAAAAAGCTCAGTTGATTAGGTTAGGTTCACCCAGAACAATCTCCCTATTAATTAACTTAAAGTCAACAGATTGGGAATGCTAATTACAGCCACAAATCTCTGCATCTTTGTTAACTAATCATAGGAATAACATTCATCGAGAAGTCCTACCCACAATCAAAAGAAAATGGTTATATAGTGTGTGTAAACCAGGAGTCAGGGGATCTTGGGAACAGTCTTAAGGAATCTAACTGCTACACTTACAATATGACCCAATAATTCCACTACTAAATATTTATCCTGGGTAAATAAAAGCATACATTCACAAAAAGACTAGTACATAAATGTTCATACTAATTTTATGCATTATCATAAAAAAACTAAAATAACTTCATACACCAACAGGTGAATAGATAAACAGACTGTGGCATAGTCACACAACTTGGCAATATAAAGAAGAACAAATGATTTGTGTTACAAACCAATGAATCTCTAAAACATGATATTGATCCAAAGAATTCAGACCCCAAGGAGTGTATATGTTATGATTCCATTAATGCGAAGTTCTGCAATAGGCAAAATCCATCGATCCTTAATACTGATATTAAGATAGAAATGAAATCATTGGTTCTAAAGGGCAGAGGAGGGTTGACTGCAAAAGGTCAAGAGGAAATTTTCTGGGGTAATGAAAATGTTTTATATCATGTTCAAAGTGACCATTATTGCAAATGTATACATTTGTCAAAATTTACCAAACTGTACACTCAAATTGTATATGCATTTTATTGTATGTGAATTATTTCTCAATAAAGTTGACTTTTAAAAATATAGCTCTTCCACCAAAGAACAAATAAACAAAAAACAAATTTCAGAGGCCAGATTATCTTAGAATGGATTTAGAACCATTCCTCCACTCTCACATAGCAGTCATGTTTGGAAGGAAATCATGTTCGCCTATAAATGTGGAAATATACGACCAGTTAGTCACCAGCATCTGGCATTTGTGATTGGCTTCATTTGTCTTGTAGTTTCTGGATCTTCAAATATCTTCACAATGGGCTCACTTTCTGTCTAATGCTATTGAGCGGCAATGTGGTCCTTTTCTTTCTAAGAACACGGAATCACCTAAAAAGAAAAAAAAGGATAGTTTTAACATTTATAGCAAAATTTGCCATGATGGTATGGCAAAAGATCCAGTTTCTCTTACCGAAGTTATTGTAAGGCTTTATACACAGACTTACACACATATGTATAAATACACGTGCATATCAACTTATTTCTCTACACATATCTTCTTTACAAAGAACAGCTCATTCAGCAGAAAGACTAGATACTAATTCCCAAAGTATATTACGTGAATAGTTAAAATTATGCTGCCATCTTGTCACCAAATCTTGCTCACCAAACCTCTTTGATTCAACTGAACAGCAAATAAGCATGGGGAAGGGGCACCATGAGTGACCATGCTGTACCGTACATGAACAATCGCAGGACCTAGGGAAGATAAAAGGCAAGAGTTTGATGAGGAAGGGCCTGCATTGGGCTCTCCAATTTTGTTTCCTACAAGAATCTGTGTAGGCCCAATAGAACATGTCACTCATTTCCTGGGAACTAGTAGAGATTCTGTAAGTAAGTGAATGAAAATGTCTATATGTGTCTATACCTGTGAAACTTTTTGGAAGAAAAAGTATCCCATATATAAGTCGAGATTAAATATTCTTTTAAGAATTCTATATTTATCTCAGTGTTTAAAGAAGTGTGGCTTATGAACAGTATGACAGAAGAAATGTTTTCAATTTACAACAAAGAGTTCGAGAAGATGTTCAGACAGTTATGAAAGGGAACTCAATAAGAGAACCCAACAAATGCCACCTAACTCATGCTTACAACATCCCAGTAGGATATTCCTCAAACTGATAATTTTGCAGATCAGGAATCATGGCCAGAGAGTTTCTAATTCTCCTTATTTTAAGGCAAAGCCAAAAGCAGTATAGCTAGCAGACAGCGGAGCTATGAATTAGACTTGCACTTGTCCTCCAGCCAGGAAAGGAAGGCTGGTTGGTGATTTCAGTGTGTGTCATACAACGAGGTAGATGGATACACAGATGAGGTCAGAGGAGTTGCTGAACACAGCCAGTTGGGAGACGAGGTCGTATTAAGGAGGATGGTTTCTGGGCTTTCTTGGGTACCTTGACTCTGGAACTGAGATGTGTGAGAGGAGACATGTGAAGAGGGAACTGAAGGATCAGCAGATGCAAGAAAAAGAGGGAAGAGTGAGAACGACTAGGGATGGTGAGTATAGCTGGAGGACCAGAGGCAAGAGTATAAGATGAGTTGGCCCCACTCAAGTCATTAACAGCCATAGTAATGTAACAGCATTAAAATCTGAGTTGCATGTTTCAAGTCTGTGAAATTGCAATAGCTGCCTTTATAACTGTGAGTTTCAAACCTTATCCACGTGCTCAGAGATCTTTAAAAAGTATATGAGCAATATACTAAGCTATGTACTTAGAATACAAGTAATAAATGTTCTCATTTCCACTAGAATATTGTGAACTACAGCCAAAGGGAGTCACATGTGTGAAATGGACAAAGTACACAGTTTAAAATTCTTTAAAAAGCAACGCATTCTCCTAAAATGTATCTAAAACAAATCCCAAGATATCTTTATACAATGTTAAAAGAACTGTACCTTCTAAAGCAAACAAACAAAAATCTTTGCCTTTTTTTCACAATTCTATAATGAAAGGTGAAAATTATGTTTTACTCATAATTTATTTTTGAACACCCAATTCTCAAAAGCGATCAGAATGAGTCAGATCCAAGTGTCTGTATGGGTCTAAATTGCACAGTATTAAATTTAGTGTTTGGTGGGAGAGAACATGTAAATTTGAGGGAATTACATATACAAACGTGTGAAAGGTAGTCTACTGTGTGGACTTAAAAATAGTCACTTATTTTGTCCTAGTGGAAAAGGAAAACCTCGTTATGAATACTAAATAGCTTTGTATTACTTGAAAAGCCTTTTGATACAATTCAAGGTATTGACTTCACAAACATTAGAAAGGGGACTTTTGAAGTGTGCATGCTTATTAAAGCTATTTAATACTAATGAACATGAAATGCAGTAGTAATCACATTTATTTCTAGCTATTTGTTCTTTTTTAATTAACCGAATGCAAACTTTAACAACCCTTTCTAAACTAACATGTGTCTTTGGGTAAGCTACAAATATTCATTCAAAACCTACAAATATTAATACAAAAGGTCTCTACAATGAAGCACTTGATTCAATTTTAATTATCAGGGTTAAATTTTATTCACGATATTGTTGGAGATTCAAAGCTGGATCTGTATAACTCTCTTTTCTGTTGCAATGAGAAGGAGTAAAGCAAAATATCCAGGAATGAAGCATCATTAACTAATGCCTTACTCAATAATAGTTTGTGATAATCCTAACACAAATTGTTCTACTTTGCAACTCAATTTCAGACAACTCTAATTTCTGTTTTCTTTCAGAATCCAATTATGACAAGGATGGCATTACCTACCATCAGATTTCTAAGTTGAGGGCTTGAGTTGTTGAGAATTCCCATAAAACTCCTTCTACATTATTTTTTAGTATTTCCCATGCTCAGAGTCTCTAACAGCCACCTGCTCCAAGAGAGTTTCTCAAACCTCTCATTCCATTTCAAATACCTGTGAACACTTTTATTGATACGTTTGTTTAAGATCCATAGAATTGCTTTTGCTGTTACCTCTAATGGAAAGTGTATATGAAGATCCTTGGAGCTAAGATCTAAGGGAGATCTGTTATGTTCATTTATTTCCAACCCTCAATCCAATACCTTTGCCACCTTTTACTATGAAGACTCTGAGAATTCAGTATGTTGAAACACACTGTATACTCATGGTTGGAAACTCTAAGCCATTACAATTTTACCTTAAAAACATGAATGTATCAATAATGTTGATGAAACAAATCAAAATTATTGACACTAGTTGTAACAGTGTGTTCTTTAGAGTCTTTTGTATGGACTAAATTTATTCCAATAGGTGCTTATTATTTTCATAGTTCAATTAACTGGAATAGTGACATCTTACACGACAGGCCCTAAATCAACTCCTTAAGACATAAAGACTGAGTTTCATGGGTCTATCACTTGCTCCTTTTGCAACTTTGGCAGGCACCAATCAATCAGATGTCCCTACTTATCTCTGATGACTTCTCCAAATTAAATATTTTAGGTTCTTCAATGATATTTCCAAGATGCTTAAATTAAGGATTGCACCTGCTTGGTTTTTGTATCCTAGCAACTTGTGCAGTGTTGGGAGTGTATTCAGTCTGGGGCCCAGGTAATGTTAGCAGAATAATTAATTTTATATCACTTCACCAGAATGGTTATTTTTCTGTGGAAAGCATGAGTTTAACTATATTTCTTGAAGTGAAGCCCCTCAATTGTCTCCTGAGCTGTGCCCACAGTGATGTGCTTCTTTAAATAGAACTGAAAGTTACTTTGGTGTCTATGCAGCCACATTGCACCATTGACTCCTGTAGAGTTATTTGTCAATAAAATATTGAGTTGTTTTCATAGGTTGTGCTCTGTCATTCTGTGCAACTTGTACAGTGTGATTTCATTAAATTGAGTCTACTGTTTCGTACTCATCGTACTATCAATAATCAACGCTGACATGTATTTACTGCTTACTGTGTGCTAGGAATAGTTCTAAGACTTCCCTATGCTTTATCTGCATTACTGCAATTACTTCTCTTAGTAGCTCTGTCAGGTAGACCGGGGAGTTTGAAGCAAATAGTTTGAGCCTAGGGAATTCAAGGGTTGCATTTGATTGACTGTATTTTATTACCTCTCACTTGTTGAAACTTAGAAAACTGACTTTCACGGAAGAAGTCCTAGTTGCCTAATCAATAACATGGGTACCTCTTTGCTCCCTGAAACTACAGAGAATATTCTAGAGAATCAGAAAGTACTGTTGCAAAAATAAGAAATGGCTAGATTTCTGAAAAGTTTTATTATAGCAATGTGCATAGTACCTTGCTACTTAAAGACCAGCAGCTGCCTGACAACTCCGAGGACATGAGAAACCTCAGGTCTCTGTTCAGGTCCAGTGAATCAAAATCTGCATCTTCACGAGATCCTCCCTATGTGTACGCAGGTCTGAGAGTCAGGAATGTAGTGAAATGGGGCTGCACTTAGAGAGAAGGCCTGGTTTAAGTCCCGGCTCCAGCACATAGTGCCTGTTTGAACAAGTTACTTAACATTTCCAGCCACAGCCTCTTCATTTGAAAAATCAGGCAAATGTCGTCTACCTCAGAGTTGCAGCTTAAAATAAACCAGATTTAACACACACACATGATCAGCCCAGCACCCAGAATGTCACTGATAATGTTCCCATATTGATTGAATCCAAATATGTTATTTTGAAACAATGCTTTCCTTTCTCTAATTTTAAAAAATGATACACCTTCATTGCAGAAAATTGGCAAAATACATTTTTAATGTGCAGTTTTATTTCCGTTTTTAGCTATATAAAAACTGACATGTCTGAGTATTGTGTCCAATTAAGTGGCTGTTATAAAAAAGTACTTGAGCTTTAGAAAAGCAGGTTCTATTCTCTTAAAATACATCTATGATAACAAGAACACAAGTAATTAAAATACATTATATATAAAAACCTCCGTAAGTGGTAGATCTAGGCTGAAAGAACCCAGCCTTTTGAACTGGGCAGGCTCAAGTTTAAACCAAGAAGGCAACTTCAATGGATGGATGCCTTAAGGCGAGATACTTAAGTCACACCAACTTCAGTTTCTTCATCTGTAAGGATGCTGTTAGGAAGGTTTAACTGAGATGAGGGGGTTAGCTCAGAGGCTGCCATGGAGGATACTTGATCTGTGGTAGCTATCGTGTGATAGGTTATAAAGAAACTCTGCTTTTGACAGCCTCTTCCAAAAGAAACAAGAAATCAAGCTTAGTATTTACAGGAATTCCAAGTAGCTTTCAGATACTCAATTTAACCATGTCTGAAGGGACCCAAGAGTGTGGTAAGATAAGCTCTTTGGGATGGAATTTGAAGGCTAACATTGCAAAGGTGGGTTTTTCCTGTAAAAGCAGTTTAAGTCACACTCTAAAATAAGTGATTATATAAGTTTTCTTTATTACCTGTAAAATGCTGATTTTTTTAAAGACATGGAAAAGCAAGGCTGAAAAAGGTAGTTCAGAAGGGCTGAGGTGTGTTTTCCAATAGAACTCTGCAAGGACCATGGGTTGCAACGTGTTGCCAATTTGTCTTCCATTTTTGTGTCAAGTTTTCTGGTCTTTGAGTCAAGGTAAAGTCATTGGAAGGGTAGTCAGGTCGTTATCAAAGGACAAAGATGACAATGGCAAAGAGTAGGAGACTCAGCACAGCCTGCAGAATTGGTTTTCAAACCTGCTTCTTGAAAATCCTGCTGGTCACAGGCCATATAAACCTGACAAGCAAATATCACAGAGCGGGAGTTTGAACTGGGTTCCAGGGGATTGTTCTAGGGTAGGTGGCTACATAGAATAGCTATGTATGGATCCTGCCCTGCAACTTCCTCTGCAAAAGGCAACTGGGGGCGGTGGAGGGAGCATTGCCTGGGGCTGGGAGAGATGGCTCTACTGAGTGGAGCACGCTTTGGAGGACCGCACCTCAATGCCTTCATGCCACACACTTACTCCGAGTGAGGCCCTGGGCCCTTTGACCTCCCTGACAATACAAGTGGATTATGGTGCCTGGCCCCTCAGACATGCCCTGCACTCATCTTCCAAAGTGCTTCTCCCTGCCGTGTGTGTTCTTGGGCTTTTAATGGAGAATGGAAAGGAAACTAGGAAGAAACAACGAGACAGGGCAAAGGCTAGCACATTTTTCTGAGTTTTGAAGAGAAATATGTATAAGTGGCTCCCTTTCCAAATGTACCTGCTGATACAAGATATAATATTTAACAATGCCACATGGTTAATTTGACCAATACAGTCACATCTTTATAACTGATATGCAGTCAAACATGTTCTATAATGATGTTTCACTCAGTGGTGGACCCCATATAGGACAGTGGTCCCATACGATTATAAGGAAGCTGAAACCTTCCCATCATCTAGTGACCCTGAAGCACCCAGCATTACCCACGTGTTTGTGGTGTGCTGGTGTAAGCAAACCTACTCTGCTGCCAGGTGTGTAAAAGCCCAAAACCTACAACTATGCATAGTACATCAGACCTGATAAGGACATTAAATGACCATGACACTGACTTATTATTTACTGTACTATCCTTTTGTTATTATTTTAAAGTGTACTCTTACTTATTAAAAAAAATTTAATGTAAAAGAGCCTCAGGTAGGTCCTTCAGGAGGTATCCAGAAGTAGGCATCGTTGTCAGAGGAGAAAACAGCTCCATGCCCGTTACTGCCCCTGAAAACCTTCCAGTGGGACAAAATGTGGAGGTGGGAGACAGTGGCGTTGATGATCCTGACCCTGTGTAGGCCTAGGCTAATGTATGTGTGGTGTCTTAATTTTTAAGAAAAAAATTTAAAAGTTAAAAAAATTAAATTAAAATGTTATAACATAAGGTTAAAAGAAAGAAAATATTTTAATACAAGCATACAATGTATTGTGTCTTAAGCTGTTGTTACCAAAAAGTCAAAACTTTTTTAAAACTCAGAAGTTTATACAGTAAAAAAGTTACAGCAAGCTAAAGTTGGTTTATTATTTTAAAAAGTGTATTTTAAAATACATTTGGCCAAGCACAGTGGCTCACACTTGTAGTCCCAGCACTTTGGGAGACCGAGGTAGGGTGATGGCTTTAGCCTGGGAGTACGAGACCAGCCCAGACAACACGGTAAAGCCCAGTATCTGCAAAAAATACAAAAATTAGCCGGGTGTGGTGGCACATAACTTTGGTTCCAGCTACTCAGAGATTGAGGTGGGAGGATTGTTTGAGGCAGAGATTGCAGTAAGCTGAGATCCCGCCACAGGACTCAGCCTGGGTGACAGAGTGAAACCCTGTCTCAAAATTAATAAAATAAAATACCAAATGGAAATAAATGTAATGCAGCCTAAGTGGCGAGTGTTTCTAAAGTCTTCAGTAGTGCACAGCAATGTCCCAGGCCTTCCCATTCACTCACCACTCACGCTCGGACTCGCCCAGAACCACAGTCCCGCAAGCTCCATTCATGGTGAGTGCCCTATATGGGTGTACCATTTCCTATCTTTTGTACTGTATTTTTACTGTGTCTTTATTATGTTTAGACACACATTCTTACCATTGCATTACAACTGCCTATAGTATTCTGTACAGTAACATCCTCTTCAGGTTTGTAGCCTAGGAGTAATACCATCTAGCCTAGGTGTGCAGTAGGCTGTCCCATCTAGATGTGTGTAAGTACTTAACTCTACGATGCTGTAAGCATCTTACACAATGATGGAATCGCCTAATACTACATTTCTCAGGACATATCCCCGTCTTCAGGGGAGGCACGTCTATGAATTCACAGAGATGCTGTTTGGTACAGGTTACAATGTTGGGTAATGTCACGGGAAGGAATGCAAGCAGTAAAACGCATGATCCCTGCACCAGGTAAACTTCATGCCTACCAGAGAACACAAGGAAAAGGTGCACACAATTGTGTGAATACAAGGCATACTGCAGTAAGTGACAGCCTGAGGCAGCATGTGACAGGAATGCATGAACAGTGCAAGGCTAACCACTCCTCACGCTGGAGGAGTGAGGATGTCTTACAGAAAAGTGCTGAGTCATTTCCCAGCAGGTGGAAGGATTCCAGACAGCGGAGATGAGAAAAGGGGGAAGCAAAGTAGCATGAACAGCTGTAGAAAGGACTCGGGTGTGCCCTAGAAATATGTGTTATGTTCTCCGCTTTTTGTTTGAGACGGAGTCTCGCTCTGTCGCCCAGGCTGGAGTGCAGTGGCGCGATCTCGGCTCACTGCAAGCTCCGCCTCCCGGGTTCACGCCATTCTCTTGCCTCATCCTCCCGAGTAGCTGGGACTACGGGCGCGCACCACCACGCCTGGCTAATTTTTTATATTTTTAGTAGAGACGGGGTTTCGCCGTGTTAGCCAGGATGGTCTCGATCTCCTGACCTCATGATCCTCCCGCCTCAGCCTCCCAAAGTGCTGGGATTACAGGCGTGAGGCACCATGCCTGGCCATGTTCTCTGTTTTTTAAGTCTCCCTCTCTCTCTCTCTCTCTCTCTCTCTCTCTCTCTCTCTCTCTCTATATATATATATATATATACACACATATACATGTATGTGTGTATATATATATACGTATACATATGTGTATATATATACACATATATATACATATATATACACATATATACGTATATATATACACATATATATACGTATATATATATACACATATATATACGTATATATATATATACGTATATATATATATACACATATAGCTTTTCCTACACCATTTATATACACACACACACTTTGGGAGGCCAAGGTGGGTGGATCACGAAGTCAAAAGATTGAGACCATCCTGGCCAACTTGGTGAAACTCTGTCTCTACTAAAAATACAAAAATTAGCTGGGCGTGGTAGCGCACGCCTGTGGTCCCAGCTAATGGGGAGGCTGAGGCAGGAGAATCACTTGATTCCAGAAGCGGAGGTTGCAGTGAGCCAAGATTGCGCCATTGCACTCCAGCCTGGTGACAGAGGGAGACTCTGTCTCAAAAAAAAACAAAAAAAAATACATATATATATATTTAATTTATATATTATATTCTATATACACACAGATGTAAATAAACGTAAAATATTAAAAAATGTGTTAAAACCCTTTAGAACCTATTTACAAAATACTTTTCTAAAACTAATTTTAAATGTGTTACAAAAAAGAAAAGCTCAAGGGATTTTTTCTCTCTCTCTCTTTTTTTTTTTAATGGCCAGAATAAATATTGGCTGACCTGAGGAGACATTTGAAAATCCTTGGACCATCTTAACTCTCTAAAATCAAATATTTACCCCGTGAAGTTCTCAAAATAAAAGCTTCTGCTGGAAGGGTCTTGCCAGCAAAACAAATGTTGGCTGCAGAATGTTACCGTTGGCCTGTTAAGACACTACCAAATAAATTGCTTGATTGCCAAATCATACTTTTTGTTTTGAAAATTACTAAGATTGGTCGTATGGCCTGAGAGTTAGTTAGCTTTTTATAGATGAGTATAATTTCATTCTGCAATAGGATTGTCAGTAGAATAGTGTTTACTTTATGGATAATATACATTTCAAAACATTGTGAAGCTCATATGCAAAGGCAATTACTTGCCCCTAAAATAAATACTCGCTGGAAGATGCATATTTCACATCATTATGTTCAATGGAATGCCAGCCCCTCCACGAGCTCAGGACCTCTGTAAATGTAAATGTTTATAAAAAGATTTTGCTGTAGAAATAAACCTCAATGATTTGGACTTCACTAACTTGGAATGTATAATGTCCCTTGTAGAGACTAGCTTGAAATTCTTCTTTTAAGATAGAGTAAGTATAATTTCAGGGGAACTTTTTAAGCTAGTTAACACATTTTAAGCACGGTGGGTAGCATTTATTGGCATGCAAGCAATGTAAATGACTGTTACAAATCACTCTGATGTATGCATTTAAGCAAGTTCTCCCTGGACCCTTAGACATGTGGACTTTTAACCACTGAGGATTTTGTCATTGATGTTTTGTTTTGTTTTACATGTTCTTAAAAATTAATAAAGCTGCATGCATTTTATGCTGTCCTCAACTTTATCTTCTGTACCTAATTTCTATGAGTCGGTAAGGCGTGCTTTGAATAACTACTTTGCTATGTGGCTAGGAAATCAGGTAGCATTTCTTCTTACACACACGCTCAATAGTAAAAGACAGCTACCTTATGATCAGTTAAGCCTGATATCTTTCAAAATTCTTCGAGTTTATATAAAACCCAGAATTCTCCAGCAGGATGCTATTGCATACGGCACTAGTACCTCACATTAATAATGAATATGTGTTGGGCCCTTGCTGAGTTTTGACTGTGTTCCATACATAAAGACAGCATCCTCTGCCCTAGAGGCTTGGCATAAATTACCCAGATTGATCAACAGAGAACAGGCCAGCAGAACAGAGAGCAGGAGAGAAAAACGCTATTCTTCTAACGGTGGCTGTGCAATAATATTGCTTATTATTGAGCATGATATCCAAACTGAATGGAGCTGCTGTCATGGAAAGATAATCAGCTTTGCAATGTAAAAATTGTGGAATATTGGCTCTGCTATACATTAGACTTTTTGAAAAGCAGACATGCCCAACTCTCGTTGTTGACGGAGGGGATCGGGGGTGGGGTCTGGCTAGGAAGTTTCTGAAAAGCCTTAGAGGCAATTCTGATGCATACTGGCTGTTGTTATCAACTGGAAAATGGAAGTGATCTTCTCAAGAGTTGGAGAACCAGAGTGTTACCTTTTTATTCACCAGGCCCAGGATTGGCAGAGTTAGTGGTCCCACCTGAGCTTTGCTATAATATTGATACAATGTCACACTCTTAAGGGTTGCATTAGGGAATATACAAGGAAGGGCATAAGGAATTGTGGTATTTTGTAAAGATGTGTGAGCTTATTTTCAGACTAGAGGCTTGGGTGAATGAAATTTTGTATGTTGAGAGTATTTTGCCAAATTTTACCAAGCTAGCTTACTAACAAATATTGCTCCCCAAAGCCTTGATCAGAGTTCCCATACTAGGCTGTACATTCAGTTCATGAAATGACCAAGTAATCCCTTCTGGCTTGATAGAAACGGACCACCCAGGAAGTGGATTTTCTTACAAATATTGTACCTATGACTTGTGCGGCTGTGTCAGTAAAATGAGACCAGCATGGGTCTGAGACTAGTACTGAGCTGTGATACCTCAGAAACATAGAGGAAATATTTAGCATATTAAGAGACATGGAAGACATAAACATGGTTCACACTGAACTTTTTGAGATGGAAACTCTATTTCCCAAAACCATAAAAAATGCATTAGGTGGAATTAATAGCAGATTAGATACTGCAGAAGAAAAAACTTGAAGGCATAGTAATAGAAGCTAGTCAAAATAAACCACAAATAAGTTACTGAAAAAATTGAACAATGCTAAGAGAGTTTTGGGACAACATGAAACACCCTAACATACATGTAATTGAAGTTCTGAAAGATAAGATGGGGAAGCAGAGATAAGCATTGGAATAAATATATCATGGATGAAATTTTTCCAAATTTGTTGAGAACTCCAAACTCACAAATCCAAGAAGCTCAGCAAACCTCAAGCACACACTCACAAAAGTAGAAAACCACATCATAATCAAGCTGCTTCAAATCAGTGGCAGGCAGAAGATTTTAAAAGTATCCAGATTACAGGACTGTATACAGAGAAGTAAAGATAAACAGGGTAGCTAATTTCTTGCTAGAAAAAAAACAGAAACCTGAAACCAGTGTATCGTACAAAACGTAAAGAGTAAAACCATAAAAACTTCAGAGGAAAACAGGAAATATTTGTGACCTTGAGTTGGGCAAATATCTATCTGAGATTACATGAAGAGACTGGATAATAAAAGAAAAATTGATCAACTTGAATTCATCAACATTAAAAACTTTTTCTTTGTTCAAAAGAGATTGATAATTAAGTGAAAAGACGAGCAAGCCGCAGCCTAGAGTAAACATCTTCAAAGCACACACTTGGTAAAGAACTTGTTTCCAGAATTTATCTTACAACTCAGAAAGAAGATAAACAACCACATAGTAAAGTGGGGAAAATATGTCAACACATGCTCCACACAAGAAGATATAAAGACGGTAAATAAGCATAGGGGAAGATGCTCATAATCCATGGGGAAATAAAAATTAAAAACACCAGGAGCTCCCATGACATGCCTGTTAGAAGGGACAAAATTAAAAGGAGTGACAAGACCAAGTGCTGACAAGGAGGAAGGACAGTTGACACCCACACACGTTGCTGGTGGTAATGCAATGAAACCGTTTGGCAGTTTCTTATAAAGTTAAAATATATAATATACACCATATGTATGGGCTTCCTAGGGCTGCCAGAACAAAGTACCACAAAACATCACACACAGGCTGGCTTACACAACATGCATTTATCATCCTGCAGTTCTAGGATAGAGAGCTGAGATCAAGGTGTCGACAGCATTGGTTCCTTCCATGAGCTGTGAAGAAGGATCTGCCCAGGCCCTTTTCTGTTTTCTGGTGGTTCATTGGCATCTTTGTCATCCCTTGGCTTCGAGACACACCTCCCCAATCTCTGCTTGTATGTTCACATGGTGTTTGTCTGTCTCTATGTCCAAATATCTTATTTTTATAAAGACAACGGTCATACTGGGTTAGAGCTCACCCTATTTATCTCATTTTAACTTGATTATCTGACAAAACCCTATTTTCAAATAAAGTCACATTGGCACTTACTGAGGGTGAGGACTTGAACATCTTTGGGGTCACGATTTAACCCATCCTGCCATAGAACCAAGTAATTTCACACCCAGGTATTTTTCCTCAAGGGGTTTTATGAAGTTTATATGATATTAAAATCTCAATTGGTCCAACTATTATTTGTAGAATTTTTACTATACCAAGCCCTGCCCTTCAACTTGTACATGCAGGTTGGATGGGAATAAAAAATTGCTTTCTTCTGGCCTTCAACATATTTATTCAAAATACACTGCATTATTTGCATTGCGTATGATCCTGCTCATGAGAAGCTTCCAGTCTAGAGGCAGATATGAAATGTGGTTCTATAAACTTACAATCCCAAACAGTACTTCCTGTGTAATAAAAGTTGCAGGTAAGGTTTCTAGTACATTCAGAAGAGCTGTAAACTGTTTTTGCTTGAGGAGGATCAGGGATGGAATTATGAAAAAAGTGGCATTTCAGCTCAACTTAAAAATTGTGAACAAAGTAGTTAGAGGGAA
This sequence comes from Gorilla gorilla gorilla, assembly GCF_029281585.2. Lineage (NCBI taxonomy): Eukaryota > Metazoa > Chordata > Mammalia > Primates > Hominidae > Gorilla > Gorilla gorilla. Next base: position 134,032,603 of record NC_073236.2, on the reverse strand, counting down.
AGGGAATCCAGGCACAGAGAACAGAAAAAGTGAAGTGAAGGAGAAAGGAAAGTAAACAAATACATGCAAGAAACAGTCAACCACGGATAGGCTGAAGCAAGCGGGGAGAGCACACTGCAGAGAGTGACGAAGCAAGCTTGAAAGGTCCAGGATGCCAGCCTGTGTTCTGAGAACAACAGGGACAAAAGGAGACATATTAAGTGGGAAAGTGACAGAATTAGTGCCACTGCAGCAAGATTAATCTTGCACTAGGTCCAGAGTGAATAGCTACTCGGGAGTCTGAGGCAGGAGAATAGCTTGAACCCAGGAGGCAGAGGTTGCAGTGAGTCAAGACCACACCATTGCACTCCAGCCTGAGCAACAAGAGTGAAATTCTGTCTCAGAAATAAATAAGTAAATAAATACATAGAAAGAAATGAGAGAGCCACACAGGCAGCCACTCAGTGGGCTACTGAGTAAGTGGAGATCCCTGGCTAGCCAGGGGCTCAGTCCATTCATTTGGTGAGGTTTCCTGTTCAGATAGCTAGCCTGCCAGAAGGCAATTTTTTTTTTTGTTATACTTTAAGTTCTAGGGTACGTGTGTACAACGTGCAGGTTTGTTCCATATGTATACATGTGCCATGTTGGTGTGCTGCACTCATTAACTCGTCATTTACATTAGGTATTTCTCCTAACGCTATCCCTCCCCACTCCCCTGACCCCATGACAGGCCCCAGTGTGTGATGTTCCCCACCCTGTATCCAAGTGTTCTCATTGTTCAATTCCCACCTATGAGTGAGAACATGAGGTGTTTGCTTTCCTGTCCTTGCAATAGTTTGCTGAGAATGATGGTTTCCAGCTTCATCCATGTCCCTACAAAGGACATGAACTCATTCTTTTTTATGACTGCATAGTATTCCACGGTATGTATGTGCCACATTTTCTTAATCCAGTCTATCATTGATGGATATTTGGGTTGGTTCCAAGTCTTTGCTATTGTGAATAGTGCCACAATAAACATACGTGTGCATGCGTCTTTATAGCAGCATGATTTATAATCCTTTGGGTATATACCCAGTAAAGGGATCGCTGGGTCAAATGGTATTTCTAGTTCTAGATCCTTGAGGAATTGCCATACTGTCTTCCACAATGGTTGAACTAGTTTACACTCCCACCAATAGTGTAAAAGTTTTCCTGTTTCTCCACATCCTCTCCAGCACCTGTTGTTTCCTGACTTTTTAATGATCGCCATTCTAACTGGTGTGAGATGGTATCTCATTGTGGTTTTGATTTGCATTTCTCTGATGACCAGTGATGATGAGCATTTTTTCATGTGTCTGTTGACTGCATATATGTCTTCTTTTGAGAAGTGTCTGTTCATATCGTTTGCCCACTTTTTGATGGGGTTGTTTGATTTTTTCTTGTTAATTTTTTTAAGTTCTTTGTAGATTCTGGATATTACCCCTTTATCAGATGGGTAGATTGCAAACATTTTCTCCCATTCTGTAGGTTGCCTATTCACTCTGATGGTAGTTTCTTTTGCTGTGCAGAAGCTCTTTAGTTTAATTAGATCCCGTTTGTCAATTTTGGCTTTTGTTGCCATTGCTTTTGGTGTTTTAGTCATGAAGTCCTTGCCCATGCCTATGTCCTGAATGGTATTGCCTAGGTTTTCTTCTAGGGTTTTTATGGTTTAAGTCTAACGTTTAAGTCTTTAATCCATCTTGAATTAATTTTTGTATAAAGTGTAAGGAAGGGATCCAGTTTCAGCTTTCTACATATGGCTAGCCAGTTTTCCCAGCACCATTTATTAAATAGGGAATCCTTTCCCCATTTCTTGTTTTTGTCAGGTTTGTAAAAGATCAGATGGTTATAGATGTGTGGTATTATTTCTGAGGCGCTGTCCTGTTCCATTGGTCTATATCTCTGTTTTGGTACCAGTACCATGCGATTTTGGTGACTGTATCCTTGTATTACAGTTTGAAGTCAGGTAGCATGATGCCTCCAGCTTTGTTCTTTTTGCTTAGGATTGTCTTGGCAATGTGGGCTCTTTTTTGGTTCCATATGAACTTTAAAGTAGTTTTTTCCAGTTCTGTGAAGAAAATCATTGTTAGTTTGATGGTGATGGCATTTAATCTAAATTACCTTGGGCAGTATGGCCATTTTCACGATATTGATTCTTCCTATCCATGAGCTTGGAATGTTCTTCCATTTGTTTGTGTCCTCTTTTATTTCATTGAGCAGTGCTTTGTAGTTCTCCTTGAAGAGGTCCTTCACATCCCTTGTAAGTTGGATTCCTAGGTATTTTATTCTCTTTGAAGCAATTGTGAATGGGAGTTCACTCATGATTTGGCTCTCTGTTTGTCTGTTGTTGGTGTATAAGAGTGCTTGTGATTTTTGCACATTGACTTTGCATCCTGAGACTTTGCTGAAGTTGCTTATCAGCTTAAGGAGATCTTGGGCTGAGATGATGGGGTTTTCTAAATATACAATCATGTCATCTGCAAACAGGGACAATTTGATTTCCTCTTTCCCTAATTGAATACCCTTTATTTCTTTCTCCTGCCTGATTGCCCTGGCCAGAACTTCCAACACTATGTTGAATAGGAGTGGTAAGAGAGGGCATCCCTGTCTTGTGCCAGTTTTCAAAGGGAATGCTTCCAGGTTTTGCCCATTCAGTATATTGGCTCTGGGTTTGCCATAAATAGCTCTTATTATTTTGAGATATGTCCCATCAATACCTAGTTTATTGAGAGTTTTTAGCGTGAAGGGCTGTTGAATTTTGTCAAAGGCCTTTTCTGCATCTATTGAGATAATCATGTGGTTTTTGTCTTTGGTTCTGTTTATATGCTGGATTACATTTATTGATTTGTGTATGTTGAACCAGCCTTGCATCTCAGGGATGAAGCCCACTTGATCATGGTGGATAAGTTTTTGATGTGCTGCTGGATTCGGTTTGCGAGTATTTTATTGAGGATTTTTGCATTGATGTTCATCAGCGATATTGGTCTAAAATTCTCTTTTTTTGTTGTGACTCTGCCAGGCTTTGATATCAGGATGATGCTGGCCTCATAAAATGAGTTAGGGAGGATTCCCTCTTTTTCTATTGATTTCAATAGTTTCAGAAGGAATGGTACCAGCTCCTCTTTGTACCTCTGGTAGAATTCGGCTGTGAATCTGTCTGGTCCTGGACTTTTTTTGGTTGTAGGCTATTAATTATTGCCTCAGTTTCAGAGCCTTTTATTGGTCTATACAGGGATTCAACTTCTTCCTGGTTTAGTCTTGGGAGGGTGTATGTGTCCAGGAATGTATCCATTTCTTCTAGATTTTCTAGTTTATTTGCGTAGAGGTGTTTTTAGTATTTTTTGATGGTGGTTTGTATTTCTGTGGGATCGATGGTGATATCCCTTTTATCATTTTTTACTACGTCTATTTGATTCTTCTCTCTTTTCTTTATTATTCTTGCTAGCAGTCTATCAACTTTGTTGATCTTTCAAAAAACCAGCTCTTGGATTCATTGATTTTTTGAAGGGTTTTTTGTGTCTCTATCTCCTTCAGTTCTGCTCTGATCTTAGTTATTTCTTGCCTTCTGCTAGTTTTTGAATGTGTTTGCTCTTGCTTCTCTAGTTCTTTTAATTGTGATGTTAGGGTGTTGATTTTAGATCTTTCTTGCTTTCTCTTATGGGCATTTAGTGCTACAAATTTCCCTCTACATGCTCCTTTAAATGTGTCCCAGAGATTCTGGTATGTTGTGTCTTTGTTCTCATAGGTTTCAAAGAACATCTTTATTTCTGCCTTCGTTTTGTTATTTACCCAGTAGTCATTCAGGAGCAGGTTGTTCAGTTTCCATGTAGTTGTGCTGTTCTGAGTGAGTTTCTTAATCCTGAGTTCTAATTTGATTGCTCTGTGGTCTGAGAGACATTTTGTTGTGATTTCTTTTCTTTTACATTTGCTGAGGAGTGCTTTAATTCCAACTATGTGGTCAATTTTGGAATAAGTGCGATGTGGTGCTGAGAAGAATGTATATTCTGTTGATTTGGGGTGGAGAGTTCTGTAGATGTCTATTAGGTCCGCTTGGTGCAGAGCTGAGTTCAAGTCCTGGATATCCTTGTTAACTTTCTGTCTCCTTGATCTATCTAATGTTGACAGTGGGGTGTTAAAGTCTCCCATTATTATTGTGTGGGAGTCTAAGTCTCTTTGTAGGTCCCTTAGGACTTGCTTTATGAATCTGGATGCTCCTGTATTAGGTGCATATATATTTAGGATAGTTAGCTCTTCTTGTTGAATTGATCCCTTTATCATTATGTAATGGCCTAGAAGCCAATGAACACCAGTGCATTAGAGGAGATGATGGAATAGTTGGAGAGCTTGGTGATCCTTCTGGTGATGCTAAAAGAGCAGGTCCTTACCTGATGGTGCAGTTTGTTCCACTTTTATGATGAGGAAAGCTCATGATGACACAGTGCTGCTGAAATAATATGAGCATGGATTTTATTTTTGCAGAATTAATGGGATAATCTTCTTCAGAATCAGATCTCTAAATAATCAGTGTTAAAGATAATGCCAGTAACACAATTTTTAACATCTTAACTCTGGTGTATGTGTCTTGTGGAGGCATCTAGGGATATAGTTCCAATTGTGCAGACTTGCAAATGTCCCCCATGGCATGCTCTTTCAAAGTCAATATCCAGGGAAACTCCCTGGGATAAAAATCTGAACATGGCTCAACTTTATTGTAAAAACATAAAATTGGTTATCCAGGGCAACAAAGGAAAATAAATTCTAATCCTTTCCCTCTCTGCCTGTCCTTGGATGCCATCATAAAGGTGGACATTGGCACCCTCCTCTTCCTGAACACATCCGAGGATTTATCCCTCACCCTAAGCATCTCATCACCCAATCCATGGAAGTCACCATTGCAGCAGTGCTGCTGCATCATAGAACCCAGTCCCTGAGGACGAGCTTGGTGACTGCTGAGATGGGGCCAGACCTTGGGGAAAGGTCTTCAGGTTTCCCCAGATGGCTCAGAGACCGTGGGTGTACTTAGTCAGACTTTGCACATATGTAACTCTGCAGGAAAGTGGAGGCTCCCACAGGAAGGTGACGCTGGATGCCAATCTGTCACTAGAGCACAACAGAATGAGTTTAAGAACAATTGAGTTGAACACACACGTACCATCTCCACAGGTTCCCCAGAGGGCATTTGAAGCAGGAAGCAAGATGTTTATTGCTATGTAAAGCTCTGGGTTTCCTGGATAAGAAATCTGTTCCTGTATTTCTTTATTTATGTCTGTACTTCATATATACCCATGGAGAAGAAGAAAATATTTTAGGCAGGAACATTGCTGAGCTGCAGGTTTGTATTTGAAAGGAAAACTTGTGGCAGTTATTTATTTTGGAGATGTAAGGGCCAAAGGAGTGTGTGGCTCATTGCAAAACTGAGCTGCAAGTTGAGGCCACTATATAATTTTCCAAGATCCCACAAGAAATCAGTGGTGAATTTGAAATGAGAGCCCTTATTTCTTGACTCCTCGTTCCCTGTATCTATCATAACAAGCCACCACAAAATTCGGTGGCCTAAAACAACAGCAACCATGTATGCTTTGTTGTTGTTGTTTTGAGATGGAGTCTCGCTCTGTCACCCACGCTGGAGTGCAGTGGCGCGAACTCGGCTTACTGCAAGCTCCGCCCCCCCGGGGTTCACGCCATTCTCTTGCCTCGGCCTCCCGAGTAGCTGGGACTAGGGGCGCCCACCACCACGCCCAGGTAATTTTTTTGTATTTTTTAGTAGAGATGGGCCATCTATGTTTTTATGAACTACAGCTTGGGCTGGCGTGGACAGCTCATGCCTGTTTCTTGTGGGGTCAGCTGTGTTGGCTCTGGGCCTGGGGATGTACCTCCAAGATGCTCGCCCATGAAGCCAGCAGCTCCTGGGAGCTCAGGTGGGGCTTTCATGGCTGACCTCATTACTTCTTTACATGGGTCTCTCCTCTGCCTTGCTCACAGCATGGCAGCTGTGTTTTAAGACAGGAAGCAGAAGCTGGTTCCCCAGACCGACAAGTGTCACTTCTGCCATATTCTACTGGTTTAGGAATCACAACGCCTGCCAAGATTCAAGAGGACACACAGACTTCCCACAACCTGAGGGAAGGCAGTCAGTTGGTTTGTGTCTATCGTGGCCTGCCATCCCTTCGGTATGTTTCCCAAATGCTACATGGTGTCTTCATTTCACACCATGACTTTTATCACATTTTTATATGTTTTTCCTGCTTAAACATCTCTAATTTGTATTCAACCATTGATTTTTAGAGTTAAACTAAAAGGTTATGTAGCTGTTTACTTATAAGTAACAATTCTGAAGCCTAATAGAGTGAGATGATGTCCAAAGTCAAAGACTGAGGTAGTAATGAAAGCATCTAGAATCCAGAGGTTCTGACGTCTTGTCTGGTCCTCTGTTCGTAACAGGGAACTGACCACACTGAGCTGGACCTTTTACTACATGAGTGGTTAGGGTCAATATTGTAGTATGAGGCAGTCATAGAAACACGTATTTCATCTGTAACATAAAATGCTTGAGAAGTTGTACTCCACAATTTTAAAAATTTGTAACACTTTTGAAAAACAATATCCACTGAAGAAAGAGAATGAGCAAAGTAATCTCAGACACTATGTTATAATATTCTTAGAATAATTTAAAAAATAGGAAAAATAAAAACCTGTCTTCTAGCTGAAGCTTCATAAGACCCACCACCTCACGAATACCTCTATGCTGTCTTTGGTAATTTTAAAATTATATCTCACATCATCAAAATAAATATTACTACAATTGATTTTCACAAAATGGCATTGGATAATAATAAAAATATGCACGATGATGATGATGATGATAACAGCTTTTATTTGCTATCAGACTCGCAAATTTGAATGGGTTAACACATTTACTTCTCACAGTAACCTTGTCAAGTGGGCTTTGGAGGCTGAGTTTCAGTGTGTTGTCCAAGGTCTGTAAATTACAGAACTGGAATTCTGTCCATTCTGTCAAATATTTACTACACACCTCCTACTCCTACAGGCCTCTGCTCCATTCTCTGGGTACAGCATGGACCAGCATGTGCTGGCTGTCTGAACTCACATTGCTCAGGGCCTTGTGGGCTTTGAGGTTGATTTTCCCTGAATTTCTGTTGGCTTATGCTATGATAGTTAATTTCATGGGTAAACTTGACTGGGCCACTGGGTGCCCAGAAATCTGATTAAACCTAATCCTGGATGTATCTGTAAGGGTGTTTTCAGATGAGATGAGCATTTGGTTAAGTGCACTGAATAAAGCTGATTGTCCTCCCCAGTGCAAGCAAGCCTTATCCAAGGCTTCAGCAGGAGAAGTGGCTGGGCAAGAGAGATCTTGCTCTCCCTGCGTTGTTGCCTTAGAGAGGGAATATCAGCCTTCTGCCTCTGGACTTGAACTCAGGCTGGAACTTACACTGTTGGCTTTTCTGGGTCTGGGTTCCTCAGCCTCTGTAGTTGCATGTGTCAATTCCTTATAAAAATTCTCTTTTCTCCCCTCCTCTCTCTCTCTCACACACACACACACACACTCTCTCTTACACACACACCGTATTAATTCTGTTTCTCTGAATTACTCTTACACATACACCAAACTTTTGTGATCTATGTAGTGCATCACAAATTAAATGCATTGAGGGGCAAGGCAGTAACATGTAAATGTGTAAGGCAGCCAAGTGTTGTGAGGGAGAGAGGTCCATTTGTGAAGTGGGAATACATCTCCACTTGCAGATCCCACATCATTGTCATTGTTCTGAATGCAGCATGGTCTGAATGACCCAGGACTGTAAGCACTGTTTCCTGACTTAGAACAACACCAGGATGCCCTGCCTAGGCCTCGCGCTGTGTTTAGACTTGGCCTTGGTGTGTTCCTTGCAGCATGTGTCAGTTCATGTGGAAATGCACAATCTATGGGAGGCCCTAACATTTTACTGCCCAGTCGTGGTCTTGACTATTTGGCTAAACATGGTGAGATCTGTTTTCATTTTGAAAAATGCTATCAGAATCTAGTTGAAAGAAGAAAGTAATACTCGCTTTCTCTCTGTGTCTTGACATCAGTAATAGACAAGCTCCATCCTGAAGTATTTGCAGCTAGTGGCAGGAAATCTTTACATCTTGATCTGGACCATGCAGTGAGTGGTGTATTTCTCAGTGTGTGAGAAACACACACACGCATATATAAAATCTATATGTATAATATATATATAAAGGTATTTTTCGATCATTGTTATTTATTGAATTTAACATTTTCATAATCTTTTTATGTCCAAATTTAAAACATCCTAACACATCTTTTTAAATCTAACTGATATAAGGAGCTGTAGCTTTGTGTTAGGCCCTAAGGTATAAATGAAGTTTATTTTACTTTTCCCTTCCAATTTGCCATTGTTACTGTAGCTTAGAGAGAACAGCAAGACTCTTTTCTCTTAGGAAATTGAGATACTATAAAGATGTTTTTTTCCCAGAAAGAAATACAAACTTGCTAAGTTTTAATACATAATTTTGACAATAAAGTAAAAAACAAATTATATTTTGTTTCTACTAAAAACATATTTAGAAGCAAAGTGGAGTTTTGTTTTGTTTCAACTATAAAACAATGAACAAAGAAACAGCAATGCACATCTTAAGATAAAATGAAGATGTGGATTGTGCTACTTAAATGATGGTACATAGGGTGGGTCCCGGGGCCTACTGGGCCCTTTTAGAAGGAAACCACCTTCATCTTCATCAGCGTTTACAGATGACCTGTTACGTGCTGGCCACGATGGTAAAGTAGGGGGATGTCATGGTGAGGAGTGCACAGTCTTGTTCCCTAAGAAAAACGTTTGGAGGAAGAAACTTACATATGTGTGAAACTACCTCCCCTCTGGCTTTGTGGAATGTCCTGTCGGGGTGAAGCAGTCTTCTCCAGAGAAATACAGTTCGTGGCTTCTGCCTTCATAATTAACCTCCAGAATGTCCAAAGCATGAATTCAAGCAAGTAAAGAAGCAAAGAGAACAAAGAAAAACAATGACAAAACACTTACCCAATATCTACTACTGTTTCCAAGAACGATTCACATATATTTACTTATGTAATCTTCACAGAGCCCAGTGAGTTAGGTACCATATTATTCCACTGTATGGATGAGGAAATTGAGGCACAGAAGGGACTTCAGTAACTTGCTTTAAGTTGCACAGGTAGGCCGCACAGCCAGCATCTAACCCCTCTCCACACAGCCTCTCCACACAGCCCTTGATCTTGACCTTGACCTTGACTGCTGTGCAATTCTTAAGACTCTGTTTCCTGTGGTTTTGCAGAAGTTGTGAAAATGGCTCTGCCAGTGTCTCTTTTCCTCAGCTGTGCTCTCATCTGCTCCTATTTTACTTCCATGTTCATTCCTCTCCCCCAGCTTCTCTTAACCCCAACTGTCACTCAGCCTCCTTAGATCATTGCGCACCCTACCTTCTCCCATCTGCTAACCTAGAATCTTTCTCTTTTTGATAAAAAAGTTTCAGATGATAAAATAAGCTTAGATCATACAATCTATGGGTCCTAGCCCTGCAGTGGGAAGAAGAGTAAAGGAAATTAGACTTATTGAGCTACTTCAAATACAGCAGCGAATGCTTTCACCATTCATTGCTCTCGTACTCAACGGAAGGGGAGTGAGATGTAACACATCAGGGATGTGCTTTGGCCCATGGTTTTCAAGTCTATATTCAGAACAGAGAGCTGTTTGGCTTGGGTTTCATGACAACTCTATGGTGAATTAGAAATGCTTGACGTCACATGGACACAGGAAGGGGAACATCACACTCTGGGGACTGTTGTGGGGTGGGGGGAGGAGGGAGGGATAGCATTAGGAGATATACCTAACTCTAAATGACGAGTTAATGGGTGCAGCACACCAGCATGGCACATGTATACATATGTAACTAACTGGCACATTGTGCACATGTACCCTAAAACTTAAAGTATAATAATAATAAAAATTAAAATTAAAAAAAAAGAAATGCTTGACGTCATTTTGTTGTTGTAGTAGGATTTAATTATGAATAATATTTTTAAAAAATATATTCTATTTATAGGGCAATGTCATATTGAACGAAGTAAAGAAAATTGTAAAGCAAAACAATCACCAGTAATGCCACCAGAATAACAAAGCTGTTCTTATTTTCTGTATTCCTAGTTTGTATTTTTATTTGTAATTTATTGAAATAGAACCTCCAATACTACTCTCTTATTAGAGGAATATCAAGTTGAGAGCACAAACAGTCCCCCACATTAATATGACTTCTGGGGACTGCCAAGCCTTCTATGGTCTGTCATCTGCTCAAATTTCAAGCACCATCTCTTTTTATTTATTAATTTTATTTTATATTTCGGGGTACAGGCACAGGGTGTGCAGATTTGTTACATAAGTAAACTTGTGCCATGGTAGTTTGCTGCACAGATCAACCCATCACCTAGGTATTAAGCCCAGCATACATTAGCTATTATTCCTGATGCTCTCCCTCCCCCAGACTCCCTTTTCACCGCTGACAGGTGCCAGAGTGTGTTGTTCCCGTTTCTGTGTCTATGTGTTCACATTGCTTAGCTCTCACTTATAAGTGAGAACACGCAGTGTTCAGTTTTCTATTCCTTTGTTAGTGTGCTGAGGATAATGGCTTCTAGCTCCATCCAGGTCCCTGCAAAGGATATGATCTTGTTCCTTTTTATGGTTGCATAGTATTCCATGGTGTATATATACCACATTTTCTTTATCCAATCTATCATTAATGGTCAATAACCATCTCTTACCTTTGCCCCATACGCTGTCTTAGCTGCGTCTATATTGGACTCCATATAGTTACTGGCAGGTGACATCTTTTTTTCCCCATGTCTACCTGCCTTTGATTAAGCTGTTTTTCTTTTAATACATCCTTCCCTGTTTGTTGTCTACTTACCTTTCAATATTTAGCTGACACATCACCTCTGACACAAGCTTTCCCTAAGTTAGTTACCAAAGTTTTCTCTTCCATTTTTTCATCTACAAAGTTAGAATTATCAGGGTATCATGACACTAATGTCTTGTTAGAATTAAATAAATTAAATGAGACAACACAGGGTCAGCACTTCAGTGCCTGACATATGGCACTTAATACATGTTGGCTGCTTTACTAATAATTATGTAAGATACGGGAGTCTTTATTACAATTTTTATGAAAGTCATTTGAGCTCAGTAATACCACTATTCAAAAGCAAAATCATGATGAATATCTGAATGTAACGGTACACAGTTAACAATTTGATCACTCGGTGATCTATTGCATTATTTTCCGTAGACTGTTGCAAATGTCATGTTTCCAAAAGAAGAGGGAATTGGGACAAATGTCATTTCAAAATCTTCCCCCTACTTGCTATTTTATAATTTCCATGAAACCATTTACAAATATTTTCTTTACGGGCAGTTAGGGCAAATCACTACTTCACATCTGGAATTTTAGGGTAAGGAACAACTCCAGCTTCCAGTGGTTTCCCTTGAAGGGAGAGAAAGGTGAGATGCAGAGAGTTAAGTGAGCTGCCCAGTGACACCCCGTGAGAATCAGACACAGGCTTTCTGCTCCAGCTGCCCTTACACCACCGTGGTGTTCACAGCTTCCTCTGTGCGTGGAAGCTCATGGAATCTCTCCTGTTCCCCTAGTCTATGAGTCCCGGTAGTCTTTTAGACTTTTTTTTTCTTTTTTGTCACAGAGTCTCTCTCTGTCATCCAGGCTTGAGTGCAGTGATGCCATCTTGGCTCACTGCAACCTCCGCCTCCCAGGTTTAAGCAATTCTCTTGCCCCAGCCTCCCGAGTAGCTGGGATTAGAGGCACCCGCCAACATGTCCAGCTAATTTTGTATTTTTAGTAGAGATGGAGTTTTGCCGTGTTGGCCAGGCTGGTCTCGAACTCCTGACGTCAGGTGATCCACCCACCTTGGCTTCCCAAAGCGCTGGGATTATAGGCATGAGCCACAGTGCCTGGCCAGTCTTTTAGAGTCTAAAGAGTGCAAGTTGCATGCATCAGGTTGCTATCCCAGCTGTGCTGTTGTTTTGATATTTGGTGCCGTAATGAGCTCTGCTTTATGGCTGCCAGTACACGCCTCTGATTGTGCCATTGTTTATGTTTGCTGTGGGTGCTTTGTTTACGTGTTAAGGCCCATGGTACCTTAGGCTTGCCATATGATACTCTTCTAGCATCTTAGGCATGTAAAAATGCTGTTCTCATTAGTGGGATTACAGAAACAATCTTAGAACACTTTAAAATAAAACCTATTATGGATGAACTTTAAGCAAGTATACAGCATCTATGCTAACGGTAATTTTTGTAATGTCATTTTTTAGGTTAAATATACTGTCCATGCATTATTTAGTTTTAGGATGAACATAGCATTTAACTTTGATTAAATACGAAGTAGATGAGAATTTAAACCAGTAGAACTCAATTATTGGACTGATTAAGCAAGAAATATATATTATCTATTTTAATCTGCTTAATTACTGAAACAAGTTTTTCTTTTAAAATTACTCCATTAGTCCAAAGAACAAAATCAATGTATATTCAATTAATATTAATTATACAACAAACGCAAAGTCGAGTCAGGTTTAGCACAGTCCAATACTGTGATTTTCTTATTGGTAAATTGAAAATTCATTTACTAAAAGCAAAAAGAGTGCTTTGACTACATTTAAAATCGGCATGAATGCTAAAATTTAAATGTCAAACCAGTCTCAAATCTGTAGGGGTTTAAGTGTGTACAGGGCCAAGGTAGGGAGGAAGAATGTGATTCTATTTCTTCTGCTTCTGAAGCAAAAACTTAAAAGGATCTGTACAATGAAACTGTTAGGTTTGTAGACAACAGATGACTTTACCAAAATAGTATTTTACTGGTTGAACAGTGACAAATCAGAAGATGCTGAATGAATTTTCTTTAAGCTATACACAGGTTTACAAATGAAGGAACAAGGGCAAGATAAGATGTGTCTGTGTTTCTACTACAGAATTAATTATCTTGGGGCCACTGCCCAAGACAAGTCGCTTTGTCCACCTGATGGAAAGAAAACCACGCACAGCTAATGCGTTTTGCCAACCAAACTCTACTGGTCATTAAGGAATGAACAGAGAAAAAAAGAGAGAGTCCCAGAGGGTGGCTCTTGTGAAGGCTAACCTGAACTCTCTAGTTAGGTCTGGGCTGTATCCACAGGTTGTATCAGACAGTGCACATTTGATTTTGTAGTAACACATCATGTTGGAGCAACATTTCCCATTTTACAAAGCTTTTTATTTATTTTCTTTTTTAACTTCCACAACCACTCTATCGGGCCTATGTATATTTAGCTATAGATTATTAACTATTTATTATGTCATGCAATTAACATATAGTTAAGTAAGTTAAATGAACATTTTATGCACATATGAGTAATTTTTATTATTTTCCACCTGTAAGTCAGTAAAAAGGCTCTGAGAGGCAGAATCATGATATCGAATAGTGTATGAATGGCAGAACTGGAATTTAAGCCTGCGTTTTCTAAGTCTAGGGTTCTTTTCTTGATGCCCAAACTGCCACTGGAGTCACAGAGCTGCTGACTGACGAAAATGGGAAAGATGTGATAACCCCTAGATTACTTTAAGGAACCTGGACCATTTAAACTCTTTTGCCTGTATCAATCAAGTTAATGTCAAACTGACCACAGATCTGCTTCTCTCTACGCTGTTAAGCTAGAGTCTAAATCAATAAGCACATCATTCAGATGCCCCATGCATTCATTCACTCATTTATTCATTTATTCATTTATTCAGCAAGTGATTACCCATGATCTCTGTGGCTCCACGATGCTCCCTGGGAATAGAACAGTGCAAATGTTAGTATGAGTCCCACCCTCACAGAGGGAAAGGGACTAGCAGTGGTTTAGGAATTAGAAGCCAATGTAGAAAATGATAGAAGGATGGTCAGGGAGCTGTGGGTGCTCCGAGGAGAGGCACGGAACACAACCTGGAGGAGTCAGAGAAATCCTGGGTGACATTTCTAAGTGCAGTCCTCTTGGGTAAGCAAGAATTAGCAAGGCAAAGTTGAAGCATGAAGGTTTGGAGAGAAAAAAATAATGTTGCTGGCAGAATGACTGGTACATGTGAAGATCAGTTGCCTCATCCAGTCTGAGTTTTCAACACTCCTATGAGGATGCTTCCTGACAGAGAAAGCCTCACCCTCAGCAGCCATCCCTGCTTTATTTGTGTGGATGGCGAGGCTCAGGGAAGCAAAGTAATTATTCCCTTCTGGAAAATAGCAATCACGCTTAACAATTAGTTCTAGCCTCTCTATGCGTTTCTTTTTTCTTTTCACAGTACTATGCTACAGTTAGCCATGGTTTACATCAGAATTTCCCAAACCACAGTTTGCCTTCAAATAAGAATAAAACAATAGCTATTGCTGTGGCCAATTAGACTAGATCTTAAAATTATAAAATGAGTCCGGATAATTTGTTCAATGAATTCTAACCATGAAGATTGGCTATGCAATCATACTTTTTCAGTGATTTTGGGGTCATGAAGTCCGGAAATGAAACCCAGTTTGTGTGAGCAAGACATAATTATGCATTTCCAGTCCAGTAATCCTAAACATATACAAATTTCACCATTTCAAATTCATCAGCACCCTCATCTCCAGATGAATGGACAGAGGAAAAGAAGGTGGACAGGACAAGGCTTTTAGGCTGCTTTGGGAACTATGTTTTTATGTGTTTGGGGAGGTAGAGGGATTCAGGACTATCTTCTTTCCTTTTTATTTCTCTACCTTCACTAGGAGGTGCTCCATGTTCGCTAGGAGGTACTCCAAAGATCGAAATCACCTAATCATGCACACCTTTCCCTTAAGAGACAACATATGTTCTAATGACCAAGCCTTACAAGTAAGTAATTTAGTGAGATAGAGAGTAATGTCATTGTCAATCCTGTGGCCTGGCATATTGGTCATCTTTAATGCCTCACTGAATCCTTGCCCCTACAGAATGTTTGTTTACTGCTCTGTGAAAACCCTTGTCTTTACATTTTTGTGTCTGCATCCATAAACTGTCATCATTATTCCACCTCTCTGAGCCATTCACTAACTCACAGATGGAGAATGAGAAGCATTGCACGTATTGGTATATTGATATTGGGCACTTTTGTGTCTGGTCCATGTGCATGTGTTCTGTCTGGCACACTGATGCACACACCTGGTCTCACTTTCTGCCTTCATGATTTTCTAGATTTAGGACAGATATTATTTATTTTTGCTGCCCCACCCACATTCATTCAAACTTCTTTTACTAAAACAATACTGTGATGCCTGTAATCTCAGCACTTTGGGAGGCCGAAGCAGGCGGATCACGGGGTCAAGAGATTGAGACCATCCTGGCCAACAAGGTGAAACCCTGTCTCTACTAAAAATCCAGAAATTAGCTGGGTGTGGTGGTGTGCACCTGTAGTTCCAGCTACTCGGAGGCTGAGGCAGGAGAATCGCTTGAACCTGGGAGGTGGAGTTTGCAGTGAGCCGAGATCGCGTCACTGCACTCCAGCCTGGTGACGGAGCGAGACTCTGTCTCAAGAAAAAACAAAAAACAAAAACAAACAACAAAATATTGTGATTTATTTATTTATTTATTTATTTTGTGGGGTGGGAAGGATTCACTTTTTCAAGGCTCTTCACCCATGAGGTTTGGATGGAATTGACTTCACCTCCAGCCAATTGTGGTGGACTCTAATTGGCCCAATTAGAATAATGCATTCCCCCTTACTTGGCTCAGAGCCAGCAAGATATAAAAAGGCTATTGTTAGGTCTTTGTGAAACACGCAGGTATAATTGCTACTGTACTTGTAGCTGGAAGAAGTGTCATGTTGGAACTGATGCTGCCATCTTGCTGCAACACATGATTTGAGGATGAAGCCAACCTGACACTTAGAGAACAGACCCAAGAAAGAGAGTGAGAAGAGCAGAGTCCAGTAAAATCAACTGAGTTTTTGAACCCAGTCTTACCCCTGGTATTAGTTTTTGTATTTCAAAAATATATCCTTATTAATTAAACCAATTTGGGTTGTGTTTTTGGCCATTTTCCATTGGAAAGACATTAACTGTTATACTTTGCCAACCCTGCCAGGCAGAATGGATTCCTCCCTTCTCTGCATTCTCAAATGCTTTGTTTATAGCACTATTAGATCACTTATCAAATGGTTTATAGTTGGTTATATGAGTTTGTAAGCCTCTGGAGGGTACTAACCATGGCTAATTCTGCTTTACATCTCCCCAGCTTCAAGCACAGTGCCTGGCACATGGTAGGTGCTCAATGAGGGTTTGTTCAATTAACTAACAACTTTACTGCTCTTCCTCTGTTGGCTTCAAATTGGTTTCCCTCTCTGAGTTTATAAGCCTCAACTCCCACAGAATGAGAACAGCACGTATCTGTGCAATGTTTTAATGATTAAAATAATTAAAAGGCAGTAGGGCTACATTATCTTGACAACTTCCTCAAACGTGAACCAAGTTGAACGCTGTTAACTAATTACCATCACAGGCAAACCAAATGTAGGAAATTGTCAATTGTTTGCCGAGGAATGTCACCATTGTTTTCAAAGAATATTTTTTCCAGGCTGACATTATTTCAGTCCTTCTACAGGCACTGGAGACCTTTGAAAAATGAAGTATGAGTATTTTATTGATAAAAAAATAACTTTTAAGGGATTTTGGAAAGGAAAAAAAAATAGTGATCCCCAAAAGTGCATTCCAGAGCCTTGTAAAATGCTATCAGCTGAATTATTACGAGATTTCTACTTCATTTCAGAAAACTCACCCCTGCCAGGATTGAAAAATACCAGCCAATGAGCCATCCCAACAGCACGAGTGCTTTCATTTGCCTTCAAATGGTTGCTGAATCCCTCGCTTGCACCCATACTGAGCAAGCAGTTCTCCCATGGATCCCATGTGAATGTCATCAATAGACCAAATTCATTGCATTTTTACTCTTGTTGCTTGGCAAACCTATCCATGTTGAGTTCACCGTTACTGCCCATATAGTTTTGTTTTATCACAATTTTCACAATAATCCCTTTTCTACTTTAAATGGAAGGAAAGGCCATGTTAGACCAGTAGCCTTCATCGATCATTTCTTGCCTTGAACAGAGCTCCTGGTAACTAAAGCCTATACATGCTGCTTCTGGCTTTCCCTAAGTTATGGGCACACTTGTCATTCCTTGGCTTTACTAGTGCTCTCCACCACTACTTGACAATGCTCTTGAATCTCATCTTGGAAGCATCATACCAGGAAAAGGGACAAAGCAGCAACTTCGATGGCAGGACAATAGATTTGTTTTTACTCTGGGCTCTGTAACTTGTGAAAAAATCATTTCTTGGCCAAGCACAGTGGCTCATGACTGTAGTCCCAACACTTTGGGAGGCCAAGACAGGGAGGATATATTGAGACCAGGAGTTCGAGACCAGCCTGGGCAACAAAGTAAGACCCTGTCTTTACAAAGAAAAATTTAAAAAAAAATTAGCCTAGTGGTGGCAATGCACCTGTGGTCCCAGCTACTTGGGAGGCCGAGGCAGGAGGAATGCTTGAGACGAGGAAGTTGAGGCTGCAGTGAGCTGTGTTTGTGCCCCTGCACTCAGCATGGGTAAGACAGTGAGTGCCTGTCCCAGAAAAGAAAATGAAAAATCATTTCTCTTCACTTAGCCTCACAGGCTTGTACAAGAAAAGAAATTGGTATAGACAGTCCATAAAAATCACAGTATTGTTAATATATTCTGATTCTGTGTTGCTTTTCTTTATGAGGATGGCAAGCTAGTTCATATCCATGACATGCAGTGACACTCACCTGGAGAACACACTCCAAATTTTCTGTTTTTATTTGGTAATAGATTTTTTTTTAATTACTTTGCTCAGTTGATAAATGGAGAGCACAGGCTCTTCTAGGGGTCTCTTTCTGGATATGAAAAGCAAGAGATGTAATCATGCACAAGAAGAAACAGTGCGCTCATTACCCCTAAGTCGCACACACACACAAATACAAGCATTAGAATAACCTCTTGGAATATTCATGAATTTTGAAACGTGTTACGGTATCAGGAGTTCTTCTCCCTGTTTTCTGATACTTTAACTCACACCTTCTGAACTGTAGAATTTCTAGTGACTTGTGAAATCTCCACTCAAATTGGTCCTACCTGCTGGAGGAAGCCTTCACTGATACCCTTAGCCCTGACCAGCTGCCCCTTCTCTGTGCCTGTAGGCACATATGAGTAACCGCACGCCATGCTGACTTCACGGATCTTTGGATGTCAATCTTCTACACTTCATATTCCTTGAAGGTAAAGAGTGTGTCCTATTCCTCTTTGTATTCCTGAGGCCCAGCCTAATGGGCAACGAATTACAGAAATCTCAGCCAATGTTTGAAAAGTAAGCTTAGGGAAAATTTACGAGCACAAGACTTAAATAATAATAAGACACTTTTACAATACACGAGGATTCACAGAAATGTGTATGGTAAATAGTAAATGAGTTGACCAGACATGGGAGGCCATGGAGAGAAAATGCAATGTCTTCATCAGCAAAGAACAGTTTGGATAAAAATAAAATGTGGTAGCATGCTTTCTGTGGTTAAGAACTATGGTTAGTCCAGTGTGGCTAAGGAATGTTAGAAAGTCAGATTGAGAGGAAATGATAAAAAGCTTTGAAGGCCAGGCTAAGACTTTATAGATCTATTCTGCATACCAAGCTAAGATTTTGATGAATAGAATCTGTGGGCAATTCTGCCTTGCATATATGTTATAAAGATAGACACTGTCTCCTGAGCCGCAGCTCCCTTACATATAAAGTCAGGAGGTTAGAACCCTGGCAATCTCTAAGGTTTGTTGATGACCTTCAATCTATGATTTAGGGCCGAGCTGGTTCACCTCATGCAGACATCACTTTGGAAAAAGATTATCCTCATTATGCTGCCTCATCTGAGCCAAAGATAATAAATAACTGCAATTATCAATTAGGCTTACCTGTTTCAGCTTTCTTTCTCAACAATCTTGAAGAAAATCCTTTAAGATTGTGACTTTATAAACACATAAGATAATTAATTGAGAAGAATCAGACACATTTTCACTCAAGAAGACTTCTCCACAAGGAAGGGCAGAGCTGAGTGAGAAACAAGGACCCACAACCAGAGTTGAGTGGACCTCAGGGAGAAGAGGGTGGAGGGGATGTTGACAAGGATGCCCAAGGGGAAGCCAGACTCGAGAGAGACCATTCAGGTGCCGGCTGGCCCGAGAAGGGAAGACCTAGGAGGCGAAAATCCACAGGGGCTGGGAAGGGAAGTTCTAAAGTGCCCCAAAAGGACCCAAGGGAACTAGCGTGGCCGCCTTGTGGCTAATGGGTTTGTATTCTTCATCACTTTCCATGGCATTTTTCCTCTATGTCCCACCCTTTAAGTTTAAGGAAAACGTGAAGGTTTCTCCCAAGTTACATGTAACAGTTTGGAGACAAACCGACTCAGTAGAAGCTCAGACTGGCCGATATCAAGGCCCTTTGTGGAATAAGTCCAAGAAATGCATTAACTATCATATATTATGAGATATTTGCATAGTTCTGTGGCAAAATAAAATTGCCACATGAATCTGTGAATGTAAAAGTGTGTTGCCTGGTGTAATTGAGACACAAACAGAGACTTATATGTGGCGAGTTCCTCTGACTGCTTCTTCTCTCACAAGACAGCTCACAGATTCAGCCTTTCATTCACACATGTGAGATAAAATACTACCCAAAGGGATAAGTTCAGGTTTTTGAGCTTAGGGCATTTTTCAGGAAAAATGAGGATAATGGAACACACACATACCTATACAGAGCCAGCTTCTTAGGCATGCAAACTGTGCAGCCCCACACAGCCCCACACAACACCACACAGCCCCACACAGCCCTACACAGCCACATGCTCAGCAGAGGGTTTAAGGTACTATTGTCTCTATCCTGAAATTATTAGTAATTTTTGAACAAAAGGCTTAATACTTTTATTTTATATGGGTTCCCACAAAGTATGTGTTTGGTCTTATGTGCATATATGGATAGATAGCAAATAGATGATAGAGACAGATAAACAGATAAATAGATATGATAGTGATGACTATGATAATAGATCAAGATTTTAATAAAGAAAGCAAGCTGTGGGGATGAGAAAGAAACTTTCTACCATACTATTTTTCTTCAAATCACTTATCTTTTGCCTAATTCACATCTTATCTGGTGAGAAAATTTCAATTTGATTATGAATAGAGAATTTAAATTCTCTGAAAGACCACTGTTTATGAGTTGCACTAAAATCAGTAACATACTTCATTAAACGGAGTTAATAATGTTATTTTTGTGGGTACTTCAATACAGAGTAGAAAGCCACTTTTTCCAGGAAAGGTAGTGTATTTGTCAATAATCTTCTTTCCACTTTCTTCATCGTAACTTAATGCCCAAGAATCAGCTAATCTCAGTGAAAAAAAAAATATATATGCCTCATGCGCTGCCACCTCAAACATCACCTAGCGTCAAATTGTTTCAAAACATGAGTTCCACTGGCTTCCAGCCCAAGTCGCAGTGACTGCGCTTCATGCTGCTGAAACTGCAAACAGTTCAATCTGAAGGCTTCCATCGCAGGAGAACTGGATGTGCAACTAGATGACACTATAGATAAGTGGATTAATCCAGAAACTTCTAATGCTTTCTAATTCCATTTAATGGGGAAAGATGGTCACAGTGACAAGATGAGTATATTCTTAAAAAAAAATTGTTAGAAATCTTCGAACACAGTGTTAGTCTCCTTTGTATTGCCATTTTGGTGATTACATAGTAGTGGTTTTCTGTATTTCCATCTTTTAAAAACATTATTATTACTCTTTTATTTTTATAGGATAGGGTCTTGCTATGTTGTTCTGGCTGGTCTCAAACTCCTAGGCTCAAGTGACCCTCCCGTCTCAGCCTCCCAAGTGGCTGATATTATAGGCTTGAGCCACTCTACCTGGGTCTTTTTTTCCTCTTTAAGTTATTCTACATTTGAGCTTACTTTAAAATTATGTTTTCTTTCTAAATTAGAAAAATCACTGATTCTCAAACTATTAAAACTAGAAGAACTATTTGGAATTATTTAGCTCATTGTTTTACAATGTTAAAGTATTTTCTTACGGTCTTCATATATTTTTTCCATACCTTGATTCCCTAAATACAGTATAATGATTTCTATTTTTTAAAATCAGTTCATTTTTTATGTTAAAGTAATTTACTCTCATCTTACGCAATAGTATCCATTAAATCCTGGATTTAATAAGCTAGTTTTAAACTTTCAAAACACACACACAAACACACAATTTTTTCCGTTAAATTTGTCTATGACCACCTGAAAATAGTTTGTGTATCTCTCTAATAAACATACTACAATTTGAGATATGGAAATACAATCTAAACTTTTTGTGGTACAGACTAGCCAATTAAGGCTTAGTGAGCATATTAAAGAAAAAAAATATCTCATGGCCCAGTGGAAAATCTTAGGCTTAAAAAATTTTTAATTATAATCCTTACCCTGCCATTTCCTACCTCTACCTCTTTGACTAAGTTACCTAAAAATCTGTGAGCCTCAGTTTTCTTATACATAGGAATGACATTTAAGCAACAACCTAGCCCATACAACACTCCTGAGGACTAAATAATCCCAAGAAGGAGGGGTTATAATGGGTTTGTGATGGTGACAGATGACATAGATCATTGTAAAGATTGTGGATTTTATTCTGAGATAGAAAGCCATCCCTCAAGGTCACAAGGGCAGTTATTGACAGATGACAAACAAAACCAAATTTCCCTACTTCTCAGTTGAATGACCTGGGTGCAAAATGTACTAAGCTAGTTAGATGTTAAATAAACTAGTGCCATTTATCCGTCTTCAATGAACTGAGTTTTTATAAGACTTTATCTAGCCAATAATGTTCACAGAGCACAGATAACTCTCTTTCCTAAGAAAATACATAGTGTATTATTGTATGAGGATCAATGGTTCCCTAATTTTTTTCTGACATGGTTGCTTCATTGCAATTTATCTCTGCAGCAAAAGGTAGAATGATTGGTTCCTTTCTGATTTTTCCTTTCAATCTAACATATGGTTCTGTTTAAATGTGTCCATGTTTGCAACTTAC